>NC_133167.1:55320000-56002500 GCF_040802235.1 Manis javanica
ACATCAGGTAAAACCAGTGTTCGTGGAAAAACTAAAAAATGTCAATGTAAAGGAAGGTTCCCGACTTGAAATGAAAGTCAGAGCTACGGGTAACCCCAATCCTGACATTGTGTGGTTGAAAAACAGTGACATCATTGTAGCTCATAAATATCCAAAAATCAGGTAAATTTGCTTGAAAATGTTAAAACTAAGCTCATTTTACAAATCTAATGCTCAAGGAAGCAACAGCTACTTCTGTATTGATGATTTTTTTAAAAACTTTTTATAGAATTGAAGGAACCAAAGGAGAAGCTGCCCTTAAAATCGATTCCACTATTAGCCAGGATTCTGCCTGGTATACTGCAACTGCTATTAATAAGGCTGGCCGAGACACTACAAGGTGCAAAGTAAATGTTGAAGTTGAGTTTGCAGAGCCTGAACCAGAGAGAAAACTAATCATCCCACGAGGGACATACAGAGCAAAGGAGATCGCAGCCCCAGAGCTGGAGCCCCTGCATTTGAGATATGGTCAAGAGCAATGGGAAGAGGGTGACCTCTATGACAAAGAGAAACAACAGAAACCATTTTTCAAGAAAAAACTTACTTCCTTAAGACTCAAGTACTTTGGGCCTGCCCATTTTGAATGCAGGCTTACCCCAATCGGTGACCCGACGATGGTGGTGGAATGGCTCCATGATGGAAAGCCGCTTGAAGCAGCCAATAGGCTCCGTATGATCAATGAATTTGGGTATTGCAGCCTTGATTATGGAGTTGCATATTCCAGAGACAGCGGTATCATTACTTGCAGAGCTACTAACAAGTACGGAACAGATCACACATCCGCTACCCTTATTGTCAAAGATGAGAAAAGTCTTGTAGAAGAATCTCAGTTGCCTGAGGGAAGGAAAGGCTTGCAGAGAATTGAAGAATTAGAGAGGATGGCTCATGAAGGGGCACTCACAGGCGTAACAATAGATCAAAAAGAGAAGCAAAAGCCGGATATTGTCTTGTTCCCAGAGCCAGTAAGAGTACTTGAAGGGGAGACCGCCAGATTCCGTTGCCGAGTGACAGGTTACCCTCAGCCCAAAGTCAACTGGTACCTCAATGGGCAGCTCATCCGCAAAAGCAAAAGGTTCCGAGTTCGCTATGATGGCATCCATTACCTGGACATCGTGGACTGCAAGTCGTATGATACCGGCGAAGTCAAGGTTACTGCAGAAAACCCTGAAGGCGTGACGGAGCATAAGGTGAAGCTGGAGATCCAACAGAGGGAAGATTTCAGGTCTGTCCTCAGGCGAGCGCCTGAGCCAAAGCCTGAGTTCCACGTACACGAACCTGGAAAGCTTCAGTTTGAGGTACAAAAAGTAGACAGACCCGTTGACACCCCAGAAACCAAGGAAGTTGTGAAGTTGAAAAGGGCAGAAAGAATTACCCATGAAAAAGTGTCTGAAGAGTCGGAAGAGCTGCGCAGTAAATTCAAGCGCAGGACCGAGGAGGGCTATTACGAAGCCATCACCGCCGTGGAGCTCAAGTCCCGCAAGAAGGACGAATCCTATGAGGAGCTCCTGAGGAAGACGAAGGATGAGCTTCTCCACTGGACCAGGGAGCTGACCGAAGAGGAGAAGAAAGCCCTTGCCGAAGAAGGCAAAATCACTATTCCAACTTTCAAACCTGATAAAATTGAACTAAGTCCTAGTATGGAGGCCCCCAAAATCTTCGAAAGAATCCAGAGCCAAACAGTGGGCCAAGGATCCGACGCACACTTCCGGGTCAGAGTGGTGGGAAAACCAGATCCCGAATGTGAATGGTACAAAAATGGTGTGAAGATTGAACGCTCTGACCGAATCTACTGGTTCTGGCCTGAAGACAATGTTTGCGAACTGGTTATAAGAGACGTAACTGCTGAGGACTCTGCCAGCATCATGGTGAAAGCCATCAACATAGCTGGGGAAACCTCAAGCCATGCATTCTTACTTGTCCAAGGTAATTTGAGTGTCTTTCGTTTGATGGCCTCTCTCTATTTATCCACAAATATCCACTAGTGTATTTCTTCTCTTTCCTCGTTATTCAAATTTATGAACTTAATGTGATATAATGTGGTGGTTATTTTTTTTTCTTTTTCTTATAGCCAAGCAATTCATCACTTTCACACAGGAATTACAAGATGTTGTTGCTAAGGAAAAAGACACCATGGCGACCTTTGAATGTGAAACTTCAGAGCCATTTGTCAAAGTGAAATGGTATAAAGATGGTGTGGAAGTTCATACGGGAGATAAATACAGGATGCACTCTGACAGGAAGGTTCATTTCCTCTCCATTCTGACGATCGACACATCTGATGCTGAAGACTACAGCTGTGTACTTGCGGAAGACGAAAATGTAAAAACAACGGCTAAACTTATTGTCGAAGGTAGTAAATAATGACTTCACCTTACTTAAGTTTTAAAGTCAACCTTAGTCTTTAAAAAATTACCTATGCAATTTTCCTTTCATAAAAAGAATTATTTGGGAATTGGATATAAGCTCCATAGCAAGAATCTTGAATTTATACTAATTAAGAGTATTGAAAATTTGATTTTTGAAAAGACAGTTATTTTCATGTCCTTTTTTAAAACTTTTAATCAAAATATGAATTCTGTGCTTTAAAAATAATTTAAACATTAAAATAACTCCTATTCATTGAAATTTTTTTTCTTAGACCATCAGCAGGTAAACATTAAGAGTATTCCTGAGAGTTTGGGAGACATAAGAGATTTACAAGGAATTTTCTGTATCCAAAGTCTAGATACATAACCGTTAGAAGGAATTAACTTCTTATCTTATGCCTCAGGTGCAGTAGTTGAGTTTGTGAAAGAACTTCAGGACATTGAAGTTCCAGAATCATTTTCAGGAGAGCTAGAGTGCATTATATCCCCAGAAAATGTTGGAGGCAAATGGTATCACAACAATGTGGAGCTTAAATCCAATGGCAAATACACAATTACATCTCGCCGGGGACGTCAGAACCTCACAGTCAAAGATGTGACCAAAGAGGACCAGGGAGAGTACAGCTTTGTTGTTGACGGCAAAAAGACAACCTGTAAACTAAAGATGAGACGTAAGTCTTCCCAGTCCTGTTGCCCTGCAGTGAGCATCATTATGGTTTTCTGGCAAAAAAATGATCGTAACGTTCTTTTTCCTCCCCATATTTCACAGCCCGTCCCATTGCTATCCTACAAGGACTGAGTGATCAAAAAGTCTGCGAGGGTGACATTGTTCAGCTTGAAGTTAAAGTCTCCTTAGAGAACGTGGAGGGTGTCTGGATGAAAGATGGCCAAGAAGTGCAGCCCAGTGACAGGGTCCACATTGTCATAGACAAACAGTCACACATGCTGCTTATTGAAGACATGACTAAGGAGGATGCTGGAAATTACTCCTTCACCATCCCAGCCCTTGGACTGTCAACCACCGGGCGTGTCTCTGTCTACAGTGAGTGCAACTTACATAGTTTTATGTGTGCACTGTCAAGTGAGGTAGGGAAAACTAGTGAGCAGATATTTACAACAAAATTCATATTCATGAATCTTTAATTGTGTGTGTGTGTGTGTGGTTTTTCAGGTGTTGATGTAATAACACCTCTAAAGGACGTTAGCGTGATTGAGGGTACCAGGGCTGTGCTCGAATGTAAGGTCTCAGTTCCTGACGTGACCTCGGTTAAATGGTACTTAAATGATGAGCAAATCAAGCCTGATGATCGTGTACAAGCCATTGTCAAAGGCACTAAGCAGCGACTAGTGATTAACCGGACCCACGCTTCAGATGAAGGGCCTTACAAACTGATGGTTGGCAAAGTTGAAACCAGTTGTGATCTCTCTGTAGAAAGTAAGGATTCTTCCATTTAACTTACATTATGGTAAGCATTCTATTTTTCAATGTAATAACCAAGCGATTATTTTATTTTTCCCCAGAAATCAAAATCATCAGAGGTCTTCATGACCTTACCTGTACAGAAACCCAAAATGTGGTCTTGGAGGTTGAGCTGTCCCACTCAGGAATTGATGTTTTGTGGAATTTTAAGGACAAGGAAATCAAACCCAGTTCTAAATATAAAATTGAGGCTCATGGAAAAATATATAAGTTGACCATCCTAAATATGATGAAAGATGATGAAGGAGAATATACATTTTATGCAGGAGAAAATATGACATCTGGAAAACTTACTGTGGCAGGTTGGTTACATTTATCATTTAACCTGAGTTCTTAATGTGAGGAGTTGTTTTAATTTAAGAGATTATTACCTATTTCCTCCCAAATTCCCACCAGATTCCCACTGCCATGCCTCTAATAATGCTCTTCTTAAAGCCAAGAGCATCCTCAACACTGTCCCTACCAGCCTAATCTCCAAATGTTCTTCCAGACACACCTGCCTCAAATGCCACCTCCTCTATACAGCCTTCCTCAATCTTCCCTTGTGTATAAGATCCTGAACTTTGGCATGTTTAACAGAAATTACATGTTTTTAAATGTGGGAAAAAAAGAAAAAAACTATGAGTCCCTATGTGATTTCACCCAACATTTTGAAGGACCTACCATAGGCCAGACACCACTAAGAGTACAGGACACAAAAATGAGTAAGACATGATGTTTTTCTTGAGGAATTCACAATTTTGAGAGGGACAGACGTCATCAACTGGCTTGCTGAAGGAGTAATTATTCCTGCCAGGGGATGATGGCACTGGAGAAAAACTTCATAGAAGATATGGCATTTGTCACAGTGATGATTTTTAGTATACAGGAACCCTGATCTTATTGACATATTGGTGACTATACATGTTTAGCAATTTTTTTCCAATCATACATCAAATGTATTCCCAGGAAATAATCCTTAGAAGACTAAGTAGAATGCTTTTGAAGAAGGAATTGAGTTAGAGGCCGTCTTTGTGCTAAGCTGCACTTTATGGTTCTTAGGATTCAATACCAACAGTTACTTGTCCTTTGCAAAACCTTCCTGATTACAGTAGTTTCCCTGGTTATTAGTCATGCATACTTAGAATAAGGGGTTTCTAGGACATGGTAAAAATTATTTTCTTAGACATCTAATAATGTTCAAAACCAGGTTTTAAAATGTGGTATCTTATATGAATTATGCAAAGATCATTATTGCATAAATATTTTTAAAGGACTCACACATGCACTTCCTTTGTTCCAAAGGGGGGGCCATCTCTAAGCCACTCACAGATCAGACTGTAGCGGAATCCCAGGAAGCTGTGTTTGAGTGTCAAGTTGCCAACCCAGATTCTGAAGGTGAATGGTTGAAGGATGGCAAATACCTACCACTGAGTAACAACATCAGAAGTGAATCTGATGGGCACAAAAGGAGACTTATCATTGCCGCCACCAAATTAGATGACATTGGAGAATACACCTACAAGGTGGCCACCTCCAAAACGTCTGCTAAACTCAAAGTTGAAGGTCAGTGATACAACAGCAGATTTATCCATTTCAAATCTTATTACATTTATAACAATTATCTTTTTATTTTTTTAATTGAAGTACAGTAGATAGACAATTGGTTTCAGGTGTACACCATAGTGACTCAACATTTGTATGTTAACTAAATGCCCACCACAATAAGTGTAGTTACCCTGTCATACAAAAAATATTATACTATTATTGACAGAAGTTATCACTTTAAAAGTCAAATAGTATAACTATTTTAGATCCCATAATCCTTTATTTCATAAAATTATTATAAACTTCCTTTCTGAGCCATATACCACAAGGTGCAAAATTGCTTATCAGATGTGTTTCTGAGACAATGCCTTAGGTTCCAGCTCTGTAGGCCAGCTAAAATTGGATATTCTCATTGTCTCTTCCTTTTTCACTCTTCTCCAATCACTTATTAAGGCATTAGTATATCACTATGCAAACTTCATCTCATTCAAGTATAAAAAAAATCATTGCACGAGGTACATTTCAAACTGGATTCTGAGTTTTCCTAAGTCATCTCAAGGTGTCTTTTAAGAGAGGTGCTGCATAACTGCAAAATTATTGACAACCATTCTTTCACAAGATGGCCTGGTAGTAATTTTGTTCAGAACTTCTTTTACTTGACGATATCATCTTTATTTCCTAAACCTATCATAAATTTGTCTTCAGCTGTCAAAATCAAGAAGACTCTGAAGAATCTCACAGTGACAGAAACCCAGGATGCTATCTTCAGTATTGAGCTTACGCACCCCAACGTGGACGGCATCCAGTGGATCAGAAATGGAGTTGCACTGCAGTCCAGTGACAAGTATGACATCTCAGTCAAAGGAACAGTTTACTCTCTGAGAATTAAAAACTGTTCTGTCGTGGATGAATCTGTCTATGGCTTCAAACTTGGAAGGCTAGGCGCCAGTGCAAGACTGCACGTTGAGAGTAAGTTCTACTTCTTAGAAACGCTTAGAAGTAGCCAACTCATAGTTACCATTAACTTTGCCAGATCACTGAACTGCTTCAACTTTCCTCATTAGCTGTCAAGATCATCAAAAAGCCGAAGGATGTGACAGCCTTGGAAAATGCCACCGTCGCCTTTGAAGTCAGTGTTTCCCATGACACAGTTCCAGTGAAATGGTTCCACAAGAATGTGGAGATTAAGCCAAGTAACAAACACAGACTGATCTCGGAGAGGAAGGTCCACAAACTGATGCTCCAGCATATTTCCCCCTCAGATGCTGGGGAATACACTGCCATGGTGGGGCAATTGGAATGCAAAGCGAAACTATTCGTGGAGAGTAAGTATACCCTGTGGCATTTCCCTAGATGATCATCCTGTATACATTTGTTTGTTGGCCTCATCTGTTTTTCTGAACAAAATGTATTAACTGAAGTGCTCTCTGATTTTCCCAAGCATTACATATTACAAAAACCATGAAAAACATTGAGGTACCTGAGACCAAAACTGCCTCTTTTGAGTGTGAGGTGTCCCACTTCAATGTCCCCTCTATGTGGCTGAAGAATGGTGTGGAGATTGAGATGAGCGATAAGTTCAAGATAGTTGTGCAGGGAAAACTCCACCAGCTGCTCATCATGAACACCAGCACAGAGGATGCAGCAGAATACACATTTGTCTGCGGCAATGACCGGGTCAGCGCTACCCTGAAAGTGACCCGTAAGTTAAAAGAAATTACATAGGATATTCAGTAGACTCACTGTTCCTCCATATCCTATACCTTTCCTTCCTGGGCAGTTGATTCACTCAAAAATCCTTGAATGAAATATCTACTGGGTGTTCACACTTAGTTAGGCACTAACATCTCCACCTGGATAAAATTTTCTGATTAAAGTACCATTGAAAGGCTGTCCATAAAGATGTTCCAGTGTCTACCACTCACTCTCCCTGTTCCTCTGTTTGGCACTGTCCTGTAGACAGGTTCCTCGAAGGTGTCACAGCTCATATGTCTGAACTGCAATCACCTTAACAGACATACTAAAAACAAGTTTTCATTCTGCGCCTATTATAATCTGCATCATATTGACATGAAGTCTCCCTGGATGTATTTCTTCCCTCTGTGCAGCGATCATGATTACATCCATGCTAAAGGACATCAATGCTGAAGAAAAAGACACCATTACCTTTGAAGTGACAGTGAACTATGAAGGCATCTCTTACAAATGGTTAAAGAATGGTGTGGAAATCAAATCAACTGACAGGTGCCAGATGAGAACTAAGAAGCTCACACACTCATTGAACATAAGGAATGTTCACTTTGGGGATGCTGCCGAGTACACCTTTGTGGCTGGAAAAGCTAGATCGACAGCCACTCTTTATGTGGAAGGTATGGCCTCATAAATGTCATATCCCAAAAAAGTAGCATTAAACACATGGTATAAAGTGTTAATCAGTGCATCAATTAGTGAATGGTTTAATAAAGTGTGGTATGTCTATGCAATGAAATATTATTCAGCAATAAAAGGGAAATATTGACACATGCTCCAGAATGGATAAAACTAAAAACTTTATGTTAAGTGAAAGAAGCAAGTCACAAGGGTCACATTGTATGACTCCATTTATAGGAAATGTCAGAATATACAAATCTATAGAGACATAGATTAGCACCTAAGTCCAAGGCAAGATAGTGGGAGGAATCTGAGGGGGTGTCGGCTAGGGGGTGCATGGTTTCTTTTGAAGGTAATGAGAATGTTCTGAGAATGATTGTGGTGATTGTTGCACGACTCTAAATATACTGAAAGCCACTGAACTGCATGCTTTAAACAGGTGAAATGTATAGTAGTAAATTATATCTGAACAAAGCTGTCAGAAAGGTTAATTTTTTTTATATACTGCTTTCTAGCTCGTCATATAGAATTTAGAAAACACATTAAGGACATCAAGGTTCTCGAGAAGAAGCGAGCCGTGTTTGAATGTGAAGTTTCTGAACCTGAGATCACAGTACAATGGATGAAAGATGGCCAAGAACTGCAGATTGTGGACAGGTCAGCTGTTTTTGCTATATCCCAGTAATTCCCAGGTTCCTTTGATTCCCCAGACATTAAACTTCAATTTCCATTTCATCCATAGAATAAAGATACAGAAGGAGAAATACGTGCACCGCCTCTTGATCCCATCCACCAGGATGTCTGATGCTGGGCAGTACACGGTGGTGGCAGGAGGCAACATGTCCACAGCTAACCTGTTTGTAGAGGGCAGAGATGTTCGCATCCGAAGTATTAAAAAGGAGGTTCAGGTACTGCCTACATGCTGAATTTTTGGAGGAATTACCGATAACACACAATCCTTAGTTTGATATTTTAATTTTATGACCCTTACATTTTCCAACCAGTCTTGTGAAGAATGAAAACAGCCTATCCCTACTGGCTTAGACCCTCATGCTAATATCAAGTTAGTCACAGTTTCCCCTCACCTAGGGAGTAAGTGTGTCCTTAGCAGCTGTCTAAATATTTTAATTAAAGCATCTGGCAAAACTTCACAACCTAATAAATGGCCACTTGCCAAGCAGCACCAACCAGAAAAGAACTAAAATTTACATTGGGCTGTTTGCACAGCAACTAGAATTGAGGGACTTTGGAACAAGGTGGCATTTTCTCAGAAGCCTTCCATTATAGGATGGCTGG
Organism: Manis javanica; assembly: GCF_040802235.1. Lineage (NCBI taxonomy): Eukaryota > Metazoa > Chordata > Mammalia > Pholidota > Manidae > Manis > Manis javanica. The sequence goes on from NC_133167.1 coordinate 55,329,079, forward strand.
TAGACAGGAACTGGGCTGGGAGCACTTCCTCTGAAGTCCAGGAGGAAGAACAGTTTGAGCACAGCTGGATTCCTAGCAAGGAGGCTGGCAAACACCTTTGCTCTCTACTCCACGTGCAGAGCTTGTCCTCATGCATGCCGATCTAGTGGTGGAGATAAGGTGTTAAGTAAAATGTCATTTGAGTTCAGATTTATCATATTGCTCATCCAAGGAAAATCACACTTTGTGGGCCATTAGCCACAGTGAAACGCCTTCAGTGAGGACTTAGGTAACCTGGACGTGTCTTCCATCTTTTGTGCAATTCTGAACCTTGATTCCTCACTTTTAAGAATGAGGATAATAGTTCCTACCTATCCCACAAGGTTATTGTTCATATTATGTGAAATAAAATGGAATAGTAACTTCAAAGAGCTCTGTCAATAATAAAAAGATGTGAAGTGTCATTATTTCTGCTATTATGAAATAAGAAGCAAACATTTCAGGATGAAATTACTATCTCTTTGGTGCAGCCTCCCTCTTCAGGTATAAGCATGATTCTCTACCCAAGAAGTTTAGGCACCATTCCTCCAAGTATAGGCAGGAAAATTAGAATGTGCTAGAACCAATCAACTTTTTACACTGTAATGTGTAGATTTAGCATGCTCCTCAAATGAGCAATTTTAGAAATAGGTTAAAACAAAGGAAACCAGGGCTTCAATTCTCTTTTCCTGTTGCTCCATCAACAGGTTATTGAGAAACAACGTGCTGTTGTTGAGTTCGAGGTCAATGAAGATGATGTTGATGCCCACTGGTATAAAGATGGCATTGAAATCAATTTCCAAATTCAAGAACGACACCAATATGTGGTGGAGAGAAGAATCCACCGGATGTTTATATCTGAAACCAGGCATAGTGATGCTGGTGAATACACTTTTGTGGCAGGAAGGAACAGGAGCTCTGTTACTCTCTATGTCAATGGTAGGTAGACATGGTAACATATTTTGTGGATCCATTTGAAATAATCCTCCCCTTTAACTTCCTAAAGTTCTGGTAGTTACTCGGCAATTCCTAAAGAACTCATGGTATTCATAAGTTTGCAGTTACATATTTTTCATATTATACCTATGAGGAAAATATGGCAATGGTTAAAAGGACTGCTAAGGTGTCATTTCCAGAAAGCACCTAATGGCTAGATGTTTATTTAGTCGGTCAACACTATTGAACATCCACTGTGTGTCAGTTTCACTACACTCCAAATGGGTTTCTAGACACAGCATTCAGCTATTCTGGTTCTCTGCCCTTCACCCTAACTGTTTAGATAATAGAAGCAGTAACAAGAGATAGGGGCATTTCCTATCTCTGGCATGGAGGGCTTGAAAGAACCCAAAGGTCCCATTTGAGACGGTAGAGGGCCAGGAGAGCCACAGGCCACATGGAACTAGGTTCTCTCTGCCTCAGGCCCTCAGACCAGGGACTCTTACTTCAGAGGCAGATTCCACATGTTACCAAGTCCTCAGAGGTGTGCCATTAAACCATCCAATTTCCTCATTAGAAACCTTAGAGCTGAATTTGAGGCTAGCCTAGATCTTAGACTACCCTAGAGGCACAGAGAAAATGGGACCTCCATGCCTGTCCTCATCTTGGGCCACATCTGTCTGAACAGCCCTGAGGCAGATGAAGGAATACTAGGAGTCATCCTGAGGTTCATGAAGATGGTTCACAAACCATACTACTGACATTCTCTCGGTCCCTAGAAGACCAAATAGGTATGGCATCCAGTTACTATTATTTCTAGATTAGTGATGGAGAAAGTAACACACAGAGGAGTAAACGTCTTTTCTGTGAGTGTCAGAAACCAGCCTCACCAAATTCATTTCTCCCCATTTCTGGGTGCTGTGAACTACCCATCACAGCATTAACAGTATGTTTTAATTAGCCAACAGGAAAGCTATGAAAAGTCTATCTAATCACCTTTAACTCATCTGAAATACATCCATTCATTCTTTCACACCTATGGATTGCAACTTCACTGGCACCTGCCTATAAAGAAACGACCATGACATATACACAAATGCCTGAAAAACAAACAAACCTGAATGTGATGAGCCATCTCACCATGTCATCTGACCAGTGATGTTTAAAAATAGTAGTACATGGAAGTTGTTCTAGCATTCTTTAGGGTACTGTCCATTCCTCCACTCCGATGAGGAAAGGGGTGATCATGTTATATTGAGAAACTCAGCAGTCTCAGCAACCCCACTCCAAATTTCAAAAGTATCTTTCTAAAACTATTCCCTCTACTTGGGGACAAAATTCCAAATGTTCTCTTCCTTCCTAGCATGAAGAATGTTCTAATGTGTTCTCTGACATAGAGATCACAATTCCTAAGTTTTGTTTCTGGGCACATGACTGCCTGGCAACAAATTTGGGTAGAGGTTCGTGTGCTGGTCCATGTTTTCACACTTCTTCATGGGCCATTTGTTTTCATTTACTTCCAGCTCCAGAACCACCTGAAGTTCTGCAGGAGCTCCAGCCTGTTACTGTGGAGTCTGGCAAGCCTGCCCGCTTCTGTGCTGTGATATCTGGCCGACCACAGCCCAAAATCTCCTGGTATAAGGAAGAGCAGCTGCTTTCCACTGGCTTCAAGTGCAAATTTCTCCACGATGGGCAAGAGTACACGCTCTTGCTGATCGAAGCCTTCCCAGAGGATGCGGCTGTCTATACCTGTGAAGCCAGGAATGACTATGGAGTTGCCACAACCTCAGCCTCACTCTCCGTGGAAGGTAGAAATGCTTTGCTTCTTCTCAGTGTAAAGTAAAACCAAAGGCACCATATTTTGCATTGTCCCAGTACACTTAAAAATATAATTTGGAGCTCATACAAGTTAGCTTGCTGCCCAGCTTTGAAACTTTGCAAGTGCTCTGCTGCCAGATAAAGTAAGATAAATTGTCCCGCTCCATTCTGTGAGGTCTGTGTGGTGCCTTAATCATGCCAGGTCCTGTGGTTTCTTTCTGTAGTTCCGGAAGTTGTGTCTCCGGATCAGGAAATGCCAGTTTATCCTCCTGTCATCATCACCCCACTTCAGGACACTGTCACTTCTGAAGGACAACCAGCCCGCTTTCAATGCAGAGTTTCTGGAACAGGTGGGTTTACCAGCAAAGGTATCATTACTAACATTTACAAAGAAAGATGTGAGGAAAAGGTTTCTCACCTTTTCTCCATCACAAACATTTGTCATGCAAGTTTAATACTTGTCTTGTTAAATTAAGAATTAGATTAATGTTTTCCATTACTGGACTGTACAACTAAAAATAGATAAGGTGGTAAACTTTATGTAATGTGTTTTTTTTTTACCACCACAACAAAAAATTAGATTAGATTAGAAATCATACTGCAATAAAAAAAAGAATGTTTTTTCCAACATTTTAAACTTCAAGGAGTGTCATGTTCTCATTATTATTGTAGTTGCACTTCAGTTATCTCTAGAGAAAATATGACAAAACCCAGTTATTATTAGATTAATTATAATAACATGTTGCAAAAGAAGAGTCTGTGTGGATGACATTTGGTCTATGGACAGTGCTTGTGTGAAAAGGTATAATCCTTTGGGAGGTGGGATCCTGCAGTGCTCAAAAGTAGAGGCATTATGACCAGAGATGCTGGACTTGAATCTTGGCTCCACTTTGTGATCTTAGGCAAATACAGGATTTCTCTGGTTCTCTTTCCCTCATCACTAGAGTAAGGATAATATTGCATTCATCTTAGAATGTGTATTTCATGAGGGCAGGGATTTTTGTCTTAGTACCTAGAACCTGGGGCCTGAGAACAAATAGCTACTAGAGGGTAAGCTCCATGAGAGCAAGGGTGGATACTTGTCCTCGCATAGCTCCATACCTAATAGATGCTCAATAAGTAATTGTTCATTTAACAAAAGAATAATTGTTAAATGACTAACACTGATCACTTAAGACTATTATCAGGATTCCATTAGATAACGCATGTTAGCCCAGAGCACAGTGCCCACCGCATAGTAATCCCTCAGTCAGTTAGCTGTTACTATCTTAGATTGGAGCATGCTTCCCTCACACCATCAGTCTCTTCTCCCAGCCCCAGGAGTCTGACCTTGGTAGAGTCAGACACAATGTTTGGAGCCATTTCAAGCCAATTATTATTGTAGACTGACCTCAGATAGGAACACGGTAAATTAACTTTATCCCCAGTGAAAATCACTCCCTCATTTTCTTGGTGCTTGTGTATGAACACCAAAAAGAAATTCTCAGAGCTTTGGTGTCTCACCAGAACACTCCTAATTAGTCTGATTTGTTTATTATGCTTCTCCTTGTAGTTTACAGCCCAGTCTCTGCATTGCAAAGAGCTGTTTTCCTAAACAAGTCAGTATTTCAGTTGGGCCTCTGTGACCTGACGATTTCCTCCACTAGGACTAAGGTGCTGGTCTAGAAACCAAATGTTTGATCTTATGAGCATAATTAAAATATAAAGTATATATAAAGCACCTATAGATGTGGCTGGCAAATGACTGGTGCTCAATACATTAATTTTATTATAGTCACAGAGAGGAATTATATGAACATAAAAGTCTGGTATTGAGTGGTCAACATGGACAAATACTATAGACTTTGATACTTTAAAACAGTGTTTGAAAAATGCTAAATATCAAGAAATAAGGACTGATTTGATAATATCCTAGTAACAATAAAGAAAAATGCATTATAATACCAAATTCACTAAAACTACACTAGGTAATTTATCCATTCATTGAATTTTTACAGGAAATTTTTCAAATACATATACATATATATAGATCATCTAAAGTAGTAATCTTAACTATAATCATATAGTGCTTTTTAGTTTATGTCATATTATGTTTACCTTTAAGTGTCACAAAAATACATTTGAAGCCCTCTACAAGACTCCAAAAAGGGGATAGAAAGAAAAAATCTTTTCTATATGACCAATGTTTTTAGATGTTTGAATGGACTTTATAAATTCATGAGATCATAACTCTCTATATGAGGTAATATTTATACAAATATAAAGGTTTTAGGACCCTCTTGTGAATATATTTTCTCTGTCACAAAAATTGAATTCATTAAATAAAATGCCTTTTTAAAAGCTTACCAAATCTCAGACTTTCATACGCTGGGACTTGCACAACTTCCTCTAACCAAGTATTACCTTAAGTAAGTAAGTGGCCCCTGTATTTTACAAATTGGAAAAAAAATCATGAGTTTTCAGAAACCCAGCCTCATGTTTTTGTAACTCAGTATTTGGTGTAGTCTGGAACATGGTCCTAAGCAATCTTGTGGCGCTTTTTTAAGTGAAAATGTTGTCTGTTGAAGGTCTCTGGTGCCACCTACTGGTAGAAGACCAATTTGGAAAAGAAGAATTTTAAAACTTGCAACAAAGCCAGATTTTTGCTAGTGTTTATTCTACAGATAGTGAGTCGGTATCTTTTGTAGGCTTACAGAGGATAGCTAGCTAAGTGAAATGATAAGTAAGTTATCTATCAATGATGGAAGCATCTATTCAATTTCATTCTACCAACATTTGTGTTCCAGCTATTGAGACATTACACTAGGTGCCAGGGTGCCGGGATCCAGCTCCTGCACTCCCGAAGCTCAGTGTGTAGGTGAAGAGACACATGTGCACAGCTTGAGCCCAAGGCTGTAAGTTCTGTAACCGCGCACATGCCCAGTGCCCTCTGCTGGGAGACAGAGAAAGATACACAGACTGAGCTTTGGAGAATCAGTAGGATCATTGAGCATAATTGTGTTCCGGGCAGAGAACATTTACAAGAACACATCACATGCTGGAAACAAGTGGTTTATATACAGTTGGAAAATGATGTAATGAGTGGGCGATTCACTTAGGATTCTAGATTTTACTTGTTTAAATCAAGGAGCCACTGAAGAATCTTTAAGTCCCTAGGTAACATGATCAGGTTTGCTTTTTAGAAGCAATACTGTGATCGTGAGAGAAGAAATGGACACATGTGGAAAGTGAGGTGAGGTTTGGGACCAGGGGGAGACTATCATAAGGGCTCTGGAACGGGCTGACAGGGCCCTCAACTAGGGAAGTCAGGAGAAAGAAGGGATAGATTGTGGAAGAATTTGGAATTTGGAATGAACACAATTTAGTATGCCAGAACAGTGGAGTGGTGGGCTGAGGAGCAGGGACACTGGGGTGGCCTCACAGAAACCATGAGAGCCAATTTCAGCACAGATTGTAGCAGCCCAGCCAGAAGCACTAAGTCCTTTCCCAAGAGAGGTCTCAGCTTTTAGCTCACTTACTGTTGGAGATTGACGCCTGTCCTGCTGCATTCAGCTCACCAAAGGGAGGAGTTGTAGGTAGCAATAAGCAGAGAACCCCGTAACAAAACATGCCAAACTCTGCATCCTCCCCTCTCCACTCAAGTTTAACAAAAGAACTAAATAGTTTTAGGATACCTGTTAAATTCCATGGTGTTACCCATTATATCACATGGCCCTGTCTTTTGCAAGTTACTGAAGACATTGCTGATCCCTTGTGGTGTTAGCCCTTCTTGATTTAATGACTGACTTGTGCCAGCGGTTTGTAAAGCCCTTTCCTATGTGTATGTCACATAATTCACACAAATGTACACAATGAATACTCATGAATTATTATGCATTCCATTTTGCAAATGAGAAGCCTAGTCCAAAAGGATTAAATGACATGTCTAAGGTCACACAGCTGATAATTGTAGTGTCATGATTCCATTTTCTACCTTCCCTACCTAAGGAAGGGAAAAGATTTGTCATTTTACAAGGAGAACATATAGCTCATAAACAATACCATCATAGGAAAGAGGGGAGCATACATAAACCAATATTTGCACTAAAATGCAAAAAAATGCTGAACAATTAGACTATTAGGAGATCCCCAGGGACGGTATTAAAATAAGGAAGCGATAGAGTGACCATAGTCCACAAACAACATGGCTTTGATTTTGGCTTTTAAAACAAGTAACCAAATCTAAATCCACTCTTGACTTAAAAGGTTATTGTTTCAATGACAGTATAATATTTTTTAAAGTACACATCACCTGAAATTATAACAACATAATAATGTTATTTTACCCTTGCTTTTGGATTTTTATTTTCTATCATTTTACAATGATTCTAATATTTATGTAGAAATAGCTGATTTCATTATTATTTATTTTCACTGCTACTTTGAAAAAAGCCAAATATATCTAAGATGCCCCAAATCCATGACTTTTTTTCAATTTTAAAAACTATTTTTCTGCTGCACTGAGACTTTACAATGTTTGCTGGTTATGGTCAATGAAAAAATAGAGATTTTTTTTTGCTTAAGCCTGCAGGGTGTCTATTTTAGACTTTGTGGAATGTTGATCTCAGCTCTCTTTTGACTGATCTTTCTGCCCACCAGAAGTGCAGATTTTTCTCACTTCCTGTCCCAGTAGGCAACCACTATCCTAGAATCAAACCCTTCATGATGTCTGTTTCTCAAGACTATTTTTTCTCAAGGTTGAGTATGTTAAAACCTTGTCCCTATTTCCATAGCATGATATGCAAATGGTTAAAAAGAATATGACTAAAAATGTAAAATTTCAAACACTACATACAACCAGTCATAAGCTGAATTTTTCTAGAATCATGTTTCCTTCTTAATTTGAAAAGAAATATAAATCAGATCTGCCTTGTTCAAAAGAAAAGTATAGTGTTCTTAAGATAGATATGAAATGTAGTCACCCATATAATCAATTCTATGTTTTCAGGAAAGTAAAAATATCCACTTGTGTTTGTGTTTTAAATACCCTTTTTCTTTTGCGATACAGATCTCAAAGTGTCTTGGTACAGCAAAGACAAGAAAATCAAGCCATCTCGGTTCTTTAGAATGACTCAGTTTGAAGACACTTACCAGCTGGAAATTGCTGAGGCTTTTCCAGAAGATGAAGGAACTTACACTTTTGTTGCTAGTAATGCTGTAGGTCAAGTATCAAGCACAGCAAGCTTGAGACTGGAAGGTACAGTAAACAATTTTAAGAGCCATATTTAAGGATGGATCTAATGACACGATGTCAGTAACAATCCCTGAAGGTTTATGTACATCACCAATGGCCCTATCATACTCTTTTAATGCAGTGAATGGTTTCCGTGTTATCTGCTATGTTTTCACTTTCCATTTACTCCTTCTCATTATGGATCACAAGCCATCATTTTTTATTTTGCCCTGCTTTGTCACCGTAACATTTTGTAATGTATTGTATTGCTTTCATCACCAGCTTCCATGCTTCCTGATCAGCATGTATCAGAATGGAGAGGATTATGCTAAAGAATTAGGTGGATTTGTTTTCTCGTTTGGCTAGGATGAAAATTTTTCAAAATTTTTTTGATCTGAGTATTACCATCCCCCACATTGCGTTGACACCTAATTCTGGTTTCACAGAAGCTACAGCGAACCATTTCAGGTGTTTACCCCAGCTAGATGTATTCACAGTCAGTCAAAGAATGCCTATGGTAGAGGGGCCCAGTCTTTAGATGATTTAACATTTCTGTTACTTGGGGCTCATAAATTGCAATCAGAAACACTTTCTTGGTAGTGTGAGGAGGCACTTTGATTCAAAATAAGATAATATTTTTATACATCAGACCATTTTTCCTCACCTTAGTTAATTTACATAGTATTAAGTATATATAAATACATAAGGATTTAGGGAAACTTTTGCTTTTTTCCTTAATTTAAACACTTACTACAATAACTAGGTATTTTCTTAATAATCATTTTAAAGTAGTTTACAAAGTAGAAAAACTGGCTTTGTGACCAGAGGGAAAAAAAATAGAAACAGAAAACAATAATATCTAAGTGCATACTCTGCTACTGCCTTCATGAACAATATTGTGAAGTTATTTAGATTATTTATATTTCAGCCTGTTTGTCTGGAAAATGAAAGTGAACTTGTGTGACTTCAAATGAGTAATAGCAAATATTGACAAGGCTTTAGGATTGGAGTTGATTTTAGTCCACAATTGAAATTTGCAACAGATCTGTAGACCATTCCAAATGAGCTCTGGTTTCAATGCAGGGTAAGACATTAAAGGTTGGCATGCTTCTTTTCAGGATTTAGCAAAGTTGAAGAAGCTACATCAAATGCCCAATGGCGTATCTCTTCATCAGTTTCACTTAAGAAGGAGTCCCTTGGCCAAAAGCCCATCTTCATCCAGCCTCTGTCAAGCCTCAGGGTGCACAGCGGGGAGACAGTCAGATTTCATGCAAGGGTCTCTGGCATTCCCAAGCCAGAAATCCAGTGGTTTCATAACCAGCAGCCAATTCTACCATCAAAAGATGTAGTTTTCCATTATGAAGAGTCCACAGGCATAGCTTTAATGCTTATAGTTGATGCTTACTCTGAGCATGCTGGGCAGTACTCTTGCAAAGCCGCCAATAGTGCTGGGGAAGCCTCTTGCGCTGCTACACTCACAGTGACTCCAAAAGGTAAAGCCCATCTTGCTTCAAAGATTTTGATTTGCTGCATACCTCCTACTTCCACTGTTACTAATGAAAAGTCTCTGCTGTTTGTCTCATTGCATACTGTGGCCAGTCCATAATTTACTAATAAATTTACACCCCAAAGTTGCCTTAAGTCCTCAGTATGGGTTAACCTATGCACTTTAAATCCCACTGAAGTATGTGTTCGGTGCATTACATTCAAAATTATTTGTTAGGCATCAACTTTGCTTGACATTTTTACTTTTCTAAACAGCATCTCATCACTGCATTATTAATGATCTAGTCACTATATATATACTGTTTATAAAGCACATGATGGGGTGGGGAAGAGTATCTCTAATAGTTTCAGTGGAAAAATATGAGTTGGGGGAGGAGATTGAGAAAGAAAGAGACAGAGACTGCAGCACTCTGGATAGTTGCAATGACAATAGAAGGAAGAAACCACATACTCTATGGCATCAGCATGAGCCTTCATCATCCATTCATTGCTGGGTCACTAGGAATGCCTGTATTTTGTGTGATTCTGACTCCTAGAGCATACTGTATCTGTCATGCTGCTTCCAAGTGACAGTGATATTCATCTTCATCTTCCATGCCATTTCATGTTACTAACCTAGCTAAGTGACATCACTTAGACCTTAATATTCTTTTCTTTTTCTTGTCACTTGATTATACAGTGGAAGCCCTAGCTAGGCAAAGTTCTGGGAAAGATGTTAGAGAGTCCACCAAGTCCCAGACAGTGACAGACTCCTCTTTCACAAAGCAGGAGAGCAAAATATCCCAAAACAAAATTAAGTCATTTCAGGAATCATCCTATGAATATTAGTTTCAGGGTTCTGAAAGTGTATCTCAAAGTTCCACCCATACAGCTGCATCTGTTCAAGACGTAGAGCTGCACCACACCGCATCCCTTTCACAAGCTACGGAAAGCACTGAGCTGTCTGAGAAAGATGCTGAAGACCGATGAGTAAAGTGCCAGAGATTCTCCTGCATCTCCAGGACCTCTCTACAAAGTGTGGCAACACTGCTCAATTCCTCTGCGTTTCAGAAGATGAATCTTCCACTGATGTAACCTGGACTTATGAAGGTGTGAAGACAGAGGAATCCAAGAGAGTGAAGCAGTTGCAAAATGGAAATATTCAGTTTCTAATCATATGTAATATTCAGCTGGTAGACCAGGGATTGTACAGCTGTATTGTACACAATGAGTATGGAGAGAAGACAACGTCAGTAGTACTAAGCACAAAATGTGGTTATTTGATTTTTAACTATGAGTTGCTTCATTTCATCCTCATTGCTTCATGCAGCTTTTCTGCCCTGCAAATTGAATCAATGAATATAGTAATTAGAATTAAATATCCCTAACCTAGAACTGTACTCATAAATGACTTATGACAGTCAGCCAAATCGTTGGCCAAACTCATTACGAACATCAACTTTCCAGTCTAAATTAAAGGAAGTTTAACTTTCAAATATCTCAGGAAGTTAAAGTTTATTTCACATGTGCTGCTTCTTCTAATTACCTAACAGGCCACCTAGGAAGTGTACCAAAGAACGTTAAAATGTTAATGTTCATCAAGTATTACTTATTGCTGTGCCTGTGTTAATTTTAAATTTGATTGTTTTAATATTAGGAAGCTCAAAAATTCTCAGCTGCTCTTTGTTTTCAGATCTGGAGGTTCTAGCTTTCTTCAAGGAGACTATGAAAAATAGAAAACTGGGCTCTGTCTGGACCAAAATCAGTAGCCTAGACATAGATCAAATGATACTGCTTTACAGTCTAAGATGCCCCCAGAACTGTAGAGTTATCTCATGGCAAGATCATAATTGTTGTTTCTGTGCTTGATTTGCTACTGTCTGGAAGGGTGTGAATAAATCTGGGCAAAGGATAAGTTCTTCCTACTCTCCACAGACTTTCCTCTTAAAGATTAATGAGAAAATTCCTCTTCAGGGGCTAGAAGCCCATGCTGTGTGTCTGCAGGCAAAGGAGCTTCCCTGGGTCCCTCGAGGAAGCTGGTGCAAAAAGTTCAGGCCTCTCCATTGGCCTGGGGAGAGCTGTGGCCTCAAGTTCTTCCCTGATCTGGCCATACTGTTTTCGAGGTGTTAGAGGTGAGGCAGCTCTCTCCACACTAAATTCTGAAACAGTGTTCACTTAGTGTATCTGCAATCCTTGTTCACCAAAGGAGGGTTTTTTCTTTCTTAATCTGACATTTTGATCTATAGCTATTTCTGATTATATTTTCTTAGTCTACAAAGAGAATAGCTTAAGAATTAAAGTCTAGTTATACAAACTAGATGGAAAATTCTAAGAAACTGACCTTCAGTTTCACCACAGCTATTGGTTGACTAGCACCATAATTACACAGTGACTATTTATCTGCAGGTGTTGTCTACAAATCATGTAGGTGACAACTATGACAGTTTCTGCAGCAGTATAACTATGTTGTTCTAAACCTCGTGCCATAGAACAGTGCCTGATCATCAGGTTCTCAGAGTGAACTTGAGCTAGACATTTTTGCCCCAGGGTTTCCAGTTCATTCCGTTCCAATTGATTATATTATGAGTGTTCTTAGAGTATGGGCATTTTTTTGTTGGGAAGTCCAGACTGCTTTACTTAAAGTTAAAAGATAAGCCACTTTTATGTATTTGAAGAGTGAAGGACCAGGCACAGCTGTCTAATTCTCTAAAATAAGGCCAATCTTTATTTATGTAGTCATAGGCTACATAGTCATCCACAAAGTCCAAAAAGAAATGTAAAATCCCGCAAGTATGTTTGCGTGGAGTTCTTACATGCATATTGAGTATACATCACGTGTTAGTTTTGGGACTAATGTGCAGCTCTTCTCATCCTATTAAAATTGCATTTTTTCTAAATCCAGCATGCGTTTCACTCTTACAAACACAGCTAATTTATTCCTTTTCCTAACTTTATTCTCACCTAGCAAAAGAATTGCAAACCAGAGCAGTTACAAAAATTACCCTTGCTTCAGACACTAAAAGAATTAAAACACTCAAAGAATCAAAAATTCAAACAACCTGTGAAGTAAAGAGAGGATCATCGAAGAAAACATCAAGTTTGCCATTAACTTCATGACAAAGACCACAGGAATGGAGAAGTCAGCCAAGCATACTGGCCCAGTGGCACACAGCCAGAGTAAAGGTGGTACCGGGACACCCATCTTTCTCAAGAAGCTAGCCCCAGAGATGATGTGTCTAAAGGCACAGCCTTTTCCTTGTGTAATAAAAAAAAAAATTGAGTTGAAGATTCTGTTTTGTTCCTTAGAATGTAATTGGACTTCGTATAGTTTAAAGTTTTAAAGGTGGTTTAAATCCAAGGAGTATCTACTAGCAGAAAATGCAGAATTCTGCAGGAAAAACTGAGAGTAGCCCTCATCTAGAAGGGCAAATTAGAAAGCGCGTGTTCCTTCTAAATGCGGTTCCGTCTCCTAGCAGCTGCCCTGTCAATGAGACATTTAAGAAAAAGAATATTCGTTTAGTTTGTGGGTGACTTCTCTAAAATGCATGTTAAGGCATAGAGGATTTTGGAACTAAAAGTGGAAGTTTAATTGAGAACCTAAAATAGAAATATTTTAAAGTCTTTCTTTCAACATTGTCAGGTACTTTATCAGCTCATTGATTTGTTTGGCATGGATTTTTTTTTTGCATTTGGGAGAATGTAGTTTTCAATTATAATAACAAAGGGAAAATTGTAATCATATGAATCATGAATTAAGGCAGAGAGTATATAGAATTAATCATTAAAATCTCTTTGTATGTTTTTCCATCTTAGCCCCTGAATCAATTTTGTACGAGGGGATTGAAGAGGAGGTTGAGATGGAGATGAAAGGTATTGTTATACTGAATATGAAATTTAAGTAGAAATTCTGAAGGATTAATAGAATCCTTGAATTGCCTTCTTTCTTTTAGTATTATTGAGAAAAATGATATCGATATACAAATATATCTCTTAGAGTATATATTACTATGTTGCATGCCTGATTTAGTATGCTGATGGTTACATGCATTTCACAGTAATTTGTTTTATAGTAATTTAAAATCTTGTATTTAAAATGTATCAGTCATATTCAACTTGATGTTTGTAGCCATTTTCATAGTGTGTATTAGAAAAAGTTGTCATCTTAATGCATGAAATCATGAAATAGAAGTTTGATTTCAAATTCACAAAGAGTTACATTGAACAATAGTCAATAACCTAGCTGTTATTCTCAGAATGCAATGTTATGAATGAATTATGATTGAAATGCTACATTATTTAGGATGTGCAAAAACATTACATTCCCATTCTGGTTTATACTTCATTCACATATATCATCTTAACATTGATATGTCTCTTACACTGGCTTGCAGATAGCTACCTTATGTGATCTTTATTGCCTGCTTTTTTTGCATAACATTGTGACTTGATGGCTGTATTAGTTCGAATAAACGCCTTCTCACTTTATTTCAGCTAATTTTTTATGGTTATAGTTCTTGTATATATTTTCTAAATAGTTAATTCTCAAAAATATAATAATTTAAACTACAACCAAAAGGATCAGAAAGGGCGTTTATTCCACTCTCTGCAAGTCAGGTAAGATTTTCCTCTTAGCCATTGAACAAAGAACAACGTTTTCCTGCTCTCAAAACAAATATGCACAGGAACATGTTATTTTGAAATGCATTTTTGCTTGTTCAAGAAGAAATTTCAGCAGTTTGAAGAAAAGACCAGACAACGAACGATTTTCGTGTCAGAATCTTTTAAACAGAGCATGGTGTTGCGTTTATTCGAACAAATATGGTGAGTGAATTTTTCTATGGATTTGTGAGAATCTGTAGCATGCATTTTATTTCATTTCCTATTTTTCAATTTCATTTATTTTCAACTTCTTCAAATACTATGGAAAATAGTAAAATGCTTTATAATTTAATTTTTTTTCAGAATTGTCCTCTGAGGAAGAATCTGAACATTCAGAAGGAAATACACGTGATGCCTTTTCAGATTCTGAAAACATAGGCCACAGCTCCATGACTGCTAAGAGATATGCAAGTAGAATATCATCTACAAGCTCCTGGCCTGAATATTTCAAGCCTTCTTTTACCCAAAAACTTACATTTCAGTATGTTTTAGCGGGTGAACCTGTTGTTTTTATGTGTAGATTAATTGCCTGTCCAATTCCAGAAATGACTTGGTTCCATAACAATAGACCTATCCCAACAGGTCTTCGACGAGTCATAAAAACTGAAAGTGATTTACATCATCACTCTTCGAGTTTAGAGGTTAAAAGTGTCCAAAACAGAGATTCTGGAAGTTATAGATTATTAGCAATTAACAGTGAAGGGTCTGCTGAATCAACTGCATCATTGCTTGTTATTCAAAAAGGGCAAGATGAGAAATATTTAGAATTTCTGAAAAAGGCAGAACAAACACATGAAAATGTAGAGGCTCTAGCTGAAAGGAGAGAAGATAGGATAAAGGTTGACCTGAGGTTTACTGGCTCTCCCTTTAACAAAAAACAAGATGTGGAACAAAAGGGAATGCTGCGAACTATACACTTTAAGACAGTAAGTCCTGGCAAGAAAACAGATTTTATGTATGATGAAGAATACTTAGAAAGTAAATCTGACATAAAAGGATGGTTTAATGTAGGTGAAAGTTTCCTGGATGAGGAGACCAAAATGAAGTTGCAACGTTTACGGGAGGCTAGAAAAATGTTAATGGAGAAAAAGAAATTATCCGTGTTAGACATGTCAACTGAAAGAAGGTCAAGAACTCTGAGAAGCAAAGCTAGTGATAAAGGCATTCTGTTCTCTAGAAAGGCAATGGGAAACAGGTCTGTGTCTGATCTAGCTGAAAATAGGGATAAAGTAGATCATTTAACTGAGGGTGTTTTCCAAAAGCCACATGTCCTTCCTAATCAAATAGGTCAAAATGTAGAATCTGAAGAAACTCCCAAAAGCTTTCAAACTACTGTTGTTGAAGAAATGCTTCAGACCAAAACAGGAATGAGCCAAGAGGCATTTCTAAGAAAGAGTCTACCAGAAGACCATTTACATGGTAGGATTCCAATAAATGCAAGAGAACAAGAGGAAGAAATTATGACCAAAACTGAAACTGGAGAGTCTTCTAAATATATCACCAATGTAAATAAGAATGAGGCAATATATGAGACTTCTGAAAACATGTCCCAAGTTATTACACCATACGCCAGTGAATCTTTTGATACACATATAAATAGTAAGGAAAATGAAGAAATAGATAGTGAAAGAATAAGAAAGGATGATTTGACAGAATTACAACATTCCTCTTCCACAAAAGTTGATGAATTCAAAACTGAACAGGAAAAGGAAAACACAAGGTTTTTTGAAAATTCTTTCCCAAAACATCCACAATGTTGCTCACCTTCATTTCTTCAAGAAATTGAATCCCAAGAAGTTTATGAAGGTGACAGCTGTAAATTTGTGTGTCATTTTCAAGGATATCCTCAACCCACAGTGATGTGGTATAACAACGATATACCAATCCCACGTCATCAAAGCCTCATCACTCATACCTTGGAAAACCATTCAACATTGACTTTTTCTTCTGTTCTTCCTCAAAATGAAGGTTCTATTTCCTGCGTGCTGTTTAACCAATACGGGATGGTTAAAACAACTGGTATGCTTAAAGTGAAAGTGAAACAAAGGCGTGGTACCGAAGCCCCTAGAATCCCAGTACTGTGCGACTGTACTGATGAGGAAGAGGAGCTGGCATTGGTGTTTGACCAAGCAAAAGGCATTCATCCGTCTTTGAGACAAGAGGGCCAATCAAATATTCATATTTTAAATACTAACCCACCAGTTCCTCCCTCTTCAGATATAGAATTGCTTCCCTTCCCTGTAGAAATTCAGGTAACGGCAGCTACTCCTACCCCAGAACAGGATAAAGGGTCAAGAGAATTGTTTCAACATGAGGAGTTAGAACCTGAAGACGAGACTCAAGATGAGGCTCCTCAGTCAACAAAGCACAGGTTTATATTTTCACCTGATATTATTAATGTGCCACCTAAAATGATACAAGAAATGCCAAAGTATGCCAGGTGTAGAGAAGGGGATTCCATAATACTTGAATGTTTACTATCTGGTGAGCCTAGACCAGTTGTAACATGGTTTAAAAATGGAATCCTCTTAAAGCAGAACCAGAAGTTTCAGTTTGAAGAAGTTAATTGTAACCACAGATTATGTATTAATGATGTTAATTCTCAAGATTCTGGAAAATATAAATGTGTTGCTGAAAACAGTTCAGGAACAGTTGAGAGTGTTTTAGATCTAACAGTGGCACCTGTCACTCACAGGGAAAATAGTCAGTTAGAAAACATTGGTGAAATTTATGCAGAATATTCCAAAGATAAACAAATTCAAGGAGAATCTGTATGGGCACATTTTTATGATTATCCAGCTGATCCTTTTAATCCCCAGTCCAATGTAAAAAAATATTCTGTAAGGGAATATTTTCAAAGCCTTGAGACAACCCAACTGATAGACCAGAAAAGCCAGGTTCATTGCACATTTTCTAGGGAAAAATTACCCAGATTTATGCAGGGTGCTTCTAGATCCATAAAAATCAACAAGCCTGTGCAAGCTGAACTCAGACACTATCAGGATGAAGGGAACAAAGGACACCTAAGTGAAAAACAAAAGCTGCACCAGGCGGAAGGTGCAATTCATCCATGTGTTGGTGATTTCAGTGAAATTAAAATTAGGAAAGAGGTAAGAAATGATTTGGAAAAACTTGGTGGACCAGGAAGGGCAGATGTGCAAGAATGTGCCCAATGCCACTATTTATCAAATATCCATTCTGAGAGTTACGATACAAAAGACTCACCTCTCACTGCAGATGAAGAACCCCTTGGTGAAGAGAGACACTACCTAGGAAAAAAGGTGAAGCACAGAATCACTGCATTTGAAAAGTTACATGTGGAAAAGGGAGTTGTTGAAAAAAGATTTACCAGGAAATCATTCGTTAATCCTCCTCAAAGGAAGCTTGACAACATAGACTTTCCATTAAGACCTGAAGAGTCAAGGTTGAATAACGTAAATGCTGATACACATCAGGCAGAGAAAATGTCTCCAAGCACTGACTCAGATGCAGCTGACATCGTAATGAATGTAAAGCTGCTTTCTTCTCAAGTTTATAAAGAATTTGAAGTGCGAGAGAAGGAACAACAGAAAGAAATTGGATTCATAGGTCAATCTACAGTTTCTGAAAGGGATGAACATGAAGTGCCTATTATATATGACCTTAAGCAGTTTCACTCTCAAGTAGAAAGTGCAGATACAAAATTCCAAGAATTAGGTAGTGATCAACCAGAAGAAGCTTATTTTAAAGACCAACACTCTGCTTCTGAAACAACTGATGCTGAGAACCTTGTAGTGGATCTAAAACAAATGTATTCCCAGATAAGAGATCCAGATTGGGAGTCCCAAGTTCAAGAAACTAGGCAACAGCAGGAAAGACCTTATAATGAAGTTCCCTTCACTGAACCTTCACAGTCCGATACACAGAGTGACTCTAAAGGTGTGCAGTATAACATTTTTACGAATTCAGAAATTTCTTCCAGTCAGGAGTTTTCACATGGAACTGTGATGGAGAGAAGTACTGATGAAAAGAACTTATATTTGGAAAAAGAAGTCCAACATATACAGGAACAAAATTTAGAAATTCTAAATATTGATAGCTCTCTTACATCCTGTTCTGAAGAAATCCATAGTGAATCATGTGCCGTCCTTCAAACCTCATATGCACATGTAGGAGAATCCGATATTTCTGAGAAAAAAAGTTCTCCAGAAAATGGAGACAGAAGTTTCATTTCACATTTGAAAAAAGCAGCAAGTGAGGAAAAGCTTTCAGAGGTTTGTGGAATGGAGGAAAAACAAACTTTGGAAACAGAGTTGGCATCACCTCTAAAGCAGGGTGGAGAAATGCAGGAATATGCCACTGGAATTCTGAGAGACCGCAAAGGTGATGTTCGGGAAGCAGACGCGCCCCACAGAAAAGTCTCCGTGGGTCAGTGTTTCCCATTCCTGATGACTGAGGAGCAGCAGAGTCTAAATGAGCAAACAAGTAAAAAAACTGATGTCTCTGGCAAAGAAAAATGCTATGAAGAGTTTCAAGATCAAAATGAAACTTCTTTCTCCACCACGGAAGAAGAAAAGATAGAAACTTGTTTTTCTGAAAATCTTCATCAATTGGATGAGGCTCATACCAGGAAAACAATGGAATCTGAGACCTCCCCGACACAATATTTACTTGCTGCTGGAAAGCATGAAGTTCCTGAAACTAAAGACACAAAACATAAGGAGGAACTTGTCCAGAGTAAATCAGTCACGACAATGGAGGTTGAAGAAGTAACTTTCCACACTGTGTATGAATATTACAACCAACAACAGGAATCATTAGGTCGCCCATTTTCTCCTGAATCTGATATTTCGATCGATGTGGGAAGTACAAGCAGTGATGAAACCTCTGAGTTAGATCAGTTTTATACCCCACCATCCTCTGTGGAGCATTTTGAAACTCCAAAGCCTCCTGATTTATATTTTACTCCTTCAGACACAACTAAAAAATCCTCAACAAATCCAGGAGGTGAGACTGTTGATAGAACCACACCTTTAGAGGAAGCAGCTGAAAGGTACTCAACACCTTCTGATGGCGAGGTAACAGAAAGATACTCCACACCCCCAGGGGACACTCTAGAGAGATACTCCACACCCCCAGGGGACACTCTAGAGAGATACTCCACACCCCCAGGGGACACTCCAGAGAGATACTCCACACCCCCAGGGGACACTCTGGAGAGATACTCCACACCCCCAGGGGACACTCTAGAGAGATACTCCACACCTTTAGAAGGAGAAATAGTCAATAGATACTCTATTCCTACTGGAGGACCAAACCCCACTGGAAATGTTAGAACATACCCATCAAAAATAGAAAAGGAGGACAGTGTGTCAAATGAGCATTTCCACACACCAACAGAAGAGAGAAGTTCAGCTTCTGAAATCTGGCGTTCTGATTCATTTGGCACGCCAAGTGAAGCCATTGAGCCAAAAGACAATGAAATGCCTCCATCTTTTATTGAACCTCTGGTCAAGAGGAAGATACATGAAAGCACAACATTAGGCTTCATTGTTGAAGTCGAGGGCCTTCCCGTTCCTGGTGTGAAATGGTATCGAAATAAATCTTTGCTAGAGCCAGATGAAAGAGTCAACATAGAAAGGGTGGGTAATGTGTGTTCTTTGGAAATTTCTAACATTCAGAAAGGAGAAGGCGGAGAGTACATGTGCCACGCAGTAAACATCATAGGGGAGGCGAAGAGCTTCGCCATTGTGGACGTAGCCCCCAAAGAGGACAGAGCGGTGGCGCTGCCACCTCCAGTCACACATCAGCACATCATGGAGTTTGAGCTGGAAAACACTGCATCATCAAGAACACCTTCTCCTCAAGAAATTATCCTGGAAGTTGAATTAAGTGAAAAAGATGTTAAAGAATTTGAGAAGCAAGTAAAAATAGTCACAGTTCCTGAATTTACTCCTGATCATAAAAGCATGATTGTGAGTCTAGATGTTCTTCCACTGAACTTAGCAGATCAAAATATGGCTTCAAAGGGAGCAGAAGACAAAGATTTAAAAATTGATTTAGAAGTATTTGAAATGCCTCCTCGCTTTGTAATGCCTATCTGTGATTTTAAAATTCCAGGAAATTCAGACGCTGTGTTCAAATGTTCAGTAATAGGCATCCCTAGTCCTGAAGTTAAATGGTATAAAGAGTATATGTGTATTGAGCCAGACAACGTTAAATATGTGATTATTGAGGAAAACGGAAGCCACACCCTTAAAATCAGAAACGTCTGTCTTTCTGATAGCGCGACGTACAGGTGCAGAGCAATGAATCGCGTAGGAGAGGCCATCTGTCGGGGATTCCTCTCCTTGGGAGATTCGGAGACGTTTGCTATGGTCACAAAGAAAAGTAAAGTGACTGTAAGCAGTCTGAAAGAAGAACTAGTCTTAAGGAGCAAATATTCAGACAGCTTTTTTGAATTTCAGGTGACGGAAGGGCCTCCCAGATTTATCAAAGATATTGCCAACTGTTCCGCACCGGTAGGCACAGCAGCCTATTTCCAGTGTTTAATTCGTGGCTCTCCAAGACCCACTGTTTACTGGTACAAAGATGGGAAATTGGTACAAGGGAAAAGGTTCAGTGCTGAGGAAAGTGGCATAGGGTTTCACAACCTGTTCATAACAAGCTTAGTGAAAGACGATGAAGGTGAGTACAGGTGTGTAGCTACAAACAAATCAGGAATGGCTGAGACCTGTGCAGCACTCACCCTGACTTAAAATTCCCTGTGTTCTGTTTTTCACCTCAGTGTCTGAGTGTTCTCACGTTTCCCAAATTATGTAGATGAACAGCTCTCCAAATACGCCTAGACTATTGGAACATATTGAAAACCCCTGGGAAACAGCTTCTCTATGTAGGAATCTCATGTTTGTAATACATGTAAATATTCTGCTATCTCAACTGTGGAATCATCACTTGTGTCAATTATGCTGTGAATCATCAAACACCATTAAACATCTCCTTGGCTACCTAATTGTTTGTACTTCTTTACCCTCATTCCTCCTCTGTGAAGTGTTTTGGCAGAGTGTGTTCTTTTTTACCAGACACACTATCTGTATGAAGTAAAACGTATAATGGAAGATCATGTCAGATGACCATGCAGACAAACCGGTAAGGTCAAATCTCTCTGCTCTGTGTTTGTCATTTTTGAAATTATAATCCCTTTTCTTCCAAATCCCTGCTTATTTACTCAGTTAGGATAGACAAAACAAACAACAGAAACCTACTTCACCCGCTCGGTGACCAGTTCTGTCATCTGTTTTGCATTGCAATCATAATATCTTTTTTGGCTCTTAAAAATATTTTCGATGTTAATATCCTTTATCTTAAGTCTTTTAACTCTTGCTGGTTTTGAAGGGACCAGAGGTACTCTCTTTTGGGGTAGAGTTCATCTAGATCTGCAGAATATGCAAATAAAGATCTTTCCACTTTTGGAAAATACCTCACTTTCTCGATTTTTGAGGTAGCATGAAGTGTAAAATGCAGTATTAATTTGACATTGGCCTGGAGGGAAGAACTACTATATTAGATTATTATATAGATTTTAAGCTGCAACCAAATTTCAGAATCTATGAAATTAACAAAAAAAGGTGTGACATTTTTAGTACTGAATCAATATGGTAATTTGTATTTCAGATATATGCAAATAACAATAAGCTTCCTGTTATTGTCACTGAATTTCATTTTAAAAACTATCTAGAAATTAATAAGCATCAAAGTTAAGATATGTTTCTAAAGTGACTCTTGTTTTTCAGAATTATAGTTACAATTAACTTACAAAATCTTAACATTGTACCTATATACCACTGTGAACCTAAATCTTCTCATATAAGATGTAAAAAAATATAAAGAAATTCAGTTTCCTTATCTGAAAATGAGAAATTGGACCAAAAGACCTCAGAGTGATTGTTCAACTCTATGATTTTGTGTCATCCAGTGGTCACTTTTCTTAATATAAGTTAAATGAATTTTAGTTTTGCAACAGATGACAAGAGAAATAATAGAATATTAATAGAAATTAAGGATCTCCTCTCCCTCCAATGCTTTAAATTACTCACTGCTACCTAATGGCTCTATTTGTCCCCTTCATTGAGCAATTCTTATATATCATGGTCATAGTAAACACATTCATTTTAATATTAAAATATTAAATGTTTAATTTAAATTTAATTCCAAAAATTCATATATCCAATTCTGTATGTTTCTTTTATCTATGGATTTTTTATAATTCTGACAATGGAATTCCCTAAAAGTCTTCCAAATTAAATACACAACTGAATGTACAGAATATAGACAAGGCAGTCAGGTTCACCCCCAACCCAACTCCCAGAAAACATTTGTTTTACTTGCCTCAAGTCACCATAATTCATCATATTCTTTTGTGGAACAATCATTTTTGTTTTAACCAGTGAGCACACGATATCTGTGACAATAGTTATAGATATAATACATAACAACATAAATCCCTGAAATAAAACTAACTTTATAATTTAGAGACTAAGGGATTTATTCTACTCCTGGTCACATAATGGATGGTTAAATACATTAGAAATTCAGGTCATAACAAACACAACAAGCACACTTTACCCGAACATTCTACAGCACAGAGACAGTTCCAAACCTGTTTCAGGAAGGGAGGGAGGGAGGAAGGCTTACTAACTAATCATGGTAGATAATTAGATGGAATTTTTTTTCTGTTTCAATAGCACATAACTTAAAAGCCTGAAATATTGTTTCTCTGATTAGTTTCTCTATATTAGTAGATAAAGAATTCATTGTATTACACGTAGTAGTTTAGACATAGTTATTAGCTGCTCCTGCTACATGTATTCTTAACTACACCTCTAATGTTTCAGCACATTTGAATTTCATTTACTATGTTTTTTATAGTTAATAGACCATGTTTAGAAGTAAGGAAAAATAATTGAAAATACTTCAACCTATTAGTGAGTTGGGGTATTTTAACTATATTCACAGTTATTCCCTTTACAGGTGTTTGAGAGTTCAAGTGAAGGGAAAGCGGAGATGAGTATTACATTATAGATTAAATGTCAAGTTAAGGGGTCAATATTAATATGCAAAATTCAACAATGGTTTTATGGCTTATTAATTGAAATATTAAGTAACTGAGTATGTATGCTACATGCTATATAGATAAGTTTCACCAGTACATTTATAGCCAACTGACACCAGAGTCCTGCCTTCTAATGTTTATATACTAGAACAGGAAGGAATTTAAGGCATAAGACTATTCCATGTGACACAAGGGAATTAATAAAATAGAACTACTGCTTTTCCGTAAGGTAATAAAACTACTATTAACAGAGCTGTTCTACATAACAAAAGACTTAATGAAAAGCCTAATTCTTTGTTATCAAATTATGTTTTTCATCCTATCATCCATGACATTGTTTAAGAGTATGTGTAATTCACTGCTGTGTTTTTCCATTCAATAATGCTGTATAGGTATTTCCCACACAATAAAATACAATCAAATTTTTAACATTGGAGTTGTTTTCTCTCATTTCTGCTTCTCCCATTTTCTTGACTTAATGTGAACCTTACAAAAATTTTATTGAAATAATGTGGCTATTTACACAGGCAAAGGAAGGCCTGCCTTTCTAGTAACTGAAAACAATGGCTCTCTTACAAATTCAAATTAAACATTTACTGTAGCCCTTATTTTTAATACTGGCTTCAGTTTATAAGTACTAACTAGAACATAGATGTTTTATTTTGGGAATACTCTCTCTTCAGTTTGGCCACAAAAATGGATTTAAGGAAAATTCTAAATATAAATAATAACTCTGGATATTTTTAGAAATTGATTTAAATAATCCTGGATTCTTTTACTGTAAATACTTAGCCAGCAATTTTTCAACCTTTAGAATTGGAATTGTATCAAAAAAGGAAAAGTCATAAGAACACCTTTAAATTTTATAAGCTCTAACACTTGAAATTTTCACTAATACAGTATTTACAGTCATATATAAAAAGTTAAGGCTAAAAATTTAGAAATGTGCTTTTTAATCAAATAATCTCAAGGTAATCTCAAGGTAATGATTCCTGAAATAAACCAGAAGAAGACCACCAATTGGTGCACATAATTCTTTGACTTTTTTGTTGTTGTTAAATAAAATTAATAGTAAAATAATAATCATTTTTCCCCATACAGAGTTTTCTAGTTCTCTTCTGTGTGCTGAGGAAGAAGGACTCCAATCCTATAGCTCTGGCCTTCCGTTATCTAATAGAAATGAAACACTTGAGCTTTTGTCTGAACCTCCAATTCATTCAACTAAATTCGATTCCGAAAACAAAGGCACTGTGCCAGTTTTCATCAAAGAAATGTCAGATGCTGAAATAAGCATAGGGGATGTGGCTACACTGTCTGTTACTGTCACTGGCATCCCCAAGCCTAAAATTCAGTGGTTCTTTAATGGAGTAATGTTAACCCCTGCTGCTGACTACAAATTTGTTTTTGATGGTAATGATCATAGCCTGATCATTCTGTTCACCAGATTTGAGGATGAGGGAGAGTATGCATGTATTGCCAGTAATGAATATGGACAGGCAATATGTAGTGCCTATCTAAAAATACATCCCAAAGGAGAAGGGCACAAAGAGGCAGTGTGCCCTTCACAATCAGCAGTGGAACCATCTCTGGAAAAGCTAGAAGGTCCTTGTCCTCCTTACTTCCTGAAGGAGTTAAAGCCAATTCACTGTGCTAAGGGGCTCCCTGCCATCTTTGAGTGCACCGTGCGTGGAGAGCCTGCGCCCGCTATTCTGTGGTTCAAAGAAAACAAGCAGCTTTGCACCAATGTTTGTTACACTATCATTCAGAATACTGATGGCTCTGGGACACTCATCGTCAACGACCCCCAGCAGGAGGACAGTGGCCTGTATGTCTGTAAAGCAGAGAACGTGTGGGGTGAATCCACCTGTACTGCAGAGTTGCTCGTGCTTCTGGAAGACAAGGGTAGGGCAGAGGCCCCCTGCAAAGTGAAGTCCGTGCCACAGCCTCCTTCAGATTTTCCACAGACATTGTTAAAAGGCCCTGCAGTTGAGTCATTTGACTCAGAGCAAGAAATAGCAGCTTTTGTAAAGAACACCATTTTAAAAGACACTTCCAATGCAGAAGAAAGACAGCAACTTTCTTATGAGCATATTGTTAAAACCAATGAAGTGAGCAGTCAAGCTACTTTACTAGCTGAGCAATCGCAATTCATAGCCATGTTGGAGCAGGATGTGCCCACTTCTGAAAGCACCAGGGATCTTCCTTCCATCAGTAGCACTATTCACGTTCAAGGTCTGAAGGAACCATCTCCCACTTTACAGCTGCAGATTGCCCAGGCCCACGATACCCTCCCCAAAGAAGATTTTCTAATGCTTCAAGAGCCTGCATCACAGGTGGTTTTGTCAGATACTGAAAAATTCTTCTCAAGTGCCATATCCATAGAAGAAATAAGTTCATTAACAACTGAGCCTCTGAAAACTTTTTTAGCTGAGCCTGAAAGGAGTTATCCACAGTCTTCAATAGAAGAACTTTTGGCCTACTCATATCCTACCTCTGTGTCTGATGAAGTACTTTTACCAAAAGAAAAGATGGTATCTGCAGGGGGCAAAGAGCAAATAGTGACTCTTCGAAAGCTCGAGGCAGAAAGTACTCTCATCCTGAGTCAGAGCTTAGCTGAGGCACATGTGGAAAGTCCTAAGGGTCCTCATGACCTGATCCCTGAGGTAAACTGTGAGCCCCAGGGCCCTTCAGAGTGCACATGCACGGAAGGTGAAATCTTGGTGGAAAGTGCAGACCAACTGGAAGCTGCAGGACAAGAGTTTGCAGCCAGGACTGAGGAAGGCAAATCCTTTAGGCTTCCGCTAGCCTGTGAGAAAAAACAGGTACTGCTTAAAGAAGAGCATTTGGATGATTTGGCGATGTCCCTGGTCCAAACCACTGAGTATATGAAAGAGCCCATGGTGATAAACGGTGTGCAGGAGGTGCAGAGCAGTGATATTCTTTCTAAGGAAAGTTTGCTTTCTGGTATTCCAGAAGAACGATTAAACCTGAAAACTCAGATCCTCAGGGCTTTGCAAGCAGCAGTGGCCAGTGAGCAACCGAGTCTCTTCTCTGAATGGTTAAGAAGCATAGAAACTGTAGAGGTCAAGGCCATAAATTTCACCCAAGAACCTAAACGCATTATGTGCACTTACCTTATTAGCTCAGTGAAGTCTCTCACAGAAGAATTAACCATTGCTATTGAAGGCATTGATCCTCAAATGGCTAACCTGGAAATTGAACTTAAGGATGCCTTCTGCTCTATTATATGTGAGGAAATAAACATCTTAACAGCTGAGCATCCCAGAATTCAAGAAGGAACCAAAAAATGCTTGCAGGAAGATATGGGCCCTTTTACAGACAGACAGAAGGTGGAAGCTATCACTGAACCAGAAATCGAATCCAAGTATCTTGTTTCAACAGAAGAAGTCACCTACTTTAATGTGGAAAGTCAAGTCAAAGTTCTGGATACCCTAACTCTCACCAAGGAAGTTGCTTCAGCTGCTCTCACTGATGAAACACAGGATGAGACACCAAAACCATCTGAAAAAAGAGAGAAGTCCTCTGAAAATGGTACCAAGGAAGTTGGTATAGTAGAGACACAGGAAGCTGAGGGTAGCTTAATCAAAGAGGACAGTCCTGTTGTACTTACACCCTTGATGGACACTATTGCTAAAGAAGGTGACATCGTAAACCTCACATCATCCATCACAAATGCCAAAGAGGTGAATTGGTATTTTGAGAGTAAACTGGTGCCTTCAGATAAAAAGTTCAAGTGTTTACAAAATCAAAATACACATACGCTAGTAATCAACAAAGTAAATACAGAAGAACATCAAGGAGAATATACCTGTGAGGCCTTGAATAATCATGGAAAAACAGCAACTTCAGCAAAACTCACTGTAGTCAAAAGAGGTTGGATTTTAAGAATTAAGTGGGTCAACTGCTAACAGTCACTGGATTGTAATGATTAGATTTCATCACTGAATTTTCACTTATCTGCCACTGCCAGAATGCAATTTATTAGAGTAAGAATGAAATCACAGACATAATCATGGTTATTAGCTCTGCTCTTTTTCCCTTACTGCCTTATTGGATAGCATATTATTCTACATTACTATCTATTTTTAAAATCAAATATTTTGTTCACATGTTTCATAACACTGATATATTTTAAGCCTATTTTTACATGAAAAAGCTTTAATAATATTTTAAGAAAAGCAGTCAATGAATGCCTAGCTCCTCTGAAATCACTAGTCACATTCCTAAATTCAGAATAACCATGATTAATTGTCTATTTGTTTCCTGTTTCTATTTCTCTTTTGCTGTTGTTTCACCTGATCACTTTATTTAGTATATCACATTTTTTTAACACTACTTTCAGTGGTCCTAGTCAGCACGGTATATTTAAAGAATATATCATGCTGTAATGCATGTAAACCAGTAGCATCTCATTTTAATCATTTTTTTCACAATTTACTGCAAAATAACAATTGAATATGTTGAAAGCTGCTTATTGTCTTCTTTTGCCTTCAATAACCTTTCTCATTTTCCAGTCACCTGTTTTAAACTGCTGCAGTCCATCTCACCAGTTTCAACTGTTTGACTTGTTTAACAGCAACAAAAGTTAGAAGGAAAAGAATGCGGCGTGCCTGGTAAGGAGATGTGCTAATAATGGACTGTGCTTCCCTTTGCAGCTGCCCCAGTGATCAGGAGGAGAATTGAGTCCGTGGAAGTAGCTCTGGGCCACCTAGCCAAATTCACCTGTGAGATCCAAAGTGCCCCCAATGTCCGGTTCCAGTGGTTTAAAGCTGGCCGAGAAATTTACGAGAGTGACAAGTGTTCCATCCGATCGGCACATTATGTCTCCACCCTGGAAATCCTGAGAACCCAGGTTGTTGACTGCGGGGAGTACACCTGCAGAGCTTCCAATGAGTATGGCAGTGCCAGCTGTACAGCCACACTGACTGTGACAGGTAAATGCCACACACCGACACGGATGTTCCAGTCCCATTTCATAGTATTGCCTGTTTTGCTTTTCGTACAGGTGCAGAATGCACTTGTCCTGCCAACTGGAGAGCCCAATAGCCAAAGTGGTAACATGGGGCGTAGGAACTGCAGAACTGATGTGGACAGGCAATCATTACTGGCAGACATATTTCTAACAGCAGCTAAAGAAAATATACAAATAATTTATTATCTTGAGAACCATGTCAAAGCAGCAGATGAGCAATGGTTCCTGAAACTTTGGTTTTGGGATTTTTGTTTTTGTTTTGTTCTCTTTCTTTTTTTTAAATAACTAGCTTATTGCAAATGTCTTGGATAACTACTAGTGGCCTGGCTTGGCTCTGAGTATAAAAACCTTCAGGACATTTGGTGCTCCTAGAAAATAATGATGTCCAAATGTGTTTAATAATTTGGAACCAGTTAACCAATTGAGAATTACAAACTGAAAAAAGCCAGAGCATAAGACTCAAGTCAAAGAAATCCTGCTGAAACAAGGGGCTAGGAAGGAACTACAAAGTAGCATTCTCACCCTAGGCTTTATTACTAATTTAAAAATAAGAGCAACACACAAATGCTGTTCTCAATTTTCTAATTGTAATACAGGATGACTTTTGAGCAATTCACTCTCATCACATGTTAGAATTCCCTCAGTAGCAAAAAATTAGTAGCTCTCTGCTTTTCTCTCTCTCTTTCTTCCTTGTTCTTCTGCTTTGTTCTTCCCAAGGGGACTGATGGTGTGAACTGTGGTTTGAGGTCAGGGCTAGCGATGCCAGGTTGCCAAGACAAGCCATGTGCTAAATGCAGGATGGGACTGGTCCCTGGTCTTCCTCACGGACAGTGTGAGAGACAGGCACTGCAGCCCCTCATGGACGTGGGGAGCTCAGGGTTCTCTGTAGCTTCCTCTCCTCCACAACTCTTTACATATCAGAAAATCTGAAACCCAGGCCCATGGAGACCCACCCAGTGGTTTTCACTTTGTGATCAAACAGTCTCCCTGCAACTAAGTATATGACATTATTTTTAATGGCACTTTGAAAATGTCTTTATCCAAATTAGGTCAAATTAGGAATAGTACTAATACCTAAGCATCAAATAATAAGAGAAAAGAAAGAGGGGGATTTTTTAAAAATCAGAAGGAGAGTTTCCTAAAGCTTGCTTCAAAATGCAAAATGGATATGGGAAGATACTGCTACAAATATTTTTAGGAATTTGAAATGACTTGGAGGGTGGATTCCAAGTTGAGACATTTAAGGATTTGCTGATGGCTGACCTGAGGGTTAAAGAGACTTACAAAACTTCTCAATGTTCTCATCACTTAATTTCCCTACTCTTCAGAAAAGTCAAATACATTCTTTTTAGTCATCCTTACGCAGTCTTCTAATTCACAGAATTAAAGTACCAGCTGAATTACTTATCAGATAATTCAAACAATTAATGAACTACTAAAATGCACAAATCTTTGGCAATAGTTACTGTTGCCAACTGAAAGGACACTGGTTCTTTCCTTTGATGGACACCTGAAGGGGTATCTCGATTCTCTATAAAGAACACTCTTATCCCTTTCCTTCGACAAATCTTTTCATCCTATTAATGCATTACCCTATTTTAAGTTCTATCTTACATCTATTTAAAGCTGTAATTCATCTCTTCTCTTTCTTGGAATATATGATTATGGCAAGAGCATTGGTGGGGACAAAATATAATGTTGGGAAAATTTTTTTTGCAGAGGCATATCCACCAACCTTTTTCTCCAGACCTAAGTCCATTACAACTTTTGTGGGGAAGGCAGCCAAGTTCCTGTGCACAGTGTCAGGGACTCCTGTGATTGAAACCATTTGGCAGAAGGACGGTACTGTACTCTCACCTTCCCCCAACCACAAGATTTCAGATGTAGAAAACAAGCACATCTTAGAGCTCTCAAATCTTACAGTTCAGGATAGAGGAATTTACTCTTGTAAGGCTTCTAACAAGTTTGGAGCTGACATCTGCCAAGCTGAGTTGATCATAATCAACAAACCACACTTCATTAAGGAATTAGAACCAGTGCAATCAGCTATCAATAAGAAGATCCACCTTGAGTGCCAAGTAGACGAAGACAGAAAAGTCACAGTTACGTGGAGCAAAGATGGACAAAAACTCCCTCCTGGGAAAGATTATAAGATCTATTTTGAAGATAAAATAGCATCAGTTGAGATCCCCCTGGCCAAACTACGAGATTCAGGAACCTATGTCTGCACAGCTTCCAATGAGGCTGGAAGCAGCTCCTCATCTACAACTGTATCTATCAGAGGTAAGAAATATGCAGATACAATTTTTCACGTCCTTCTCTGAAAGGATGCCTCAGTAGAATAGTTGTTGATGAGCCATGCCATTGATGCATTTTGTTCTTAACATAATTTCATCCAAGCAAACATTTTGATATGTGGAAATCCTGGCATTGTTTGATTTTATTTTTTTAGTCTTCCCCAGCATTCACTTACTTTAACTCTTTTAACACCATCTGCCATTAACAAAGCTTGCTTAAGATTTCCTCTGGGAATTCCAAGTGTCTAGGCAATCCTTACCTATCTTCTTGTATAAAATTGCTCTTTGTGTAAGTAGAGTTTGCTTGTTTTCTTTTTGTTTGTTTATTTTTTTTAAATCAAAAGACTGGAAGGTGTTTTAGAATCTTGGAAGGCCGTTGAGTGTACCACAACCTTTCTGAAATTTCATGAAGCTATTTTATGTGTGTTGTGTCTTTTGTTGTATTTGTCTACTTTTCTCTTGTGTAATTTATACTTCAGATATCTTTTCCTTTCTCTTTTTTTGTTAACTTCATGTAGAGCCACCATCCTTTGTGAAGAAGGTGGATCCCTCTTATTTAATGCTCCCAGGTGAATCAGCACGCCTCCATTGCAAGCTGAAAGGCTCACCTGTGATCCAGGTTACCTGGTTTAAAAATAACAAAGAACTTAATGAGAGTAACACCATCCGAATGTCTTTTGTCAATTCTGAGGCTATACTTGATATTACGGATGTAAAAGTTGATGACAGTGGGAATTACTCATGTGAAGCCATGAATGATGTTGGCAGTGATAGTTGCAGTTCTGAAATAGTTATCAAAGGTTTGTTTATCAGTTACAGTCCACTGCTTTTCTGAAAAACAGATTTTCTTTTTAATTGCTTGCAACACCTTACTTATACAATGCTTTCATGCTTTTGTAGAACCTCCTTCTTTCATCAAAACCCTTGAGCCTGCAGATATAGTGAGAGGAACAAACGCCCTTCTTCAGTGTGAAATTGCAGGCACTGGACCATTTGAAATTAGTTGGTTCAAAGATAAGAAGCAAATTCGAAGTAGTAAAAAGTATAGGTTGTTTGCTCAGAAGTCTCTTGTGGCTCTGGAGATCTTTTCTTTTAATAGTGCAGACGTTGGTGACTACGAATGTGTTGTTGCTAATGAAGTTGGAAAGTGTGGCTGCAGCGCAACACACTTACTGAAAGGTTAGTGGTTGAAAACCTGGTATCTCTTTTTTAAATTGGTAAAGTAGCTTTCTTAACCCATGGAAGGAAAAGTGGTACTATCTCTTCTTCTCCTAACCTTTGAAAATACATGTGGCCTTTGGCCTGACCTGGGACCATGGGAACAAAGTCAGTAACCTTTATCCAGTCTTTATCCTGAGACCAGTGTAAATATGTAATCTGTGATAACAAAAGTGAATTTCATAATAAGCTATTTTGCTAATTGATTGATAACCAGACATCTTTATGCTTCTTTCTCTTGGGTGGAATTATAGTTTTTAAATCTTATTACTCCTTCTAATGAACATTATGGAATAGTAGTATGGGCAAGATAAATGTAATCGAGATAAAACGTTTTAATATATTTGGCATTGAAAGGGTTTGGGAATTGATTTGTTTTGGGTGCTCTCTTTCTTTAACTAGAACCACCAACCTTTGTAAAGAAAGTAGATGATTTCACTGCACTAGCAGGACAAACTGTTACCTTACAAGCTGCTGTGAGAGGGTCAGAACCCATTTCTGTCATGTGGATGAAAGGACAAGAGATCATTAAAGAAGACGGAAAAATCAAAATGAGCTTTTCCAATGGTGTTGCAGTCTTGATCATCCCCGATGTTCAGATTGGTTTCAGTGACAAATACACATGCCTGGCTGAAAATGAAGCAGGAAGCCAAACATCTGTTGGGGAATTAATAGTTAAAGGTTCGTGTAGGAACATTTTAATTTTGAACCCATCTTTCCATTTAATGTGAAACCCTAATAACACATTTCATAATCCTAACTATTTAATACTGTTCTAGAACCCGCCAAAATCATTGAGAGAGCAGAACTGATCCAGGTGACGGCAGGCGACCCAGCCACACTGGAGTACACAGTGACAGGCACCCCAGAGCTCAAGGCCAAATGGTACAAAGATGGGAGACCTCTCGTTGCCAGTAAAAAATATCGAATAAGCTTTAAAAATAATGTTGCCCAACTCAAGTTTTACTCAGCTGAGCTGCACGACAGTGGCCAGTACACGTTTGAGATTTCCAACGAAGTGGGAGGCAGCTCCTGTGAGACAACTGTTACCGTGTTAGGTCGGTATTCCCTTCAAACCACACAAGTGACAGAAAATAATGTTTTTTGGCATTTTCCATATTGATCTTTCTTCTGCTCTTGTGCCTCGAACAGATCGAGACATTGCTCCATTCTTCACCAGACCCCTACGCAACGTGGATAGCGTCGTTAGCAGTACCTGCAGACTGGACTGCAAAATCGCCGGCTCCCTCCCCATGAGGGTGTCCTGGTTTAAGGATGGTAAAGAAGTAGCTGCTTCTGACAGATACAGAATAGCATTTGTGGAAGGCACAGCCTCTTTGGATATAAGCAGAGTAGACATGAACGACGCAGGGAAGTTCACTTGCCGAGCCACGAACTCCGTGGGAAGCAAAGACAGCAGTGGAGCCCTGATTGTGCAAGGTTGGCTGGAGACTTTGCAGTTCCTTCCTATGATAGATGATGTTCAAATCCTGTCTTTTTTTAGATTGCACCTCTTAACCCTTTGAAATTCTTTCTTATACCCCTTCTTCAGAACCACCCAGTTTTGTAATTAAACCTGCGTCAAAGGATGTTCTTCCCGGCTCAGCAGTCTGCCTGAAGAGCACCTTCCAAGGGTCTACTCCTCTCACAGTCAGATGGTTTAAGGGTGACAAAGAACTGGTTTCCAGTGGAAGCTGCTATATTACCAAAGAGGCTTTAGAAAGTTCCCTGGAACTGTATTCAGTAAAAACCTCCGATTCAGGCACATATACCTGTAAAGTCAGCAACATCGCAGGAGGCGTGGAGTGCAGTGCAAACTTATTTGTGAAAGGTTTGCATTTGCTTTCTTGACGTCTCTGTGCTACCATTGTTATCAGTTATTCTTCTTTCTCATGTTTCTTAATAACTTCCTTCCTTGCTTCCACAGAACCTGCCAGATTTATTGAAAAATTAGAGCTATCACAACTGTTAAAGAAGGGAGATGCCACCCAGCTAGCCTGCAAAGTAACTGGTACTCCTCCAATTAAAATAACATGGTTTGCAAATGATAGAGAAATTAAGGAGAGCAGCAAACACAAAATGTCTTTTGCGGAGTCCACTGCGATTCTAAGACTTACAGATGTTGCCATCGAAGACAGTGGTGAATATATGTGTGAGGCTCAAAACGAGGCTGGCAGTGACCACTGTGGTAGCATTTTAATAGTCAAAGGTTTGTGTTCACATTGCTCCTTCTGTTACCCAAGTGGTGGCCCAGAGCACAGACTCCTCCCCTATTAACTCAAAATAATTCCTTCTGCACTCCAGAGTCACCTTACTTTACCAAGGAATTTAAGCCAATTGAGGTGTTGAAGGAGTATGATGTCATGTTGCTGGCAGAGGTTGCAGGCACAGCTCCCTTTGAGATCACCTGGTTCAAAGACAACACAATACTGAGAAGTGGTAGAAAGTATAAGACTTTCACTCAGGATCAGCTGGTCAGCCTGCAGATCCTCAAGTTTGTCGCAGCAGATGTTGGTGAATACCAGTGTCGGGTGACCAATGAGGTGGGAAGCAGCACCTGCAGCGCCAGGGTCACATTGAGAGGTTAGTGTCAGTTAGATGATGGACTGGCTCTTCTGTTAGGGCAATACTTTTTTTTTTTTAAGCCAGCTTTGGTGTAGAGCTGGTAATGATTGAGAATTCATTCTTCTATTAGAACCCCCAACCTTTGTAAAGAAGATCGAGAGCACCAGCTCCCTTCGAGGAGGCACAGCTGCCTTCCAAGCCACTCTGAAGGGCTCCTTGCCAATTACAGTGACTTGGTTAAAAGACAACGATGAAATCACTGAAGACGATAATATAAGAATGACCTTTGAGAACAATGTGACCAGTCTGTACCTCAGTGGCATTGAAGTCAAACATGATGGGAAATATGTCTGTCAAGCCAAAAATGATGCAGGGATTCAAAGATGTTCTGCACTGCTCTCAGTAAAAGGTTGGTTCTGAAAATTTGCCATGGGTTTTAGGAAAAAAATGCAGAAGCAAACCTTTTAGCATAGCAATTCACAACCACACCTATCCCTTTATTTCTATAGAACCTGCAACAATCATCGAGGAGGCTGCATCGATAGATGTCACCCAAGGAGACCCGGCCACTTTGCAGGTTAAATTTTCAGGGACTAAGGAGATTACAGCCAGATGGTTTAAAGATGGCCAAGAACTGACCCTGGGCCAAAAATATAAAATCAGCGTCACTGACACAGTCTCTATACTGAAGATTACTTCTACAGAAAAGAGAGACAGTGGAGAATATATTTTTGAGGTCCAAAATGATGTTGGGAGAAGCAGCTGCAAGGCTAGAATTAATGTATTAGGTTGGTATGATTTTTCTATGGAGAAGAACTGGGCATTTCTTTGCTCCATCTCTTCCATTTTAGAAAGCATATAAATTGGTGGATTGACCTAACATTTTTTTCTTTTGCTCTTTCATTGCATAGATCTTATCATACCTCCCTCATTCACCAAAAAACTTAAGAAGATGGACAGCATTAAAGGGTCTTTTATTGACTTAGAATGTATAGTGGCTGGGTCACATCCAATAAGCATCCAATGGTTCAAAGATGACCAAGAAATATCAGCTAGTGAAAAATACAAATTCTCTTTTCATGACAATACTGCCTTCTTGGAAATCAGTCAGCTGGAAGGTGCAGACAGTGGGACATACACTTGCTCTGCCACCAACAAGGCAGGACACAACCAGTGCAGTGGCCATCTGATGGTCAAAGGTTGGCAATGTCTATTTCCACCTATCAAGAACTTATTGCTCTCCTGTTTCTTTGTTCTTGCCTTTATTGCTCAGTTCTAAATTAAGCCTCCCTTTTTCCTTTTGCTTTTTTTCTTTTGCCCCAGAACCCCCTTACTTTGTGGAAAAGCCACAGTCACACGATGTCAATCCCAATACAAGGGTTCAGTTAAAGGCTCTTGTGGGTGGCACTGCGCCCATGGCAATCAAGTGGTTTAAAGATAACAAGGAGTTGCACACAGGAGCAGCTCGCTCAGTCTGGAAGGATGACACCTCCACCATTCTAGAACTCTTTTCAGCCAAAGCTACTGATACTGGGACCTACATCTGCCATTTAAGCAATGATGTTGGCACAGCAACCAGCAAAGCCACTCTCTTTGTAAAAGGTCTGGTCTCTACGTCCCCTGACTTACTTGCTTGTCTGTATTTTCTTGGGGGGAGGGAAGAGGCTTAAGAAAACAATTTTTCTCATTGGCCTTCATTTTAAAAAATGTTCAACATCACACTTCTTTGCCCATCTTTAGAACCTCCTCAATTCATTAAGAAGCCTAGCCCAGTGTTGGTGCTGAGGAATGGACAGTCTACGACCTTTGAATGCCAAATAACAGGCACCCCCGAAATCCGAGTTTCTTGGTATCTGGACGGGAATGAAATAACAGCCATTAAAAAACATGGCATCTCCTTCGTCGATGGTTTAGCCACTTTCCAAATTTCTGGTGCCAGGGTAGAAAATAGCGGGACTTACGTTTGTGAAGCTCGGAATGACGCTGGCATGGCCAGCTGCAGCATTGAATTAAAAGTGAAAGGTTCGTTACTGGATCTGCTGTCCATTTTGTCTGGGCTGCTAGCTAGGCCTGCAGTCTTCCCTTGAGTAAGCTAGTCTCTGTCTTCCCTTTGAATCTTCAGAACCTCCCACCTTTGTCAGGGAACTAAAGCCTGTGGAAGTAGTGAGAGATAGTGACGTGGAGCTGGAGTGTGAAGTTACGGGAACATCTCCATTTGAAGTCACTTGGCTGAAGAATAACAGGGAAATTCGAAGCAGCAAAAAGTATATCTTGACTGACAGAGTGTCAGTGTTTAATCTGAGCATAACCAGATGCGACCCTTCAGACACTGGCGAATACCAGTGCATCATAGCCAACGAAAGCGGCAGCTGCTTCTGCAGTTCCAGAGTGTCCCTGAAAGGTCAGTTGTACACACAGGAAGCAGGCTAGCAAAGAACATTTTCTTAATGCCCTTTAATTTTATGGTTCTGGGCAGGCATTCCAATATACTTCCTTTCACACTGTCTAATTTAATCACAGAGCCTCCATCATTCACTAAGAAGATAGAAAACGTCACTACTGTTCTGAAAAGTGCTGCCACCTTTCAAAGCACCGTGGTGGGCTCTCCCCCCATTTCTGTGACCTGGCTAAAGGATGATCAGATTCTTAATGAAGACGACAATGTTCGTATTTCTTTTGTGAACAACGTGGCCACACTTCAGATCAGAACTGTGGATAACGGACACAGCGGGAGATACACCTGTCAAGCCAAGAACGAGTCAGGAGCTGAGAGGTGTTATGCTTTCCTTTTAGTGCAAGGTGTGTAAGCCATTCCCTTTCAGAGTTAGCCTGTCAAGACAACCTCGTCATCATGCCTTATTTTCAGTGGAATCTTCAGTGCAACTCATCCACATTTTAATTCTTACTACAGAACCTGCTCAAATCGTAGAGAAAGCTAAATCTGTTGATGTTACGGAGAAAGACCCAGTGACCCTGGAGTGTGTTGTGGCCGGAACACCAGAACTCAAAGTGAAATGGCTTAAAGACGGGAAACAAATTGTGCCCAGTAGATATTTTTCGATGAGTTTTGAAAATAATGTGGCCAGTTTTAGAATTCGGTCAGTAATGAAGCAGGACTCTGGTCAGTATACTTTCAAGGTGGAAAATGACTTTGGAAGCAGTAGCTGTGATGCCTACCTGCGAGTACTAGGTTTGTATCTTGGCCCCAGTTGGCTTCCCTTATTTTTTATTATTGAAGTCCTTTCTTAACAAATGGCAACATATTAATGTGTATGTTTTGCCGTTTGCATTGGACAGATGAAAATATCCCTCCATCATTCACCAAAAAGTTAACTAAAATGGATAAAGTTCTGGGCTCTTCTGTTCATATGGAATGCAAGGTTTCTGGCTCACTTCCAATTAGTGCTCAGTGGTTCAAAGATGGAAAAGAAATATCTACAAGCGCAAAATACAGACTTGTCTGCCATGAGAACACCGTGTCACTGGGAGTTAATAATCTGGAATTAGAAGACACTGCAAATTACACATGCAGGGTCTCCAACGTAGCAGGGGACGATGCATGCAGTGGCATCTTAACCGTGAAAGGTTAGTTGCTTTATCTCTTCTTGATTCTTCTTTGTGATTTCTTTTTAAATGTATCACTCTTACCTCGCATCCTTTACAGAAAAAAGTCTCAATAATTCTCTTGAGATACATATTCATTGAATTCAAGAAATTTTCAGTCATTACCTCTTTTCAGAAATGTTATTATGTGCAATAAACTGTCAAAATAATTCAACTACAAGAAATTTAATTAAATGTATTTCCCTTAAAATCTATAGAACCACCAAGCTTCTTAGTGAAACCTGAGCGCCAACAAGCCATACCTGAGTCTACAGTGGAATTTAAAGCAGTTCTAAAAGGAACGCCACCATTTAAAATAAAGTGGTTTAAGGATGATGTGGAACTTGTCTCTGGACCTAAATGTTTCATTGGCTTAGAAGGGTCAACCAGCTTCTTAAATCTCTACTCAGTGGATGCTTCCAAGACTGGAGAGTATACTTGCCACGTTGCCAATGATGTTGGTAGCGACTCTTGTACTGCAATGCTGCTCGTGACAGGTGTGCGAGTCTGGCTGTTTCATGGTTCTGTCTCACCTGTAGCTCCCATGCTTTCTGTAATCTGACACAAAGCATCTACCCAATCAAGAAAATGGCCTTCTTTCTAACACAGTGCACTGTATTGGCCAAATTGCCCATGTTTTTCTCTTTCCCACATACTGCTTAATTTAACTTTTGTTATTTACATCTGTTCCCTCATAATCTCCTTTTTCCTTCACACACTAGAACCACCAAGGTTTGTAAAGAAATTAGAAGCATCCAGAACAGTGAAAGCAGGTGACTCAGCACGACTTGAATGCAAGATAACTGGGTCCCCAGAAATCAGAGTTGTGTGGTACAGAAATGAGCACGAGCTCCCAGCCAGTGATAAATACAGAATGACTTTCATTGACTCAGTGGCCGTCATACAGATGAACAATCTTGGTACTGAGGACAGTGGGGATTTCATCTGTGAAGCTCAGAATCCTGCTGGCAGCACAAGCTGCAGCACCAAGGTTATAGTAAAAGGTAGAAATCTCTGTCTTCTGTTCTCTGTCTTTTGAAACCTACCCTCTCCCTGCCAGCAATCATAGCTCTTTATTCTTTTGCTCCCATCTTAGCCCCCATTTGAGGTCATAGAATATTTTCCCAAACTAGTATTATTTCGCTTTTTACATGTTATTTCTTCTCAAGATTTGCTTCCATGTAGCAAATCATTCTGGGATAATTTTCCTGTTATTCCAACGCCATAATTCTGATCACAACACATTAGCCAAGCAATTCCAATTTGATGTTTCAAACACACACACACAAAACTCAAAGTAGGCTTTTTAAATTAATTTTTGCCTTTAATCAACTTATAAATATATGATCATCCCCACTATAATCTTTATCACTGATAGCAAGGAATATTTACTACATGCACACAAGGTGCAAACAATACAGGTTTTAACCTTACATTTAAAATAGGACAATTATACATTTTACTCTCTCAAGAATCAGTTCCTAATTTTTTAAAATTATGTCACTCTCCCCTGGTGAAAATAGTGCTAGCATTTTCTGTCACTTTCTAGTATTTTTTGTCACATAGCCCAATTTTGTCATGATGTGAGGCAATTATTGCAATAGCCATTTGTTGCATAACCTGTAGATCACAGATGGCATGAAGACTTCTGAGCATCTCAGTTGTAGAGCATATACAAAACTTTCCCTGAAGTCAGGATTCCACACCTCATGCAAATAATACTGATTATACTTGGATTTGGGGAGAGTTGCTTTGTTTTTACAATTTTTGCATCAATCTTTACAGTCCAAGATAAATTATGAGGTGGGGAGTAGACAGAATGTTGAATGTTCAGTAAGGACATCTAGGGTCTAGTCCAGGTTCTCTTCCAATAAAGTTGAGTGATTTTGTAAAGGCTAATGACCTCTCTGAAGTTGTTATTCCTTGGTACTGAAGTCATAGTGTATCTACTCATTATAGTATCTTGACTCTTCTTTCCATTTAAAAACAAAAACATTGTATGAAATTAAAGAGCCCAATTCATGAGAAATTCCTGTTTTTTTACAGAACCACCAGTTTTCAGCAGCTTCCCTTCTGTAGTAGAAACCCTTAAAAATACTGAAGTTAGTCTTGAATGTGAACTTTCGGGAACACCACCATTTGAGGTGGTATGGTACAAGGACAAGCGGCAACTCCGAAGTAGCAAGAAATATAAGATCGCATCCAAATATTTCCACGCAAGCATTCACATTCTTGATGTCGACACTTCGGACATTGGCGACTACCACTGCAAGGCACAGAACCAAGTGGGAAGTGATACTTGCATTTGTACAGTAAAATTAAAAGGTAAGCGTATTTCGTGCACATGGCAAAGATGGCAGGAATGTGCAAAATGCTTATTTCTTTTTCTCTCTTGCATTATCTGGACAATCTTTTCAACATCCTCCATCCATCTTTCCCCGTTCAGAACCACCAAGATTTGTCTCCAAACTGAACAGCCTCACCGTTGTAGCTGGCGAGCCCGCTGAGTTGCAAGCATCCGTAGAAGGCGCACAGCCTATTTCTGTCCAGTGGCTTAAAGAGAAGGAAGAAGTGATTAGAGAAAGTGAAAACATCAGAATTACATTTGTGGAAAATGTTGCAACTCTGCACTTTGCAAAAGCAGAACCAGCTAATGCTGGGAAGTACATTTGCCAAATCAAGAATGATGGTGGAATGAGGGAGAACCTGGCCACACTGACCGTGTTAGGTTGGTACAGTTTGATACAACAGTTCCTGGCAGAAAGTGGTGCCAAATGCTGAGATGAGTTACTTATAGTTACTGGTAGAATCTCCATTTCTGAATTTTTTAAAACTATATTGATCCTCACCTATTTGAAAGGTTTAGGGAAAAGGACCTAATCAATCTTTCAAGCACTCTTTTCTGTTTGTGTAATCCTAACAGAAACTAGTCATCCATTTTTTTTTACCTTTTTTTTTAAGCCATCCACTATTTATTTGCTACTTTTCTTGATGGATTAGCAGATACAATCATGATAATCTTTTGCTTAAGTATGAAAAGTATTGGGGGCCCAGCATATGCTATGAGGAAATTTTGTTTCCAAAGTACTAGTTATTAAACCTGAGAAGAAATCCAAAGATCAAAATTTGATGGGAAACACTTGGATTTTCATCTTTGGGCATATTAAATTTCAATTTAGCAATTGTTCAGATAACAACTTTTAAAAGCCTGTTTTTAGCTACATAAAACAGAGCAAAAATACTGAGCAATTCATAATAACATGTAGCTTTTGCTCTAAAGAGGGTCAAGGACAAATCAATATACACTGTCTAACATACATTGTCTGGTTTATTTGGGAAGTCAACTAATGAACAGAATTCTTAATAGTATCTCCTATAATTTCATGATGGTGTGTAATTATGGAATCATGTTTTAAGGTCTAGAGAGAAACCCCTAACAAAACCATATCATTGCAGGAAACAATCATAGTGAATTTAATAGCTAAGACATAGTAAAGACAGCAGAATTTGACACGTGGCTGTCACATTTTATTTCAGAGCCTGCAGTCATTGTTGAGAAGGCAGGACCAATGACAGTGGCTGTAGGAGAAACGTGCATTCTGGAGTGTAAGGTGGCTGGTACTCCTGAACTCTCAGTTGAATGGTACAAAGATGGAAAGCTGTTGACCAGCAGCCAGAAACACAAATTTAGCTTCTACAACAAAACCTCTTCCTTAAAGATTCTCTCTGTGGAAAAGCACGATGCAGGCACATACACTTTCCAGGTTCAAAATAACGTTGGAAAAAGCAGCTGTACAGCCGTGGTCGATGTTTCAGGTCAGTCCCGATGTGTACCCCCATCGCCTATGCAAATTCCATTCACAAGCCACCTTTTCTCAAGTCTTTTCTCTCCCCCAAAATCCTGATACATCTCTTATTGTTCCTCATACAGACCGGATGGTTCCCCCCTCTTTCACACGAAGACCGAAAGATACTGTCGGGGTACTGGGTACTTCTTGCATCTTGGAATCCAAAGTAGCTGGATCATCGCCTATCTCTGTTGCCTGGTTTCATGAGAAAACAAAGATCGTCAGTGGAGCCAAGTACCAAACCACATTTTCAGATAATGTCTGCACATTGCAGCTGAATTCTCTGGACTTGTCAGATACGGGCAATTATACATGTGTGGCTGCTAATGTCGCTGGGTCTGATGAATGCCGTGCAGTGTTGGCTGTACAAGGTCAGTGGGAGACACTCACACCCTTTCCTACAATTTCCTCTTTGAGTGCACATCCAGGTTGAGACACATTCAAAAGTGCTCCTCTTTCTTGATTCAAAATGGCAGCTAAATTCAAAGCTTATAGGCTCTCTTCATTGTCCTCCATGTCTATGTAGAACCGCCCTCTTTTGTGAAGGAACCTGAACCTGTGGAAGTAATACCTGGGAGAAATGTCACCTTCACAAGTGTTATTAGAGGAACCCCTCCCTTCAAGGTCGGTTGGTTCAGAGGTGCCAGAGAACTGGTGAGAGGAGACAGATGCAACATCTATTTTGAAGACACTGTGGCAGAACTAGAATTATTTAACATTGACACATCACAGAGTGGGGAATATACCTGTGTGGTTTCTAACAATGCTGGCCAAACATCCAGCACTACTCATCTCTTTGTGAAAGGTTGGCTCACATGCATTTGCTCTTCCTATTTTTTGTATACTGACTTCTTTGTATTTTCACTGTGTTTAACTGCTGTGCTTTGCCACTCACCAGAACCTGCTGCATTTGTGAAGAAATTAAGTGATCACTCTGTAGAACCAGGGAAGTCCATCATTCTGGAAAGCACCTACACTGGAACACCTCCAATTTCAGTTACCTGGAAAAAGGATGGTTTTGACATAACTCCGTCTGAAAAATGCAACATAGTCACAACAGAGAAAACCTGCATCCTGGAAATTCTGCATAGCACAAAAAGAGATGCAGGACAGTATTCCTGCGAGATTGAAAATGAGGCAGGAAGGGATGTTTGCAAAGCTCTGGTATCTACATTAGGTGTGTTGTCTTACTCTCTCTTAAATGATTGGCAGTCATCTAACATGAAGCCTGGTTTTTGGTTTTCCTTAATACCAGTTGCTGATTGTGAGTTTTTCTTCTTTAGAACCACCTTATTTTGTTACGGAACTGGAACCTCTGGAGGCATCAGTTGGAGATTCAGTTTCTTTACAATGTCAAGTTGCTGGGACACCAGAAATTATAGTGTCTTGGTACAAAGGAGACACCAAGTTACGGCCAACTCCTGAATACAGGACCTATTTTACAAACAATGTGGCCACACTTGTTTTTAATAAAGTGAATATCAGTGACAGTGGAGAGTACACATGTAGAGCAGAAAATAGTATAGGAGCTGCTGCTTCTACAACAGTCTTCAGAATTCAAGGTGATATTATTTTAGAAATTAAGAGATTTCTTTCTTCTTAACTCTCTTATCTTCAAGGGAAAATTTTCATTTCATCTACTTATGTCTCAAGTAGTGCTTGTCTTCTTGCAGAGCGCCAACTCCCACCTTCCTTTGCAAGACAATTAAAGGACATTGAACAAACTGTTGGATTACCCGTTACACTCACTTGTCGATTAAATGGCTCTGCACCCATCCAAGTGTGCTGGTATAAAGATGGGATGCTTTTACGAGATGATGAAAACCTACAGACATCATTTATAGATAATGTGGCAACTTTAAAAATTTTACAAACTGACTTGAGTCACTCTGGCCAGTACTCCTGCTCAGCTTCCAATCCACTTGGAACAGCATCTTCTAGTGCTAGACTGACAGCCAGAGGTTTGTGCCCTTGTTAATCTTTCTCTTTGCAAACCATGACTTCTTATATATTGTCAAAGTAGAAATGGCCAATGAAAAAAGAAAAAGAAAAACACCACATTGCCTTTTTCTTCTCATCCTCCAGAGCCTAAGAAATCTCCCTTCTTTGACATCAAGCCTGTATCTATAGATGTTATTGCTGGGGAAAGTGCTGATTTTGAGTGTCATGTTACTGGTGCTCAACCAATGCGAATCACTTGGTCAAAAGATAACAAGGAGATCCGTCCTGGAGGAAACTATACCATCACGTGTGTTGGAAACACTCCCCATCTGAGAATTCTTAAAGTAGGCAAAGGAGACTCTGGTCAGTATACCTGCCAAGCAACAAATGATGTTGGCAAAGACATGTGCTCTGCTCAACTCAGTGTGAAAGGTATTGTTACATGGCATTTACTACTAGTTCTTCTTCCCCATATTTGTGTAATTGTCTTCTAAATGTTTCTTTAGTTTTTAAATGTTTGGGATAAACTAACTGGATCATGTTACAATTTTTGTATTAGTGTTGGGGCAATGTTTTCTCTTGATATTGTTCTTAAAGTTAGTGTATCTCTAAATGTAATCCTATAAAAGAGTGTTATTTAATTGAAATGTCTTAAATGTTTGAACTATCCATTCTCTTTTCCATTCTTTTCTCCAATATGTCATTCTGACTTATCATTACTAAATTTTGATCAAATACCTTACATTTTCTTACATGCTTTAGCTTATAGATCCAAACTACAAAAATTAACTTATCAACTAAATTCTCTAAGAAAAATATTAAAAGCTTATTTAATAGAAAAGAGATATTTTACCATGAAATTCTCAGAAAGCATGTTCTTAATAATAAACCAGTTTAAATATGTATTTATAGGATCTTCAATGACAAATATAAGCTATTTTTTCCTTTGGTTTACTAGAACCTCCAAAATTTGTTAAGAAATTAGAAGCTTCAAAAGTTGCA
Source organism: Manis javanica (assembly GCF_040802235.1). Lineage (NCBI taxonomy): Eukaryota > Metazoa > Chordata > Mammalia > Pholidota > Manidae > Manis > Manis javanica. Next base: position 55,373,765 of record NC_133167.1, read on the forward strand.
AAGCAGGGAGAATCCATCCAACTGGCATGTCAAATAAGTGGTTCCCCAGAAATCAAAGTTTTGTGGTTCCGAAATGACAGTGAACTTCATGAAAGTTGGAAATACAACATGTCATTCATTAATTCTGTGGCATTGCTCACCATCAATGAAGGCAGCATTGAGGACAGTGGGGACTACATCTGTGAAGCTCATAATGGTGTTGGTGACGCCAGCTGCAGCACCACGCTGACCATTAAAGGTTAGACACACTAAGCATCTTTCTTTCTTTGCTCTCTGATGTAGATTCTTTCTCAGTGATGTTATGAGCTCCAAGATAGAAAGGCTGATTAAGGGAATTTGTTCACACTTCTTGAACTAGTTTTTATGAATTGTCATCTCTTATGCTAGCATACTGTGGTGATTCTAAATTCTAAAATATTTTTTTCTTTTTTAGTGAACAAATGTTCTCATCATATATCCTCTTTTTTCTGGTAGCACCTCCTGTTTTCATCCAAACACCTTCTCCAGTAGGAGCCCTTAAAGGCTCTGATGTTATCTTCCAATGTGAAATTTCGGGAACCCCCCCATTTGAAGTGGTGTGGGTTAAAGATCGAAAGCAAGTTCGAAGCAGTAAAAAATTTAAAATCACCTCAAAAAATTTGGATACGAGTCTTCACATCCTTAATCTTGAAGCCTCCGATGTAGGAGAATATCACTGCAAAGCTACTAATGAGGTGGGAAGTGACATGTGTGTCTGCACTGTCAAATTCAAAGGTTTGTATACATGGGCACAAAAATGTATGCCTCTTCCTTTCATCTTCTCTTGGTTAAGCAGTAATTTATGTGGCTGTGATTCTCATTTTTGTCTCTACCCTCAACTTTCTTTCATTAGAACCCCCACGATTTGTGAAAAAGATAAGTGACACCTCAACCCTTGTTGGGGATGCTGTTGAGTTACGGGCTGTCGTGGAAGGCTTCCAGCCAATTTCTGTTGTCTGGCTGAAGGATAAAGGTGAAGTTATCAGAGAGAGTGAAAACACTAGGATTTCATTCATTGATAACATTGCAACCCTCCAACTCGGGAGCCCAGAAGCATCAAATTCTGGAAAATATGTGTGCCAAATCAAAAACGATGCAGGAATGAGAGAATGTTCAGCAGTCTTAACTGTACTAGGTTAGTAACAAAGTACAGCTGATAATATTACTGATTACACTTAGATGTAGTTTGGAAAGTGACTTCATTTTCAATGCAATATACTTCTTCTTTCAGAACCAGCCAGAATCATAGAAAAGCCTGAACCCATGACTGTCACTACTGGAAACCCTTTTGCGTTAGAGTGTGTAGTGGCTGGAACACCAGAACTTTCAGCCAAGTGGTTCAAAGATGGACGAGAATTATCTGCGGACAGCAAACATCACATTACATTCATCAACAAAGTGGCCTCAATTAAAATCCCTTGTGCAGAAATGAGTGACAGGGGGTTATATAGCTTTGAAGTGAAAAACAGCGTTGGTAAAAGTACCTGCTCTGTATCCGTCCACATTTCGGGTGAGTAGTATGAGGTTTTGTAAATACGCAATTTTTCCTGGAAAAAACATAAAGCTTCTCTTTAAATGGGAAACTGCACTTCTCCACATAGATCGAGTTGTGCCTCCTTCCTTCATCCGCAAGCTGAAGAACACGAACGCGGTCCTGGGGACCTCGGCGGTTCTGGAGTGCCGAGTGTCTGGCTCGGCCCCCATTTCCGTGGGCTGGTTTCAGGATGGAAATGAGATCGTTAGCGGGCCAAAATGCCAGTGGAGCTTCTCGGAGAATGTCTGTACTTTGAACCTGAGCTTACTGGAGCCCTCGGACGCGGGCACCTACACGTGCGTGGCTGCCAACGTGGCCGGCTCTGCAGAGTGCTCCGCGGTCCTGGCTGTGCAAGGTCAGTGCGCGGCGCCGCCTGGCGCCTCCTCCCTGCGACTTGGCGCCTGCCTCGTGTGGCGTTTCTATTTTGTCCTCATGTTTACAGTTCCCTTTTCTCCCAGCTCCTCTCACTTGGATTTCTTTTTGTCTTGATCTCTCGCTCCCCTGCGACATCTAGAACCTCCCTCTTTTGAACAAATCCCGGATTCTGTGGAAGTCGTACCTGGAATGAGCCTCGTGTTCTCCTGTGTCATTAGAGGCACCCCTCCTTTCAAGGCCAAATGGTTTAAAGGCAGCAGGGAACTGGTGTCAGGGGAGTCATGCACCATCTCCCTGGAAGATTTTGTCACAGAACTGGAGTTGTATGAGGTGGAACCCCTGCAGAGTGGAGACTATTCTTGTCTTATTACCAACGATGCTGGCAGCGCTTCCTGTACCGCACATCTTTTTGTGAAAGGTTTGCTCTTTTGTCCCTTTTATCTATCTAAATTTTTTCTAAGTCTTCATTTGGACGTGTCAGTCTTACCCTCGTGTTTTCTCCTTATAGAACCAGCCACCTTTGTGAAAAGATTGGCTGATTTCAGTGTGGAAACGGGAAGCCCCATAGTTCTAGAGGCCACCTACACTGGCACGCCTCCCATCTCAGTGAGCTGGATGAAAAATGAGGAACCTCTGTCCCAGTCTCAGAATTGCAGCATTACCACGACAGAAAAGTCAACGATTCTGGAAATTCTTGACAGCACAGTAGAGGATTATGCCCAGTACAGTTGCCTGATAGAAAATGAGGCTGGTCAAGATATTTGTGACGCTTTGGTGTTTGTTTTAGGTGTGCTGACATTTATCTCTCTTTAGTGCTCTTCTTTCTTTTAAAATATCTTCTTTTACTAGCATAGCTGATGGATTACTGTCCATTGTCTCTTAGAACCACCTTACTTTATTGAACCTCTGGAACATAAGGAAGCAGCCATTGGAGAACCTGCAACTTTGCAGTGTAAAGTGGATGGAACCCCAGAAATTAGAATTTCTTGGTATAAAGAACACACCAAGCTACGATCAGCACCTGCATATAAAATGCAATTCAAAAATAATGTTGCCTCCTTAGTAATCAACAAAGTGGACCACAGTGATGTGGGAGAGTATTCATGCAAGGCAGAAAACAGCGTGGGGGCTGTCGCTTCTTCAGCTGTGCTTGTGATCAAAGGTGATGATGGTATTGCTTAACAAGTCTTGCTGTGTGTTGACAGATTCATTTTCTTAAAGAAAATCAAAATTTTAATGGTTTGAAGTATGTTGTGGATGTTTTCTCTCTTGCAAATAAGGATTATCTGTAACTTCTTTACAGAGCGCAAACTCCCACCTTCCTTTGCAAGAAAACTGAAGGATGTTCATGAGACTCTTGGCTTCCCAGTTGCATTTGAATGCCGCATCAATGGCTCTGAACCTCTTCAAGTGTCTTGGTACAAGGATGGGGTACTTTTGAAAGATGATTCTAATTTGCAAACATCTTTTGTTCATAATGTAGCAACTCTTCAGATTTTGCAAACTGATCAGAGCCACATCGGTCAGTACAATTGCTCCGCTTCTAATCCTCTTGGGACTGCTTCATCCAGTGCCAAGCTCATCCTCTCTGGTGAGTAGCCCATCACATTACCCTCTTCATCATAGAGCAGCTTCGCTGCCCCAGGCCACCAGAGGACTGGTGTCACTTAGTTTCTGTTCCATGTCTGGGAGCATGAAAACTGAAGTCACCGTGTTGGTCTTCATTATTTTCAGAGCATGAAGTGCCTCCCTTCTTTGATCTAAAGCCTGTATCAGTAGATCTTGCTCTTGGAGAAAGTGGTTCTTTTAAGTGTCATATAACTGGGACTGCACCAATCAAAATCACCTGGGCCAAAGATAACAGAGAGATTCGCCCTGGAGGCAACTACAAGATGACTTTGATTGAAAACACTGCCACTCTGACAGTTCTCAAAGTAGGCAAAGGTGATGCTGGCCAGTACACCTGCTACGCAAGCAACGCCGCTGGAAAAGACTCTTGCTCTGCCCATCTGGGTGTACAAGGTATTTGAGTGAAGTAGCAGGTCTCTTACATTTCCAATATTTCAAACATAGGAGGAGGGGTGTGGTTGAGGGTTATGTTTAGGACCACAGTTTGTAATTGTAAGTGATCAAATGGACCCAGGACCTTCCAAATGGGGTCAAGTTTTTTTTAATTTCACTTTTAAAAACATAAAACTAGTAAAACATGAAAGTCCATTTCAAAGCCTTAAAACAGAGACTAGAGAGAGAGTGAACAACTTTTCACAGAATTGTAAATCCAAAATAGTTTGAAAATAAAAATAAAATAGTATTTTAAAATTCAAAAGAAATTATTTCAGGACAAAAAAAAGAACTTCTTTCAAATTACTTATTTTCCATAGTAGTTTGTAAATTAATGGCTTTTGTCACTCTAGGGGAGAGCAGAACGCCAAACTCTCCAGCCCTTCAAGAAGAGTCAGAATATACGAACTGCTTTTCCTCTACTAGCCCCACTTAAATAACCGCGGAAGCCGGTGGGCTGGGGAGCCCCTCAGTCCCTGGGGCTCCGGGAGGCAGCCAGTTCTTTCTGCAGCACATTCTCGGCTCCTCCTGTCAGAAAACTGAAGACAACCCCATGAGCTCCACTGGAGCATTTTTAAGGGTTTTTGCAGTGATGGCTTTTCCATATCTTGAAAGTAAAATAGAATTACATTTAGCAGCACATTTGCTCTATGACACACACCTAATCTTTTTTATCTCCCTAAGCTTCAATTTTTTGCCTCAGTTAATGAAGAAAGTGTTGCTCGCCCTACTTCAAAGGGACATTATGACGGTTGAAGAAATATCTATCTAAGGCCTTGAGAGAAAGTGGCACTCTAAAAATACTAAGATAGCTGACCTAATTTTGCTATTTGGACTCTTCCTGGTACATTACTGATATCTTTGCAGCCATAGAAAATAGACAGTCCTCCGCTGGTGCACATACAGGAGGATAATCAAACTCCCTTAGTCCTGGTGAGCCTCAGAGTGCTTCTACCCAGATAGGCACTTTGCCTCTGATCTTGCACTAAAGAAGTGATTCCTTGCCTGAGAGCAGGATTGCACAGTAGATATTAATGTCTTTTCCTCTTTCCTTTTGCAATAATATTTGAGATGGGTGCTTACAAAAATAAATGTATTTTACTTGAAGGGTTTGTTTTCTATTTAGGTTGCACTCAACTATTCTTCCTTGAACTGCATCAAATAGATTATTTTCCAGAGCTACAGACCTGTTTGACAGAGATTCCTTTTTTCACTTCATCTTGAATTATACACCTTTTCCATCCCTTACCTTGTGTTGTCCCTTTTGGTTCTATAGAACCACCCAGGTTCATTAAGAAGCTAGAACCTTCAAGAATTGTGAAACAGGCTGAATACACAAGATACGAATGTAAAATAGGAGGGTCTCCAGAGATCAAAGTTTTGTGGTACAAAGACGAGACTGAGATTCAAGAGAGCAGTAAATTCAGAATGTCATTCCATGACTCAGTGGCGGTGTTGGAAATGCACAATCTCAGTGTTGAAGACAGTGGAGACTACACGTGTGAGGCCCGCAACGCAGCAGGCAGTGCGAGCAGCAGCACATCCCTCAAAGTCAAAGGTCAGGTCTTACTCCTCCACTGTGTCTTTCACATTAGCCTCCTCTCGAGTTGTCCTCTCAATCCCCGTTTGACTCTCCACCAGTGTCTGTAAAATTTTAAAGGATTCAATAGAAAATTGAAAGTGATATTTTCTCAATGATGGAATGAAAAACTGATTCTTAGTTCTCACTATGTAGTTACAGATTACATCCTAATTTTCCTTTTTTTCTAACTCAATGTCTTTCCAATTTTAGAACCACCCATCTTCCGCAAAAAGCCTCATCCTGTTGAGACCCTGAAAGGGGCTGATGTTCATCTTGAATGTGAGCTTCAGGGTACTCCCCCATTTCAAGTTTCTTGGCACAAAGACAAGAGAGAACTTAGGAGTGGCAAGAAGTACAAGATAATGTCTGAGAACTTCCTCACGAGCATTCACATCCTGAATGTCGATGCTGCAGATGTTGGGGAATATCAGTGTAAAGCCACAAATGATGTAGGGAGTGACACTTGTGCTGGTTCTGTCACCCTGAAAGGTTAGAGGAACTTCATTATCTTCTGCTTACTTGTTCCCTTCTAATTTCCATACTCTGTTGGCCCTTAGCTGTTGCCCCATCCTTTATCACTAGCTGTCTCTTCCTCTTTTCCTTTTATTCCTTTCCAGATCCTTTTATGTTTAATATGCATCCCATTTCCAGTTCCTCCCAAATATCTTTTAGACAATTTTTCCAATGGGTTTTGTTTGGATTTAGAAAGCTGAAGAGGATAAGATGTTTGGCTTTTACAGCTTAATACAAACTCAAATGTGTCCCTGCTTCCACTCACCAAAAATGCCACTTCTTATTTAGGAAATGGAAACACCACATTATCCCTAGTTTGATTCCTAGCACTCATGACTTGAGAGAGATACTATGAGTCCCAAACATTTTTAAACCCTGATTTGCTTCTTTTTCATCAGCACCACCAAGATTCGTGAAGAAGCTCAGTGACATTTCTACCATCGCTGGGGAAGAAGTCCAGCTGCAGACCACTGTTGAAGGCGCTGAGCCAATTTCAGTGGTGTGGTTCAAAGATAAGGGCGAGATTGTTAGAGAAAGTGACAACATATGGGTTTCTTATTCAGAAAACATTGCAACCCTACAGTTTTCAAGAGCAGAAACCGCCAATGCTGGGAAGTACACCTGTCAGATCAGAAACGATGCTGGAATGCAAGAGTGCTTCGCCACACTGTCTGTTCTCGGTTAGTGCAAATCGGGTGTTTTCATGAACACAAGGCACACACTTACCAGTGTCTGTGTTGTCTTTAGTTATTCAATTTGATTTTAAAATTTGGTTGCAATTTATGTCTTGTTTCAGAACCTGCAGCGATTGTGGAGAAGCCAGAATCCATGAAAGTTACTGCAGGAGATACCTGTACCTTGGAGTGCACGGTAACTGGCACACCGGAGCTCAGCATAAAGTGGTTCAAGGATGGAAAAGAACTGACAAGTGACAGCAAATACAAAATCAGTTTCTTCAACAAAGTGTCTGGACTTAAGATTATCAACGTGGCACTCGGTGACAGTGGGGTATACAGTTTTGAAGTGCAAAACTCTGTTGGCAAAGACAGCTGTACAGCCTCAGTTCAAGTTTCAGGTTGGTTGGGCAGCTTTTGTTTCAGTGTTGTTATGACCTAGGTTCTGATCTCCGTCAGGGCATATGGGAAGCTCCCTCCTCTGCAGCACGCCATGAGTCTGACATCCTCTGAATCAGGCAAATCCAAGGTAACATATCTATAGAGTTAGAAGAAAACCAAGTTCAAAAGTTAAATCCTTTTCTTATGGAGAAATTTCCACAGAGTAGTAGGAATAAAACCACTCTGTAAAAGTGGTCTTCAGCCATCATTTATGCTGGAATAATTCTACCATATAATGATTCACAGCAAAGAGAGACCAAAATCTCTAATACGTGACCTAGCACATCTTGGCCATTGATTCCCAAGGCTTTCAACCATTTGAACCCATAGGGCATTCTTTGATAACCTTGCAAAAGAGCCAAATGGATCTAGGGACAGTACATCAAAAGGAACGATTATTCTCATTTCAAATCACTTTGTAATTGATGTCCCTTGTTTGTTTTTTATCACATTCAGACCGAATTGTTCCTCCTTCATTCACAAGAAAATTGAAAGAGACAAATGGTCTGTCTGGTTCCTCGGTTGTAATGGAGTGCAAGGTCTATGGATCTCCTCCAATCTCGGTCACCTGGTTCCATGCAGGAAATGAGATCAGCAGTGGGAGGAAATACCAGGCCACCCTGACAGACAACACTTGTGCTTTAACTGTGAACATGCTGGAAGAATCCGATGCTGGCCACTACACTTGTGTAGCTACTAATGTGGCTGGTTCTGACGAATGCAGTGCTTCTTTGACTGTGAGAGGTCAGTTTAAAATACAGTAAAATAGAACCACATTTCATAGTTTATTTGGCATTTTTAAATGCCTAATCATCAAAATTCAAAAATATTAAAGCTTTTCTTGTATGTGTCTTTTTGTGCAGAACCACCATCTTTTGTTCAGAAACCTGATGCCATGGATGTTTTAACTGGAACCAATGTAACTTTTACAAGCATTGTCAAAGGGACACCTCCTTTCAGTGTCAGCTGGTTCAAGGGCAGCAGTGAACTAGTACCAGGAAGCAGATGTAATGTGTCTTTGGAGGACTCTGTTGCTGAACTAGAGCTGTTTGACGTAGATACATCACAAAGTGGAGAATATACCTGCATGATTAGTAATGAAGCAGGCAAAGCTTCTTGTACAACACATCTCTATGTAAAAGGTTTGTTTGTTATTCCCCATTTTTACAATTAACGCACATGAAGTAATAGATGTGTCTATATCTGTGTTTGTGTGTTTGATTTCATATTTTAACTTACTTACTATAGCTCCAGCCAAATTTGTGAAGAGGCTCAATGATTACAGCATAGAGAAAGGAAAACCCCTGATCCTAGAGGGCACATACACTGGGACTCCTCCCATTTCAGTTACATGGAAGAGAAATGGCATAAATATAACTCCTTCTCAGAGGTGTCATGTAACCACAACTGAAAAATCTGCAATCCTGGAAATCCTAAGTAGCACAGTAGAGGACGCAGGGCAGTATAACTGCTACATTGAAAACGCTTCTGGGAAAGATTCCTGTACAGCACAAATACTGATACTAGGTTCGTTATGAGTGGACCTTCATATCTTTATATACAAATATTCATTCTGGCATGTCTCCACCTGACTGATTATCTCTCTTGTCTGCAGAACCACCGTATTTTGTCAAGCAGTTGGAGCCTGTTAGGGTAACCGTTGGAGATTCTGTCTCTTTACAATGCCAACTTGCTGGGACCCCTGAAATTGGGGTATCTTGGTATAAAGGAGATACAAAATTAAGACCTACTACCACCTGCAAAATGCATTTTAGGAACAATATTGCTACACTGGTTTTCAATCAAGTTGATAGTAATGACAGTGGAGAATATATTTGCAGAGCTGAAAACAGTGTGGGAGAAGTTTCTTCATCAACTTTCCTTACTGTTCAAGGTGACTGTACTATTTTTAAAGCGAATGAATTTGTGTTTCTTTTGAACAAGATTTTTAAAAATCCATGAGGGCCTTCTTTTTAGGAAAAGCTTTCCAAATGCAAATTTTTCTGCTTAAGTAACTTCATCTACAATTAGTGGCCTATCTTTTTCTGTAGGCTTTACAGAGAAAGATAAGAGGACTAAACCTTAAGTTGGAAGGATCATGTAATTACTTGTCTCCATAATTAAATCTTTAAGAAAAATGAGTAACCGTAACTTAAAAATTGTTTAAATACCCCATGAGTATCTCATTATTATTGCTAGAAGGCAGTCTTAAAAACTACAAGCTGCTGCTTGCCCAGAGATATACCTTAAGCCAGGAAGTTTCTCTATTGGCTTACATATTTTTATACCTACTGTGCATTAGGGAGCCCTCAGAGTGAAACTTTTGATCCAAAGTTTATGTTTTTCTTTGGGTCCAAATTGACTCAAGGAATATTAACACCTCCTAATGGTTTTATAGGAATACCATTATCTATATAACAATAATTGCGAGAAGAATATTCAGAAAGTTTAAAACGTCCAGAATTATTAATTACTTTAATTCTGTTCCTACAGAGCAAAAACTTCCCCCATCATTTTCTCGACAATTGAGAGATGTTCAAGAAACAGTTGGACTTCCAGTTGTTTTTGAATGTGCCATAAATGGATCAGAGCCTATCTCAGTGTCTTGGTATAAAGATGGCAAGCCACTGAAGGATGGCGCAAATGTACAAACATCATTTTTAGATAATGTAGCCACTCTCAATATTTTTAAAACAGATCGAAGCCTTGCAGGCCAGTACTCTTGCACAGCCACAAACCCTGTAGGCTCTGCTTCTTCTAGTGCCAGACTCCTTCTCACAGGTTTGTGGATTCTTAAACTTCCCTCTTTCTTTTCCTATAATTAAAATTTTTATAACCAAGTATGAAATTAAGGAGAAAACATCACACTTTCTGTAAACTGGGGGAGTCCAGATACAGAACCTGAAAGCTTGTCTTTCTGCTCTCCTCAGAGGGGAAGAACCCCCCCTTCTTCGACATCCCTGTTGTCCCCGTGGATGCTGTGGTGGGAGAAAGTGCAGACTTTGAGTGCCACGTTACGGGGACACAACCCATAAAGGTCAGCTGGGCCAAGGACAGCAGAGAGATCAGAAGTGGTGGAAACTACCAGATTAGTTATCTGGAGAACAGTGCCCACCTGACAATCCTGAGAGTAGACAAGGGGGACTCTGGCCAGTACACCTGCTACGCTGTGAATGAAGTGGGAAAGGACTCCTGCATGGCTCAACTTAATATAAAAGGTATCGTTTATTTTTCATGTAATCACTTTACACTCTAGCCGAAGGGTGCATGTTATTAAGACAAATGAAATTTAGAACATTTTTAATCAAATGACATGAAGATGTTTAAGAGGAAACAAGTTGCTCTAGAGAACAAGTAATCTTTTTAAATTTGTATTTCCCTAAAATCCTATATATCCTACATAACCCTAAGACACCCTCCTCTTCTTTTTCTTTTTTTACAACTATCTGGTTCTGTAAGTGGCCTTAAGTTATTCTTATCATCCATCTCACAAATGAGAGAACAGTGTAGAATAAGTATATGGAAAGATACGTTTAGGAAAAACATATGTTTAAGAACATATACTGATAACGCTGTATTTAGTTGATCAACATTGACTTTTAATGAAAAATATTACTTCTTTTTCTTGGAAAGCCTCATACTAATAACCTGCTTCTGGATTCCACTTCAATTTCTTTACAGAGCGGCTAATCCCACCAAGTTTCACTAAAAAACTTTCAGAGACAGTAGAAGAAACAGAAGGGAATTCTTTCAAACTTGAGGGTCGTGTGGCTGGTTCCCAGCCTATAACTGTTGTTTGGTACAAGAATAATGTAGAGATACATCCAACTTCCAACTGTGATATCACCTTCAAGAACAACACGCTCCTGCTGCAAGTCAGGAAGGCAGGCATGGGCGACGCTGGGTTGTACACGTGCAGAGTATCAAACGACGCAGGCTCTGCTCTGTGTACATCTTCCATTGTCATCAAAGGTCAGTAATCTTCACCGCCCCCCGATTGTTGTGCTTTTCTTCACTGCCTAGTAGGTAGCTATGTGCATTTCTTCTCACATGTGCCTTTGTTCTTCAACTCTGTTGCCCAAGCAAGTTATGACAGTTACAAATGTACATTATTTGATTGGCTTGCCATCATTCCATAGATGTTTGGTTTAAATATGTATTATTTGTAATTTAATTACATAGCCCATCGAAGTAGGTGTCATACAATAAATGGACTAAAATCTTAGCTTGTAGATAATAACCCAAAATGCTCTCAGGCAGTTAGACATCTAACTTTACTTTGAAATTCATGCATATGTGACATATAAATTTCTATGAAGCCCATTTACTTTGAAAAATTCTTAAATTTTCATCATTGACTATTGCATTACTTTGCTTATTATAAGTTACATCACATTCTGAGATGTTCTTTTTACTAAGTATATTTCTAAAGGATTATTGTTTGACATGTATTGCCCAAAGCTTTTAAAATGTGCATGAATATTAATACCAGACAAAAGAGAAAAATTTGCTCAAAAAGAAAAAAAAGATGAGTGGAAAAATGCATTTCATTATGGGAGATGTATTTTAAAAACCCAGCCATAGCTTGGGCAAAGAAATAGACTGTGTTATATAAGGAGACCTGTTTCTCTGTCCATAATCATCCAGATGATTATGATGCAGATTCATGAAAATCATTTTACAAACTAACCTCCTAGAGCATCCTGGAGTTGATTAGCAACCCTAATGATAGAGGTGGCCATTGGAAGGTGCACAGATAATAGGACATTATCATTAATAGAGTAATATCGCTATTAAACTAATATCATTGAGTTGCTTTAATGTAAAATTCAAATGTCATCACTTATTCAATAGTATTAAAGTGAATTTAGTTTTAAAATGTGTTTAGTAAAATGAAAAATATGTGCTCAGCAGGGGCTGATATTCATGATTTACATCCCTGATAGTTTTGCCATTGAGTGAATAAATACTTTCCATAGCTTTCTGAGGCTATGTATTTACAGATTTTTTTTGAGTAGGCATTAGAAGTTTTAATCTTTACAATCATGAATATTGCCTTATTCTTTTTATGTAGAGTTCTCAGACCCATTGAATAAAACTTCATAACACTGAGTTGTACATGGCCTTCCTATCATGTTACTTGTGTCATCTCAATTAGTTTTCAGTTGAACCTTGAGCTTCCATTCCTAATTCCTTTAGGCAAAGACTGGATTTTAGTCGCTACCATAGCCACATTTAATAGCTAAAGATGAACATCAGAGAAAGGCACATATTAAGAATGGATTTCTCAAATATTGGCTTTATTTCCCAGTGGCAAGAGTTGCCACTCTCAAAGAGCATGATTCCACAATAAACCCTAATCTATAGGGTTCAGCAAAAATGCAGCTGCACATAGGTTTGAGAGCATCAACAGTGTGCTGTGGGACACAGAAGCTTATAGGAACTGCCAGGGCAAAGCTCACAGGGCTTAGTCAGGACACAGATGTATGGGTGACTTATGGGCAGCATGGCATCTGTTCATTGCTTATTTTTAAACCTTTGTCTTTATTTTGAAATCCAACAAGTGTGACTGTTTCCTTCAGAGAGGAATCAACCAGGCATGTGATTCAGTTCTACTACAGCAACCAGTGTTACCTGTTAGAAGCACCACTTGTTTCTTTTCTGGAACTTAATACTTTTTTGCCTTTATGTTCCTTTTTATTCTATGTTTAAAAGTACCTTTATAATTCCAGAACCAAGAAAGCCACCTGTGTTTGATCAGCACCTGAGTCCAGTAACAGTGATTGAAGGAGACTTTGTGCAGCTCGGCTGCCACGTCCAGGGTTCAGAGCCGATCAGGATCCAGTGGCTGAAGGCTGGCAGGGAGATAAAGCCTTCAGACAGGTGCAGCTACAGCTTTGCTAATGGGACCGCTGTGCTGGAACTCAAGGATGTGACTAAAGCAGATTCAGGAGATTATGTGTGTAAAGCTTCAAATGTGGCTGGCAGTGACACTTCTAAAGCAAAAGTGGCCATTAAAGGTACAGATACCTCAGTAGTATCATTCAGATTAAGCCAACAACTGCTCACTCTTATTTGCTTAACATAATTTAAGAAGAATGGAATTCGATTTTTTAGAAGTACGTCATTGCTTATTTGCAATTTATATAGCCTCCTTATTATAATTGACGTATTAGATAATTTAATGGGAATAACTTTAATACAAATTGCAATTACCATTTATTTGTTCACCATTATATTCCTTGAACCTCTTTTCACCATATCCAAGAGGGTATAATTAAGTGAAGTTCCAAACATGATGCAATAGTCATGTGACATAGGTGTCTGATGTCATGTCCCTGGAAGAAACCTATACAATAAAGCCAAGTCAAGGAACAAGATTTGGTACTATAATGTGATGGCAGTTCAGCTTGCCTGCAATAGCTACAACTAGTTATAAATGTCTATGAAACAGCTTTATCTTCTGCAATGCACTCTCATATTTAGTGAGTCCTAGAATGCATGATATTTTTAGCACCAACTTATTTTACAAAGGAAATTCTTTAGTACAGTTTTAAGGTAATTGAGATAACAAAACATGTAAACCTGTCTTTTAGACAAACCAGCTGCAGTCCCCGCAGCTAAGAAAGCAGCAGTGGACGGGAAACTCTTCTTCGTATCAGAACCTCAGAGCATCAGAGTTGGAGAAAGTAAGTACTTCATGAAAAGCACATCTTTGTCTCTCTGCACCTTTTGCTACTGATTTAACTTTGAAAGAGCTGATTTTGGAAAAGCATGGTTTTTATGCATTTGTTTTCATTATTCCTTAGAAACCACTGCAACATTCTTTGCAAAAGTTGGAGGTGATCCGCTCCCAAATGTCAAGTGGACAAAAGGGAAATGGAGACAACTGAACCAAGGAGGTCGCATTTTTATCTACCAGAAAGGCGACGAAGCAAAGCTGGAGATTAGAGACACCACAAAAACAGATTCCGGGCTATACCGATGTGTGGCATTTAACAAACACGGTGAAATTGAAAGTAATGTTAACCTACAAGTGGATGAAAGAAAGAAACAAGAGAAAATTGAAGGAGATCTTAGAGCAATGCTGAAAAAGTAAGTTCAATAAAAAAACCACAGATAGTAATTTCCCATTCACAAAAGAGATCTCTTGAGAGGTATGGACCAACCCCTCTAAGATGGAGATTCTTAAAGAACCTAAGTACACAGACTTCTTAACAGAGATAGATAAACAAAAGCACAATATTTCGGTAGAAATTTACTGGTTCATTAAGATCAATTTCTGAATAATCATGAGAAAGTTTTGAGAATGAGGTGAATTTTTATTAAAATTTTAAACAAAGGAAATGGCCCATGGAGAAACATGTGTGTCTAGGTATGAAATCTTTGTTTCTATTTCTCATGCTTTGAATCATTTTCTAGAGCAACTATTTTAAACATTTTCCATAATTATCAATAATTTCAACACAATTTATGTTTCAGCATAACTATTGGATTGATTATCAAACTAATCAACATTTAATTTCCACACGTTTTCCATAACATATGATATATATCCTTTCTTAATGCTTCCCATCACTGTTATTATTTTTCCTTTTAATTCTTCCATTAGGCTGTTCTATTTTGAAATTCACAAAAATGTTATTCTTTTCTATTTCTTAAACTCTTTAATCAAATTTCTGTACTTTTTAACAATGGTCCAATAATTCACTCCATCTCCAAATCCATTTTTTTATTGTTTCACAGTTAATAGGGTAAAACTAATATTTCCTCAGTAAAGGACACAGAAGTATTCATTTGTGAGGCAAAAAAAATGTTAAATGACATTTATAATCTTTGATGAGAGGCAATTAGAAATAAGTAGAAGTAAGGTAATTTATGTTTATTTCATTTAGGACTCCAGTCTTAAAGAAAGGATCTGGGGAAGAAGAGGAAATTGATATCATGGAACTTCTCAAAAATGTTGATCCTAAAGAGTATGAGAAATATGCCCGCATGTATGGAATCACTGATTTCCGGGGACTTCTTCAAGCATTTGAGCTGCTGAAGCAAAGTCAAGAAGAAGAGACACATAGATTGGTATGATCATTTGTATTTGGCATCATCTTAAAAACTCATATTTGAAGTATCTAACATGTGCCCTTTGGATTTCCAGAGCCCCACTGTCATATGAGATTATTTAATATTACCTAAGCAATATCAAGAATGGAAGCCAAATATAATCATGCATCCTCTAGTTCAAATTTTATTTCATAAGTATACATTTTTCTCTTCTCAGGAAATTGAAGAAATAGAAAAGTCAGAGAAAGAAGAAAAGGAATTTGAGGA
The DNA here is from genome assembly GCF_040802235.1 of Manis javanica. NCBI lineage: Eukaryota > Metazoa > Chordata > Mammalia > Pholidota > Manidae > Manis > Manis javanica. The sequence goes on from NC_133167.1 coordinate 55,389,291, forward strand.
ACTTGTATCATTTATACAGCAAAGGCTGTCACAGACAGAGGTAAAATGAATTTTGCGGACAATGAAGTGAAGAAATTACTATTGGAAATTATAAGGGAAGGAGTGACTCATGTGTTTTAATTACTTATTCTCCTAGCCTGTCACGCTGATCAAAGATATTGAAAATCAGACAGTCTTGAAAGATAATGATGCTGTGTTTGAAATCGACATTAAGATTAATTATCCAGAAATCAAGCTTTCATGGTACAAAGGGACTGAGAAACTGGAACCCAGTGATAAATTTGAAATAAGCATCGACGGTGATCGACATACACTCAGAGTCAAAAACTGTCAGCTTAAAGATCAGGGCAATTATAGACTGGTGTGTGGTCCACACATTGCTAGTGCTAAGCTAACTGTAATTGGTAAGTAAAAAGATTTTTATAAAATTTTAAAGGCTTATGAGATTACTTTACTGTTGGGCACATCTGCATGTTGATGTTAAACAAAATGTGTATTGTATCATATCAACAGAACCTGCTTGGGAGCGACATCTTCAGGATGTTACTTTGAAAGAAGGCCAGACTTGCACTATGACCTGTCAATTTTCTGTCCCAAATGTAAAATCTGAATGGTTCCGAAATGGCAGAATCCTTAAACCCCAAGGTAGACACAAAACAGAAGTGGAACACAAAGTCCATAAATTGACCATTGCAGATGTTCGAGCAGAAGACCAGGGGCAGTACACCTGCAAATATGAACACCTTGAAACTTCAGCAGAGCTCAGAATTGAAGGTGGGTGAGGGACTATGGCTGCAGTCATTACAACACAGGTCAACAGTAAAGGTGCAGGGCCCCTGCCACCCTGCCATCACACATATCCCAAAGAGCTTTCGTGTTCTCATTGCCCAACACACAAACTCACAGCATTCACTCACGTCTCAAAATTCATACAGAATCAAAAGGGAAATATTCACTTAAGTGCCAGTTCTTTTGCATAGTTCTATTTCACCAGATGCAGATTTCAATTTAAACTAAGACATGAGTTTCTAACAGTTATTTCTGTTAAATTCCGTGATTCTGTTGTTATGCATCGAATTCAAAAGCTCTTTACAATTCTACTAAAGTTCTATAATTCTGATTGCTGGAAAGAAATCTCAGAAAAGACCAGATTTCATGACTATATATATAGAACATCTTGGTTAGGGGTTGATAGTTTGTTTATAGTAATTAATTTGATCCTATCTGTACGAAACTTTGTAGATAAAATTAACAACACATGATGTGAGATTAGCAGCTGTTTTTTGAAAATAATGCTTTCATATGAGGATCATAGACCAACCTTCTCAATCTTTGAAATAAAGTGAATTCTCAGGACTTAGGTGCAACAATATCAATTTCCTAATATTTTGGTTGTACTGTCTGAAGACATCTGTAGACTATATTGAGCAACATTTTGTTATAATGATAGCATCTACTTTCAGTTGTTGGTGCCCATTTATAGTTGAAGTACAACTATATGACTTCCTAATTATGTAAACTCTTCAACTTCTCTAACTTGCTTTATGATGGATCTCAATGCCTGGTTGTATTTTAAAGTTCAAAAATTTTAAGTAGCCTTAAAGTTAAAAAGGATCTAGTTGGAGTCGCTTATCATTTCTTAAATAGTTGTATATTTTTATATGCGCCTTCAAAAAAAAAAGCTTACCAGAGTACTTATGACATCTAAAATGCTCATGAGGCTGTTATACATGGAATTCCAGACTTCCAGATCAAATTTTACACAAAGGCGCTCCACCCCAGCCCACTATCCTGCTAACCACCCCTGCCATCCCCAGGGGTTGACTCCCTGGTACATGCCCCCACGTGCTTGCAATGCAGATTTTGGAACTCTTAAAAATTAATCCTTTGAAATTTAGAAGTGCAGACTTCATATTGAGCTTGAAATTATTTCACAGGGAAAGTTATACATATTACATAATAAATAATTCTTCATCCTGAATAAAAAAGCAATTTGACAGAAGAAAGAATTTCAAATGGGAATAAATTATAGAATAACATTAAGTTTATGTTCCCTTTACTTTAAGCCCCCAATTTCACTAACATTTTTGAAGTTTCCTTTGACTTTTGGGTTATAAGTACTCTTGACTATTTCCTTCATGTAAATATTTTAAGGCCTCTCAGGGATTTCTTACACATGCCAAAATTGGTCTTTCAAGAATACACTTCAGTGTTAGGATAATTTTTTGCACCAATGCAAAGAAGAGTATTTTATTTTTGCTTTGTATTGTCAGCCATTTTCTGCTATTTTCCAATAGAATAGAAAGGTGGAGACTTTAACTATCTGCGGGGAATGCACAACATAAGAAATTCCTCTGTAATCTAAACTTGAACCCTCTTTGTATTAAAACAGCTGAACCAATTCAGTTTACAAGGCGTATACAGAACATTGTGGTTAGTGAGCATCAGTCTGCCACCTTCGAATGTGAAGTGTCCTTTGATGATGCCATCGTGACATGGTACAAGGGACCAACAGAACTGACGGAGAGCCAGAAGTACAACTTCCGAAATGATGGTCGCTGCCATTATATGACCATCCACAACGTGACCCCAGATGATGAAGGTAATTTATTTGACAGTCTCCCTAGGAGTAAATCATTTCAACCTTGTCTGTTTTATATATTTCTATCCTAGTTTATGCTTATACTCTGTACTTCTAGATAGAATATTTTTTTTAGAAAAGAGAAGTATAAAAAAATCCATACTATATTTAAATAAAGAAGTGTTATTTACAAACATATCTGAGAATGAAAGCTCGATGCTTCTTTTTCTTAGGTGTCTATTCAGTAATTGCACGACTGGAGCCGAGAGGTGAAGCCAGAAGCACAGCAGAGCTGTACTTAACAACTAAAGGTCAGAAAACACCACCTTAAAACCACATTGCCATCACTGAAACAAAGTAGCCCACCCAGACAATTCTAAATACAAAAACATCATTTTATTTTTTCTTTTCCAGAGATCAAACTTGAGATGAAGCCTCCTGGTAAGTTAAAAAGAAAAAAAAAATCAATCAATTCTTGCTTACAGTAATACATTTGGCATAATTTTGTAAATGATAAAACCCAAATTAAACTGTCTAAAAATATCATTTCTTTTTTTCACTTAAATATTACTCAGTGAAATTATTCTCACGAAATAATACAAACATTAGGCTTTGTGAATCTGGGAAACTAGAAGTAATAAGGGCTCCTTCAGCTAATATTTAGGATCATGCCAAATGGTATGGCCATGGAACAAAGCAAATTTTCACTGGAAATACCTTGCCTATATGGTTGCATACAAAAGAATCCTAATATCTTTGTATTTATATGGTAGATTCTGCTGTTGAAAATTTCTGGCAAGCATGTCTTAGTTGTCTAATAAATATCTGTGTTTTCAGTCGCTCCACACTTATTTGTAAATGCCTCTTTTCAGATATTCCTGACTCCAGAGTTCCAATCCCAACCATGCCTATCAGAGCAGTACCACCAGAAGGTAAGACTCAAAGCCACGAACCTGGGCTTGGAGCACAATATTCTTCCACTAGGAAATTACCAATGCCAAACCGCAGCAGAGTAAGAACAGATCATTGCACGTCAGGTTCTTCGCTGTGTGATTAAAAATCAAAGCAAAAGAGAAGTAACCCTTATAAAGACATGCCATGTTTATTTGCTCTAATTGATGAATTGGTGCTCTAACACCTTTGAAGTACTCAAAGAAAGGCATTTCATTACACTTCACGCAAAATAGGAAACCAAACCATGTTTCTGATGGCATTTATTTTCTTCAGAAATTCCTCCTATGGTTGTTCCTCCTATCCCTCTGTTGCTACCATCACCTGAAGAAAAGAAACCACCAGAAAAACGCATTGAAGGTATTATACATTATCTACCTTAACTGTCAAAGTATAGAATTTAACTATTGTTGCAGACCTGGAATATGTTGTTTAATGCAATATGTTGGCCCTCTGGTGGTCAATGTGTTGAATTGCCTTTCAAAATGTAGATGATTTGCTTTGAGTATTAACTAGTAAAATGTGCATAATATTCCGAAAATTATCAGACAAATCAAATATGAAAGTCTCTTAATACCCACTGCAGTTGGTGTCAAAAGCTTAAGCTAGTTTTCAGCTAGATTCAGGGTAAATTCAGTAAAAAACAAACAAGCAAATAAACAACTTACAGTTGTGTGACCAGTACAATCCCAGTAACAAAGAAAAGCATTTTTATAATTTGTTTGAACACAGTTAAGTATATTTCATCTACTTTTCAAAGCAGAAAGGAACAAGAACCTAAAATCATAAATTAGATTTCCATTTATAGTTGTTGTCAGGAATAAGTATCTTTATGAATGACTTATTCTTTGAATGTTAGTGTCAGCATAGCTAAGTTTGAGTACCCACTAGGAAACTTGAGAAATTAAATCATATTTAAAAAATAAAAACAGTATAATTTATTCATGAAGTTATGATTCAAGTTATGATTAAGGGCCATAATCAAGCTATAATGTCAGCAAGAACAAAAGAAAGCTTCCACAATATCATAGGTAGGATTTTCATTTTATTCATCCACTAAACTTTAAGCAGGCATAAAACAAATGAAGACTTTTAATCACCCTGCATATTCGACCTCCCTCCAAAAACATCTTCTGCATTCTAGTCCAAGGTCTTTCTGAAATAGGTATCTTGAAATAATGAGTAGTCTCTTGTTACCATCAAAACATATGAAAAAATAAAATATTTCAATAAACCTCCTACTGTCCTGAAAAGTTTATTTACATCTGCTATCTTATTTTTTTAGTGACCAAAAAAGCTGTAAAGAAAGATACCAAAAAAATTGTTGTAAAGCATAAAGAAGAGGCACTACCTGAAGGTACTATAATTGATCAAAATTTGGTCTTACTGCTTTTCTCCTGGTTAAAATTTTTAAATCCCAAATAGTGGAGGGTGGTGAAAGGTAAAGTCTGAATTCACAAAAACTTCTTCCTTCAGTCACTCTCACCCTCTTCTTTGACACAGTCCTCACATTTTCTTTCTCTTTTCTCCCTTTTTCTCCCCTGTCCTCCTGTGCATGTCTGCCCATGACACGCTGTGGTAATGCCAGAGAGTTCTTGTTGTCTCTAGGCAGTGATTTACAGAAGGCACAGCCCTCTAGTCCAGCAGCCGATGCTAACTGCAGGTGGCTGCTCCAACCCAGCTCAAAATCCTTCCTGGTTCACCTGAGCTAAAGGTCAATAGCTGCAGAACAAAGAAAAAAAAAGACCTTTCGAAGGAGTATCAGTTCAATTACTTTTAATTTTTACTATATCCTAGAAGAATGCTTGGGAGAAGATGGGATAACTAAGTCTAAACACATAGTTTTACCCATTTGACTAGAGTACAGAAACCTCCTAAAAGGAGAATCCAGGAGCATAAGGCCCCATTCACTGAGACTTTTTTTTTAATGGTCATTTATGAAACTCTGTGGAATAAAAGGAAGCTCAAAAAGCATGGATAGTTCCAGAACTTTACAGTTAATCATTGAAAAAGTTAAATTTGCATTATTTTTTAGCATTAGACATAGTGAATATTCTCTTCATGTCTTGTGTTAATTTAAAATATTTTAAATCGGCCTAAAACTAGAATCAACCTTCAGCCCTTCTATATTTTTCATTAATATAGCATGAAATAGCATTTCTAGTGAACTAAACTTGGAAATTATAAAAGCATTTGGTATATTAGTAGCAGCCAACAAATGACTAACAAGGATGTACAGGATCAGTAAACATTAAACAATGCATAACCTAAAAATAAACATGCTTTTCATGTTTTTAAAGTCCCAGAGGTTGCCAAGAAGCCCCCACCTCCTACTGTCTTAATTCCAGCAAAAGGTAAATGTAAAGAAATTGTTAAATATTTTATTCTATTTATTCCTGAGATCTGTACCTTTGCTATATGTTCTTATTTTTAAATATTAGGCTTCTAGCTTATTGTAAAGTTGAGAGTCTCCTCTGCTATATTAAATTAGCACTTTATACTGCTCCACTCCCAGGAAGGGAAACCCAGGTGGATATTTATGTGGCCTCAGTGCACTGGGCACAGGGAAAGTGCTGGTGAGGGCTCGAAAGGCAGGGGGGTCATCCTTACTGTTTTTCAGTTGTAGCTGACAGAAATGTTAAGAATCATATAAATAATGTTTGCCTTAAAGATGTTTTAAAAGTTGTTATATAAAAGCAACTAAATGATTTGGTCACAAATATTTATTAAACTGACTATAAAATCACATTCAACTATCAAAAATGTAGCTTTAAAATTAGAAATGTTTTGGAAAGAACAACTGGAAAAATAAAGAGGTTAACTGCAGAAACACCAAATATCAATTCCATTAAGTGATCAAACATTAAAATGTTCCATGGAAAACCAGGGGTTTTGCAAACTGGAGCTCCCATGGGATAATGGAAGATGCATCTATTTGATAATATTTACGGAATGCTATTTTGTTCACACTGGAAAAATCCTCAAATCAAGAGGATGATATAAATCAAAACAGAAAAATTCCACAAAAATGTAAGAGGATCCAACACAACAAAACAGAAATTATCCACATAACAATGAGACCTGATACACAGATACTGTTGGACTACATAGATGTTCATTTTGTGATTTATGGGTATAATTCATTTTAACTCATTTATTTATTTCAGCTCCTGAAATCATTGATGTGTCTTCCAAGGCTGAAGAAGTGAAAATAATGACCATAACCAGAAAGAAAGAGGTTCAGAAAGAGAAAGAAGCTGTGTATGAGAAAAAGCAAGCCGTCTACGAAGAGAAGAAAGTTTTCGTAGAGTCTGTGGAAGAACCCTATGATGAGCTGGAAGTGGAGCCGTACGCAGAGGCATTTGAAGAGCCTTATTATGAAGAACCGGATGAAGACTATGAAGAGACCAAGGCAGAAGCCAAAAGGGAAGTTCACGAGGAATGGGAAGAAGATTTTGAAGAAGGGCAAGAATACTATGAAAGGGAGGAAGGTTATGACGAAGGGGAGGAAGAGTGGGAGGAGACTTACCAAGAAAGAGAAGTGATTCAAGTCCAAAAGGAGGTTTATGAAGGTATGTATGAATTGGGGGGCTATTTTTTCTCTTTTCCTCGTTTTTTTGCTCAGTTCATTATATTTTTCACTGCTGTGAACCTGATTTTCAGTGGATATGAAATAGATGAAACGATCACTTAGAATTTTTAAGGTTAGACATCTTTAGCAACTTAATCTTTAAAAGAGCTGTTGCCTTCAGAGTCCCTTTCATGCTTTGACATTGTGAATTGAAGCATTGTCCTGTTACTAAGACTAAATTCCAAGTGCTGTTTTTCTCCGCCTTTTTGAAGCTTTATGTCCAACGCCTTGCTGCATCTCTGCTTGATCCTGCTTCAAAATCCAGCACAAGGAATCATGTTAGCGATAATGATCCCAAACGCAATACTTTATACAACTTTATATTATTATTTACTTTGCAGTCAATACAACCTATTAGAACTTAACTATTTAAGCATATGCCTTCTTATCCTCTGTTTTCTTTGAAGAATCACATGAGAGAAAAATTCCAGCAAAAGTACCTGAAAAGAAAGCAGTACCACCTCCTAAAGGTATGTAATTGGAATTATTTAAATAGGCCAGAGCATCAACATCATTACCATGGCTTGTTTGGCAAAGATGTATAAATCACCAGTTCAATCCAATAGGCACAACTTCTTCTAAGCTTTATTGTATCAATGGATTTTTTTCTATTAACTAATCATTTAATGCAAAAATTAACAAGACAGTAAAAAGATTGTTAGGGCAAATATAAAATAAAATGTAACCAAAATACTTAAAGTACAGAAACTTGTACTTAGAGTTCAGAGCATCACACTTGTCTCTCTCTAAAAAAATTAAACATATATATGCATATATACATATATATACATAATCTACAGAGAGAGATAGGGAGCAAAGTACTTTAACAGAAATTTTCTAAAAGTACTGCAATTTCTTTAAAATGCTTGCAGTTGTAAAGAAGCCAGTAATTGAAAAAATTGAAAAGACTTCTCGAAGAGTGGAGGAAGAAAAAGTTCAAGTCACCAAAGGTAGTACCCTTCAACACATTTCTAGTACCATGTAAACAAGTAACTGTTTACTGATGTATATCCCCATGTTAGCTATTTATATAGTCATCTAAACTAAGGTATTTTTAAATTTTGTACAAAGCAATATTCTTCACGATACAAATATATTTGTACATATTTTTTAAGTACCTGAAGTTTCAAAGAAGATTGTTCCACAAAAACCTTCTCGGACTCCAGTGCAGGAAGAAGTTATTGAAGTGAAAGGTATACATCTTTGTCTTTCAACTACAAGTTTTAAACATTTCTATTTATGTGTATGTATATGTGTACATATATTACTAAACAATTCACAAATCTGAAGCTACCAAAGTAAAGACACTCTTATATAGTATATTTTATGTTGAGTTGCACTTATGTATGATTTAAATAAATAATAACATTCCCTTTGTTTCCAGTTTCGCATTAAAATTACATATTATTTTTTATTTTAAGGAAGGTTTTATTTTATCAGTAGTCTTCTAACTTTACTATGCAATGCATTCCATTGCATGTATTATTTCTTTTCCTCTCATTTATATGAATAGACCCCAATGGATTTGGTAAAGACTACATGATGTGTGAAGAAGTTGTGTCTATTTGATTACCTTTTAATAATGTTTGTTAAAGCTTGCATGTGTTATTTGTCCCTACAAATCAAAACATGATTTGTTTTCTTGTCAATATCGAATTTGTTCTCAAGCTACATATTAACCGACTTATTCTGTGTCTGAAGACTTAAATATAGTGTACAAACTGTGTATTTGATCTGCTGTCTTGTCTTAGAAAAAGAAATACTAATGTGAAATGCTCTCTTTAAAGTACCAGCTGTGCATACAAAGAAGATGGTTATTTCAGAAGAAAAGATGTTCTTTGCTTCTCACACTGAGGAGGAGGTGTCAGTCTCAGGTATAAGGCAGATGTGAATGTGGGGGCTCAAATGGAAAGGTTTTAGATGGATTTTTATCCCTCTTCTTATCTAATTTGTGATTAAGTAGGCACCTCTGTCTCCATGTAATCTTTGTCATCTTTTCATTGCACATTTGTCTCTGTTTTAATTTGTGTTTCAATATTCCTTGTAAATTACAATTCCCATCCATAACATGACATACCAGTAATTAAAACGTACATTTTTTTAAAGTCCCTGAGGTACAAAAGAAAACTGTAACTGAAGAGAAAATTCACGTTGCTGTTGCCAAAAAGATTGAGCCTCCACCTAAAGGTATTAGTAATTCATTCTAGTTTTAAAATCTTTTGCAAGTTCCATAGTAAGCATGTGACTATATTAATATTACATAATAGATTTGGTCACACTGTCAGCAGACCTATAGCTACTGTGTACAGGGGACTTTATGGGGGGATGGGAAGACCATGAGGAAGGCACAGGAGAGAGGAATGAAAAGAGACCGAGGCTCTGTTCTCCCTTCAGGGAACTTACAATCTAGTGGCCGACTATTCAGAAGTAGAAATATCATGTTCTAAAGCCAGCTCATACCAGCTCATCAGAGCAGATGGTTAAATTGGCATGAATTGTGCCACCCAGCGTTTTAATACTTCCATGATTAAAAAGTTAAATTATATAAACTTACAATTAAATAAATTACATCTAAAACTACGGTAATAAATACTCGAAACTCATTACCTCATTTTTTTTACTGAATTCCACTATTATCTGTGTTTCTGAGGTTGTTTATGTGATTGTGCCTGTATGGTGGAAATACTAGATAATGGTGTGCTATTGTGCATCTCTTCATCTCCATGACAATGACGTCCCAGTTGGTGGCCAGGGTGGGAGTATTTACACCAGCAGGATTCAAAGTTGGCAGCTGCTATGAATTAGGGCTCTGCCTGTTCCCCTAAGTCAAATTGTTAAACATTTAGGATACACAAAATAATTTCATATAATCTAATATACTTGTTCTAATGCAGCTGCTTTATAAATGTAGTTTCTAAAACTGGTGTCTGAGGAGCAAACACTGGCACCTTTGGGGAAAGGACGCACCTACCTGTTCCTAGGAAAGTAGAGGCTCCTGCAGTTAAAAGTGAATAACACTCAAATATGTTCTAATTAACCATTTTTCTGTTTCTGTCTACCCTTCTTTCTAACACATAATATTCTTGCACTCAGTTGATATAATAGGGAAACGTCTATTCTAAGTCCTGCAACAACATATGCCTTGTCACAATGCACGATTTCTCAAAAACGGCACTTATTTTTTTTAAAGTCCCTGAGCCACCTAAGAAACCACTCCCAGAAGAAGTGGTTGCTGTTCCCGTTCCTAAAAAGGTGGAGCCCCCACCCGCGACAGGTAGACTAATATTTTTGAAAAAATATTCTTAAGTGTCTGTCTTCTTTATCTTTTCCTATGGAAGCTCTGTATTAATGAAATATGCAAACCATTTGTAATATATTTAATTCTGCGTGCGTTAACTTCATTAATCTGTGGTAGTGTGCTACTCAACTCTGAAGAATGCTTTTAGACTCCAGCGTGCTAGCTGGGTGTTCGTCGGCTTCATGTAATGTACGTGGTGTCTCCAGGGTACTGGTTTATTGAGCGTACACTGCCATCATGAGGAGAGCATGTGAAATTACTTCCTAAATTTTTATACCCTTACTGAGGCTTTATACTTCAATGTAATCTTAAATGTCTCAGAAGGAGACTAGAATTCTCAACATTCTTTCAACAATGGTATCTTTAAAGTTCCCGAAGTTCCCAAGAAACCTGTGCCAGAGGAGAAAAAGCCTGTCCCGCCACCCAAGCCAGAGCCTGCTGCTCCTCCAAAAGGTACACCGGACCTGATCGTGGGCCACCCTTCACCCCAAATGCCAGTCCTTTGCTCTATGTGGTCTTCCTGTACATGCTACGCTGTCGCTCTGTTTTGTGTGTTTTACATTGTCCCTGGTATTTTCCATTTGTTTGTCAGCTTCAGGGGCTATTCTCTGAACATGCACTATTTATATTTATGATATTGAACATTCCAAAGACACTACCACAACGTGTTTTTAAAAGAAGTGATTATGTCAAACTATCTTAAATTTATAATATCTTCCCTCTAGATAAAGAAACATTTGTGAAACTCATTTTCTATAGGCATGTTTCCAGGAAAAACTCTGTTATCCCTTCATATATGTGATTTTTTCTTAATAAAAAACACTTTCATGGGTTATGACAAGATGCAAAGTTGTTTGGCAGAAATGAATGCAATCCAGATAAAGATGTACACGGCGCTGCTAGGAAGTGACCTCTCTTCCAAAAAGTCAATAATGGAGAGTCTTGAATAGTTGGAAACAGACTGAGTTTTGACATTTACTTTCACTGTGTTTCTTGAGACATTAATTGAATGTCAGTATTTGCCACAAATCTTGCTATGCTAGTCAGGGGACCTTTCACATAGGTATGTTTGCATTCAAAGATGCTAATCTTTTACTTTGGTTTCTGGATTTGATTTGCTTATTTGCTTGTTTTGATTTTTGGTGATAAACAGCATGACTGCATAGAGGCAATCAAGCTACAAACCACACACATCTGGTCAGTTATAGAGATTCAGCAAGAATTCAACATTGCCTGGCTTAGGAGAAACCAGGCTTAAAAACCATACATTTTAAATAGTGTTCCCTTTTGACTGAATTCCCCAAGTTGCCATTTTTTTCCTGAGTAAAATCTGCTTCTCTCTTTCTCAAACTCTTGGCTCTTCCAGAATTCTGGATCTTTTTTGAAAAATCAAATGATTTCTGATTACCTACTCATTAAAATATAATGATTATATGAAAACAAAATATATTGAAAAGCTCATATTACTAAAAACAATACAAACACCAAAACGACTTGAAGACATGAAAGCGTGTCTCATTTAACCATAGGATAAATACACATAGTAACATGTATATATGCATAAACATCCCATTATATGTAACATATACACCCCTACATGTATTTTTGTATAATTCCATCACAGTATTACAAATGCCAAGTGTAGAGGTGCAGTGGTTCACAAAAACTGCCAATATCTTATTTAAAATGGAAACAATTGTTGCCAATAATGCACACTATTTAAATACATCTGCCAATTAAAAATCAGCACTAGGATAGATAAACTAAACCCACTGTGGACCTGTTTTTGGGTCAGAGATCCTGTTGAAAACTATGATGCCTCAGAGAAGAACATATATGTGTATACTCACAAAACTTCATATACAAAACTCCCCAAAGCCATTGACACATGGATATCAGATTGAGGGACCTACTGTACAATAAGGGTGTTTCCTTGTTTTAACTACACTGCAATTGCAACAGACACAAAAAAAAATTAGAAATGGAAAAAAGTAGTAACTGACATAGACACAAAGCATTCTAAAGACATCTTAGTCTAAGATAGTCTTAGATAAACCCATTATCATTATGGGTTCCATTTCTTGATACAAAGTATAAAGAGATTTTTCTGTACTATATTCACATTCTATATTGTTCGTGTAATCACTGACTAGTTTGTTTTTATCAAAATCATACCAGTTCATAAGGAATGAATTCTGTACATATCCTTCTCTGTATATAACTTATTTTTAATTGCCTAAATGCCTCTTAACATTATTTGCAATGTTTAGCACATTGTGACCTCTATAACATTATCATTCAATTGTCTGCATTATTTTGCTGGTGCATAGAAAATTGGTAATAACGTTAATTAACTGCACAAAGATTTGTATATGTTCCTATTGCCCATTCAAAGAAGTGTAATATGTCTGAACTAACACTTTGTTTTAAAAACTTTAAGTCCCAGAGGTGCCAAAGAAACCTGTCCCTGAAGAAAAGATTCCTGTTCCTGTGGCAAAGAAAAAGGAAGCCCCACCAGCTAAAGGTATAGTGACTTGCTGGGCAAAGAAGCCCTGGTTTTTATGTCTTTAGTACAAAACATTTTTATGTTTAATTATCTGTTGAGTTTGTTAACATTCAAAATGAATGTTTTATGGTGTAAGAATTCAACAGAAGTGTCTGTCCACCTGCCTACTTTCTGACAAAATAACTGTATGTTAACTACATGGGAAAACATAAAGTCAATACTAAAAATTAATGTCTTTTCAAGTTCCTGAAGTACAGAAGAGGGTTGTCACAGAAGAAAAAATAACCATTATTACTCAAAGAGAGGAATCTTCACCAGCAGCAGGTACTTAATCCCAGCGCCATGAAATCACCCTGTCATCCTTCAAGCGCTTTCACTTGCATGTTTTCTTCAGTGGGCCTGCCAGTTCTGCGTTGCTTATTTTGACTTTCTAAGAATCTTAAAATCAAATATTATCCTTTAAGTGCCAGAAATACCAAAGAAGAAAGTTCCTGAAGAAAAAAGACCTGTTCCTCAGAAAGAGAAAGAAGCTCCACCACCAAAAGGTATTGTCTCTCTGCCTTTCCAAGAACCATCTTTTTGATGTTATGGTCCAAGGCAAATGATGATTTTGTTAGTTTTGCAATATGAGTGCATCGTGGATATGTAGCTGTGTTTTGTGTTGGGCGTCCATGAAATAACTGAAGTTCTAAGAGTGCATAATGTTTCTCAAGTGCCAGCTCTCCCCAAGAAACCTGTCCCAGAGGAGAAAGTGCCTGTACCAGTTCCTGTCGCTAAGAAAGCTCCTCCTCCCCGAGGTAGGATTAATCTCAAGCCTCTGACACAAATCTTTTAGCCTATGAAATCTTGCTTTTTTCCATCTGGTGTCTTCTCGTACTGGCCGTTATGTCTCTCTTCTGACAGAATTTTTGTGTGTGTCCATACTCGTGGTACGTTCTTCTGTAACTTGTTCTCCTGTTTTGCTCGTAAAAGTGATGTACTGTGCAAATCTTCCCCAAACGCTAGGGAGAGAGAGTTGTTAAGATTCTTGATTTTTAAACTTCAACTTTAATGTTTTCTTAAAGCTGAAGTTTCTAAGAAAGCCATTGTAGAAGAAAAGAGATTTGCTGCCGAAGAAAAACTATCCGTTGCAGTTCCTCAAAGAGTGGAAGTCATGCGCCATGAAGGTATCTACACAGAAGCACGGGGAGAAATGGGGTTGCACGTGTGCCCTCAAGGTCTTTTCGTCTTTCCAGTGGTGACTGTTTTACTTTAGAAATTGTCCTTATCAGTATGTATTTGTGACCTTCTGAGACTGAGTCTTTTGTGTCTACATTGGTCCTGAACCATTCTAAGAAAGTGATGGGGTGCTGAAAATGTGATCATTGCGAAAGTGGCCACGCCTGAATGTGATTTTAATAGTCTGCTCAGTCTTGGGTTGTACCGTGCCCTAGTCTGGAATCAGTGCTCTCCCCCTTGTTATGGGGGGTGCTGTGAAGCCCTGCCCCACACACCAGCCTCATCCACCTGCAGGAAGCACGTGCGTATTGGCGGTATTTCAGGAAGCCAAATTTAAATTCTATCTTCTCTTTTAAAATATCTGCAGAGGAGGAATGGAGTTACTCAGAAGAAGAAGAAAGAGTGTCCTTTTCAGTTTATAGAGAAGAGGAAAGAGAGGAGGAAGCAGCAGAGGTCACAGAATATGGAGGTAAACAATGCAAAGGAGCTAGAGATGATCTGGAGTCTTGATGAGGTGGTTTCTTTTCATAGATTGTTTATCAGATGAACGAAAGTGACTCAAATTCAGTGAACATATACTGGCCTCATTAAATGTATCTTTTGATCAAAACACAAGATCCAAGAGCATTACTTAGAGTTAAACATCCAATCTATTTCTTGTCATCCCCTCTTACTTGGCTGTAGAAGAAATAAAAGGCTTCATATTCCCAAGTAACTAGTGGTGTAGGTATTTCCATGTACACTTATCCTTTCAGTGGACACGACTTCGTTCCAGCCTGGTGGGCGGGCATAATCTTCACCTTAGCAGTCTAATGTCTATATCTGGGTGACATAAAGCAGTGTGGACAGCACAACTCACTAACGTGTCCTGACTCATGGTTTTTAAATGAGCAAGAAATTTTATTACCTTATAATATTCCAGAAGTCAAGGCCATGTTTGAGAGTGCAAAACTGAACACATAACTGTTTTTATATTTCATAGATGGAGAAATCAATTGTGTAATATCTAGATCAACTTCTAATTCAGATGTGCCCATACCCGTAGTGCTAGTTCTCTATAGTTTCTTAAGGGTTGAACATCAAGCCTTATGTCAATGTTGGGATATATTTTCAATGAATTAACACACCACTAGGTTTACCGCTGAAGTCTAGCATTCTGGATAAAGCTGTATACCTAAAAAAACTTTGCTAAGAAAGTTCTAATATACCTCTGCTTTACAGAGAAATTAGTATGTTTCTTAACAACTTAACTCTCTTCCTAGTGAAAGGATGATAAGAAGTGTACATTTAGATGCCCTTGAGTGCATCTCTTGCTAATAAAAGATGCTCTGTCCCTTCTCCACTTGAAAGAAAAGCCCATGTGAAGCCCACCTGTGTGCTCTTAGTGGAATGGCTTAGAACAGAGCAAGATGAGACACGTTCCTGAGAGGAAGTCCCCCAGTTCTGTTGCTCTTCCTGGGAAGGGAAAGCCTAGGTGCTGGGCATGAGTCAGGAATCTGATAGAGTCAGAAGGGCCCAGCCCTTCTAAACCAAACATTGCATGTACACCAGGAAAGTTCTCATTATATGAATCCGGGTCCAGTTTTGACAGGATGCATTATACATTTCTTTCAGTACTAGACCTAAGGAAACATTCTTATGTTTCCCTTAGGCCCGAAGGATTTAGGGAAAAGATGGTTAGCCTCTTAAGTTTATTTCTAATGTAAAGAGATGTGTTTATAACTAGATCTTACTATTCTGTAATTGACTTTGTACGTATAGGGTCAAAAATCATAGAAAGACTCTAACCTCTCCTACTATACCTGCCTCCAAAAAATGGGGGGAAAAGTTAACTTCCAAGTTTTCATTTTTTTCTTATATAACACAGGTTTTTTCTTTTTTATAAGCCTATTTATGATTGCTCAAATATATGTTCCTGCCATGCAGAATTCAAATCTAGAGTGTTCTTCTTATTTTTTAAATTTATCTTCAAACCTGTGTTCTTGTTAATTTAGCCACTAGAATTGTTTTTCTGTCTTGGATTGGTCCTGTTCTTCTGTGTTTACAAGCATCATTATCTTTACGGTACACTTGAAAATTAAAGTAGTGAGACTTACCTCCCATACCTTTTATGAAGGTGTATGATTTGTTCAAAATTTTCTTCTCTGAGTACTTTAAATTATAATATTCAGGGTTTGGCAACTGTTAAACTTTCACTATTTTAGTTACTCTTTGAAGTAATTACAGCTGAAGTTAAACATAAAAAACACTACCACTTACCTTCTTTAAAATTGATGTCTTTAAAGTGATGGAAGAGCCTGAGGAATACATTGTGGAAGAAAAGTTGCACTTCATTTCTAAGAGAGTGGAAGCTGAACCAACTGAAGGTACACTGACACTTAAATGAGTCTTAGCTCTTGGTATATCTGCTTGGCCCCATTCTTTATGTTCTCTTGTCGTTAATTTATCATCTGTATTGAAAATGTTGTCTGAATAACAAGATTTCTTATATGTTTATTAAAAAGAAATCTAGACTCACTACAAGTGTATTTTATAATCTTTTCAAGTGCTCGAGAAGCATGAGAAGAAAACTGTAGCAAAACCGAAAATTCCTGCAAAAGTAGAGGAGCCCCCACCAGCTAAAGGTACACCTCTCTCTCAAAGAAATGTGATAGCATTTGACTCAACAGCTATAAAGTCTTCAATCTGAGTAATTCCCTAAGTTTTTGTCAGCATCTATGTATAAATAATTTTGTTGAATATTGTCATTAATGTTTGTGCATATGTCTGATCTTTTCAAAAAGTGAGTTCTAAGTGCCGAAATGATGTCACTTCTTCTGTAATGCAAACTAATATTTGTAAACCTAATCTTTCCAAAGTTCCTGAAGCACCTAAGAAAATTGTGCCAGAAAAGAAAATCCCTGCTGCAGTGCCTAAAGAGGAAAAGATGCCACCAGCAAAAGGTATATAAGCCTTCCCTTTGTTCTTGCATAAGTCTGCCTTTTTTACCCTAAATTGATACAGCCTCCATATTTTTATAACAGTAACAAAAAAAACAGTGTACCTCTGTTTAGTGTTTTTCATTCTTTTTTCATACTGTGTGTTTGACCATGTTGCCTGATATTTTTCAAGCTCCAGAAGAGCCAAAGAAACTAGTTCCAGCAAAAAGGGCTCCTCCCAAAGTGGTTAAGATAGAAGAACCTCCTCCCACCAAAGGTAAATGAGACCCCCCACCACAAAAACTAGAAACACACCTTGTCTTTCATCCTCTCCTGCCCTCATTGGGTCACACTTTTATATGGAGGTCATTGGTGTATGTTGGGGGTAACAGTGTATTACTGCCTTGTCCGTGCATGGAGTATTACGGACTTGTTGTGAACCTTGTAATTGTTTGTGTGTACCTTGTAAATTGTTACATTCTAAAAAACCACAGTGCTTTCTGGCTGATACATAATATTTTTAAAAATTCCACTTTAAGTAATATAACTCCAGAATCCTAAAATTATCTTTCAAGTGACTGAGCGGCACATGCAAATTACACAAGAAGAAAAAGTTCATGTTGCTGTAACTAAAAGAGAGGAGCCTCCAAGAGCAAAAGGTACCTGGAGCTTTTCAATGCACAAAGCATTGTACTTTCCCCCATTCTCCTTACCAGATACACTGTCAGGGGTGTCGGGTGGTGGTGGTATTATTTTAGTGGTTGTTTTCTGTGAAACTAAAAATGTCAAGTCTTTTATGTTTGCATTAGTGTTATCTATCTTTCTGTGGTTTGAATGAGAGAAACAATTCTTTAAAGTGAAATATGTCTTTAAAGTGCCTGAGGAACCCAAGAGAGCTGTTCCAGAGGAAAAAGTTCCAAAATTCAAACCTAAAAAAGAAGAGGAGCCACCAGCAAAAGGTATACCGATGTTTTAGAAGATCAAAATAAGCATGTAGGTATTGAAACAAATCTAGTGGAGTTGGAATCCTTAGAGAAAATAATTTAAATATGCATTACAAAGTAAATGATATGCATCTGCTATTTTGTATCACTTCCAAACCAAACATTTCTGATACCAAAAAGTACTCCCTCTCCTTTCTAAGAAAAAAGAAATCAGAAGCTGCCCCCAGACATGTGTACTTTCCCTTAAAATGTACTTGTCTTCCAATATTTCCATGTATTAAAAACACCTGCCAAAATGCTTGTTTTGTATGGCAATCTTTGATGAAATTTAAAATTTTTTAAATCCTAAATTTTTGGCATTGTGGCCATAGAAATTATGAAAATACCTTAAAGTTAAGGTGAAGAAACTATATACCACACATTTCTGTCTGAGTCTTGTGGATAGTCATTGTTTATGCTGTCTGGTTGTCTTTTTTAAATCTCTTATAAATAGTACTTGAAATTCCTAAAGTTGTTCAATGTCTGTGAAGTACTAATAGTTTAGGAAAAAGCATTCATATGTATATGAGTCCAAGTTTATTTCCAAGTCTATTGATCTTTCTTGCCACTTAAATGAAAATTTTAAATGACAAGCACAGTAACGGTCATCCTTGTGCTGGAATTATTCATACACAATGTCTCTCAACACATACATATTCAAAATCCCGTAATTCACTTTTAATAATTACTCTTTCTAAAGTGACTGAATTCAGGAAAAGAGCTGTTATGGAAGAAAAAGTATCTATTGAAGTTCCAAAACAAGAACCTCATCCTGCAAAAGGTATATTGTGCTTTGACTAATAAAATAAAGCATGAAACTACACAGCTTTTTGCCTGCTACTTCCTAATCTGAATCACACCCATTATCAGCTTACTGTTAACTAAATGCCGGAAATCTAACATTCGAAATCATAAATAGCAAACGTACGCTTTGTAATGCCTTGACCAACACAGGACAGGCAAGGTGTCCCATAACCAGTGCATGAGACCATCACAAAGGAATGAAATCAAAACACATTGTCACTCTCATCCCTAAATGGGCTTCAAGTTAAATGCTTCCTGCTGTCAATGTTATTCTAGAAGTAATTGTAACTGAAGAGAAAGAATGGCTTTACACTCAAGAAGAAGAAACTGTTTCAGTACAACGGGAAGAGGCCTATGAAGAATATGAAGAATATGATTATAAAGAATTTGAGGAATATGAACCAACAGAAGAATATGACCAATATGAAGAATATGAGGAGCGTGAATTTGAACATTATGAAGAGTATAAAGAGCATGAAGAATATATCACAGGTATGAACAAACCTGTAGCCACATTAACTATGTGCAGATTCCATTAAAATAGGATAAAAATTGGGATGCCCAAAGAAGTTTGCAAAGAATTTTTGTTACATTTGGCAAATTCAGAATTTTTTTTCTTAAATAACTTTGAGAAAAAAACTCTCTACAAATGTAAGATTCCTGTAAGACTTTGGTTCTGGGAATAATCTAATTCCCCTCATTTTTGCTTGTACACAAAACAGCAAACACCCCTAAGTTTCTTTCTCAACCAGGTTAGCAGTTTATGGGCTTCAAGCCCCCATGACCATTCTAATACATGATCGAAAATTTCTGAACATCTCCTATTCAGAAAGTTGTTACTATTACACATGATAGGTCATTGAGAAAATGCATTACCCTCAAGGCTCCCATATCAAAACTTGACAAAGTCTACTTCAAAAGTAACAACAAAAAAGAAGGGTAGCACAAGTGGTGGGTTTTACCTAATGAAGATAAAATTTGCAGGCATATAACTTAAGATCCAAATCATTTATTTTACTCAAAAACTAAGTTCTTAGTGTAATTTTTAAATGAATCAATATTATTTCACTTAGTTTCTAATGCTTCATAGCTGACCTTTGAGAGCATTTTGCGTAGTTGTACAGAAAGCATTACAAATCAATATTATATAGAGACTAGTTGTAATCTCAGTTTTCTCTACCTGAAGTGAAATGAAAGTATTGTTATTTAAGAGAGAGTCATTATTGCCTAAATGAAGTGAAAAGCGAGGAGGACGGGGCACTGTGAACTGTTCAGGTCATATAAACCTCATTCAACTTAGATCCCTAATTCTCTCTCACTTCTAGAGGCTTGGCTACACTGTAAATAGAAATTATATTACATTAACTCTTTTAGTCCACTTATTAAAATTAATTTTCATATATGTTCTGAAGTCTAATATTAAATCCCCTGTATGTACTTTCAAAGAACCTGAGAAGCCTATCCCCATAAAACCTGTCCAAGAAGAACCAGTTCCCACGAAACCAAAGGTCCCACCAGCTAAAGGTAGAGTGAGAAAAACATTATCGGTCCTGAGAGACCTGTGTCTCCTTGTCTGTCATACCGCAAGTCCGTGTCGAAGTGGCAGTGTGCCAGTCCTGTGGGGGAGGGGGGATATGTTGTACGTTGTATTTCTTAATTTTTTGTTCTTAGTATTCTTGAGAAATCTGGCTCAGTTTTTTAAATCTTTTAATATTGATATTTTAAAGTGGTGAAGAAAGCTGTCCCTGAAGAAAAAGTACCAGTACCCGTTCCTAAGAAACTCAAACTTCCACCACCCAAAGGTACATTAAGAGTGATAACCACCAAAAACAGCTTCGTGACTTACATTGTGGAATGTCTTACTACCTGGTGTGCTGTTCTTTGGTTTTTTTCTGAGTGTATTGTTCTGGTCCTGATACTCACATTTTACGGTTGTTCATGTATTTTTATTTACATGGTATTCATGAGGTTGGTTTTAATACTCTTCAATAATTAATATCTTTAAAGTGACTGAAGAATCAAAGAAAGTTGTTGAGGAAAAAATACACATTTCAGTTACCAAACGTGAAAAAGAGCAGGTGACTGAACCCGCTGCTAAAGGTATAATAACTTCCTTCCTAGATTGTGGGCTTTTACTATGTGTCTTTTAAATTCAAAGTAGCTCTGTTTGTTTTATTTTGTTGTTGTATGTCCCTTAAATTAATCATAAGTTGGATATCAGATGTAAAAATGTGTAAATACAGGATAGGAAAATAATGTTAGCTTTAAAAGGAAAAGTAACTTCAAAATATATCCACAACCTCTTATACATGGCTGTGTCCTGTCCTGCCACATGGCTACAATATTTTTGAAATAGAATGTTTGCATTTAAAATCAATGACCATTTGTCACATTCCTGATTTATCTAAGTTGATGTAATATGATAACAATATTCACTACAGTTCAGTAGCTCTTTATTCATTGTAAAGTCATTTTGAAGATTAAAAAGAAAATCTAACTCACTGTCTAGTCATTTTTTGAATGTGCTTTTTATTAAGGGTGAAGTAACTTCCCTGCAATTTCAG
Source organism: Manis javanica (assembly GCF_040802235.1). NCBI lineage: Eukaryota > Metazoa > Chordata > Mammalia > Pholidota > Manidae > Manis > Manis javanica. Next base: position 55,410,745 of record NC_133167.1, read on the forward strand.
AAAGTATACATATCCAGAAGTAAGTTTAGCTTTTAGTAAAGGATATTTCCTGTAAGCAGAGAAACTCAAACACTAAACATCATTTCACATTTGGACTTTCTCAGCTGTAGAAGAGTACTTTGTATATATTTATTCCATTGAGATTCAGAATTATTTCCTTGGAACAAATAAAGTTTCTTAGAGATGAACAGTCACATATCTATCATGTGAGAGATACTGGGAAAATTGTTGCTGTCTGCTTAAAGTACAGCAAAACAAGTCTTGGCTGTGTGGCCTGTTGCTGACAACAAAATTTCCTTATAATTAACATTTCAAGTGCCCATGAAGCCCAAGAGGGTTGTCACAGAAGAAAAAGTACCTGTTCCCAAGAAAGAAGTAGCCGCACCAGTTAGAGGTACCTAATCCACTCTTCTTCACATGTTGCTTGTCCTCTTTGCTATGAAATTCATGTTCAGTTCTGTGTGTGAAGTCCTGTGGAAGAGCTGAAGCCTATTTTTTCTTCTGTTACAAATGCCCATGTTCCTAATATGTCGTATTATAAAATGTTCCTAATTTTGTTGAGTAATTGGAAAGTGTTCAACCTCAAAATAATATCTTTGAAGTGCCAGAAGTACCTGAAAGACAAGAACCAGAAGAGATTGCCTTTGAAGAGGAAGTTGTAACGCACGTAGAGGAATATCTTGAAGAAGAAATAGAGTACCTTCACGAGGAAGAGGAACTTGTAACTGAAGAAGTGGTACCAGTGACACCTGTCAAAGGTAGACTTTATCCCCTACAAAAGGGATATGCAACAGCAACTTTGGAGTCTGGGTGTCTAATTTGGTCAGATCCTGGGGTTTATTAGCACCGACGACCAATTATATATTACAAACAGAACTTTTAGATAGTGCTGTATGTTATCTACAGTTGTTTTCACATTCCATATCTTTTATGCAACATTTCCAAAATTCTTAATAATATCTTTAAAGTGCCTGAGGTACCTAAGAAACCTGTTCCAGAAGAGAAGAAACCTGTTCCTGTTCCCAAAAAGAAAGTTGCTCCACCAGCAAAAGGTATACCACCATTCATATCAGGGCATATAAAAGCCTTAATTCTGCATATAAATAGTTAATTATCTTCCGAGTTCAAAACCTTGTGACTGTTGCTCTCTGTTGTTAGAAATGTTAATTGCTTTGTATGGATGTGTCCTAACTAGTAGTTAGAACTTACCAATAAACAATATCTTTAAAGTGCCTGAGATTCCTAAGAAGCCAGAGGAGAAAGTTCCTGTGCCCATTCCTAAAAAAGAGAAGGCTCCACCAGCTAAAGGTACATCCTTTCTCATCCACCAATGGGATAGTATAATGATTTGCTCATTTAGTATAACTTAGTGAGCCATAGTAGCTCTTTACCCATGATGATATTAACAATATTAGTGCCAAGATAGGGACTACTCAACTGGTTATAGGAGTGATTTGCCACGTATTCATCTCTGAATCTTGCCATCAGAGAATGCCAATGCTTAATGCTTGACTCCTCCTTTTTAGTGGAAAGTACTTAGTATATAACAGATTCTTTTTCTAATACCAAAATGGACAGTATCACCATTTACCAAGCATTGTATGTTGTCTTTATCACCATTCTATGTTTTCTTCAGTGTTCTTTTTTTAATTTCTGTGCTTTGCCTGGCCTTTGTTTTGTGGTCATTATTATTATTCTTAATCTTAAAGTGAAATTGTTAGAATATCTGTGATGCTTCAATTAAGTCCTAAAGTTGCTGGGTTCTTATTCATGGGTGAAAAATGTGACACTAACCCTGTTTGATATCTTTAAAGTGCCTGAAGTACCAAAGAAACCTGTACCAGAGGAGAAAGTGGCAGTACCAGTCCCTAAAAAAGTGGAAGCTCCACCTGCCAAAGGTACATTAATTTTCACTGTTGCAAAAATGTTTTGTTTCACATTTGCATGTGAGAAGAAAAATAATTCATTCGATTCCATGCTCTTTGGAGATGCACCTCTTCAATATGCCTTTATGGAAGAGAAAATATTTTATTTTAAAGATAAAATGCTTCTTAAAATACCTTGGTCACACTTTTATTACCTCACCTTAATCTTTCTGAGACTCTGCTTGGGCTCAAAATTTTATGTTGTATAAAATTTTTCTCTACATCATTTCTTTAAAGTGCCAGAAGTGCCCAAGAAGCCTGTGCCTGAGAAGAAAGTACCAGTTCCTCCTTCTAAGAAAGTAGAGGCTCCACCTGCAAAAGGTATATCACTTCATCATGTACATAGGGAGAAAACCTTTTGTTTATGTGTGTTCATATACAAATTCCCCGTAACATCACATTTCAAAAAATTGTCTTGTTAGAAATATAAAAGTCAGGTATGTTGTGATTTGTTTTCATACCTATTGTTCCAAGCCATATAAAAGAACACACTTTTAAAGACACATAATATCTTTAAAGTGCCAGAGGTGCCCAAGAAGATCATTCCAGAAGAAAAGAAACCAGCACCTGTTCTGAAAAAAGTGGAAGCACCACCACCCAAAGGTACATTAATCTTCTAACAGAATCCAGGCAAAAAAAAAAAAAAAGATACTAACTGGCATTATGGCATTAGACAGCCTCACTAATTATAATTAATGCCTGATGACATTTACTTGGATGATAATTGATGCTCTGTTTTGACAGAATATTTGCTTTTCATGTTGTCCCATTATTATGAATATTGCCCATAAAAGTGATGCTTGTATAATTGAATAATATCTTTAAAGTGCCAAAGAAACGCGAGCTAGTTCCAGTTCCTATAGCTCTACTTCGGGAAGAAGAACCTCCATTTGAAGAAGAAATTGCTCCTGAAGTTTCTCTGGAGGAAGAGGAAGCTCTACCTGAGGAGGAGGAATTACCTCCTGAGGAAGAGGAAGTTCCTCCCGAGGAAGAGGAAGTTCTACCTGAGGAAGAGGAAGTTCTTCCCGAGGAAGAGGAAGTTCTGCCTGAGGAGGAAGAAGTTCCTCCCGAGGAAGAGGAAGTTCTACCTGAGGAGGAAGAAGTTCCTCCCGAGGAAGAGGAAGTTCTTCCAGAGGAAGAGGAAGTTCCTCCTGAGGAGGAAGAATTTGTACCTGAAGAAGAGGAAGTTCTTCCAGAAATTAAACCTAAGGTGCCAGTACCAACACGAGGTATAGCAATTTTTTTGGAGTCAAGGCATCTTTTGTGTTGAATTCTGTTTTTCCATCTTTTTGTACTATGTTGTCTACCATCTAAATCTTAGAAAACATCTTGGACATATGTGCTCTGATCATTGTGTGTCTGTCAATTGTAAGTTATCTGAATGTCTTTTCAAATTTTATGGTATGAAATCTTATTTAGTTGTTTGTGATCTTAGCCTCCTTTGTCTTTTTGTTATATATATACAATACTGTGCATGTGATTTTTAATGTCTTAAAATGAATGTTTTTAAGTGCCTGAAGTACCAAAGAAACCTGTACCAGAGAAGAAAGTCCCTGTTCCTGTTCCTAAAAAAGTGGAACCTCCACCACCCAAAGGTATACCTCCCCCAAATAAACACACATTCTTTATCCATAGCTTCACCACAAAAATCATGGTGGAACTGGGGGTTAGGAAAAACTGTATGTATAAAATAGTCACATTTTCAGTTCTAAAAATGTTCAGGAACGCTGATACCCATATTTCACTTGATGCAAAGCAGTATTCAAGAACAAAGATAAAAGGAAGTGCCACCAAAGTTCTACGCAATTCCCTATTTTATTAAACATCATAATTTTCACACAGATATTTTGCAAAGCTAAATTATCTACACAAAAAGATACCTGAAAAACATGATGAAATAAAATTCCTAAAATTTATCCTTCAACCATTTATATTAAGTGCCTTTATAAAAAGAGAATAAAAGGGAAAAAAAGGTTAATGTTTATCCAAATACTGAGTAATAGCGTATGTCTTCTGAAACATACGTATAAATGGTAGCCTTGCAGATTTTGACTTTAGCTTTGGCTATGTACTTTGCTGTGTTAGCCTGAGCAAGTCTTTTAACCAATCTGAGCCTCAAGTTCTTCTCCCATAAAATGGGGATACTAATATCAGTCCTCGTGCGCTTAGATAATATAGTGAGGATAAGATAAAGGTATGTAAAAGAAGTCTCTCATTGAATGAATTACCCAGATTTAACATATTCAGTCAGCTCATAGTATAGGACAAAATGAATATATTTGTGCCTTAAAGCTCAATAACATTTTCTGCAAAAGCTCATGGTATCACTATTCTAAATGGTCATACAATCAATGAAATGGTGAAGCTGATCCCTTATTGGAGTTCAAGGGTTCAGAAATACTTTATAGATAGTGATTTAATAAATTACTAGTGAAATTTAAATGAATTAACTGACAGCACCTCTCCTCTGATATTCAAATAGGTTGTTGATCCCTTGCTCTACAAAACCTAATTATGTTCATACAATATGAGCTCCCAGCTTGCATTATGACCCCATCTTGAGTTACTGTTGCATGTTGGGTCTTTCTCTGTGTGGACTTCTTGTGTTCTCTCTTTTTTGTTCCTCACAATAAATTTGTATCGTGAAATGGTGTCTTTAAAGTGCCTGAGGTTAAGAAGAAAGTGCCAGAGAAGAAAGTGATCATTCCCAAGAAAGAGGAGGCTCCTCCTGCCAAAGGTACTGCTATTCCCAAGCAGATGAGTCACTGCCATTTCTTTCCATCACCTTTAAAAGTTAGAATGCCCCGTTTTGGTATATGTTAACATAACTTGTGTTATTGTTGTGTCGCATTGTCTCTGTGAAACTGAAATTATGCAATAAAATAATATCTTTAAAGTGCCTGTGGTACCTAAGAAACCTGAACCAGAAAAGAAGAGGCCTCCTCCTGGTCTTAAGAAAGCAGTGGCTCCTCCTGCCAAAGGTATATCACCCCAAACAGGGATGCGTTTGCTGCATCAGTGTGCAACTGTGGTGCTGGATAGCTGTGATGTTTATCCACATGAACGTTTGCTTTGCGTGGTCTCTGTCATTTACAGTCATCATTTGTAACTCTGTTACACCCATATTTGTGCTATGTCCGTTTTTCCATGTTGTGTTGATGTACTTAATGTTGACTTTCTGTGTATGTTGTTTCTAAAAATAAAAATACTAAACTCATATATCTTTAAAGAGCCAGAAGTAGCTAAGAAACCAGTCCCTGAAGTACCCACTGCTCTTCCTAAAAAAGTAGAGGCTCCAGCAGTAAAAGGTAGAGTATCTCTTTAATGGACCCTAAATCTTAAACCACTCATCTTTTTATTTTTGTCTTATTAACTGTATCTATGAAATGTCAGTGTTTCGTCTTGTGCATGTGAGTTCTAATATTTACCCCCTTGTGTTGAAAAACAGGAAACTTGTTCTTTATGTGCTCTTCTTTGGTTCTTGCACTTTAAGTGCCTAAAACAATCAATATCTTTCAAGTTCCTGAGGTACCCAAGAAAGTTGAAGAAAAACGAATCATTCTCCCTGAAGAAGAGGAAATTCCACCAGTTGAAGGTAGATGACTTTCTAAGAAAATTAGCATTTTCAAAGTCATCATTATCTTACCATTGTCTAATATTTGACAGAGGTAAATACACATCTCACTCCAAGAAGTAAACATATTCAGACTCTAAAAGAAATTTTTCTTACCTAATAAAAATTGGGTAGGCAAATGGAAACCAACTGAATCTTTCTTACATGTGTAAGCTGTTTGGTTATTGTTTGTTTTATTTTAATGAGAATCTTTGAAGGGAAACTGTGTCTGCCATGGGAAATTTTTCATCAGATTACTTGGTTGTCAATTTTGGGATACACTTGTACTAGAGAGATTCCAGTTAAGCCTGAGTAACTGGTACAGAAAATCTGATTTCCTGCTCCTAAATGGATGTTTGACCTCAAATAAGCCCTCCTCTATTTAAAATAATAATCATCATTTTAACTACACTCTCTTCGAGGTCCTTTCCAATTCTAAAATTCTGGGAAGGTAGAAGCCTAACATATTTTGAGACCCAGTCCATTTTTTTCAAGGTTGAGTTTTTACATGTGTTTGAAAGGCTGAGCTCTGAGTTAACTATACTGATCTGACCTCAGTTTTCAGATACATTCTTTTAGTCTAATCATCAAAAGAATTATGAAAAATAATTTACAAAGTAATAATGTTTTTAAAGTGTATGAGGAGCCTGAAGAACCTATTCCAGAAGAAGAGATCCCAGAAGAACCGCCTGTCATAGAGGTGGTTGAAGAGGTGGCGCCACCTAAAGGTACAGCTGCTTTTCTGAGTTGAACATTAAGAATATGCTGTTCAGATGTTCAGATCTTTCTCAAAATTTATCTAGAACTAATATTCATCAGTATCTTTTATAACATCATATCAATGACAAATTGAAGATTTAATTATTTCTGGCACCTGAAGCTTTGTGTCCCTTTTTCCCCCACCACCATTTTCTACTGCATCTACAATACAGTTAGAATGAGAGATTGCTTTTAGGTTTTTGGAACTTTAATTTTTTTCTGACCAGGCCCTACTGTAACACTTTCTCCTAGTTTCCAATTCCTAATTTTTTTCTTCAGTATTAAAGTGGAGTAAAATCAGCTTCTTTGATTTTTCACTTTTTAGAATAATGCTTAGCCTATTATTCCTAAAGATTATAACAATCTTTTGCATCACTGATGCTGTGTTTACCTATGGAATTTCCAGGTAATATCCTTCCCAACTTTAGAGTCACTATTCCATATATATAATTGCCAGTTAGGTTGCTAATATCTTTTTAAAATAAATCACACTTTTGTGTTATTTTTTGGATATGTGGATATTCTGTTCATTGCATGTCATTTTCAAAATATCTATAAAATATCTTTTAAGTGCCTGCAGTGGTTAAGAAAGCAGTACCTGAAGCACCTACTCCTGTTCCTAAAAAAGTGGAGGCACCACCAGCCAAAGGTATAGCTGATCCCTATTAATATCTTTAAATTCTCACTAATTTTCATTTTAAAAAACAGGAGTCTACTTTCCCTGCTTTCTTAGAATCATTTGAGTAGCAAACATATGAGATTGATTAAAGACCAGGAAAAGTGTTACTCATCCCATATCTTTAACCTTTTATGCAATGTTAATGGATAATTACCTATGTATATATGAATTATCCTAGAAGTTTCTTATTTTAAATAACAGAAAATTTTAATGTTAATAGAACTTCTCTCTATACTTATATACACAACAATGGATCTCTCTTCCCCACCTTCCATTCATAGATTTCATTCCACTACATAAATGGAGTTTTCTTGTTTAATTGTTATGATAATTATATCTACTGTATACTCTACTGGGGGAAAAAAAAGCATTTTAATGCTTGGATAGTAGCTATTTAAAGATCTTCATGCCTCTTCTGTAATATTTGGCCTAAACATTCAAGGTCATTACAAAAATGCCTACTTCTCATTGCTTCCTAATGAGGTTAGTGCTTCAGTAGTGCTCTTACCAAATAGATAAGATTATGCTCCCTAACACAGTAGACATCCTCAGCGGATACAATATTGCCCCAGAGAACATGACACATATGTCAAGGCTTAAGTACTCTATCTGGTATCACTTGAAAAAAGTCTTTGTCAAATTAAAAATAGTAGAAGGAGGCCAAATATTGATAATCTCTGATATTCAAAAGAAATAGAGCAGAATAGGTTCTTTGTGGATATCTTCTTGTGAGGGTATGGTCAGCACAAAAGAATGATTTGGAAAAATCTTTATTGCCTGTAAAATTGTTGTCCAACAGTACCAAGTGACTTCTTAGACTTGATTATTGGTGTTGTTTCTGACATTGTTATTTGATGTTTGTTATTGAGTATTGTCAGCTAACTGAAATGCCTGATGTCTTTAAAGTACCAAAGAAGGTTCCTGAGGAAAAAGTACCCGTTCCTGTTCAGAAAAAAGAGGCACCTCTAGCCAAAGGTACATCTTCTCTTAAAACCTGAACTTCCTTTTCATCTTTTTCCATTAAGAATTTTATGTTTTATGTCTCTGGGTCTTGATTGCTTTTGATGTCTTTTGTCTATGAAAGCTTGCTCTTGATAGTCCTAAATGTTAAAAACTATATCTTTAAAGTGCCTGAAGTTCAAAAGAAAATCCCAGAAAAGAAAATTCCAGAAAAGAGAGTCCCTGTGCCTAAAAAGGAAGCTGTTCCCCCAGCTAAAGGTATTTTTGGAAAGTTCCTTGATTTTTATGTATTGCATGAAAGCCTTTGAGTTGTTTTTATTTTATATTTTGAATATTTACATTTCTTCTGCATTGAAAAATAAATAAATCTCTCAAAGTAGATGTTCTTTCAGGGAGGACTGTCCTAGAAGAAAAAATATCAGTTTCCTTCCACAAAGAGGAAGTAGTAAAAGAAAAAATAGAATTTGAAGTAGTGGAAACAGAAGTGGAGGAAGTGGAAAAAGAAGAGTTCCATGAAGTTGAAGAATATTTTGAAGAAGAAGAGTTCCATGAAGTAGAAGAATTCATCAAAGTAAAAGAACATAGAGTTGAAGAAGTGCACAAGGCTGAGGAAGTCCATAGGGTAATAGAAGTTTTGGAGGCTGAAGAAGTGGAAGTTTATGAAAAACCCAAAGCTCCACCTAAAGGTACAGGGGAATCCTGCAGAGATTACAAGTTGTTATATCTTGCTCGAACTAACCTTTTTAAAAAAACACATTTAATTTTCACTTTGGAACACTAGAAACACACTTACTTTACAGTTAAAGTCATGAAATATTTTAAGCATGAGTTTAAACTACTTGATACAAAGATAAGGAGTGGTAGTTAACCAGGGTATAATTATATCAGACAAGGTAATAATAATTGATATCTATCTGTCTAAGGGGGCGGGGGGCGGTCACTGAATTGTGGATTCTTTTTTAAGTCCCACTAAGAGCTTACATGATTGTTTCAGATACCAAAATAGCTGACCAGTGTCATCAGTTGAGTAAACAAATAGCTCCTTAGTTCACTGAGGAGTTTACATGTTCAGGCAAAATAACTGTTGCTTTTTTAACATTTCAGTCAGCCGTTCACAAACTGATCATTACTCATCAAAAGAGTCCACCAGTTTATGATATTTTCATCAGAGAAAGAACATTAAGGAAGTAAATGGGGTCTTGGTAACAAGACCTGCATTCTAGTATATTCTCTGGACAAACCATAATGCAAATAATTTCTCTGCAATACCTCTGCAGAGCTTGCACAAATTAATATGAAGCAATGTGTATGTGTATGTGCTTAGTATTCATAATTCATTTACAATATAGGTGAAATTTAGCAAAAATTAAGTCTTTTTTTAAGTAGTTGTGGTATAAATTTTACACTGATAAAGCATTCTGTGAGCCCCCACTGGACTTACTTTTAATAGTAGTGCTCCATAACACTTCAAGAGTTCATTCTAAACCAAGACACTAATATCTTTGAAGGGCCTGAGATAACTGAGAAAATTATGCCTCCAAAAAAACCACCTACTAAAGTTCCTCAGAAAGAGCCACCAGCTAAAGGTATTTTATTGGTTACCTAATTTTACACAGTAGCACTTTAGTTGCTTTACAAGTTTGCATTCTACTTGATGTTTTTCTTCTGTGTTTGTGTTTTGGGAATTTCTAAAACAAATGTCTTTAAAGTAGCGGAGGGCCCAAATTTCTAACCAAAAAAGAAAGTCACTGTTGTCATACCTGAAATATCCAAAACAAATATCCTTATTTACTGAATAGTGAATCCAGCTTTCCTTCTTTTGTACTATTTGATTCTATGGTCACTAACAGGCTTTTTGTTAAATCCTTTTTTCCTATAAATTATTAATTTTAATAACCTACTAAATATAAATACATAGTGACTGTGTGTTTATGTCCCTGCTTTGATCATTTTTGTGGCCCTGTTCAATTTCACAAAAAACAATATGTAATAAGTAATATACTCTTATACCTTTAAAGTCCCTGAAGTATTTAAGAACACTATCACTGCAGAGAAAGTACCAATTATTCCACCTGTTTTGGTGGAACAAACAAGCAGAAATAGCACCAGTTGAAGGCATCTTAATTTTTCTTGTTAAGATGTTAAGATTTTACGATTCTAACATGGAAAATTCCTTTGGATTTCTGTTACCATATTTGTTATCAAAATTCAACTCACTTTAAATACTGTAATGCATTTGTTAAAGTGATGGCTGTATTGTATACTGTGTCTATATGTTCTGTGTTTACACTTCTCTTATGCTCTGCTTGTTAAAAATGTTTATGAATGTTTAAAGGTAAAATAATTATTACTACTATCTTTAAATTACTACTATTGTCTTATGCTCTGCTTGTTAAAAATGTTTATGAATGTTTAAAGGTAAAATAATTATTACTACTATCTTTAAAAGTGAATATGTGTGATATCAAATTCTTGTATTTTGTTTGTTTATACTCTTAATATCTTATATTTGTTATTTACAACAATTACTACTAATATCTTTAAAGTACCAGAAGTATCCAAGAAAATTGTGGTAGAAGAAGTTCATGTTCCTGAAGAGCCCAAATTGCCACCAGCTAAAGGTACCTGCCTTTGCTGATTCTCCACTAATATAAACCCCCTTTTATTCACCTACTGTGGAGGAGAGAGATATCATTCTCCTCTCAATACCTCAGTGTAGCTGAATGGTGGAAAACTTTAATTGATATTCTATAACATAATCCACCCTTTTGTGACAACCTTCTGGGAACAAAAGCGTAAGCCTAAAAATTATTATTGTTTGTGTTGATGCTCCTTTTAAGCAAAAATTAAACAATATTGACTCCCAACTTCTTTTTCAAAAATCATTTATCTTGGAAGCTATTGTAAAGTAGCTCTGGAACCAATAAGCATGTCCCAAAGAATAGGAAATGATGCAATGCCCAATGGGTTTCTAATACAACAATCAAGAATTCACCTACCAGGCAATCAAGAGAAATACACTGACAGTGTGTTTAGTTGACTTACAATTTTGGAGTTTTTTTACATTCTCCTGATAATATGCCCCTTTTTGTCTTGATATTTTATATCCAATTGCGACATTCTTAAAACCAAAACAAATGTCTTTAAAGCCCCTGAAGTACCAAAGAAAATTGTTCCGGAAGAAAAGGTTCATGAAGCTGTTCCTAAAAGGCCTGAAGTTCCACCAGCTAAAGGTATTCACTGAGACTGATCACAACGTGAAATAACTCTGTTTACTTAATTTAACTCATGGTTAAAAGTGAATATGTGTGATATTAAATCTTTGTATTTTGTTTCTTTATACTCTTAATGTCCTATATTTGTTATTTACAACAATTAATATACTAATATCTTTAAAGCCCCTGAAGTACCAAAGAAAATTGTTCCGGAAGTAAAGGTTCACGAAGCTGTTCCTAAAAGGCCTGAAGTTCCACCAGCTAAAGGTATTCACTGAGACTAATCACAACGTGAAATAACTCTTTGTTTAGTTATTCATGGTTAAAAGTGAATATGTGTGACATTAAATCCTTGTATTTTGTTTGTTTATACTCTTAATATCTTGTATTTGTTATTTACAACAATTAATATACTAATATCTTTAAAGTTCCTGAAGTACCGAAGAAAATTGTTCCAGAAGAAAAGGTTCACGAAGCTGTTCCTAAAAGGCCTGAAGTTCCACCAGCTAAAGGTATTCACTGAGACTAATCACAATGTGAAATAACTCTTTGTTTAGTTATTCATGGTTAAAAGTGAATATGTGTGATATTAAATCCTTGTATTTTGTTTATACTCTTAATATCTTATATTTGTTATTTACAACAATTAATATACTAATATCTTTAAAGTTCCTGAAGTACCGAAGAAAATTGTTCCAGAAGAAAAGGTTCACGAAGCTGTTCCTAAAAGGCCTGAAGTTCCACCAGCTAAAGGTATTCACTGAGACTGATCACAACATGAAATAACTCTGTTTACTTAATTTAACTCATGGTTAAAAGTGAATATGTGTGATATAAAATCCTTGTATTTTATTTGTTTATACTCTTAATGTCTTGTATTTGTTATTTACAACAATTAATATACTAATATCTTTAAAGTTCCTGAAGTACCGAAGAAAATTGTTCCAGAAGAAAAGGTTCACGAAGCTGTTCCTAAAAGGCCTGAAGTTCCACCAGCTAAAGGTATTCACCGAGACTAATCACAACGTGAAATAACTCTTTGTTTAGTTATTCATGGTTAAAAGTGAATATGTGTTATATCAAATTCTTGTATTTTGTTTGTTTATACTCTTAATATCTTATATTTGTTATTTACAACAATTACTACTAATATCTTTAAAGTTCCTGAAGTACCGAAGAAAATTGTTCCGGAAGAAAAGGTTCACGAAGCTGTTCCTAAAAGGCCTGAAGTTCCACCAGCTAAAGGTATTCACTGAGACTAATCACAATGTGAAATAACTCTTTGTTTAGTTATTCATGGTTAAAAATGAATATGTATGATATTATATCCTTGTATTTTATTTCTTTATACTCTTAATATCTTATATTTGTTATTTACAACAATTAATATACTAATATCTTTAAAGTTCCTGAGGTCGCTAAGAAAAGTATTCACGAAGAAAAATCAACTGTAGTTGTTTCTGAAGACACAACAATATACAGTGAGTGTAGAAAAATTGGTGGTTCTTTTTGGTTTCATTGTGTTTGTCTTCATAACTTTTAAAAACAAATATACTCATATCTCATAAAAGCCTTAATGCCAAAAATATTTGGCTAAAATTAAATAATTTGAATGGCTATTGGCCTCAGACAAAATATATTTCCTCACCAATTTAAAAAATAAATAGCCCTATAGGTATGGCATTGCTGATTTAGAAGTCATTTTGTCTTGCTGAACTTGTTATTGTCTTGTTAGCCTTGTTTTATGTATAAATGTCTTCTGTTTTGAAGCAACTGATTTTCTCAGACTGTGAAGTAACCTTTTAGTTCAAAATGATATTTTAATTGTATTTTATAGAATCAAAATGTCCCACCATTATTCATTTTTTACTCCTCAAAGCAATTGTTGGAAACTCTTGGGCAGCACTGCTCAAATGACCATAGGCTTACAAGGCCATTAGAGCCCCAGAGGACTTCTCAAGCCTTTTTTTCTTTCATGCAAATTTATGCTTAAATAATTTGAGGAGTATAATAATCTGATTAATAAAATATTCTGAATAGAGTACTATTATCCAATCAACTAAATGGTAAAAATGCTAGTAGTCAAGATATTCTCCATTTATCTTAATCTAAAAAATTCCCTGTTAAACCTAAAATTCCCTGTAATGCTAGGTTGAGATGAAAATATAAGATGACTCTCTCCTTTGAAAGCCCTTTCTGTACTTGAGTTTGACTATTATTATCAGCCAGTTTTCCTTTCTAAAAGCTGGAGAAATCTTGATTTTCTTCACTTACCTTATTTTTTAAATAGTTAATCATTTTTACTATTCTGCTTCCAATCCCTAAACTATGAAGCCATAAATTTAACATGGCTTGAAAGTATGGATAACTAGGTTCCTGGAAAGCAAAAGGATTTACATTCATTTCTAGCAGGTCAAATATAGGAGAATGCTTGATGTGCAACTCAACATTGACCCTCTTCTTTATGAACAAATCCATAAAAACTAAGAACAATAGGACAATTTTACCAGTAACTTCCTGGGGACAAAGTGGAATTATTTAGTCCCTGGCTAGTGAATTCCTCAATTTTATCATCGTGATCATAAAGAAATGCTGATCATAAATAAAACTGGGAATGAGACTTTTTCCTAGCCAATGTGTTATTGTCACTAATTTGTGTCTGTGAACTATGGCAATGTGAGTGATGACTGGGTATTATGTTTTGTTGTTTTATACTGTTCTTTATCCACCTTGAAATATTGCTAATTGTATAAATACTAATATCTTTAAAGTTTATGAAATATCTGAAGAATCAGCCCAAGAAGAAAAAGTACTTGTGACTCATCCTCCAAAGACAAAGACCAAGCTAATGAAAGGTACATAACACAATGATCCAGTCTGAATGAAATTTATTTTTGGCTCATTTTAAAAGCTCAATAGTTTCCTTCATTGTTTACAAATGTAACTATACTCATATCTTTTAAGTACCTGAGCCACCCAAGAAAGTTTTTCCAGAGGACAAAATATATGTGACTATTCCTAAAAAGAGAGAAACGCCAGAAACTAAAGGTACATTTCAACAACATCAAACTTGGATGAGTATCTTTGGCTTCAAGACTCAAAAACTGCATGTTAAATAATTTACTGTTTTTACAACTTCTATGTGTAAACCTACTAATATCTCTAAAGAACCTGATACAACCAGAGAAGTCTTTCCAGAGGTGGAGTTACCTGAGGCTGTTCCCCAAATTCCAGAGCATCCTCCAACCCAAGGTATAATCCTTAGTTATGAAAATCTAAATAAGAAAATATTTTTTCTTCTACATGCAAAATATACTTAGTGTTTTGTGTTAATTCTCACAACCTCGATGCTAAAATACTAATATCTTTAGAGTACCTAATGTACCCATGCAAGGAACTATCTATGACTTGTCCACAAAAAAACAAAGAGAAACTATTAGAAAAACATTTTTTTCTAATTTTAGGTTAGAATATCTGTTAATATACTTAGCTTTTTTAGTATGTCATGGCTTCATGTATTTGCCTTTTCTCAACTAAAAAGTACTAATATCTTTAAAGAGTTTGAAGCCTTCAAGGAAGTTGTTCCAGAGGGGCAAGCTCCTATTGCTAAAAGAAAGAAAACACCACCATCAAAAGGTACAAGCCGGAAGAAAGTCAGCATTCTTACCTCTGAGTGTGGCTGTATTTAACACATGTAAAAATACTAATATCTTGAAAATCCCAGCTACTACCAAAGAAGTTATTTCACAGAAACGGGTCCCCCAGAGCAAAAGCTCAACTGGTATATACAAGTCTGTATGAGTCATTCAAGAGAAAAGAGAGGGGAAAATTCCTATAACCTATATATATGGAAGGTGCTTGTGTGTAAAATATCTCTATGAGTCCTCCAGGTAAAATATGTGTGTGTGTATGTGTGTGTGTATATATATATAATGTGCAGATGTGACCCAGATGGATTCTTCAGGAGGCAATAGCTATCACTGTTTCTATAAAAAATAAAAATCAGACTAGCTAGAAAAAAAACTACGCAAGACCTCTTATAATATTTATATCCCTGAAACTAGATTTAAAGCAGAAATCAGTGCCATCAAATGACAGATGTGCTTGCTTGGCTGTAGTCTGTAAGTCAGTAATTCAACTCTCCATGGGGTTGAAATTCCAGAATATAAAATAACCACCTGCTGAGATTTCTTTTCTATTAAAATAAACTTGCTACTAAAAATAGGCATATGAATTTGAAATAACTGATTTTCCAGAAGATGTAAATATCATAGAAGTATTTCAGAAAACCATGACTTAAAGAAAATAAAATATATTCAGTGTGGAGCTGTTCTTTCTGTGATATATCTCTACCTGAGAGCCTTCGAAGACCAAGCAGTTAAAACTAAACCAGCTAAAGTTGGAATTTTGCCCTAAATACTGAATTGTTCCTCTCCTTGTCTTTTATTTTTAAAGAGTCCTACATTTTTCATTTTGAATATTTTAAAAGTATCTACTTTCAGATTGTTTCCTCAGTCTAGAATCTTTGAGTTGTTCTCTCTCCTATATTTGAAAACAAAGACCTTTTTAAAATGCCTGAGGTAAAGATACAAAACGAATCCAATTCAGATAAGAAAAGAACTGTTTTGTTCTCAAATAGCTGAAGGTACATCATTATTTATAAAAACTCAGTTTTTTTCTCTTAAAGCTAATTTTCCATGATCTAATTTTCTATACATATGCCATTCCAAAAAATACAATTACAAATGTTGACAGTACCTGAAGTTGACTGACCAAGAACACAGTTCCAAATAATCAAGAATTTATACTATTACCAAAGAATCTGATTCAGGGAGCAAGGATGCCTCCCAGTCTGGGGCATTCCTGTAGGTGGAGTTATGACTAAAGCTTTCATTGCTCTGAAAATATTCACTCTGAAATATAATGCATTAATATCTTTTAAGTTCCTGAATCACCTCAAGAACCTGTCCCTGTAAAGGAAACACCCATGGCTGCTCCCCCTGAAATTGAAACACCTTCCACTAAAGGTATCATTCACTCTAACACTCCTACCTTCATTCATTTAATAAATGCCTGATATGTGCAGGGTCCTCTGGAGTTGGGGAATAATAAACAAGGACAAATAAGACTTGATTCCCTTCCTCAAGACTTTATTCTTCATCCAATTCTTGAAGGAAGGAATCTTGTAGCCATAAAAATCACCTGGGTTCACTTAATGTAATTAACTTCCAGTGATCCCTTAACCTCTAAGTATGATACTAATATCTTCAAAGCACTAGAAGCTATGAGAGAAATTGCTCCTGAAATGCAAGTATCTGAGGATGTTCTTAAGGAGCCAGAGCTTCTGCCTATGAAAGGTACATGTCTCCTCTGAACAGAAACTGAAGAAGAAATTTTGTGTCCTCTGCTCTGAAAACTATGTTTGTCTAATGTTCTTCATAGCTCCTAAACGGAAACACACTAATATCTTTAAAGCACCTGAATCTCCACAAGAAGTTTCCTCTTAAAAGGAAATATTTGTGGCTATTCTTATCAAAACAGAAAACCCTCCTATTAAAAGTATCGGTTCAACAAATTAAGCATTTGTAAGGAGGGTCTACAGGGTCACAGGAATTCTGCTAGGTGTGGAGAAGGGGGACAACCTCTTCTCAAGGATCTTGCTAACTAACCTCTTAGACTTAGTTTACTGGTAGGGCAAGGGGAGCATAGACAGAAAAGAGACTTCTAGAAAACTATATTTGCTAAATTATTGTGGTTACTGTTGTCATAATCATTTTAACTCTTAAATGTGATATACTAATATCTTTAAAGTGCCTGAAGCTCCTCAAGAAGTTGTTCCTGCAAAGAGAGTTCCTTCCAAAAAAAGAGAACCTCCATCAGATAAAGGTACAAGCTGCCATTCCCTCAAGCTCAAGAAGAAATAGCTCTTGTAGTCATGAAAATATTTTGCTGTTCCTAGTGATCTTCATAACACTAAATGTTAAAATACTAATTTCTTAAAGCGCCCGAAGCTCCCCCAGAAATTGTCCCTGAAAAGAAGACACATGTGGTTCCTCACAAAAAGCTGGAAGTCCCTCAGGGTGAAGGTACATGTTGCTGAAAGCTTTGAGATTTAGAAAAATGTATTTTCCTATATATGTACATGTGTTTGCCATTTGTAGTGATTCTTGTAGCTCCTAAATGTAAAAATATTAATGTCTTTCAAGTGCCTGAGGTTCCCAAAGAAGTCCCAAAAAAGAAAGTGCATCCTCCGCAAAAGCCTGAAGCTATACCTGTCAAAGGTACTTCTAACCCTGAAAGGTGGGACAGGGCAGGGATATGAAGGGCCACCTTGACAGCCCGAGGTGTTTTTGATATGTAAATGTTATTCTTGTCTGTGTTGACCCTTTTGTCTCAAATTTAAATTTACTAATATCTTCAAAGTGCCTGAAGCTCCCAAAGAGGTGCCTGTGGTTCCTCCTAAAAAGCCTGAAGTCCCATCTGTTGTTACAGGTATTTGTCACTGTTTAAGATGATATAACTTCTGCTTGAAAGTCAGTTGTTCTGGTGGTCTTCCTAACTTCAAATACAACGTTACTAATATCTTTTAAGTGCCTGAAGTTCCTGAAGAGGTCGTCCTTGAACAGAAAGTGCCTGTGGTTCCTCCTAAAAAGCCTGAAGTCCCACCTGTCAAAGGTATTTGTCACTGATCTTAGGTTTAAGACGACGTAACTCTTCTACTCTTGAAACTATTTTGTTCTGGTGGTCTTCCTAACTCCAAATGTAACGTTACTAATATCTTTTAAGTACCCGAAGCTCCCAAGGAAGTTGTCCCTGAAAAGAAAGTGCCTGTGGCACCTCCTAAAAAGCCTGAAGTCCCACAAGCCAAAGGTAGTCACCCCCATTTCATTCTGTTTGTTACTACCCGTTTGTGTCTACTCTGTCTAATCATGAAAATACTAATATCTTTAAAGTACCCGAGGTGCCAAAGGCAGCTGTCCCAGAAAAGAAGGTGCCTGAGGCTATTCCTCCGAAGCCGGAAAGTCCTCCCCCTGCAGGTAATGTCAAAGCTATACATACCAGGGAGAAAACAAGTGCTATTTTAGCTAGAAAATTGTGTACTTAAGTCCCACTACATAAAAGAGTCATATAAATTCTAAAGGAAAGAAAGTCTGCAGTCATTGAAAATGTATATGATTACATGTAAAGTCATCAATAATTTACACCCTTTCTAAACACAAATTACCAATATCTTTGAAGTGCCTGAGATGCCACCAAAGGAAGTCATCACTGAGAAGAAAGTGCCTGTAGCTCCTCCTAAAAAGCCAGAAGCTCCACCTGCTAAAGGTATTTATCCTCCCATGTTTTGGTTACCTGTTTCAGGGGGCTGGGAAAAGAGAGGGTTTAAGTGTCCACCGCCCTCACAAATTGTATTCGCTCGGATAAATGTGTTGCCACTTGTCTCTAACTAAAAGATACTAATATCTTCAAAGTGCCTGAAGTCCCAAAAGAAGTTGTGCCTGAAAAGAAAGTGTCTGTGCCTGTGCCCAAAAAACCTGTAGCTCCACCTACCAAAGGTATTTATTCCCTCTACCCTGTTAAGAAGTAAAATCATAGTCTTGTACTCTTCACAATCATTTTAAATGTATGCCTTCACAATTCATAAGTTCTAAAACTACTAATATCTTTCAAGTGCCTGCAGCTGCTCAAGAAGTTGTCCCAGAAAAGATAATAACAAAGCCACCGCCCAAAACACCAGAAGCCCCACCTGTCACAGGTACATGTCAGCCCTAACCTCACTTTGCAGACGTATCTCTTCCATTCTTGGGAATAATTTTAGTCCATTGCTCTTCATTAACTTAAGTATAAACCTGCTAATATCTTTCAAGTGCCTGAAGTTCCTCAAGAAGTTGTCCCAGAAAAGAAAGTTCCCAGGCCACCACCCAAGCCAGAAGCCCCACCTGTGGAAGGTACTTATTCCCACTGCTCTTTCAAGAAAAATTACTGTCCTGTACTCTTCACAATCATTGTAATATACGCCATCACTATTCATAATTTCTAAACCTACTAATATCTTTCAAGTGCCTGAAGTTCCTCCAGAAGTTGTCCCGGAAAAGAAAGTCCCCAGGGCACCACCCAAAACACCAGAAGCCCCACCAGTTCCAGGTATTTTTGACCCCTGTCATTATTCTACAGAAGAAATACCTCTTCTGCTCTTGGAAATATTTGTAGTTCACTGATCTCATTAACCTAAGTGTGAAACCACTAATTTCTTCTAAGTGCCTGAAGTTCCTCAAGAAATTGTCCCCGAAAAGAAAGTGCCTGTGGCGCCTCCTAAAAAGCCTGAAGTCCCACCTGTTACAGGTATTCGCCATTCACCTTGACTTAAGAAGATTAACTTTTATGCTCTGGATAATATTTTGTTCCAGTGGTCTTCATAATTCCAAATGTTATTTTACAATATCTTTTAAGTGCCTGAGGCTCCCAAGGAAGTTGTGCCTGAAAAGAAAGTGCCTGTGGCGCCTCCTAAAAAGCCTGAAGTCCCACCTGTTACAGGTATTCTCCGTTCACCTTGGCTTTAGAAGATTAACTTTTATGCTCTTGATAATATTTTGTTCCAGTGGTCTTCATAATTCCAAATGTTATTTTACAATATCTTTTAAGTGCCCGAGGCTCCCAAGGAAGTTGTACCTGAAAAGAAAGTGCCTGTGACACCTCCTAAAAAGCCTGAAGTCCCACCAGCCAAAGGTACCTGTCACTGATCATAGGCTAGAGAGACATAACTCTTCTGCCTGTGAAAGTATTTTGTTCCGGTGGTCTTCCTAACTCCAAATGTAATGTTACTAATATCTTTTAAGTGCCCGAGGCCCCCAAGGAAGTTGTCCCTGAAAAGAAAGTGCCTGTGGCGCCTCCTAAAAAGCCTGAAGTCCCACCAGCCAAAGGTACCTGTCACTGATCATAGGCTAGAGAGACATAACTCTTCTGCCTGTGAAAGTATTTTGTTCCGGTGGTCTTCCTAACTCCAAATGTAATGTTACTAATATCTTTCAAGTGCCCGAGGCCCCCAAGGAAGTTGTCCCTGAAAAGAAAGTGCCTGTGGCGCCTCCTAAAAAGCCTGAAGTCCCACCAGCCAAAGGTATCTGTCACTGATCATAGGCTAGAGAGACATAACTCTTCTGCCTGGAAAGTATTTTGTTCCGGTGGTCTTCCTAACTCCAAATGTAATGTTACTAATATCTTTTAAGTGCCCGAGGCCCCCAAGGAAGTTGTCCCTGAAAAGAAAGTGCCTGTGGTGCCTCCTAAAAAGCCTGAAGTCCCACCAGCCAAAGGTAGTCACCCCCACGTTGCTGTGTTTGATAAAGTCCGTTTGTCTCTACTCTGTCTAATCATAAAAATGCCAATATCTTTAAAGTACCCGAGGTGCCAAAGGCAGCTGTCCCAGAAAAGAAGGTGCCTGAGGCTATTCCTCCCAAACCGGAAAGTCCTCCCCCCGCAGGTAATAATGAAGCTGTGCAAACTGATATTTTTATAAAGAAAAACTCTTTTGTGTTGTTAAACTCTTTTTGCAAAATATTTCATATACTGTAGTCAGTTCCCGTGGTGAAATGAGCTTCTGTCTTTAAAGTGCATGAAGAGCCTGAGGAAATCGGCCCAGAAGAGCCTCCAGCCGCAGCCGTGGAAGAGCCAGAGCCTGCTGCTCCTCCTGAAGGTACTTGGCGAGCTTCCCGGGGGACTCAGCCAACTCTCACCCGTCTCGCCCGGAGCATTCTGTGCATTAGAAGCTTTTGTCTTGTTTAGCACTCATCTTCACTGATTCTAAAACATAAATTCTAATATCTTTAGTGATCGTGCCACCTAAGAAACCTGTTCCAGAAAAGAAACCACCTGCTGTTACTGCAAAAAAACCTGAACCACCACCAGTGAAAGGTATTTCTCACTGCCACTGTTTTCCTACAGAAAAATGTCTGTCTTTAAAATGTTCTGTTGTGCTGCTCCGCTGGATGATTTCCATATGCCATTGATGCTACACACTAAAAACTATTAATGTCTTTAAAGTGCCAGAGGTGCCCAAGGAAGCAGTTCCTGAAAAGAAAGTGCCTCCAGTGGTTCCCAAAAAGCCGGAAGTCCCACCTGCTAAAGGTACATGTAGCTTTCCACTGTTTGATGGAGGTGAACACAGCCTCCAATTCTTAAAAAGTGTTTTGTTCTATATAAGTATGGTAAATGTTCACTAGCAATTCTTCATAATGTTAAAATACTAATATCTTTAAAGTGCCTGAAGTTCCAAAGGAAGTTGTTCCAGAAAAGAAAGTAGCTGTTCCCAAAAAGCCGGAAATCCCACCAGCTAAACGTACGTGTCACTAATGAAATTCTGCAGAAAAATGCTCACTCTTGGTGTCAAAAGTCACTTACAGAAAACCCTTTTGTTAAACCTCATATTCACAAATGCAGTCTGCTCTTCTGAATGTTTAGGGTTTAAGTGTTTTTAAATAATATCATTGATTTTTTTTAAAAAAGCTGATGCATCTGTTATGAGCATTGGAAGAGTGTACCAATATTGTTTTATTAATCTTAGTAGGCCACATTTTCCTCCCTGCTAGGAGGATGCAAGAACAGATGACTGGCCTTATTGTGAATTTTGTTCTTGAACCTGTCCCTGGGTTATGTGAACTACATAGGAACTAGATGTGCTATACATTTCATGTACTTTTCAACTACCCAGAAGTAAAACTAACTAATATCTTTAAAGTGCCAGAGGTTCCAGAGAAACCTGTCTTAGAAGAGAAGCCAGCTGTTTCTATCCCTGAGAAAGTGGAGCCTCCTCCAGAAGGTACACATAAGACCATTAATAAGCGTGCCACTTCTGACTTTTTCTAATTTAAGCCTTGTTCCTCTTCTTTTCTAAATCAGTATGTCTCGGTCATTTTCTATCCTTTAGTTGTTTGTCTTATTTCATCATTCTTAGATCTATTTTGGGTTATCAGTCACTGGTAACTACATAGGGTATCATAAGCTATATTCAATAAGACTCCTCTAATATGAAGTAGGATGGGAGAACTAGTGACTATAAATGACATTAAGCTCCAAAAGCCCTTTCCAATCATTCAAATTAATAGGAATAAAAGTCATTGCAAATAAGTTAGATTTCATCTTAATAAAAATAAGATATTCACTGAAACAAGGGAAGAAATCAAGAATACTATTTATTTGTGTTCAGTGTTTTATACATTTTAGAATATTGTTCCACACATGGATTAAAGTTAACTGTATCTTTAAAGTATATGAAGAACCCGAGGAAATTACTCCTGAAAAGGAAGAGCCAGTTCCTGCAGTAGAAGAGGAGGAACCAGAGGCCCCCGCACCAGCAGGTACAGGGCAGGATCCACAGCATGGGAAAATACAGTATTTGATGTCTATTATACATCTTCTTTAAGGGAAGATCTCAGTCTTCTATCTCCTTACTCGAAATTTGACTTCATTGGCATGAAAAAAAATTGCTTGCACACATAAACCTTTGGGCCTACAGAATTTTACAATATGCATACCAAAGGAATATGTGTGATCTTTTTTTATTCACTTATTACTATTAAAGTTATCATTGTAATCGTCTGCCTCTAAAAGAAATTCCTATCTTTCAAGTGCCTGAAGAGCCCAAGATTGCTCCAGAGAAGAAAGTTCCTGTCATCAAAAAACCAGAAGCTCCACCTCCTAAAGGTACTTAGAGTAAAATAAATCAATATTAACTTCATTTTTGTGTGCTGTCTAAAATTTGACACTCTTTCTTTTGTGTGTGCTGTGTTGTATTATGTGTTTAATTGTTATCCCTATGTTATAGTGTTAAACGGGCTTGTCAAATTAATGTGTATATATATTTCATCTTTCAATTTTATATTACTAAATGTTACTAATATCTTTAAAGTACCTGAGATGGCAAAGAAAGTTGTCCCAGCAAAGAAAGTCCCAACTATTAAGAAGCCAGAAGCACCAGCAGCTAAAGGTATTCACATCATCATTAACATCATAATTTTTTGTAAAGTATTCTGAAATCCTAAAGTGGAATCCATTAGGGAGCTCTCACTGTTGCATAACTAGGGACAAAAGTGTCCTTATTTTGGTTCCATTCATTTTAATTCTGTGCCAATGATTATAGATTCTTTAAGATTAACATTTTTAAATGTTTTAAAATACTCTTTTTAAAATAAAACTAATGTCTTCAAAGTGCCTGAGGTGCCCAAGAAGCTTGTTCCAGTAAAGAAAGAACCTGTACCTGTTACCAAAAAACCAGAGGTCCTGCCAGAAAAAGGTACCATAAAGAAAAAATGTGTATTTCTCTGAACATGGAGCATTTTAATAATAGTTCTTAGGGGAAAAAATACTCAGGAATAAGTTTATGCAAAATCACATTTCATAGAAAAAAGAGGAAAATAATGAGGGCAAAGAATATAAGACAAGCAGAAGGAGAAAACATGAGTGAGATTTAATTGTGCCATGACCTCTGCTCACTCACCTTGTGCAGAACAGCTCAGTCAGCATATTTTGTTGAATGTTTACCATTAACAAGACACTATATTGGAAAAATAAACTCTGAAGCTGTCTTCAAGCAACTTAAATTTGGTAGAATAAAGAAAGGACAGAGCAAGTCTATTATAGACAGGAAGTGATCTCACCCACAAAGTAGTATAAAGGGCTACAGAAGCATAGGGCAAGGAGAGATCAATTTCAGGTGGAGGCATCAGGGTAAGCTGTGTGAAGGAAATCGAATATTAAGTTTTAATGGATTTTTACACACAGCGATTGAGGAAATGGTACTCTAGACAAAAGGAAGATTATATCAGAAGGCACAGAGGTAGAAGAGTCTTAGAAGTTGGACTGTGTAATTCAAATAAATGTGTGTAATTTGAGTATGGATTGGCTGTGGGTATCTTGAAAGAAAAGACTGGATGTAAAGACGAGGGTCATATTTTGGAGTTCTCTGAACGCTGGTGTCAGGTGTGTACTTATTCCACAGGCAGTAGGAAGTTTCAGAGGTTTTGACGCAGGTGTACAAATTACGGAGTTAGGCTTCAGAAAGATAACTGGCAGCAGGACAAGCTATTGGAACACAGAGATAATAGGAAAGAGCCACTAGAGTTATTTAAGATTATTAAGGGTTGGACGAGATCAGTGGTGATAGAAATTGAAAAGGAAATTGGATTTGAGAGAGATGGGAGCTGAACTGGTTTGTGTGACTCTATCAAAGCAACTAGGGAAAGAGAGGAGCCCAGGATGATGGTAAGGGTTGAAACTAGACAGCCATGGCAGTGGCTCCTGGGGCCCCTGAACTGATACTAGAAAGATCAGGAATACATTTTTCACCCTTAAGTGTGGAAGTTGGGAATGTTCACCTGGAGCTTAGGAAAGAGATCAGGGTTAGAGATTAGATCTAGAAGTCATCAACATGGAAATAGAGTTGAAAATGCAGGAGTAATTATTCAAACAATGTAGAGCCAATTTTTAAAAGCATCAAAGTTAGACCAGCGGAGACACTGACAGTTCAGCGTACACAGAGGAAGAGAAGCAAATGAAGAAGACTGAGAAAACTCATTTATAAAATTAGAATGTCCAAAAAGGTGTCATGCCCCCAAAGTCATTTTCCCCAGGAAGTCTTGTAAGAAGTTCTTGCCCTTGTATTCTTTGCCTGCTCTTTGCAGAATCTTGCACATCCTCTAAATTCTCAATAGTAAACCAAATCAATATCTTTAAAGTGCCTGAAGCACCCAAGGAAATTGTCCCAGAAGAGAAAGTATCTGTTCCTGTTCCTGAAGAGCCAGAAGCTCCACCTGTGCAAGGTACACGGCTGCTTTATTAATCTTGTGAAGACGACAAACATCTTCTCCATCTTGCTTTGGTTGTGGAGGGGTCTTTTGTATTTCTGTTGTCTGTCTTATGCAGTAAAGTTATAAATATTTGGGGGTCATCTGGAGAATATGGTGTTAGTGTATAACTAAGTTGATATGTTGCAATTTAGCAGTTATGGTATTCCATTCTGAATACAGTCTAAAATAAAATACTGTATTTTTTAAGTTGAAGAGTCTCCTGAGGAAGTAATATATGAAGAAAAGGCCTCCATAACCATTGATAGAAAAGTGACTCCCCCTGTTGAAGGTATATATATCTATATAAACAAGATCGCTTTAATCTTTTGAACACTCTTGTTAGAAATACACAAGTATTAATAGGGTGACATTCCTTCTTGAAATTTCATGCAAACCATTCCAGCACATGTTTGGCTGCTTTATTTTTCAAATAATTTCAAAATATACTTCTTTTGAAGTAGAATCTTTGAGTATTCTGAATGGTAATTATAAATTCCAAAAGATACAGTTGACTGAGACAAATCTGGAATAATTGCATTGGATACTCAAATGAGAACCCAATATCAAATTTTCAGTCATCTCATTTGCCATCAACATGCATGGAATAACACATTTAATAGAAAGTTCAAGTACGAAAGAAATCTGACTTCTTTTTCTATACTGAAATTGTATGAATTGTGCATTTTTGTCTTTGTGACTATAATCTTTGCATCTATGGGATATCGTTATGAGTGTTTGTGAAGATCTTTGCGTTACAATCTTACATCCATTGTCAACCTTCTTTAAAGAACGTGAAATTGGAAAGTATATTGAGCCTGAAGAACCTGAACCTGAACCACAGCCAGAAGAAATACCAGTACAAGGTATTCAATTGATTGGACTTAAATATTCATCATCATGTTCTTCTTCTTGATATGTCTGTGTTTTATGTCCTTCTACAAGTGTAGAGGTCTCTTTGCATCTGTATGTAAGGTACTCTGTTTTAAATGTTTATCTCATTCTCATGTGTCCATGTAATTTGTACTATTTATCTCAGGTCAGTGTGGCTCACTTGGAGGCTTCTTTTGTTGTATTCATTAGTGCCTTTGCTGTATTTCTCATCATCTCTTTAAATGTTGGTATTTTTATGTTTTATATGGAATGCTAATATTATGTATCCAAAAAAGCAAACTTTACTTCAGATATATATATTTCAATTCCTACTGAATATGCTATATATCCGCATACTAAATAACATTTATAGATACTAATGCTCCTGAAATACTCTTTCAAGAACCTGAACCTAAACCTGAACCTGAGAAGAAGGTTCCTGAGAAACCAAAACTCAAACCAAAGCCCCCAGCTGCTCCTCCTGCTCCGCCTAAGGAAGATGTGAAGGAGAAAATGTTCCAACTTAAAGGTATAAAATGCCGCCTCCAAAGTTTTATTAATCTGCTTCAAACTTCTATCCAGTCATCTAAAATGGGGCTTCTGAGAATTGTATTACTTTTAAAAATGTGTACTTCAGACATGACCAAGCTGTGGGACTTGCAGAGAGACTTGCGCTTTATGCCACCCGGATGCCTTGTCGGGGTCTGCCTCTGACCTCAGATGTCAGAAAATGCTTTGTTGTTAGTTGCTTCCTGGGCATCTGATGGATGCAGGGGCTGTCCAGCTAACTTTCTTAAGTGGCGTGGGGAGAAAGGAGTTTCTGATTTTGATCTGATTACTATGCATACATTTGGGATCTTATGCATGTGGAATGTGTAGAAAAACTTTACAAGATATTTTAATGTTGAAGTAACAAATTTATACAAAAGCTAAAACCTTGTTCTTAAAGAATTCATGTGTCTTTAAATATACTATCAGTAAAATATTTATGACAGCCAATATGCGCTCATATACCAGGAAAGCAAAGCATGTGAATGACCTGTCACTGCTCCGCTACTGTTTTTTTCTTTTGCAACTTAATAAAAGCCCAGCTGTGTTCTTTGATGGTCTCAGTGTAGCCAGAAAGAGTGGTTAGGAATATATTCGATATTACCATCTCTTCCCATTGTTAAACTTCCTTCCCTTCATTCTTTAGGCATTTAGATTTTTCTTTGTATTGATGCAATATTACTTAATTTCTTAAATAAGACCTTTAAAAGATTAAATAACCTGGCAAAACATAATACTATTTTTGTGTTAATAAAATGTTCTCTTATATGTAGTGTCATGAGATTTCTCAATCTAAATTAACCTAGGTATAATCTTAGTTGAGCACTTTCCCATACACATGTGCAAAGCCAGAATCTTCCAGACTTTGCTTCTCATGACTCTTGCCCCTCTACAACCCTCCTCCTGACTGGTAGGGGGAACTTCTGGCATTTTAAGTCAGACATTAAAAAAAAGTGAGTACTTCTTAAAAAGCTACCCATGTGTTGATATATAATCCATGAAGAAACACAAATACTCTTCCCTTAATTTAAAATTTATGTGCAAAGGAAAATTTCTTCCTCCTGCAGTGACCAAAATCGTCTTCCTTCTCAACCAAACCTGAACTTACTACTTAACTTCAGAGTAAAACTGCAGTGTTTTCATGGTTTGAGTGCTTCTAGTATGTTCTTTGGAGGCTGTCCTTGGCTGTTATTAATGCTTTTTGAGTATAAGCAAAGCTTGGTTTTGATTTTCAGAGCAAGTATTTAATAATTTGCTTCATATTAGTCAAATATACAAATAATAAAAGCAACATCATATTCTTTAAAGCTGTTCCAAAGAAGAAAGTTCCTGAAAAACCTGAGGTTCCAGAAAAAGTGGAGCTTAAACCTCTGAAAGGTATTTCTTAATCTGGGAAATGCATTCATATGCATTATCCCTTCATCTGACTCCTTGCTCTTCCTGCCTTCTAGAATGTTATTATTCTTCCTTTTTTTCTTTTAATCATCATAGTAGTCTCATTCATTTCTTGTACTTTTGTAGCTTCTATGGTCCTGGCTCATGAGTGTTGCTTCCTTTGTTTTCCATCAATTTCATTCATTCGTGGATAGATACTGTTTATCTTTGTCTCATCTACATATGTCTTCTTGCATTTTCCTAAACTTAAAAATATCAAATATTACTAGTTAACTGAAATTCGTATCAGGGCATATCTTAAATGCTGAGAGCTAGTAATAGAAAGCTTTGGAATTTCACCTGAACAACAGTATCTTAGCCAGTGTTATAAGCACTAAAAATAAGTCTTGTCCTCCTTCTATACTATTAAGACGATTTACAGGGATTTCCTCGTGGCTTTCCTGACAACCACAAATGGGTCCTAGAAGTCTAGAAAACATCTATTAAATATAAAATTATTGATTTTTCTAGTAAATATAATGGGTAGCAGTGTTCCATTTAAGTACCCAGCACATCCAG
Organism: Manis javanica; assembly: GCF_040802235.1. Lineage (NCBI taxonomy): Eukaryota > Metazoa > Chordata > Mammalia > Pholidota > Manidae > Manis > Manis javanica. The sequence continues at coordinate 55,439,103 of NC_133167.1, forward strand.
ACTCCAAAATTGAATCTGTTCTTGATTCATTCTGAATTTTGAAAAAATTACCCATCTAATTATGCATTTCCTGATTTGTGAAATGGAGGTTACAGTGAAATGTTACAATGGATGTTAACTACAATGGATGTTAACTACACTCACACATTAAAATGACATGTCATGAAGAATGACTTTTAAAAGAATAAGTACATTCTGCACCAGAGTCTCAAATGTCAATAAGAGCTTTAAAATAAAATAGTAATATGGAAAAACAAATGCAAAGATATATTTTTCACTATGTCCATTTATAAGGATATTATGCCATCTCAACTTACATTAGATGCATGGTCATCTCTGCAGGTTTGAGCAATGAAAATAGTTACACATTAAGAATATTGGTGACTCTAAAATAGTATTAAAGGCAACAGAATTTATCATGGATTAAACTATTTCATGTTTAACTGAAATTTTACTTAAAATACTTAACAGAATAAAACATTTAAAATGAAATATTTACATATTTGCCTTTTCTATGTTAAAATGTTTGCAGTAATAGGCAAGGTTATCTTTACCACATAAAAAAATTTAGTGAGTTGCAAATGTCTTGTTTAAAGCAATAAATGAGAAATTTTATGGAAATATCTAAGAAATTCATAGGAGTGAACAAATATAATGTTAACTGATACAAGTAAATAATGTTTTAAATTAGATTTTAATTGACATCAATACAGAGGTGAAGTGGTTCAATAATCAACACCAAGTGTTTCTTTTTTTTTTTACACTCAAATCCATGAGGTAGTCATGGAATTTTGTTCTATATAATAACATTATCCACTGTGCTCGATACCTCCCTGAAGATGCAAGAGGGAATTAATTTAGAATTCCTTGGGTCCCTTTTAGAATAAATTTAAGAAAATTTTCTTATTCCTTAAAAATAAGCTCCAGCACCAGCTTTCAAATTAATAGTTCTATAATTTTAGATTGGTATTATTTCAAAAAGTAGACCATCAGAAAGGATACTTCTCTTCTGTTAAAAAAAAAATGAGATATAGTCCTTTCCCATGTCAGATAAGCCAGATCTGGTGACTCTCTTCTTTCATCAGTGGAGAAGATTGAATAATGACACTAATACCTGCCAATATCCTTTTAATGTAACTAATGGTCTGGGAGATACCAATGTAATTTGAACAATCTATAATTATAGACTGGGCCAAAGACACTGCCAAGAACTCTGTATTTGATGAAAGATTCATAAAGCCAGTATAGAATAACATATTCTATACTCATTTAAGGTGAATATATTTACCTGCAGTTAATGTAATTGAATTTCATCCCAAGGTTATGTTAGAGGTTTGCAGAGGAAATACCTGGAAGTATATTATTTACTTTTAAATTTTGTGATCACTTATGGTGCGACACAAATTATTATTTATGCACTGTGGCTTGCTGATTTTGAAAGAGACATTGTTCATGTTGAAGTTTATTTTTTATATGAATTCATTCAAAATTTGAAATCATATTCTTTTAAGTGCTTGGAGGTGAAAAGAAAGTTCGCAAATTACTTCCTGAGCCTAAACCTCAACCAAAGGAAGAAGTTGTTCTCAAAAGCGGTATAGTATTTTTCAACCACTGTATCAGCTTTAAATATACAAACAGCTGACTTGAAAGCTTACAAAATGTTTCTGTCCCTTGGTTTTCTTTTAATTAAATTACATGCTTACCAAAATTCACTTGTAGTTGCTTTGAAAATTGAGAAGGCTCTCATTTCTATATCTTTTTTAAAAGAAGACGGACATTTTGTGAGCATTCACAGTATTTTGAAGTTTACATTAATTGACGTGACTAAATTGATAATACTCTAAACTAATAACAATGACCTTAGATGTCATTTTCATAATTAAATTATGTAGTAAAATACACTAAACCTATTAAATACTCTATCAAACCATGGAAGCCTAAATTCAGTATTGTTTTAAAGTGTGACACAAGATGACCACAACTAATAAATAACATTTTTAAAAACTGAACATTTCTTTCTACTAATAAAATATTTAAAAACTAGAAGCAAGATAATCAGTGAAGAATCATATTCTAACACTGTCTTTACATAGAATTACTGATACCAAGGCTATATTTCTTTGGATATCTCACCTAAGTAAATTTTATACTTACTTAAATACCCCTTTTCTCATTAAGTCATAATATTGGATTATGATTAGAATTTGTTGTTATTCAAATTATTTATTTTGTGTTTGGTCATTTCTGCCACAAATCTGTCTCTGAACAGACTATCTACATGGCTATTAAGTGATTCTGAGTGCTATTCTAATTAATGTAACAACTTTGGACTTTTTTTAAAAAAAACAAGCATTTCTAGTGTAAATGCTAATTTCCCAATGCACAAGGTTGCATGCCTTTCATTTTCCTTGCTTTGTATGTTATTTGCATCTGTCAAGCTTATTCAACATCATCATTTGTCTTGGTTTACAAATAAACCTTTTTGTCTTTTAAGTTCTAAGAAAGAAACCTGAAGAAGAAGAACCTAAAGTAGAACCTAAAAAAGTAGAAAAAATTAAAAAACCTGCAGGTAGGAATCTCAGTAACAATTTGTGAAATTATCTTTTAACGAAATGGACATTTAACAAAAGGTTTATCTTGTAAACATAAAAGAGTTAAATATAAACATAGCTTCATATTCCATCTGTGACATTGTCTGTGTTTTCCATTGTCTGCTTTCTGTTTCAGTATCTTTATACTTCCCTGCACTTCATTAGTGTTATTACTTTGCCACTTAAGTTCTTACAGTAGAAATGATTGTGAGATAATCAAATTGGCTGCAAAATAACTTCACGGGAGGATGAGGCAATGCTTCACAAAATTTGGGGACTTTTAAGTGGGTTGATTTTTATCTTTAGCCTATTCTCAAAGGGGGTGTTTATTGGGAACTATTATGGAATTCATTTCGAATGGGAATGCTAGTGGGGTTGGGAGGCAAGTGGATGGAATAAGAGAAAGTAAAATGAATTGAGGCAGAGTCAAGAAGGGAAACTAGAAATTAATTGATAGAATATAAAGATTTTTAAAAAGCCATTAATAGAGCTTTTGAAAAATAGTTTGATCTGATTATTTCAGATCAGTTGATTCCTAGATATTCACATTTTAAAATAGAAAATAATCTTACTATCTTAAACTACCAGAACCACCTCCAAAAGCTGTTGAAGAGGCTGAAGCACCTCCAGCCACTGTTACAAAAAGAGAAAGGAAAATTCCTGAACCAGTAAAAGGTACAAACTCACTGGCATTTTCTTAGTTGTCTTTAAAAATGCAAATATGCATCATTGAAAATATTGTTACACTGGCTTTAAGATTTGAACACATGGTCTTAATCTGCTAATCTCATAAGGCTTAATTTTTTTTAACCATTTCACTTTCATGTGCAATTGGCTAATGACCACCCATTTGATAAATAAATAAGTTTTAAACACCAGGGGAAAATGTATTAATGGGCAATGAGATGAATAACAACATTAGAACCAATAAAATTTCCCGACTATATTTCCCAAATATTTTATTTAAAATGTAAAATAAACTTAGATCAAATACTTGATTTGGTGACTCTATGTATATAAATTCTAATATCTTCCAAGATATGTTAAGTCTGCCCAATTTCATTTGTCTTTAATATACTGTCAAAAATATACTGTAATAATTTGCTTATTACTGTGAATTATTTTAGTGCCTGAAATTAAGCCACCAATACCTCTCCCTGCACCTGAACCAAAACCAAAGCCTGAACCAGGTAAGCAAGTTTGTCCCCAGTGTCAACAGCACATTCCTTCATGCTTCACAGAAATAATATGCGGTTAATAAGAAAAAGGAAGTAAAAAGTCAGTATGCATCAAATGATCTCTAGTGCCCCAATACACAATTAGATTAAATTATTGTATTTTATTTAACATAATATGAATATACAGAATATATTATATATAGATTATATTATAGTTAGAATATATTGTTCTCTGAAAAACTAGTTATTTGAAGATTTTAAAGTTATATCAGAGAAAGCAGATAGGCCACCAAATGAGGTTTTAGGAAGTGATAAATGGAGACATTAATGCAATGAACATCTCTCTACAGAAGTGAAAATAATCAAACCACCTCCTGTGGAGCCTGCCCCAACCCCCATCCCTGCCCCAGTAACAGTGCCAGTAGTTGGAAAGAAAGCAGGTATTTATTCTGTAGTTTTCTTTTTTGCTTGTTTTTGGTCGCTCAGTAAAAGTATTCATATTTGATTTAAAGTCAAGCCCTCTTTATGTTTAAGCATAGGCCCCATTTCAGTTGCGGGGGTTTATAAGTTCATGACTGAACTTTCTTCATCTGATATCCTTTACCAATCTACTTTCTCACCCGTGGGTGCATAATGTTTTGATTGGAATGTACATTTCTGCAAAGAACCATTTCTCTATATGCTTTGAGATAATATAATGAATATGCTCAAGGAAACGGATGAGACACTTTCTAAGGACATGCCTACAGGAATCCCATGGAGATTCCACGTTCCCATGTACCCTGTAGGAATCATTTCTCATTTTTAAAAAAGACTTCATATTGGATAATGAAAAAGTTCTGGAAATACATAGTGTTGACGGTTGCGTAACACTGTGAAGGTACTTAATGTAACTGAATTGTACACTTAAAAATGGTTAAAATGTTAAATTTTATAATAGGTATATTTCACCACAATAATAAAAAGAGAAAAAGACTGCATAATTCAGCTTTTAAATCTTGTAAGAATTTAGATCAATAAAAATTTTCTTAAATGTACTAATTCAATGGTGTAATTAACTCAGGTACAAATGTAAAGTATTTTTAAGTTTTACGTGAAATAATTAGTCGGTAGTTCATCATAAATGTTAATCTCAAAACCAAAAATGATTTGATGTGCATTGATCACTGATAAATACACATCCTAAATATTTGATCCTTGGCTAGTTACTTAGTCTCTCTAAATTTTAATTTCTTAATCTGTAAAATCAGAATATAATTATATCTGCCATATACTATCAGTGAGGATTAAATATATGTATAACACTTAGTACAGTGCCTGGTATATAGTGAGCCCTATAGAAATATTTGGGTTTTTATTGTGTTTAATGACATGAGACAATATATTATGTTCATTTTTAATAATTTTATTAATATATTTTGTCACTGACATTTATGATTTCTGCATTATTACTCTTCAACTTTAATAATTTCAATGTGATACCTTTTATTTGGAAAACAAATGATAACCACCCCTGAGCTAATTAAGTATGTGTAAAAATAAAGCTGTTGTCACATCCCCAGAGGCTGAATCTAAAAAACTGATTCTACAGTTTATACTGCTCCTTCATTAATAACTGAATTAAACTCTACTTATAGGAACAGTCTTGCTTCCACCTTAGTTCATTGTCTAAATAAGGGAAATCTTCAAAAAAATCCATTCATGTGTAGCAAGCACATAAACACTTTCTTTTTCCTTAGTCTTCCCTGGCTTGGTCTGTCCAACTTATAAAAGAAAGGCTTTTGTTAACAAAACTTACCCTCTTGTTTCACGTCACCAACACACACATAAACACATAAAATGCTTTGCATAGGTGGACGAGAGGATAACTCCTCCTCACAAGGCAAGAGCAAGCCTTCCAAAGATGGGAGAAAAGTAAATGCACCTGCTGAAAATCATTTTTTAATCCTAAATGTGTTGGCAATTTAGCTTGGTTGCATCATTCTCACAATATTCCAGTTTCTCTTTATGCATTACTATTTGTAATAAAGGGCATATGACTCACCCGCATGTTTTACTACTAAGCATAAAAAGTGTCTGGAAATTGTTTAAAGGCTGAGTTTTCTTTTTATTTCAGAAGCCAAAGCACCTAAAGAAGAGGCTGCCAAGCCAAAAGCTCCCATTAAAGGTAAGATTCGTCTACCTATACTCAAATTGTAACCTTTCACCCTAGGAAAGTTTGTATTCAAGAGGGAAAAAATTTCAAAATTTATAAGACTAATTATATTATATTATAACAATATAATTGTGATATAATATATAACAATCTTTAAAATTGGTTTTGCTAAAATTAGTCTGTCTTCTGATATTTCAAGTAATCTACCTCTAATATAATTCAAGTAGATATCATATATGTGTATATACAAATATGTATAAAATCAACTTAACTCCAGCCTATTAAACTCTGTAAGTTCTTAGGTTCATTCCTCATATACATGATATCTATACATGACAGATAAGATAATTAGAGACATTAACTAGATATTTGGGTTTAAAACTTGAGAAAATGAAGAGCATTTATTATTCATAGATTCCTTACGCCATCTCATTTCCCTGAAAGAAGGCAATATAAATTCAATCAACCTTTCAATCGCTAAGTCTTTCATTTTCTGTTCGTGGCTTTAAGTTGCTCTATCACTGCTTTTATCCAGCAGGCAGCCTACTAGGCACTTTCTGACCCTTATAGAAATGTGAAATTAACTTTTCACTTTATTTTGAATTAGCTGTAGCCAAAAAGACTCCTTCACCAATAGAAGCTGAAAGGAAAAAGTTAAGACCAGGAAGTGGTGGAGAGAAACCTCCAGATGAAGCCCCATTCACCTACCAGCTAAAGGCTGTACCACTGAAGTTTGTGACAGAAATGAAAGACATCATCTTGACTGAAGCCGAGTCAGTTGGCTCTTCTGCAATTTTTGAATGTCTAGTCTCCCCTTCCACTGCGATCACAAGTTGGATGAAAGATGGTAGCAACATCCGTGAGAGCCCAAAGCACAGATTCATTGCAGATGGTAAAGACAGAAAGCTGCACATCATGGATGTTCAACTTTCTGATGCTGGCGAATACACCTGTGTTTTACGTTTGGGAAATAAGGAAAAGACCTCCACGGCTAAACTTATTGTAGAAGGTAACTTCCAGTCTTCTGAATATGGTCCATGTTGAACTTTTAACATAATAAACCTCATAGCTACTTGTATTATAATTTTAGACAACATCCTCTTATTTCTAAGTTTTATTTCATTGGAAATATTGTATATATTGGAAAGTTTGCATATTTTTAATACTGAAATTCTCCACAGAACTTCCTGTGCGTTTCGTAAAAACGCTTGAGGAAGAAGTCACAGTGGTCAAAGGACAACCATTGTACTTGAGCTGTGAGTTAAACAAAGAGCGTGATGTGGTCTGGAGGAAGGATGGGAAGATTGTGGTGGAGAAACCTGGCAAAATTGTGCCCGGCATCATTGGCTTGTTGCGGGCCCTGACCATCAATGATGTAGATGACACAGATGCCGGAACATACACAGTTACTGTGGAAAACGCCAACAACCTAGAATGTTCATCCTGCGTAAAAGTAGTAGGTCAGTGCTTTGCTGGGAAATTTTGTTCTGCTTATTATTCTACTAATAAAATGGAAGAGAGAATTTTACTTCCCAGGAATAGAATATCAGCAGTCTTATACCTTTTCAGACGGGGGACTATCAATGTATCATAACAAATTCCTTATGTCCAGTTTTGAGAATTTTTTCCATTTCTGAAATTTACTAAGGAAGTTATTTATTTACTTGCTCAGGTCATAATTATTTTTCTGACTTCATTTTCATACAGAAGTCATTCGAGACTGGCTAGTGAAACCCATACGAGATCAGCACGTGAAACCCAAGGGGACCGCGGTTTTCAGCTGTGACCTAGCAAAGGACACTCCAAACGTTAGGTGGTTCAAAGGATATGATGAAATCCCCCCTGAGCCAAATGACAAAACTGAGATACTAAGAGATGGAAATCATCTGTACCTCAAAATTAAGAATGCTACGCCAGAAGATATTGATGAATATGCAGTGGAAATTGAAGGGAAAAGATACCCTGCAAAGCTGACACTTGGAGGTATAAAAATTATACCTTTTATCCTAAACAATAAGTTCTATGTGTGCATAAGGCAAAATAACACACCAAGAGCCACAAAAACAAAACATTCTTACATTGTTTAAAGCCTGATGGTATTTCATTCCCTGACCAATACAGATCGTGAAGTTGAATTGCTTAAACCAATAGAGGACGTTACCATTTACGAGAAACAAAGTGCAAGCTTTGATACAGAGATCTCAGAGGCAGACATTCCTGGAGAGTGGAAACTGAAGGGAGAACTTCTAAGACCCTCACCTGTGAGTAATTTCCTGTTTTAAATTGGTAGTCATGTAAAATAACTACATTCTTTATTCGAATTTGACATGCAGAATGGTTCAATAATGATAGAGCTACTGCAGGCTTCTAAAGTCTCAAAAGGGGGAAGAAACTTGGTGCACTATTTGTGGACAGTTCAAGAAATTTTTTTAAGATTATGACAATATATTTTTACTTCTTAGGAGTAATTTTAAGTAGTACTATTTCTTAATAATAATAAAAAGTAATTTTTTTAACTAGAGATATCTGTATCTGAAACATTTCTCCTCCAGGGAATTTGACTCATGCAAATGCTAACTAAAGCTATTGCTTTTCAGACTTGTGAAATCAAAGCAGAAGGTGGGAAGCGCTTCTTAACTTTGCACAAAGTCAAACTGGACCAAGCTGGTGAAGTCCTTTATCAAGCACTTAATGCATTTACAACTGCCATTCTGACAGTAAAAGGTATGGGCTTTGAGAACGCACAGAGTGGGCTAACTGCACATCTTGACTTTCATGTGCCTCTACAACCTGAAAAACCTCATTCTTAATGTTTGATTTTCAGAAATCGAACTTGACTTTGCTGTGCCCCTGAAGGATGTCACTGTTCCAGAAAGGCGACAGGCCCGATTTGAATGTGTCCTCACTCGAGAGGCAAATGTTATATGGTCCAAAGGACCTGATATAATCAAGTCATCTGACAAGTTTGATATCATTGCTGATGGAAAGAAGCACATTCTTGTTATCAATGATTCTCATTTTGATGATGAAGGAGTCTATACTGCTGAGGTTGATGGCAAGAAGAGCTCAGCCCGGTTATTTGTTACAGGTAAGATCTATGAGATCTGTCGCAACATCCCACATTTAGGCTTACAAATACATGATTTCAAAGAGAACACCACTGTGCCATTTCCATCCTGTCCACAGGCGGCATTGTGGTTGCTCCTTGTGGCTTTATTATGATTGCAACATGCCCCCCACAATAACCATCAGGAAACTCTGAGAGGCAAGGCTTATTACTTATAAGATGGAAATTACACAGCATGGCTAGGACTACAGATGGATATTGAAGGAAGAGGGAAAAGGAGAGAGGCAGGGGGAGAGAGAGTGCATGCCAGGGAGCGCCAGCTTGGCAGCAAGCTGCCCTGGGCTTCTGCTTTTATTGGGGTCCAGGGTGGGTGCCTAGGGTTTTGTGAGTTCACTTTTTATTGGTGAATTTAAAACATAAAAGCAGGAACTTAAAGCATGGGAAAAGAAAAAAATAAGCAGTCCATCAAATGGAAGTAGTCATCAAATCAACCTAGATCTCTAAAACGAAGGAGCCCAGGATGGGGCGGTAGGTGGTGGGGGAGGGGGTAAGAGTTGGGGTGGTAGGCGGTGGGGGAGGGGGGGAAAGTTGGGCGTTGGGAAGAGCCAAGCCCAGACTGGCTCTTTATCTATGCTTGTGTCTGGCAACGTGTTTATTTGACAAAGCCGTCTTTGAAGTGAATGCTTCAGCAGTCAAAACCTGCTTTAGGCACTTCCATTACAAACACCAAGTTCTAACAGCTCTAAGTGGGTACTCTGTTTTCACATTGCCACCAAAACAACACCCTTAATTTTTGTAACAGAGGATATAGATCCATTTGAAAGCATGAGTTAATGAATGCCATGGATGAGATCCTTTTTATCCAGGCAGATTAGAGTCTAATATTTCTGAGGGTAAACTGTGCTTCTGAGCATATTCATGCTTACACTGCAGGTATAAGGTTGAAGTTCATATCGCCTCTTGAAGATCAAACAGTGAAAGAAGGTGAAACAGCAACTTTTGCTTGTGAACTTTCTCATGACAAAATGCATGTGGTCTGGTTCAAAAATGATACCAAACTCCACACAAGCAGAACTGTACTCTTCTCATCTGAGGGCAAGACTCACAAACTGGAAATGAGAGAAGTGACACTGGATGATATATCCCAGATAAGAGCCCAAGTGAAGGACCTGAGCTCCACAGCCAACCTGAAGGTCCTAGGTAAGTGTGACCAACTGTAACTACATAGCCAGTTCCGGGGCAGTGAGAGCAGGCAGGAATTAAATGTCTTTTGCAGCCTACAGCTCTTTAATAAACTTTAATTTCCACATCCTTCTGATTATTTGCTGGATGTCTTTTCCAGAGGCCGATCCCTATTTCACTGTGAAATTACATGACAAGACTGGAGTAGAGAAGGATGAGATTATTCTGAAGTGTGAAGTCAGCAAAGATGTGCCAGTGAAATGGTTCAAGGATGGCGAAGAGATTGTGCCTTCACCCAAACACTCTATCAAGTCAGATGGTCTGCGCCGTGTCTTAAAAATCAAAAAGGCAGACCTTAAAGATAAAGGCGAATATGTATGTGACTGTGGTACAGACAGGACAAAATCAAATGTCAATGTTGAGGGTGAGTTGCTCAACACTTTAAAATTCACCCTATCTGAATGTGCAGTTTATTTGCTCAGCCATTCTAACAAACCTTTGTGTAATTTCAGCCCGACTAATCAAAGTGGAAAAACCTCTGTATGGAGTAGAAGTGTTTGTTGGTGAAACAGCTCGCTTTGAAATTGAACTTTCTGAACCAGATGTTCATGGCCAGTGGAAGTTAAAAGGAGAGCCTTTGACTGCTTCCCCTGTAAGTCAAGATTATCTGATCACACAGGTGGAGGTTTGCTTGGTCGTTTAGGAAAACAAAAGATACACTTCTGGCCTAAAGTATCTTGATGGGTTACAGGAATAACTAATTATGAAAATAATGCTCTTCTTATTTATTCTACCCCTCACTCCAAACAGGACTGTGAAATTATTGAAGATGGGAAGAAGCATGTTCTGGTCCTTTATAACTGCCAGCTGGGTATGACCGGCGAGGTCTCCTTCCAGGCTGCCAATGCCAAATCTGCAGCCAAACTGAAAGTGAAAGGTATGCTCTCCCTGCCGGCCTCCCTTTCGTTGTTTTCCTTGCAAGGCTCTCTATGAGACCTGAATGGATTAGGGGGCATGAAGGGAAGCATATTCTGGCTTCATCCACATCATCTTTTTTTTTTTCAGAATTGCCACTTATCTTCATCACACCTCTCAGTGATGTTAAAGTCTTTGAGAAAGATGAGGCTAAGTTTGAGTGTGAAGTATCCAGAGAGCCCAAAACATTCCGTTGGCTGAAAGGAACCCAGGAAATCACAAGTGATGAAAAATTTGAACTCATAAAGGATGGCACTAAACATTCAATGGTGATCAAATCAGCTGCTTTTGAAGATGAAGGGAAATACATATTTGAAGCTGAAGATAAACACACAAGTGGCAAACTGATCATTGAAGGTAAATATATCTATCAGATAGGCAGGCCACCTTTAATTTTTTTTTTTTTTTGCTTTCATTTTTATATTTCCTCCTGAAAGGGCAGGACTCAATGAGGTTTGTTTTTTTTTTCTTCCTAGGAATCCGACTCAAATTCCTCACCCCACTCGAGGATGTGACAGCCAAAGAGAAGGAAAGTGCTGTGTTTACTGTGGAGCTGTCCCATGACAACATCCGAGTGAAGTGGTTCAAAAACGACCAGCGCCTGCATACCACCAGGTCCGTCTCAATGCAGGATGAAGGGAAGACTCACTCCATCACATTCAAAGACCTCTCTATTGATGATACCTCTCAAATTAAAGTAGAAGCTATGGGATTAAGCTCAGAAGCTAAACTCACTGTGCTTGGTAGGTGCTTTTTTTCAAATTTTATTTTATTGCATTAAATTCAGCACAAATTTGTGGAGTATCTATTATATAACATGGCCTTCCAAGTATTATGTTACATGAAGGCAGCCCCTGTCCTTAAGAAACTACTACATATGGCATCAGGCTTATTTCTAAATTACTTTTACTCCAAAATATTAGAACTTCCATGTAATGAAGACTTAGACTCACAAAGTAGCCAGTTCAAATCAGAATTGAAACTCTTAATACTTGAGCCCTGTCATGTTAAAAACAGGAATAGAAATATTTCCTGTCTCCTCACTTTATCAAAATTATTTACAAAACAGTGTTTTTCAAGTTTCTGATAAGAAAGGAAACAAAATTTACATAAATGAACCTCATTTTGTTTCTTGGCTCCTTAATAGCAAGCAGAGCACATACGGAGTCTGACATATATGGCAACTATTAGAGACAAACTTCACTGATATAAGAAAAACTATTAATGTGAACCTGAAAGCTTAAGGGTAAATTAGACATAATAGATTTGCAAAGAAATTAGAAAGCTGAATAATGAAGGAACACATATTTGAAACTAAATTTCATAGTGCCCTTCAAACTACTGCTAATAAAGTACTTCAAAATATGATATAGATGAACTCGATCTTGATAAGTCCCATGCATTGATTCCCTTTCTAAAATGTAGAGAACTTTTGAACATCAACATGTAAATAAGTGAAAACTTGGTACAACTTAAAAATATACCCAGAACTCTGTGAGCTGCTTCTTAAACTTTCCAGGATATGGTTATTTTCCTAGGTGGCTAATGAAATTTTTTCACTTATACTTTACTTGCAGAGGGAGATCCGTACTTTACAGGAAAGCTTAAAGATTACACTGCCGTGGAAAAAGATGAAGTGATTCTGCAGTGTGAAATTAGCAAAGCAGATGCACCAGTAAAATGGTTTAAGGATGGGAAGGAAATAGAGCCATCTAAAAATGCTATCATTAAGGAGGATGGCAAGAAGCGCATGCTAATCTTAAAGAAAGCCTTGAAATCAGATATCGGTCAGTACACCTGTGACTGTGGAACAGATAAGACCTCAGGAAAGCTTGACATTGAAGGTAAGGACATTTCCATGAGTTGCACTCTTGAAGCCATTGGGATTATTTCTGCTAGAGCCCAGTGACATGCTGACTCTTCACTTTTCTAGATCGGGAAATTAAACTGGTGCGACCCCTCCACAGTGTGGAAGTGATAGAGACTGAGACAGCCCGCTTTGAAACTGAAATCTCTGAAGATGATATCCATGCAACCTGGAAACTCAAGGGAGAGCCACTACTCCAAACACCAGTGAGGCTATTTCTGAGCTTGTCAGCGCCTAGAGCTGTGTGAAATGGAAAAGAACCGGTGAAAAGTCAGGGTGCATGCAGGGCATTGAAAACATGATGTCAGGGTGTCTATCAGAACTTGAACCAGAGAGAGGAGGATCTACGAATGGGCTTGGACAGGCGCGCTTGCCTTATTTGTGATCCAGCATTGTGGATAAAGTTGTAGATATTGTCTGATGTTGCTAGTTGGTTCAGAACTATACAGCTAAAACAAACATTGCCTTCATGATAGTACTTGTAAGCTTTATGTCACAAACAAGAGCTCAAAATTTTATAAAGTCTGCTTACCAGTTATTTGTAACATTCCTTTAATAAGATTTTATATCATCAGAAAAAAATTACCAGGAAGATTATTTCCTATGAAACCTTTTCTGTCTTTTGATACAGGAGTGTGAGATCAAAGAGGAGGGCAAAATGCACTTCCTTGTTTTACACAACTGCCGCCTGGACCAGACCGGTGGGGTGAATTTCCGAGCTGCCAATGTTAAATCTAGTGCCCACCTCCGAGTAAAACGTGAGTATTATGTGTCTCTGCAGAAACTAAGTACATATTTTTGCAGTAAATGAATGAGTGAAATCAGTTGGTATTGTTTCACTACTTAGAAAACATTATTACAGTATAGAAACTCTTTCTTGTATTTGCTTTTGTGACATCCTTATGCACACATGGTTCAAATCCTAAAGTTTTGGAAATGTCATTGACCTTGCTTGCCATTTGAACAAAAGAAAGTTAAGCAAGTCAGATATCCCAACTTTGTAATCCTTTCATCCTCAGGAGATATACACACAGTAAGAATTAGGCTCCAAAGTCTTAAAGGCTCCATTCCTCAAGTAGCTGTATAACTGTAGCACTATAAAAAAAAACTTTGCTGGGTAGGCATTTCAGACTCAAGAAGGGAGGTCAGACAAACATTTTTGGAGAGCACAAAGTGTCTGGTGGATATGGGCAGGCTGTGTGATTAAAGGGCCCTTGTTCTCTCCCAATCAGAGTCTTAGTTATTTTGGAAGTCACATATCTTATGTAGCAAGAGGAACTTGGCACCTGGCAGAGAGAGAGGTGAAGCACAAATTTCTCTCTGACCTTGTATACCAGAACCAAAAGGCCCCTGCAGATATCCACACTCAGGCCACCACCTCGCTCCCTTTCTCAGCACCACGGGGCTGTGCTCACAGGGGAGCTACAGTCATAGCCAGTCCCGTGGCTCTTTCCTCCTTGAAAAAAGCAACTGTGGAGATTTTGTAATTTTGGAAATACAAAATGAGTAATCCAAAGCTGTTTCCTTCCTCTCGCAAAGCACGAGTAATTGGTCTTCTGAGACCTCTGAAGGATGTCACAGTGACTGCAGGGGAAACAGCCACCTTCGACTGCGAGCTCTCTTACGAGGATATCCCAGTGGAATGGTATCTCAAAGGGAAGAAACTAGAGCCCAGCGATAAGGTAAAAGCAGGCGAGCGGCTGCCTTGTCTTGCTCTTCCTTTTTCCCTCAGGTTCTTCCATCTTCACTTGTACATTCCTTGTTCTTTGCTCCTTCTATGTCCCCTTCTCCCCCTTCCCTTCTCTTTCCTACTCTAGACTGGTTTCTGCTGAAATTTTAAAGTTAATTCTTCAAGGTTTTATTGGGTTTAACCTGATGATATTTTTATTGAAATGGAAATAAAAATTTAAAGTACGATCCATGTTTTAGTTTTTTTAAAGAAAAGCAGACACTCATTAGCTATCAATGATTGTCTACTTAGCTGGAAGACAGGAAGGATCAAAAAGCCTTCTGAATTGGATGCACCGTAACATACTGCACCTTGAGTTTTAAGGACTCATTCTCTCTGTGCTATCTAGTGTTCTGCATATAAGGGGATTGAAAGGACAGGATGAAATTCCATTTGAGGCAGTTGATCAAGTAGTTGAGATAACTTCTGGGTAGATTTGCTCTTCAAGCATTTCTCCCAAGCTATTTTTAATCCTCAAGTGCTTTGAGATGTGCAAATTCTGGAATGCAAGAGGACTCTTTAAATAAAGTGCAACTGATGGTATGACAAGAAGGTGCTCTGTGGATATCTGCATGTATGAACAAATATTCTTCAAGAATTTTTAGAAAATAACCAGCTTCCCATTGCTAGATTGTCTATATCCAAGATTTTACCCATAATTAAAAACTGAGGTGATTATTCAGACAGGCCCGAAATACAATTTACCTAAATCGAGCTATAATTTGCTCCTCCAGACAATTGTGTGTTTAATTTTTCTTGATAATTCACCATTAATTTTGAATTCTTGAGATAAAAGATACAGAAAATGTCCAACATGGGTTAGAAATAAAGCACATGGCAGTAAAATATTCTGTGGCATTTTTTTCAGTATTTTAGAAATAATATCAAATGTGTCATCAAGGCATCAGTGCAAATCAAACTTTTAAGACTTAAAGGAATATAATTTTAAAAGGATTCAGATTAACAAAGAGCTACAAAGCTGACTGAAGTACTAGAAAGCAAATAAATGCCTTCAAAGAACTGCTCTAAAACAAAACAGCTAGTATCTTACCCAAATCTTTAATGGGTAATTCATTAACAGTCTTCTGGGAGATAAAGTCTTCCTGTTATACAGAAAATAATGACCAATTGGTCTCCTTTTATACTAGGATAGAAAAAACAACTGTGTTCAAATTGCAGCATGCAGATTAAGTTACATGAGGAATCCTTCCTTAGAGTGAGGTCTTCTGAATATTGAACTGCGTGATGGAAACATCTCTACCTTCAAGTTTGCTTTTTTAAAATATACATTTCTCCTACTAAGTGTGGCTTAATTGCTCTCATGTCTAAAGGCGTAGACATGGTTGACTTTTCAAGATCCATTCTAGACATCTGAGTTTATTACTTGCATATAGGAATACTGCTTAAGGACAAATGATATTATTCTTTTGCTACTAACTTTCTTTTGGTCAAATTAATAACTTTGTATTAAAAGATAAGACTCCTTGGTTCTGATATAAAAACTATACTATTTTAATTTAAAATGTAATAGTCCTAAAAATCTTACATTTCTTTTACACACCTACAAACACACACACACACATACACACACACACACACACACACACACACACACACACACACACACACACATATATATATATATATATATATATATATATATACCTCTTATTGTCACTAAACTTTTTTCTCAGATTGGGAAGTTTCAATTTACCATAATTCTACTAGGGGCTCTTTGTGTTGCTCTTGGCATAGGAATTTTAATCCTTTAGCCACCCAAAATACTTCAGCTTTTGCAAAGTAGCTTTTATATTACTTAAATGTCTCTTTTTAAAAAGAATTTAAATATATATTGTGAAGTAATAAAACCATTTTATTATACTGTGCAGGCTTTGTTTAAATTAAGCCTATCAGAAAAAACTCTATTAACAATTTAATTCTCATCTTCAGTTTGTAATATGTTTAGCCTCCAAAAACTACACCAACCAAACAAAAAACAGGTTATTGGAATAAGAGATCTAAAATAAATTTTAGAAATGAATTGTGGTTTTCTTTTCCCCTTTGGCCATCAGTTCAAGAAAGGGCTGCTAAATCCTAATTGGCCTTTGATAATCTTGTATTTAAATTTTAATAGCTTGGCACAGTCATAAAGACTATTATATTATGGCAACAAGTTTCTATTTTAAGTTAACAATATTTTAAAAGAATAATCTCTAACATTACCCTTATATAAACCACTACAAATATTCAGCATTCATTTTATTGATTTATTTTTATAAGGTACATGTTAGGTTCTCCTTTTTTTAAAAAAAACATAAGACACATTGCATACAAGCTACTTATTAAGAACCACTGTGTTCTGAGCCAAATTCCTGGTTACGAATATTCTAGAGTAGCCTTAGAGGAGTTCAGATGATTAAACAATGTGTTAATAGGTAAGATCTATCTGTGGGTATGTTAGAACCTGACATACTTTTTTAAATAATCCCAAACACCTCCAAAATTCATATTCAAAATTTGCATTGAAATGTCATTACAAAAGCATTATTTTTCCCATTCAAGCACTGTGTCCTTGAAGAAATAGCTGTCTTCCTAGGACATACCTTAATTATCTTCTAACTGCTTCTTTACCCACGCTACATTTTTGGCCTTTCTCAGTTATTAAGGTGTTTATATTAATAACCATGCCCTGCTCTTACTTAAGGAAAAACCTTTACATAAAACTTTATTCCTGATTCTTTCTTTGCACCAACATAAGAAAAACTTTTACATTATTCTGGACTCTAAGTGAACTCTTAAGCAGTGCAAAGTCAATCTTGATGATAGCATCTTATGGAACTGTAGGTGGTAGAACTAGGACATCCAATTGTCTTATCGTTACTGTCAGGATCACCCTGCCTGTAGTCTGATTTTCAATTGCGCAGGCCACAGTTGTGGGACCTAATGACAGCCCATACCTAGGCAGTGTGTTCTTTTTGAAAATTCATTTTCCTGTAGACTACCCCTTCAGACAACCTAAGCTTGCATTTATAACAAGAATTTATGGCCCAAATATTAATAGTAGTGGCAGCTTTGTCTCTGTATACTGCTATGTGAACAACTATAGCCCTATTTGGTATCTGATTTTCCCAGTCCTGAGGTGCAAATACATGAAAGGGAAGAAGAGTCAGCATCTTCATTTGCATCTTTTAACAAAATTAAGAAATTGTACAAGTTATTTTAACCACAGGATTAATTGACTTTCAAAATAATTTTAATTGCTAAAACAATGGGAAGAAAGTTCTAGCTCGTTGCATGGCAAACACTTTGCATTTAGAACATAAGGTTTACTCTCAGCTTACCATATGAAATCATTTTTTGCCCTTCCTTTCATGATTTAGCTTTTGTAAGTTCTTTTCTTATAACTATAAACTCAGTAGCAGAATAGAGGCACATACATATTTACATAAGTATAAATATAAATTTGCCTAGGCATTTCAACATAAAAGGCCACCTAGTAATTATTTAAGGGTAACTATAAAAGCCTAAGATTTCCTTAAAAGATTCCAAGCTATTAGTTAAAATCGTTTTCAAATATATATATATATATTATGTATATGATAAACAACTTGGAAAGCACCATTTCAAACTGTTCATCTAAATGAATTAAATGCACCTATAAATATTGGGTTTCTGTTTCATATATTCATAAACTGCACTTTTTTTTTCAAAAAACTAGGTTGTCACACGTTCAGATGGAAAGGTTCATACACTTACTCTCAGGGATGTAAAGTTAGAAGATGCTGGAGAAGTCCAACTAACAGCAAAAGATTTCAAAACTCAAGCCAACCTGTTTGTGAAAGGTAATTACAAGGTTTATTTTTTTTAAGCATGTATAATACAGAGGTTCATAAATAACAACAACTCTCAATTATCTTTATGTGATGAGTAGTGATCTGCGGATCACTAAAACCCACCAAAAGTCTAATTTTACTTCTTGGCCTAACAAAATAGTTCAGAGGCTCTTTTTAAAAAAAAAAGTCAAAATTGACTAAAACAGGTTTTATTTCTTCTTTCTGTCCCTCTTTTACTCCTCTTTCTGCTTTTATTGCATTCAATAAACAGCTGGAGGAAGAATTATCAAACTAGGCATCTGTCATTTTATTGACAGAGAGCTGGCTCTTCTCTCCTTCATGTTTCATAGTTTTAAAAAACACTTTTCCTCTGAATGTACAAATTATGATGAAACATCATTATTAGAGGAAAACATTTGAATGGAATCGGAACTTACAAATAAAACTTAAAAACAGAAAAATCTTTGGCAATACAAGAAGAAAGCTGAGCAGGTGCTGAAACTCTTGCAGAAGGAGAGGAAAAATACCTTGGCTAATGAGTATGATTCTTCCAGAACCCCCAGTGGAATTCACGAAGCCTCTTGAGGACCAGACGGTCGAAGAGGAAGCCACTGCAGTATTAGAGTGTGAGGTGTCCAGAGAAAATGCGAAGGTGAAGTGGTTCAAAAATGGGACAGAAATTCTCAAAAGCAAGAAGTATGAAATTGTTGCTGATGGCAGGGTCAGAAAGCTTATTATACACAGCTGTACCCCTGAGGACATTAAAACATACACTTGTGATGCTAAGGATTTTAAGACTTCCTGTAACCTGAACGTCGTGCGTAAGTATTCTTCTTACACAGGACTTTTCATTTCCCAACTCTTTAATAACAGTCAAACATTTTTTGCATGCCCTCTTGGTCTAACTGCATTGATAGAATTGCTTCTAACATAATCAATACTGACAAAACCTGATCCTTTATATGTTTAAAAAAAAAGAAAAGTCCTTCTGCTACATCTGGCCTGGTAAGGACAGATAGATCACTTTTCACTCCACTTCTCACTGAGCAGTGAGCAGCTGTGCTCTTTGTCTACATGGGGTAAGCCTACTGAAGGAATATCCTGATACAGATGAGGACAAATTGAATGAAAAAGGTGAGAAGGGGTTCATGATAAAAAAAAAAAGAAAGAAAGAAAGAAAATAAGGAAAAAAGAAAAGAAATGAAAGAATTTCCACTTCAAAGGAAAATGAACTTTCAGGTGTGAGGAACAAGGAGAAAATGAGCATGAAATTTCAGTCTGAATAAGTGCCTGCTAGAGGTCTGCTGTTATATGATAGAGCTCATTCGCATAATGCTCTCTCTGAGAGTAAGAACCCATGAGAAGATGGAGGGAAGCCTGGATTCTTTTGAGTTCTGTGAATGAAGAGAACTCTAATGGTTTTAGCATTACTTCTTCCTCTGATGAAAAATAGAATATCATTTTTTCAAAATGCCACACACTAGCTCATTTTTTTCACTCATTCATTTGTCCAGCCATAACATTTTTTCATTGTGTATTTTTTGTGCAATATTTGTTGTTTGGTTTAGTTGCTTCCCATCTATTAACAGCTACAAAACAATGGCTTTCATTGTGCTTCCATACCTCCTGTGCTGTTTCATTCTTTCCATTTCGTGGTTGCTTCACTTTAGCTTATGACAGAATAGCTTCCTGGATCTCCTGCTTCCCGCTGTCATCCACTTTGTGTCCCAGAATGTCATTGATCAGGAAAGGTCATCTTGGGAAATACCCACAAGGAGGCTGAAAAAAGGAAGATCAAGGGGCAGCTCTCCAATCTTATACATCTGGTGACTTAACTCGGGGAAAAATATGAAACAAGAGATGTAAAAAACCCAAACTCCCTCCCATGCAAAACACATTGCTTTTCGCATTAATAGATTTTATGCTTGACTTATATGTGACATTTTTGAAGCTGATAAAAGAGAAAAAAATGCAGAATGTATGTGATTTCAATTGCAGACTCATGCCTCTTAGCCATAGAAAAGACGGTTAGTAGTCCTTCAAACTTCATTATCATTGAACTCTGCTTATTTCTCAAAGATTATACTGGCTGCCTTAACTAAGATACTGTTTCTTTGCTACTGGTGTTTCTTTTGACAATAGCAACTTTCAACTCTGGAGCAGTATTAATGAAGATTCTTTTTCCTGCTGTTATTCAGAACGGAGCTGATGATCACTAGATAGCTAGATATAGAATTAGTTAGATATATAGTATGCCACATAATTTTATAAAAACTAAAGATATGTAAAAAGCAAAGTCTTATACCTGAGTGGCAGCTCCAAGTGATTTCAGGTAACAGGCTATCTAACTAGCCTGTTAGATAGAAAGGCTCTGCAAGAGACTCACTTTCTCTTAATATGTACATTACTTACAGTAATGTCAGAAAAAAATTCTAAAAACCTAATTTTGAATTCTGATCACCTTCTCTTATAGCTCCCCATGTGGAATTCTTGAGACCACTCACTGATCTTCAAGTGAAAGAAAAAGAAATGGCTCGGTTTGAGTGTGAAATTTCCCGAGAAAATGCTAAGGTCTGTGATTGTAAGGCTGCTATCTTGTGTTGTCAGTACTTTTGGTCTAGCCAAAATGAAAAATACAAAACACTGAATCAAACCCATCTCTACTTGTCACTTTACTTTTACTTTAGTTATGAAATATATACTTGATTAGTTTTTTCTTTTTAGTATCATTCATTGATTATTACTTGAAACACACTGGACTCACAATCATAAGAGTTAAATATTATTAGTTTGGACCACATAAAATTGCTGTTTTCTTATGTTAATATAATCAAATATCAGCAATTTCATATGTCTCAACTAAGTACTCCTTGCTTTGAGTCTCAGTTTACACATCTGGAAAACAAAGGAGTTGGTCTACATGATATCTAAAGCCCTCTGTGGCTCTAAATTTGTATGATCCCATTATTTTTAATAATCAATAATAGTATCACAGCAGCTCACTTAACAATAATTGAAGAATTTCTTTTAGTGTTTAGTTGTATTTGCATTTACTCCTTTGGTAGTTCATACTATAAAGTCTTGTTGGTTCAAGGTCTAGTTGTTTTAAAGGAAATGTGAAGAATAACAAGAAAACTAATAAAGGTATTTACTTATCTTGAATATAGGTTCAATGGTTTAAAGATGGGGCTGAAATTAAAAAGGGCAAAAAGTATGACATCATCTCTAAGGGAGCAGTGCGCATTCTTGTCATCAACAAGTGTCTCCTGGATGATGAGGCAGAATATTCCTGTGAAGTGCGGACAGCGAGAACTTCTGGCACGCTGACAGTACTGGGTAAGAGTGAAGTCTTCCTTTACAGAAATATTTGTGTTGGGAAAAAAACAGTGATATCCAATTTGACTCAATTTTTTAATTCTTCTTGCAGAAGAAGAAGCTGTCTTTACGAAAAATCTTACCAATGTTGAAGTTAGTGAAGGAGACACTATAAAACTAGCGTGTGAAGTCTCCAAGCCTGGGGCAGAAGTGATTTGGTACAAAGGGGATGAAGAAATAATTGAAACAGGAAGATATGAAATACTCACTGATGGACGGAAGAGAATCCTGATCATTCAGAATGCTCACCTTGAGGATGCTGGCAAGTACAACTGCCGACTCCCAAGTACTCGAACGGATGGCAGAGTCAAAGTACACGGTATGAGAATCACAGTGAATAACATTTCATTTCAACAAATTCGTACTTTATATTTAAGATACAAATGCTTACATTTTCAGTATTTTGTGACTTTTTCCCCCAGAACTAGCTGCTGAATTTATCTCAAAGCCTCAAAACCTTGAAATACTTGAAGGAGAAAAGGCTGAATTTGTCTGCTCTATATCAAAGGAAAGCTTTGAAGTGCAGTGGAAGAGGGATGATAAGACACTTGAATCTGGAGATAAATATGACGTTATAGCTGATGGCAAAAAGAGGATCCTCATCGTGAAAGATGCTACCTTACAAGATATGGGCACTTATGTAGTCATGGTTGGTGCCGCCAGAGCAGCAGCTCACTTGACTGTAATTGGTAAGTTTGCTTTTGCATCTTAGGTCTACTTACATTTGTATCTACCAGGTTGGTCCGTCTTTATAGTACAAAGTCTTATTGGTTGCTTTCAGAAAAACTCAGGATCATAGTTCCTCTTAAGGATGCCCGGGTAAAGGAACAAGAAGAAGTCACCTTCCACTGCGAAGTCAATACTGAAGGTGCCAAAGCCAAATGGTTCAGAAATGAAGAAGCTATATTTGATAGTTCCAAATATATCATTCTCCAAAAAGACCTGGTCTACACCCTCAGAATTAGAAATGCACGATTAGACGATCAAGCCAATTATAATGTATCCCTGACCAATCATAGAGGTGAAAATGTTAAGAGTGAAGCCAATCTGATAGTAGAAGGTAAGTCACATGGTATCAGAGATATCTTCAGTCAATTTGTATTATGAACACAATTAAAATCAACATTCTTCTTCTCCTTTACAACAGAGGAGGAACTTAGGATTATTGAGCCTCTTCAAGATATTGAAACAATGGAGAAGAAATCTGTTACCTTCTGGTGCAAGGTGAACCGTCTCAATGTAACACTGAAGTGGACCAAAAATGGAGAAGAGGTGGCTTTTGACAACCGTGTTTTATACAGAATTGACAAATATAAGCACTCGCTTATCATTAAAGACTGTAGCTTCCCAGATGAGGGTGAATACATTGTCACTGCTGGAAAAGATAAATCTGTTGCTGAACTTCTCATCATAGAAGCCCCTACAGAATTTGTGGAACACTTGGAAGACCAGACCGTCACTGAGTTTGATGATGCGGTCTTCTCCTGCCAGCTCTCCAGAGAGAAAGCAAATGTTAAATGGTACAGAAATGGAAGAGAAATCAAAGAAGGCGATAAGTAAGTGAAAATTTCTTAACCTCTATTTCTGTACCTGTATATACACTTTTGACGATTTAGTGGTCATTCTGCCAGCTAACTAATAACTAATTTCTTCTTTTAGATACAAATTTGAAAAAGAAGGAAGTGTACATAGACTCATTATAAAAGATTGCAGGCTGGATGATGAGTGTGAATATGCTTGTGGAGTAGAAGATAGAAAGTCTCGAGCTAGACTTTTTGTGGAAGGTACATATTAAGTGAAAGGACAATTTTAATATTAATATCAGTTTTTAAAAGTTGTGAGCGCAAATACAAATATGTTTGTATTTATTTCACATTCTCTTTTTAGAAATCCCTGTTGAGATCATCAGGCCTCCCCAAGATATTCTCGAAGCCCCTGGTACTGATGTTGTGTTTCTTGCTGAACTCAACAAAGATAAGGTAGAAGTCCAGTGGCTGAGAAATAACATGGTTATTGTCCAGGGTGACAAACACCAGATGATGAGTGAAGGGAAGATTCACAGGCTACAGATTTGTAATATTCAGCCCCGTGACCAGGGTGAATACAGATTTATTGCCAAAGACAAAGAGGCCAGAGCTAAGCTTGAACTAGCAGGTAAGTCCTTTTCTTTTCTTTTCAAATGTCCTCACAATATCATAGACATTGTGTAAGTTTCAGATGTCACTGTTAATTAATGAAGTAATACTTGTGAAAGCCTTTTATTTCTTTTAAGCCCTATCCAAGTGTAACTATTCTAATTTCTCTTACCACAAAGTGTCCCGAGTAAGAGGAAATTGCTAGCATTCCTCTTTACATGCCAGAACCTTGAACAATTCCTGGCATAGTGTGGCTGTTCATTAATTCCCAGAATTAACCTATTGCCCTAGGAGTCTTCCCAACAAACCAAAACTTAGAGAAAGCCCCATTATCTTCTACTTTCCAAACCCCTGTGGGGCCTATTAGGTCTGTTCTCATCCTGACCCAAGCTTCCAAGACATCCTTAGAGGTTGTCATTATGGAAAGCTATTAGTGTGCCTCTTCTACATAAGTAAAAGTTTTTCTGGTTTATCTAAAACTAAGTATGAGGTGCCTACTTTATTAAAAGAAAAAACAAAACATGTTTGCACTATATTTAGTCCTCTGTTATTATTAGTCCTCTGTTATAAATGAGCAAAGAATGAAGATTTTATGGTTTTATATCATCCTTATTCCTCTATACTCCTGAGTCTGATAATTTGCAGAAAAGCTATGAAAACTTTGTCAGTTAGGTTTACTGTGACATACTTCCAAGGTTATGTAACCAATATTTGCTAACCAATACATAGTAAAGAAGCTATGATGTAGCTGGACTATAACTCAAAAGCATTCACATGTTATTTTTCTCACTAACTAGCTGCACCTAAAATCAAGACAGCTGATCAAGATCTTGTGGTCGATGTTGGCCAGCCTTTGACAATGGTGGTGCCCTACGATGCCTACCCCAAAGCAGAAGCTGAGTGGTTTAAAGAAAATGAAGCTCTGTCTTCAAAAACTGTTGATACTACAGCTGAACAAACTTCTTTCAAAATTTTAGAAGCCAAGAAAGGAGACAAAGGAAGGTATAAAATTGTGCTTCAGAATAAATACGGAAAAGCAGAAGCATTCATCAATTTACAAGTTATAGGTAAGCCTGTGAATCACTTAGACTAGGCTAAGAAAGCACAACTGTAAGTGTGAAAACACACTAAAACATTTTTATATGTGCATTTCAGATGTTCCTGGGCCCGTGCGGAACTTAGAAGTGACAGAAACATTTGATGGTGAAGTGAGCCTCGCTTGGGAAGAACCCGTAACTGATGGTGGAAGCAAAATCATAGGTTACGTTGTTGAAAGACGTGACATCAAGAGAAAGACCTGGGTTCTGGCCACTGACCATGCAGAAAGTTGTGAATTTACTGTCACTGGACTTCAGAAAGGAGGAGTTGAGTACTTATTCCGTGTGAGTGCAAGGAACAGAGTCGGCACTGGAGAACCAGTAGAAACTGACAATCCTGTAGAAGCAAGGAGCAAATATGGTATGGAGTTTTTAAGTAAATTGTATACTAGCTTATCTTTGCCTTTTTCCCTGATACAATCCAAAGCCCATGTTTTTGTCTGTGATGAATGCAGATGTTCCAGGTCCTCCTTTGAATGTAACCATCACTGATGTGAATAAATTTGGTGTCTCACTGACGTGGGAACCACCAGAGTATGATGGAGGTGCAGTGATCACAAACTATGTCATTGAATTAAGAGACAAGACTTCTATCAGATGGGACACAGCCATGACAGTAAGAGCTGAGGACCTGTCTGCCACTGTCACTGATGTGGTGGAAGGACAGGAGTATAGTTTCCGGGTCAGAGCCCAAAACCGAATCGGAGTTGGAAAACCAAGTGCAGCCACACCCTTCATCAAAGTTACTGATCCAATTGGTAAGGCCGTCAAAAAAAAGGAAATAATTACTTCCAGAAATTAGTCCTGTTCGTTAAAATAAATCAAATTAAATAAAAATTAATGGAAAGGTAGAATGTCATAAAAATGTAAACAAAATCATGCAAATCCAGTTTGTGCCTACTTTTTTAATTCAGTGAAATCAGTAAACTTGATACATCAAAGGGGATGACAGAAATGGTTATAGCATTGTCTTAATAAATTGACACTGAATGGAAAGGTATGCTCCAACTCTTTCTTCTGCTCCAGGGAGACCAAGTCCTCCTGTGAACCTAAACTCCTCAGATCAGACTCAGTCATCAGTTCAGCTCACGTGGGAACCTCCTCTGAAGGATGGAGGAAGCCCAGTACTGGGCTATGTAATTGAGCGATGTGAAGAAGGAGAAGATAACTGGATCCGCTGCAATAAGAAACTTGTCCCTGAGCTAACTTACAAGGTAGGGTATTTGCACCTAAAAATACATTCAGTATGTGATCATGGATTGAATATACTTGATTTTTACAAATACTGATTCATAATTTCAGGTTACTGGATTACAAAAAGGAAATAAGTATTTATACCGTGTATCTGCAGAAAATAAAGCTGGTGTTTCAGATCCATCAGAAATTCTTGGTCCTCTGACTGCTGATGATGCACCTGGTAAATGGATATTTTATTTTAGATTTGGGGACAGCACATAGCTACTTGAGGGTACCAGAGACCTAAATATGGTACTGGAAACTCATTACTTTTTCTTCTTGATAGTTGAGCCTACAATGGACTTAAGTGCATTTAAGGACGGTCTGGAAGTTATTGTCCCGAAGCCTATCAATATCCTGGTTCCAAGTACAGGCTATCCAAGGCCAACTGCAACCTGGTCTTTTGGAGATAAAGTACTAGAAGCAGGGGACCGTGTAAAAGTGAAAACCTTATCTGCCTATGCTGAACTTGTCATTTCTCCAAGTGAACGTCCAGACAAGGGCATTTATACACTGACATTAGAAAATCCTGTGAAAGCAATTTCTGGGGAAATTGATGTCAATGTAATTGGTAAGGAACTAAAGTTTTTGCCATCTAAGGTGATTTGATAGTATTAACAAATATTGGTTCAAGCTATTGATCATATTGATTTCTCACTGCATTTTTTTAGCTCGCCCAAGTGCACCCAAAGAACTGAAATTTGGTGATGTAACCAGAGACTCAGTACATTTAACTTGGGAACCACCAGATGATGATGGAGGAAGTCCATTAACTGGATACATTGTTGAAAAGCGTGAAGTCAGCCGGAAAACATGGACTAAAGTGAGTTTTGAGCAGTGTTGCACCAACTCCAAAAAAGAGAGTGGGGGAAGTCCTAGAATACTGGGATGCCAAATAAAGTTCGTATGCTTTTGCCTTTACCTTGCTGAAAAAGTACCGAAATGTTTTCAAATGAATTGATGTTAATATTTCCTAAGGTAGTTAACTTTGGTATTAAGATTTGGTATTATTGCCTCATTTTGTGACCCATACCAAATTTTCAACTAGGTTTGTTTAAAAATAAAACAAAACTTACCTGCTCAGTTGGTACCTGATCACGTACCCAATATGCCCCTTCTAAGCTATAAGCCATTCTAAGGACACTCCTTGGTGGTCATCTTCTCCCCCATTAGATTACTTTAATTGGCTTAATCTCCTATTTTTTTCTCCTTAGTTTATTATACTCACTACTATTTTTTACCTTGGTTTAAAATCAAATTTCTACTAACCAACCTGCCACCTTTGGTACAAACTGTAAAACAGTTCCACCTTATATTAAGGCTCACATACTGTTGCATCTTACTTTGCAGTTTTTTCCCTAATATGAAATTAATATAAGAATAATCCTTAGCATTTGAAACAACTTCCATTGGTAACCCTACTCATGATAAAAATCTTTTGACTTGGGCAAAGGTTTTTTGGGGAAACAACTAATGAACTTAATTTCCCAGGTTATAGACTTGGTGACTGACCTAGAATTCACAGTTCCTGATCTTGTCCAAGGAAAAGAATATTTATTTAAAGTCTGTGCTTGTAACAAGTGTGGCCCTGGAGAACCTGCATATGTTGATGAACCTGTAAATATGTCAGTTCCTGCAAGTGAGTACCTTCTTATGATTCCTTACCTAGCCTCTTGTTGCCTGCTTTTGCTTTTAGAACCTAGAATTGAAGTTACGGGGGAAAGGCATGGGTTGGCAGTATGGATATTTCATAGATGGCCTAAGATTGATTCTCTCTTTAAAATGACTAAAATTTGACTCTCTCTAAAAAATAGCGGTACCTGATCCACCAGAGAATGTTAAATGGAGAGATCGAACAGCCAAGAGCATCTTCCTAACATGGGATCCACCTAAATATGATGGCGGCTCTCGCATCAAAGGATATATAGTTGAGAAATGTCCACGTGGTTCTGATCGATGGGTCGCCTGTGGGGAACCAGTTGCAGAAACAAAGTAAGTAGTTAAATTATTTGATACAAGAGTAAATGTTTCTTATTAATGGGTTGGAAAACATAACTATTAGTTGTCTCATTGAGAATTCCCATGGTGTGCCTGTCTGATTTTAAAAAGTGATGTTGAACTTATCCCCTACTCAAGGTTTTCATGAGTTACTATATTGAAGCAATTCAGAATTAACATTATTACCAGGGGTATGAATTTGGGAAAGATTACAAATACTACACAGAAGATAGGTTATCTGCATTAGAGTAAAATACCCTATTTTGTTTTCTGACAGAATGGAAGTAACAGGTCTTGAAGAAGGCCAGTGGTATGCCTACCGCGTGAAGGCCTTGAACAGGCAAGGTGCCAGCAAACCAAGCAAACCCACAGATGACATCCAGGCTGTGGACACACAGGGTATTTATTTGTCCTATTTTGTTATCAACCAGATCCCTGACTTTAATTCTACTTGAGCTTGCTGACATTATTCTTTTCCAATTCAGAGGCTCCAGAAATTTTCCTTGATGTGAAGCTCCTTGCTGGCCTTACTGTAAAAGCAGGAACTAAGATTGAACTTCCTGCCACTGTAACTGGAAAACCTGAACCTAAAATAACTTGGACAAAAGCTGATACGCTTCTGAAGCAGGACAAAAGAATCACCATTGAAAATGTTCCCAAAAAATCCACAGTGACTATTGCTGATAGTAAGAGAAGTGACACTGGCACCTACATCATCGAGGCTGTGAATGTCTGTGGTCGGGCCACTGCTGTGGTAGAAGTGAATGTCTTAGGTAAAAATGGGCAAACCCGTCCAACTACTTAAAAAAACAAAATGTGATTTTTTTTTTAATGATTTTTTCTGAGTGTGCAATGTCATTCACAGATAAACCTGGACCGCCAGCTGCTTTTGATATCACAGAAGTGACCAACGAGTCATGTCTTCTAACATGGAATCCGCCACGAGATGATGGCGGATCTAAAGTCACAAATTATGTTGTGGAGAGAAGAGCAACTGACAGTGAAGTGTGGCATAAGCTCTCATCAACTGTGAAGGATACAAACTTCAAGGCAACCAAATTAACACCCAATAAAGAATACATCTTCAGAGTTGCTGCAGAAAACATGTATGGTGTTGGTGAACCAGTTCAGGCCTCCCCAATAACAGCCAAATTTCAGTTTGGTAAGTTTTTTATTAATCAGTTAAGGAAAGAAAAAAGCGTGCTTGTGTAAAACTTGGATTTAGGTATCATATTTACAAATTGGACATATAACACTACATCATCATCCTGTCTAATAGATCCACCTGGACCTCCAACTCGCCTAGAACCTTCTGACATCACTAAAGATGCAGTGACCCTCACATGGTGCGAGCCAGATGATGATGGTGGCAGCCCAATCACTGGATACTGGGTGGAAAGATTAGATCCTGATACTGACAAATGGGTTAGATGCAATAAGATGCCAATAAAGGATACAACATACAGGTATACCCCGAATCTCTATCAAGATGTTAAAACATCAGTGTATATAAATTTTCATTCTTTAGCATTTCTTTTGATTATATATGATTATACAGTACTATAAAATTTTAGTATTTTTTACTTATATTTTCTATTAACACATGATTTTTGAAAGACATAAATTCCATTTAAGGACACACTTTTTAGTTTCTTACTATAAAGTATTAACTTCCTAGAAGTTTCTAAATGTTTTGGTCCTCCAGTATATTATGATAATGAAATGATCATTATGATGGATATTATAATTAGACTGATACATTTGACCAAATCTTAAGTGTGTAAGACTTAAAAGGCAGTTTTAAATTTACATTGAAATATTTTCAATTAAATTTCCAAATCAGTTTTTCACAATTTAAATAAATTCATTTCTTCTAAGTAAAATAAACAGAAATTTCTGCTTCTTATCATGGTATTCAACCAGCACTTTGTTCCTAATTCAGAGTGAAAGGTCTAACCAATAAGAAAAAATATAGATTCCGTGTGTTGGCTGAAAATCTTGCTGGACCTGGAAAACCAAGTAGATCAACTGAACCAATCTTAATAAAGGATCCCATAGGTATTATTTATATGTTTTTATGTGGTATTTTGAGTCTTATATTAACTCCTCTGACAAATCTAAATAATGATTTCATCTCATTGGCTTGCAGATCCTCCATGGCCCCCTGGAAAACCTACCGTGAAAGATGTAGGCAAAACATCATTAACATTGAACTGGACAAAGCCAGAGCATGATGGCGGGGCAAAGATTGAATCTTACGTCATTGAAATGCTAAAGACTGGAACAGACGACTGGGTCCGAGTGGCTGAAGGAGTTCCCACAACACAGCATTTGCTCACAGGGCTCATGGAAGGGCAGGAATACTCATTCCGAGTTAGAGCTGTGAACAAAGCTGGGGAAAGTGAGCCCAGTGAACCCAGCGACCCTGTGCTTTGCCGGGAGAAGCTATGTAAGTCACTCTTGATGTTTGGGATATTTAAATTCTTCTGAAGTATATCTGAGGTCTACAGAATGAGAAAATATGAAAAACTCA
The DNA here is from genome assembly GCF_040802235.1 of Manis javanica. Classification (NCBI taxonomy): domain Eukaryota; kingdom Metazoa; phylum Chordata; class Mammalia; order Pholidota; family Manidae; genus Manis; species Manis javanica. Next base: position 55,470,054 of record NC_133167.1, read on the forward strand.
ATACTAGGTTATTTCATCCTTGCTGTATGATTTCCCAGGAACTACTAGAAAAAATAATGAAGACTAAATACTGAACAATAAAAAATTGATTTTCCTTTCTTTTTTTCTTCTTCAGATCCTCCATCACCACCTCGCTGGCTTGAAGTTATTAATATCACAAAAAATACAGCAGACCTAAAGTGGACAGTTCCTGAGAAAGATGGAGGGTCTCCCATCACCAACTACATCGTGGAAAAGAGAGATGTGAGGCGAAAAGGGTGGCAAACAGTGGACACAACTGTCAAGGACACCAAGTGCACAGTGACCCCGCTGACAGAGGGCTCTTTGTATGTGTTCCGAGTCGCTGCAGAAAATGCCATAGGACAAAGTGACTACTGTGAAATTGAGGACTCAGTCCTGGCCAAAGACACATTTAGTATGCTAACTTAATCTTTGTGATACCATTTGTAGTGATTATCACTTTTTCCTCTGGTTTTTCTAACCATGGAATATTTTGCCTTCAGCCACCCCTGGACCACCCTATGCTCTGACAGTGGTTGATGTAACAAAACGACATGTTGACCTCAAGTGGGAACCACCTAAAAATGATGGTGGAAGACCAATACAGAGGTAAAACCTTAATTAACTCATAAAGAATAATTTACACTTTGCCAAAAATTCTTAATTTTGTTTCTTCTATTAATGCTAATGAAATACATTTCTATTTCAATAGATACATCATTGAGAAGAAAGAAAAGTTAGGTACCCGTTGGGTAAAAGCTGGAAAGACTGCAGGACCTGACTGTAAATTCAGAGCAACTGATGTCATTGAAGGAACAGAGGTCCAGTTTCAGGTTCGGGCAGAAAATGAAGCTGGAGTTGGTCACCCAAGTGAACCCACAGAAATCCTGTCAATCGAAGACCCAACAGGTACGTGACGCTGATTAGATCAAAGTTATCATCTAGGGCTTGGTGATCAGACTGTGAACATGAATGTTTCACTCTTCTTTCAGGTCCTCCTTCACCTCCCCTTGACTTGCACGTGACTGATGCTGGGAGAAAACACATCGCCATTGCTTGGAAGCCTCCAGAGAAAGATGGCGGAAGTCCTGTTATAGGATACCATGTCGAAATGTGTCCCGTAGGCACTGAGAAATGGATGCGAGTTAATTCTCGCCCAATAAAAGACTTGAAATTCAAGGTTGAAGAAGGTGTTGTTCCCGATAAGGAATACGTTCTGAGAGTGAGAGCTGTCAATGCTGTTGGTGTCAGCGAGCCATCTGAAATCTCCGAAAATGTGGTTGCCAAAGACCCAGACTGTAAGAACACAGTTTCTTTTATAACTAATAAAACAGGCCTTATTCATGCATTGCATTTTGACATACTGTTTTTTCCCCTTGAATTATATCTCACAGGTAAGCCAACAATCGATTTGGAGACTCATGACATTGTTGTTATTGAAGGTGAAAAGTTAAGCATTCCTGTTCCCTTCAGAGCTGTCCCAGTTCCAACTGTTAGTTGGCATAAAGATGGCAAAGAAGTTAAAGCAAGTGATAGATTAACGATGAAGAACGATCACATCTCTGCACACATCGAAGTTCCCAAGAGTGTGCATGCAGACGCTGGAATTTACACCATTACACTGGAGAACAAGCTTGGCTCAGCAACTGCCTCTATCAATGTCAAAGTCATAGGTAAACTCTCTTTGATGAAACACCAGGCAGTCTTCACACATTGGGATGATTAGTTAAATTTGCAGTGTTAGTATGGGTGGCACCACTGTAAAATAAATGTCCTTTCGGATTATTTCTTCCCATATGAGAAGCAAAGCAGTTCTCAAGAGATCAAATTGCTAGTTAAACTCTGATTAGACTAACTTTTTTCTGTTTTTTCTTTTTGCTGTTATTTTCATATGAAGTACAATTTAAATAAAAGATATAGCACACCCAAAGACTATATAAACAGCTGATATTCATTGATTAATTGAAGTTGTATTTTTTCCATTGTATTCTCAACCAGAGTTAGTAACACTTTCTCCCCCCTTCCCTTACTACACACAGTGTATGGAAATTTGTGAGGCTATTTTTGCTTGAAACAAAGACTCGGGGGAGCAGCTGACATTTAGTAGTTGGGGGCAAGGATGCTAAATGGCCTTCAGTGAAAGGGACAGTCCAGCACATCAAAAACTATCCCACACAAAATGTAAACAGTCCTATTTAAGAAAGAGTATACTATTAATATGCTGACTTTTCAGATTACAATAATGATCTATTTTATTGCTAATAGGCCTACCCGGACCATGCAAAGATATTAAAGCAAGTGATGTGACCAAGAGCTCTTGTAAATTAACCTGGGAACCTCCGGAATATGATGGTGGAAGCCCAATTCTTCATTATGTCCTTGAACGCAGAGAAGCTGGGAGGAGGACTTATATACCAGTCATGTCTGGTGAGAATAAACTATCTTGGACTGTAAAAGATCTCATACCAAATGGTGAATACTTCTTCCGTGTTAAAGCTGTCAACAAGATTGGTGGAGGCGAATATATTGAACTGAAAAATCCAGTCATTGCTCAAGATCCAAAGCGTAAGTTTGGGCACAGATGTAATACAGCTAGGATTTAGTAAGCAATTTTTTTTATTTTAAGAAGATGGGCTTCCCCATATTAACATTTTTTTTCTTGCTCTTCAGAGCCCCCTGATCCACCTGTAGATGTTGAGGTTCATAATCCTACAGCTGAGGCAATGACTATTACATGGAAGCCACCTCTGTATGATGGAGGGAGCAAGATAATGGGTTATATCATAGAGAAGATTGCTAAGGGTGAGGACAAATGGAAGCGATGCAATGAGCACTTGGTACCAGTCCTTACCTATACAGCAAAGGGACTTGAAGAGGGAAAGGAATACCAATTCCGTGTCCGAGCAGAAAACGCAGCTGGTATCAGTGAACCTTCTCGGGCCACTCCTCCAACCAAAGCTGCAGATCCTATTGGTAGGTTTTATTTAATGAGGTTACCATTTTCTCATTGTGAAATAAATGAGAGCAATGTTTTGTCAAATATTTTCACCTGAATTGAAAACAATTATGGCTTTTAATCATTACAGATGCCCCAAAAGTCATTATGAGAACAAGCCTCGAAGTGAGACGAGGTGACGAAATAGCACTTGACGCAACTATTTCTGGGTCACCTTACCCAACTATTACCTGGCTCAAGGATGACAAAGTTATTACACCAGAGGAAATTAAGAAGCGAGTAACACCCATAGTCAGGAAGAAGAGGGGTGAAGTTCAAGAAGAAGAACCATTTGTCCTGCCTCTAACAGAGCGTTTGAGTATTGACAATAGCAAAAAGGGAGAATCTCAGCTACGTGTCCGGGATTCTCTCCGACCTGACCATGGCCTGTTTATGATCAAAGCTGAAAACGACCATGGCATCGCAAAAGCTCCCTGTACTGTCAGCGTGCTGGGTAAGTAGATGCAACTATACTTCCCAATGGAAGAAAGTCTATAGAAGAGTCTCAGTAAATCACAAAAATAGAGAGTTCTGTGGGGATTTAAAAGCTCTGGCAAGGTATCCTCAGTCCCATTTTTTTCTCCTGGCTATGTAAAAGAAATGAAAGAACCTTGTTATTCATTAGCCAACTTGATCGAGATACACAGGTGTAGGAAAAATGGAAACCTATGTCAAAGGAGCATACTGATAATTACATTTTTTGTTGTAACCATTTCTTCACAAATTTTAATCACTGCTGTCTCTTGAAATATTAGATACACCGGGACCACCAATCAACTTTGTATTTGAAGATATTAGAAAGAACTCAGTCCTCTGTAAATGGGAACCACCCCTTGATGATGGTGGCAGTGAAATTATAAACTACACTTTGGAAAAGAAAGACAAGACAAAACCTGACTCAGAATGGATTGTTGTCACTTCAACACTTAGACATTGCAAATACTCAGTGACAAAGTTGATTGAAGGGAAAGAGTACCTCTTCCGTGCAAGAGCTGAAAATAGGTTTGGGCCTGGACCTCCATGTGTTTCAAAGCCACTTATAGCTAAAGATCCATTTGGTAAGATTCCTTTAGCATCTAAACTTTGCTTTTTTACCATATGTGTTAATATATGCAGTATCACAACTTGTAAATTTGAATTTTTTAGTCATCCTAGGAAATTAATTCAAACACCCTATTTTTTTTTTTTAACAGAACCTCCTGATGCACCTGATAAACCCATTGTGGAAGATGTCACCAGCAACAGCATGCTGGTGAAATGGAATGAACCGAAAGACAATGGAAGTCCCATCTTGGGTTACTGGCTTGAAAAACGTGAGGTTAATAGTACACATTGGACTCGTGTCAATAGGAGCCTTCTGAATTCTTTGAAGACCAAAGTAGAAGGCCTATTGGAAGGACTCACCTATGTCTTCAGGGTCTGTGCTGAAAATGCAGCTGGACCCGGAAAGTTCAGTCCACCTTCAGATCCCAAGACAGCACATGATCCAATCTGTAAGTAATTTCCGAATAAGTGGGGTGTACACTATGGTGACTATAATTAACAGTATGTGTTATATACTTAAAAGTTGTTAAGGGAATAAATCATAAATGTTATTGCTACAAAAAATTCTAATTATGTGAGGGAATGGAATTGTTAACTAACATCATTGTACTAGTAACTGCAATTTATACATGAACCAAATCATCACATACAACTTAAACTTACATATGTAATATGACAATAATATCTCAATAAAGCTGAGAAAAATCAAACAAAATATGAGCAATGACTACAGCCACATATATTGAGGCTTCAATGTAAAATTTTAAATGCCTGCATATATAACTTCCAAGTTTCATGAAACAATACGTATCTATATTACATGCAATACACTATGGGGAAGTAAAAGAGAAAGTGGGATAGAGTAAGGTACCGTACCTTTCAAGACCATCAGTGAGTTAGTGAGTTTTGATTTGAGTATCTGCACTCATTCTAGCTCCACCTGGGCCACCTGTCCCAAGAATCACTGACACAAGCTCTACAACTATCGAACTAGAATGGGAACCCCCAGCTTTCAATGGTGGTGGAGAGATTATTGGCTACTTTGTTGATAAGCAGCTGGTTGGCACAAATGAATGGTCACGCTGCACAGAGAAGATGATAAAGGTCCGTCAGTTCACTGTCAAAGAAATCCGAGAAGGTGCAGATTACAAACTTCGAGTGAGTGCCGTCAATGCTGCAGGTGAAGGGCCGCCGGGAGAAACAGAACCTGTTACTGTGGCTGAACCTCGAGGTACTTAAAAGTTATGTAAATAAGATTATGGATATTTTCCCAGTATGGGATTATGTTTTTCATCTTTCTTGGGCTCACGTATGACTGTCCTCTTTCAACAGAGCCTCCAAATGTGGAACTAGATGTTTCTGTCAAGGCTGGAATACAAATAATGGCTGGGAAGACTTTGAGAATTCCAGCGGTGGTAACTGGCCGTCCAGTGCCTACAAGAGTATGGACCATAGAAGAAGGAGAGCTGGATAAAGACCGCGTTGAAATAGAGAACGTTGGAACCAAATCTGATCTAATTATCAAGAATGCACTGAGAAAAGATCATGGCAGATATGTGATTACAGCTACCAATAGCTGTGGTTCCAAATTTGCAGCAGCCAGGGTAGAAGTTTTTGGTAAGGAATATTACCTAGATTTTCATAGGATTTTCCCAAGTGATACTGTCTCACTGCACTGATTTTCAACGTTCTTTTGTCTTTCAGATGTCCCTGGTCCAGTTCTTGACTTAAAACCTGTTGTAACAAACAGAAAGATGTGTCTGCTTAACTGGTCTGATCCAGCAGATGATGGAGGAAGTGATATCACAGGATTTATTATTGAAAGAAAAGATGCTAAGATGCATACTTGGAGACAACCAATAGAGACTGAGAGATCTAAATGTGACATTACAGGTCTCCTTGAGGGACAAGAATATAAGTTCCGTGTGATTGCCAAGAACAAATTTGGCTGTGGCCCTCCTGTTGAGATAGGACCAATTCTTGCAGTTGATCCACTAGGTAAAAGAGGATTTCATTGTATTTATAAAGTAAATACTGTTTGCTTCTAGTTATGTCACTTATTTATTGAGGCTATGACTTCCAACTCCCAAAAGTCTCATAATCTATTGCTAGAGAGTAATAAGGAAGGTAAATAATTATTAGAGTTTTAAGAATACCATATTTGCTATCATTTTAATGCAATTTTTGGCTTACTTTTTATGTACTAAAAAAGCTGAATCTACTAGAGCTTAGCAATAACCTTAAAATATTTTAGAAACATTACATCTTTGCAATAGTATACACAGGAGTAATTAATAGTTTAAGGGTTAAAGCAAGTGAATTGTTTTTGAAATATTACTGGATAGATAACTGCTCTATGATAGATAAATGTCTTAGCCTTCCTTTAGCCCTCAAATCATCCCCACACTGAAGGATATGAAGGCCTAAAACCAGAAAGAGACATCGAAGAATAGAAGATCAACCAAAGGAAATCTTGACCAGTATGAACAAAAATGAAACCCAAAAATTGCACACAGTTGGTAATGCACACTGGCATCCCATTCAAGACAGCAAAGTCTTTGAGGATGACCAATTCCCCAGGAGACAAGAATTATTCCTCCACCACCACCACCCTCCACCATAAAAAAGAAACAGTATTACCTCACTGTTCTAACAGCTCAGGTTGTGCCAGAGGTGTCAGAACAGAGGTGGGCTTCCACGGCAAAGCTCTTCTGGCTGCAGTAATAGTCAACAAGAGTGGGTTGGGTCTAGTTTCACCACTCAATGCTTATTCTTTCTGCTTTGTCCTTTGGGACACAAAACTGCAGCAGCATTACATGAATTCTCTTTCCACCCCATTTTAAACCCACACTGAGACAACATAGTTCAAAGTTCGTTCAGTGTATCTACTCACTGTCTGTCAATAAAAGAGGAGACACTTTGCTCTCAGCTTGTCATCCAAAGCAAAACTTCACAGACCTGCTCTCCTAGTTCATTAGGATTAGATGCTCCCCCAGAGACAGAGGTAAAATATACCTAAAATGCTCAGTGTTAAAAAAAAAAAAGCATACATGCTTCCCAATTAATTTTTAATAAATAATATTGACTATAAAACTTACTATGAAAAATTCTGTCTATATGAATGCCTATAATTGTGTTAACACATTTTGAGAAGGATTTTAAAGGTGAATCTGAAGTTATGCCAAGCAGAAACCTGTTTTTCACATAAATAATTCGAGGTGAAATATTTCCATATGAATATTTATTTCATGCTGGTCATTTCAACTTGCTTCTTGTTAAAGGTCCTCCAACATCTCCTGAGAGGCTCACATATACAGAAAGGACAAAATCCACTATCACCCTTGACTGGAAAGAGCCCCGCAGTAATGGTGGCAGCCCCATCAAAGGATACATCATTGAAAAACGGCGTCACGACAGACCTGACTTTGAAAGAGTTAACAAGCAACTCTGCCCAAACACATCTCTTCTGGTGGAAGATCTCGATGAACACCAAATGTATGAGTTCCGTGTCAAAGCTGTCAATGAAATTGGAGAAAGTGAACCATCCCTGCCTCTCAATGTGGTCATACAAGATGATGAAGGTGTGGAATCTGAACGTCACAGTAATTGTAATGCACTTTCCAGTGCTGCCTTTATCTCATAGGCTGAACAAACTTCTTTGTGACTTTGCTGTGTTTTTTTTTTCTCTTCCCTTTCTTTTTGCAGTGCCTCCAACTATCAAGTTGCGCCTGTCTGTTCGAGGAGACACCATCAAAGTCAAGGCAGGAGAGCCTGTTAACATCCCCGCAGATGTGACAGGCCTTCCAATGCCTAAGATTGAATGGTCCAAGAATGAAACTGTGATTGAGAAACCTACTGATGCACTTAAGATAACCAAGGAAGAAGTATCCCGAAGTGAGGCAAAGACTGAGCTTAGCATTCCCAAAGCAGTCCGGGAGGACAAAGGCACTTACACAGTTACTGCGTCCAATCGCCTTGGCTCAGTGTTCCGAAATGTTCATGTGGAAGTGTATGGTAAGGGATCTGTTTACTTATGTCAAAATGAAAGCCAGGATCTGTTGAAGAACTGCCTTCTCAATCTCCTCTGTTGGCTCCCTTCCAGATCGTCCATCCCCACCAAGAAATCTTGCTGTTACTGACATTAAAGCTGAATCCTGCTGCTTGACATGGGATGCCCCTCTAGACAATGGTGGCAGTGAAATCACCCATTATATCATTGACAAACGTGATGCTAGTAGGAAGAAGAGTGAATGGGAGGAAGTCACCAACACTGCTGTAGAGAGGAGATATGGGGTAAACTCTTCTAAATATTTTCTTATACGCATTAAAAGGACATGACTGAATCAACACCGTTTTAGCATAACCTTGGAATTTAATGATTAAAGTCAAAAGTATACACAAAAAAACTTTACTGTAGTTTTTAGCACTATGCACTACAGCCACTTAGTAAATACTATTTGTTATACAGATTCCCTTTTACTTGAGAGATCCACTATTACATTTACATATTGTCATTTTTGAAAGGCTTTCTCCATGTTTGAGTCTATGTATTTTGAAATGATATATTTATTTGAGCTTATACATTTATTGCTTCTTATAGCTCTCCTGGCCAAAAAACCTTGAATTTTAAAATAAGTGAAAATCAACATGCGTATATTGTTTTCTAAGAAATTATTCATATGATTTCTAGGTCTGGAAACTGATCCCCAATGGTCAGTATGAATTCCGAGTTAGGGCAGTAAATAAATATGGAACCAGCGATGAGTGCAAATCAGATAAAGTGGTCATTCAAGATCCGTACCGCCCTCCTGGACCTCCGGGAAAACCGAAAGTTGTGGAGCGCACCAAAGGCTCGATGCTAGTGAGCTGGACTCCTCCCCTGGACAATGGTGGCTCGCCAATTACGGGCTACTGGCTGGAGAAGAGAGAGGAGGGAAGTCCCTACTGGTCACGTGTTAGTCGAGCACCAATAACTAAAATGGGATTGAAAGGTGCTGAATTTAATGTTCCTCGTTTGATTGAAGGTGTTAAATACCAGTTCAGAGCAATGGCAATAAATGCTGCAGGAATTGGACCTCCCAGTGAACCATCAGATCCAGAGGTTGCAGGAGAGCCTATAAGTAAGTATACTTCCATTTCTGGAATTTATAAAGGGCAAAGCCACTAAATTGATAATTCTGCTCTTAAATTTCTCATATTTTTCTATGCCAAATGATTTTATTTATTAAAGTAAAAAGTTCTATACCTATGTAGACTATCTGAAGTATATGTATATATGCATAACATATATATATACACACTCTATGCACATATATTTATGTATACATACACATATATATATATATATACACATATACATACAAGCATAAAATCATACAGTTTTTAAACATTTAGATTAAACCTAGTATTTTGTGAATAATCACAAGAATAAAGCCTCTGGACTATAAGCTGTTCTGTGCTCCTATATCTTAAATAAACCTCTATCACATTAGATACTGTGGAAATTATCTCCCTCACTAAACAGACCCTCCCCTAAGAGCTCTACAAAAAGAAAAATGTTAACTCTTCAATAATATTTATTGAACAAAGATATAAGATTCCAAGCACAGTCTGTGAAACCAAAAAAAATTCTTCTGAAAGAGTAAAATTACTCTTATTTCTATATGGAGCATATATGTAAAATGAAGTAGTCATTCATTCATTAATCAAATTATGATTGAAGATTTCTGTAGTTGTAAAGTACTGTCATAATTGTAAGAGATTGTTATATGATTATTGCAGATGTTGACCCTATCCCTAAAGGGCATTAAGATTAGTTTGTGTTCAAGTTTACCAGCTAATGATGAAATCATTTTTAATTTAAAATTTATGGTAAATTAAAGAAAACAACTTTTTAGTAGAGAATATTGCAAAATCTCTTCAAAAGGATCTCAAAAAGTAAAATAGGTTTCTACCAATCATGTGTAAATAGGCTATAGATTTATCTAGAGATAGTGAGTAATCCTTCATATCCCAGTTAGTTGTTTGCTTTCTTAGTTTTTGCATTAATGTTAAATGAAATAGACTGTTTCTTACATTTCTCTTCTCTAGAAGGTAATTTATTCTTTTGGCATTCCTATTTTAATAGATACAACATAAAATATCATATATAGTAAAAAAAATTCTTATGGTATATAAATTTAGCATTCCATCACCTTTAAGATTTGGTTTTCTTTTTCTTATTAGATCCACCAGGGCCGCCTTCTTGCCCAGAAGTCAAAGATAAAACAAAGTCAAGCATCTCATTAGCATGGAAACCTCCTGCGAAAGATGGTGGCAGTCCAATCAAAGGATACATTGTAGAAATGCAAGAAGAAGGTTCTACTGACTGGAAACCAGTTAACGAACCAGGCAAACTTCTCACTACCTGTGAATGTGTGGTGCCAAATCTGAAAGAACTCAGGAAGTACAGATTCAGAGTAAAAGCTGTCAACGAAGCTGGCGAATCTGAACCAAGTGATACAACTGGAGAGATCCCTGCCGCTGATATTCAAGGTACTAGTCCTGATTCCATTTACGTAGTCATCTTTTAATCTGATATGAAATAGATTAATTTACCAGATATATGTCAGTTACGTTTTTGGAAAAGGTTAGCTAAATCCTGTTGTGTTATTCATGGTATTGCAGAGGTACCAGAAGTTTTCATTGATATTGGAGCACAAGACTGTCTGGTTTGTAAAGCTGGCTCACAGATTAGGATTCCTGCTGTCGTCAAGGGACGCCCAACACCAAAATCATCTTGGGAATTTGATGGAAAGGCAAAGAAGGCAATAAAGGTAAGATAATTGTAATTCTCTGTGTGCCCTATTGAACCACTCGAAGGAATATTTACACTGCAACTGACTATCTTCTTTTCTAATAGGACGGAGTTCATGATATACCTGAAGACTCACAGGTAAAAACCAAAGACAAAATATCAGAAATTAGTATTAAGCCTTCAATACTGCTATTATTTCACTCAATGTACAACTGCTGTTTTCTTTTTGCAGCTGGAGACTGCTGAAAACTCATCAGTAATTATTATACCAGAGTGTAAACGATCTCATTCAGGCAAATACAGCATCACAGCCAAGAATAAAGCAGGACAAAAGACTGCAAATTGTAGAGTTAAAGTCATGGGTAAGGAAGAGTTTAAAAGTGACTATGGAAGCAGAAAAAATTATTTTAAACAAAGTAGCATTGTTTATGTTGTGATTTGCATCCAACAGACGTACCAGGGCCACCCAAAGATCTGAAAGTCAGTGACATCACAAGGGGTAGTTGCAGACTTACATGGAAGATGCCAGATGATGATGGAGGAGACAGGATCAAAGGCTATGTTATTGAAAAGAAAACTATTGATGGAAAAGCCTGGACTAAAGTCAATCCAAACTGTGGAAGCACCTCATTTGTAGTTCCTGATCTCATCTCTGAACAACAATATTTCTTCCGTGTGCGTGCAGAAAACCGTTTTGGTATTGGTGCACCTGCAGAAACCATTCAGAGGACCACTGCCAGAGATCCAATATGTAAGTTTTTTAATCTAAGATTAAAACAGCTTCTCAAACTTGATGTATGTTGTTATAAACAATGATTAATAACTCCTTTAACTATTTTTAAAGATCCTCCTGATCCCCCTATCAAACTCAAGATTGGTCTCATAACAAAGAACACAGTACACCTGTCATGGAAACCCCCAAAGAACGATGGGGGCTCCCCTGTCACACACTATATTGTTGAGTGCCTTAAGTGGGACCCTACTGGGACAAAGAAAGAAGCCTGGAAGCAGTGCAATAAGCGTGATGTGGAAGAACTGGAATTCACCGTTGAAGACCTTATAGACGGTGGGGAATATGAATTCAGAGTCAAAGCTGTAAATGCTGCAGGAGTCAGCAAACCCTCAGACACTGTAGGCCCTGTGATTGTCAAAGATCAGACATGTAAGTACTGGCATATTAATAGAGAATTCCCTCTTTATGAATATGTTCCTAGATATTCGGTAAGACAAAATGAAGAGCTATTATACCTGTACCTCGGGAAGGTACCATGGGTTGAATGTGGATGTGGACACATTACTCAGTCACTCATTCCCTCAACTTCCACAGAATTATTATATTTCCTTACATATTACCTTTCCCTTATTTAAAGGAGATGATGTTCGAAGCTTCCTTACTGTAATTTTCTGCATGGCAGGTTTTACTTTCAAAAGTTAAAGCAATTCCTCTGCATGATCCTCAAAAGGGGCCAAAGGTGATCAGTTTTTTTTTCCCCTCAGTAACTGCTAAGACCTATTTATCTCCACAATCACCTTTCTTTTTCTTTTTGAGAAAAATGTATATCCATTTTAATAGATAAAATATGCATACAAATATGTAATATGTCTTCCTCTAGTTTTTGTTACCTTCACTACTTTTGTGTATTCAGTTCTCCCTTCTAAATTTAGGAGGGTTGTAGTCACTACCCTCTTTGCATATTCTTACACTAAATTTATGGAAAATGAGAAATTTCTTTGCCTCTACTAGAAGTTATATTTCTTAAAAGGGGGATTCATCTTAGAATGGACATAGTAGGTCCCTTCCTAACTCTTTACAAATATTAAAGGGAATATCATGAAGGAACTCCCAAGCCTAAGCTACTACAATGTTCACTTCTCTCTCTACCCTTTTTCAATACCTATGTGTGTAAAGATGCCAGGTAAGAGAGAGGCACTAGCTGATACATAGCCACAGGAGAGCCAATAAAGGATGGTGACCACATGTACCTTCCCCTCAAATAGACAAATTAGCTGAAGACAAATCTGTTCTTCATATTGGACCATGCTACAAAGCCTCACTATAATAGTTCAAATATATACCTTACAGTCCCTGTGAATTCTCCTTTCTATCCTTCAATGCTATATGTTCCTAACGACAACTTTTTTAAAAATATAATCTAGGCCCGCCATCAATTGATCTAAAAGAGTTCATGGAGGTGGAAGAAGGAACTGATGTTAGCATTGTGGCCAAAATTAAAGGTGTGCCATTCCCGACACTAACCTGGTTTAAGGCTCCTCCAAAGAAGCCAGATAACAGAGAACCTGTCATCTATGACACCCATGTCAACAAACTGGTGGTGGATGATACTTGCACCTTAGTAATTCCACAGTCTCGCAGGAGTGACACTGGCTTGTACACCATCACAGCTGTGAATAATCTGGGAACAGCATCAAAAGAGATGAGACTGAATGTCCTTGGTAAATATTTCATGGTTTTATTAAAACTACACGTTTTTCTGTTCATAAATACAATATTTGCCTTTAAAAACATTCTGCTAATGAAGTTTCCCTTTTTAAAACCATTTTAGGTCGTCCTGGCCCTCCAGTAGGACCAATAAAGTTTGAATCTATTTCAGCAGATCAAATGACATTATCTTGGCTTCCACCTAAAGATGATGGTGGGTCTAAGATCACAAACTATGTAATTGAGAAAAGAGAAGCTAACAGGAAGACATGGGTGCGTGTCTCCAGTGAGCCTAAAGAGTGCATGTACACAATTCCCAAATTGCTAGAAGGCCATGAATATGAATTCCGAATCATGGCCCAGAATAAATATGGCATTGGGGAGCCTCTTGAGAGTGAACCTGAAACAGCAAGAAACCTCTTCTGTAAGTAGAATATGTCTCACATACAAAGTCATTCTTATTGGTGGTTTTCACAGTTTCTCATAAATCAGTGGTTTTTCCTACAGCTGTCCCTGGACCACCAGGCAAACCAACAGTTAGCAGTGTGACTCGTAACTCCATGACTGTCAACTGGGAAGAGCCAGAATATGATGGAGGCTCTCCAGTCACAGGGTACTGGCTAGAAATGAAAGACACCACTTCAAAGAGATGGAAGAGAGTTAATCGAGATCCCATTAAAGCCATGACTTTGGGTGTTTCTTATAAAGTGACTGGTCTTATTGAAGGTTCAGATTATCAATTCCGGGCATACGCAATCAATGCCGCTGGTGTGGGTCCCCCAAGTCTGCCATCAGACCCAGTGACTGCTAGGGATCCAATAGGTAAGCCTTGAAATCATTCTTTTTTTTTTTCCCAAAAGAATGTCATGGAAAATTCAAGAACACTAATGTGTAACGGTTCTTTCCAGCACCTCCTGGTCCTCCATTTCCCAAAGTCACGGACTGGACTAAGTCATCTGCAGATCTGGAGTGGGCTCCCCCGCTGAAAGATGGTGGGTCCAAAATAACTGGTTACATAGTTGAATATAAAGAAGAAGGAAAAGAAGAATGGGAAAAGGTAGCTAACACTTGGCATAATGGAAATGCACTATGAATAAACTAGAAATGTACTTCTTCACAATTCCAGTAGCTTCTATCTGTAGTTTTTGTATTAAGAAAACAGAAAAATAGCATAATTGTAATTGATCATCCAAACATCTGTTATGTCAAAAATCTAAGCACATTAAGTCATGTTTTGTTCACTTACCTTGTGGCTATAAATCCTGAAAAGGTGGAATAAATGAAAAGTGTAGTTTTTTCCAAACATTTGTCAATAATTTTAAAATATAATTCCTGTCAAGACATTCCGTTCAGTGTTTACCTGTAATAGCTGATCCCTAAAACCTAAACTGGCAAAAATTTTCCCAAAGAGAGTAGTTAACTATTGGTTATTCTTTAGAAAGCTATTAAAACCAGAGGCTACAAAGAACTCTTTTAATTACAAAATGCTTGTGATTTTTCCCTAGGGTAAAGATAAAGAAGTGAGAGGAACAAAACTTGTGGTGACAGGATTAAAAGAAGGAGCATTCTACAAATTCAGAGTTAGAGCAGTCAACATTGCTGGCATTGGAGAACCTGGAGAAGTCACAGATGCCATTGAAATGAAGGACAGAATTGGTCATTATTAATACTTCTGTTATTTTATCAATATTTATATTTTGGGTTGGAAGTAAAAATCTCATTTGTAATTTTCAATTGTTTTTCAGTGTTACCTGACCTTCAGCTAGATGCCAGTGTCAGAGACAGAATCGTGGTCCATGCTGGAGGGGTGATCCGGATCATTGCCTATGTGTCTGGAAAGCCTACTCCAACCGTCACCTGGAGCATGAATGAAAGAGCATTGCCTCAAGAAGCCACCATTGAGACCACAGCCATCAGTTCATCCATGGTCATTAAGAACTGCCAGAGGAATCACCAAGGCGTCTATTCTCTTCTTGCCAAAAATGCAGGGGGAGAAAGAAAGAAGACAATTATTGTTGATGTATTAGGTACTTTCTGTATATATATATATATATATTGTTTATCCACAGACACACACATACACACACGCTGTTCTTTCAGCTTCTACTAAAATACTGGCAACCAGTAACTGCTGCAAACCTACTTTATTTAAAAATATGATTAAATGTAGATACTAAGGGGAGGAAAAACAACTTAATTAATAGATACAAAATCTTATTTTCTTCACATTTTTGTCTTATTTTTTAAAACATTTTAACAAATGTTGAGCCCTATAGTTCGCCGAAGACAAACAACTAGAAATCTTTTCCTCTTATTTCCAGATGTGCCAGGTCCCGTTGGACTACCATTCCAGTCTGACAACCTAACCAATGACTCCTGCAAACTGACATGGTTTTCTCCAGAGGATGATGGAGGCTCTCCAATCACCAATTATGTCATTGAAAAGCGGGAAGCTGACCGCAGAGCATGGACCCCAGTGACATATACAGTTACTCGACAAAATGCTACCGTCCAGGGTCTCATTGAAGGAAAAGCCTACTTTTTCCGAATTGCAGCTGAAAATATTATTGGCATGGGCCCATTTACAGAGACACCAAATGCACTTGTCATTAGAGATCCAATAAGTAAGAACAATTTAAAGCAGTTTCATTCTCAATAACTTATTCTCCCATTTAATAAAAGATTGTGATGACAAAATATGTGTATATGCCAAGCAATTGGTTCATTTGACAAGCCTTCATTAGGCAATAGTCAATATCTGATGTTGTTAGTATTGGAATGTGACTATAAAAGAGATTATAAGACTACATATGATCCTTCAAATCCTTCCATGTATACTCTGCTGATTTTTAATTTCCCACTTAATGGCATAAATATGAAGTACTTTCCTAATTCTAAAACTACCAGTTATTGAGAACTTCCCTGAATTATTTGGCCTCAAAGAACCTCTATTTCCTCATCTATCAGAGGAAATTAGGTTGTATTAGGTCTTTTTATATTTAATAGTTCTATGATGAGATCTCTTTTGTTACTTATCAAAGCAGAAGGCTTAATTGTCAAATGTGATCCTCAAAAAGTATTATTTACTATGTTCTACTACCTTCTTAACATGAAATTTTTTCACTGTGATTCCATACTTACATTTGCAGCTGTTCCAGAGCGTCCTGAAGACCTGGGAGTCAAAGAAGTTACTAAAGATTCTGTTACATTGACTTGGAATCCTCCTAAGTATGATGGCGGGTCAGAAATCATTAACTATGTCCTAGAAAGCCGTCTCATTGGAACTGAGAAGTTCCATAAAGTTACCAATGACAACTTGCTTGGCAGAAAGTACACTGTTAAGGGCTTAAAAGAAGGAGATACCTATGAGTACCGTGTCAGTGCCGTCAATATTGTTGGACAAGGCAAACCATCATTTTGTACCAAACCAATCACTTGCAAGGATGACCTGGGTAGGTATCTCCTTCAGTTTATATTTTGAAAACTTGCAGATTTATAGATTTATCATAAGACATCAGTGAAACTGACCTGCCTTTATAATTACAAATTTTAGCTCCTCCAACACTTGACCTAGACTTCAGAGATAAGCTCATAGTTCGGGTTGGCGAAGCTTTTGCCCTCACCGGCCGCTACTCAGGCAAGCCAAGGCCTAAAATTACTTGGTTCAAAGATGAAGCAGATGTGCTAGAAGATGATCGCACTCATATAAAGACCTCTCCGACAACACTTGCTCTAGAGAAGATCAAGGCCAAACGTTCAGATTCTGGAAAATACTGTGTAGTTGTAGAGAACAGTACAGGCTCTAGGAAAGGTTTCTGTCAAGTTAATGTTGTTGGTAAGTATTATTAGCAAAAGAGGATAGATAATCTGTTCTTTCCAAAGCAGAAGTGCAAATAACATTTTGTGCTGTAATTTTTTTTTTTTTCCTGCAGACCGTCCTGGCCCACCAGTAGGACCAGTTATTTTTGATGAAGTGACCAGAGATCACATGGTCATCTCTTGGAAGCCACCTTTAGATGATGGAGGCAGTGAAATTACCAATTATATTATTGAGAAGAAGGAGGTTGGCAAAGATGTGTGGATGCCCGTGACATCTGCAAGTGCTAAAACAACATGCAAAGCTTCTAAACTGCTTGAAGGAAAAGATTATATTTTCCGGATATATGCTGAAAATCTGTATGGAATAAGTGATCCTCTGGTGTCTGATGCAAAGAAAGCCAAAGATTGTTTCAGTATGCATTACATTTCTTTTTAGTGATTCAATGTTTGATATTAATAGGAAGAATTAAATTTCTAACACATTTTGCTAATGCTTGTTACAGGGGTTCCTGATGCACCTGACCAGCCAATTGTCACAGAAGTCACCAAAGACTCTGCATTAGTGACATGGAACAAGCCAAATGATGGAGGAAAGCCCATCACAAACTACATCCTGGAAAAGAGGGAGACTATGTCTAAACGGTGGGCTCGAGTTACCAAAGAGCCTATCCACCCATACACTAAATTTAGGGTGCCTGATCTTCTAGAAGGGTGTCAGTATGAATTCAGGGTTTCTGCAGAAAATGAAATTGGTATTGGAGATCCAAGCCCACCATCCAAACCAGTCTTTGCTAAAGATCCAATTGGTATCGTATTAAAGCATTCACTCAGTTTTCATATTATCCAACTTTGTTTCCAGCTCTATCCTAACTCCTTTCTGTTTTCTTTTACTATGTAGCTAAGCCAAGTCCACCTGTTAATCCTGAAGCAATCGATACAACATGTAATTCAGTTGATCTAACTTGGCAGCCTCCACGTCATGATGGTGGGAGCAAGATTCTGGGATATATTGTTGAGTACCAGAAAGTTGGAGATGAAGAGTGGAAAAGAGCCAATTACACTCCTGAGTCATGTCCTGAAACTAAATATAAAGTCACTGGTCTTCGGGATGGTCAGACCTATAAATTCAGAGTATTAGCAGTCAATGAAGCTGGTGAATCAGATCCAGCTCATGTCCCTGAGCCAGTGCTAGTAAAAGACAGACTTGGTGAGTAAAATGTTCTCAGCCCATATGCAAGGAAGATAGGTGTTCATTGTATACACTTAATTGTAACTTTGCATGCTTAATATCCTTAATTAATTCATCAAATCAAATGCAGAAGTACTGTTCTCTTTATTCTAGAACCCCCTGAATTGATTCTTGATGCCAACATGGCAAGAGAACAACACATAAAGGTTGGCGATACTCTAAGACTTAGTGCCATCATCAAAGGAGTGCCATTCCCAAAAGTAACTTGGAAAAAAGAAGAGAGAGAGGCTCCAGCTAAAGCGAGAATCGATATCACTCCAGTTGGCAGCAAGCTTGAAATTCGTAATGCTGCCCATGAAGATGGTGGCATCTATTCCTTGACAGTGGAGAATCCAGCTGGCTCAAAAACTGTCTCAGTAAAAGTACTTGTATTAGGTAAGAATTTTAATGTGTATAATGTATTTAATGTAATAACATAATAAAAATAAATTTTGATATATTTTGAGCTCTTAGCTGGATTAAATCACTTCCTTAACTGCATTGTTTAAAACTTTTCAGATAAGCCTGGGCCACCTAGAGATCTGGAAGTCAGTGAAATCAGGAAAGATTCTTGTTACCTTACTTGGAAGGAACCACTGGATGATGGTGGTTCAGTCATTACAAATTATGTGGTTGAGAGAAGAGATGTTGCCAGTGTGCAGTGGTCAACCCTCTCGGCGACATCGAAGAAGAAGACTCACTTGGCTAAGCATCTCAATGAAGGCAATCAGTATCTCTTCAGAGTAGCTGCTGAAAACCAGTACGGACGTGGTCCCTTTGTTGAAACACCTAAACCCATCAAGGCTCTGGATCCTCTACGTAAGTTGCTTCATCTGTATACAAAAGTATTGTTTGTCCTTGAGAATATTATTTATTCATCAAACCTCTTCTTTTGCAAAGAGCCCCCAGGGCCACCCAAAGACCTACACCATGTAGATGTAGACAAGACTGAAGTCTCCCTTGTTTGGAATAAGCCAGATCGTGATGGTGGCTCTCCAATCACCGGATATTTGGTAGAATATCAAGAAGAGGGCACCCAGGATTGGATTAAGTTTAAGACTGTGACAGACTTAGAGTGTGTGGTTACTGGACTACAACAAGGAAAGACCTATAGATTCCGTGTAAAAGCTGAAAATATCGTGGGTCTTGGTCTCCCTGATACAACTATCCCAATAGAATGTCAAGAAAAACTAGGTAATTTTTTGATCTTCATTATTGTTTTATTTCTTTCTTAAATTACTCATGTTGTGAAAGTCAAAATTTAATTTCCTCCTGTTTCCTTTCCAGTGCCTCCATCTGTGGAGCTGGATGTGAAACTGATTGAAGGCCTTGTGGTAAAAGCTGGAACTACAGTCAGATTCCCTGCCATCATAAGAGGTGTACCCATTCCTACTGCAAAGTGGACAACTGATGGGAGTGAGATTAAAACAGATGAACACTACACAGTTGAAACTGACAACTTCTCATCAGTACTCACCATTAAGAACTGCTTAAGGAGAGACACTGGGGAATATCAAATCACAGTTTCCAATGCAGCTGGCAGCAAAACAGTAGCTGTACATCTTACTGTTCTTGATGTTCCTGGTCCACCAACAGGCCCTATTAATATTCTGGACATTACCCCTGAGCATATGACAATCTCATGGCAGCCACCTAAGGATGATGGAGGAAGCCCTGTGATAAATTATATTGTTGAGAAACAAGACACAAGGAAAGACACATGGGGTGTTGTCTCTTCAGGAAGCAGTAAGACAAAGCTGAAAGTCCCACATCTGCAAAAGGGCTGTGAATATATTTTCCGAGTTAGAGCAGAGAATAAGATAGGTGTTGGTCCTCCCCTCGACTCCACACCTACTGTGGCTAAACATAAATTTAGTCCTCCATCTCCTCCTGGTAAACCAGTGGTTACTGACATTACTGAAAATGCTGCAACAGTGTCTTGGACTCTGCCAAAATCTGATGGTGGCAGTCCAATAACTGGTTACTATGTGGAACGTCGAGAAATAACTGGCAAATGGGTGAGGGTCAACAAAACACCAATACCTGATCTGAAGTTTAGAGTGACTGGACTCTATGATGGAAATACATATGAGTTTCGAGTTTTTGCTGAAAATCTTGCAGGACTAAGCAATCCATCCCCAAGTTCTGACCCAATAAAAGCTTGCCGGCCCATCAAACCACCTGGGCCACCTATTAATCCTAAACTGAAAGACAAGAGCAAAGAAACAGCTGACTTGGTGTGGACAAAGCCTCTCAGTGACGGTGGTAGCCCAATTCTAGGCTATGTAGTAGAATGTCAGAAAGCTGGCACAACACAGTGGGACAGGATTAATAAAGATGAACTCATTAGGCAGTGTGCCTTTAGAGTACCAGGACTAATTGAAGGAAATGAGTACAGATTCCGTATAAAGGCAGCTAATATTGTGGGAGAAGGAGAGCCAAGAGAAGTAGCAGAATCTGTAATTGCAAAAGACATCCTTCATCCTCCAGAAGTAGAACTTGATGTTACTTGTCGTGATGTTATTACCGTTAGAGTGGGCCAAACCATCCGCATTCTTGCTCGAGTCAGAGGCAGACCTGAGCCAGACATAACTTGGTCCAAGGAAGGCAAAGTATTGGTCCGAGAAAAGAGAGTTGACTTAATTCATGATCTACCTCGTGCTGAGTTACAAATTAAAGAAGCCATTAGGGCTGATCATGGCAAGTATATCATCTCAGCTAAGAATAGCAGTGGACATGCCCAAGGTTCTGCTATTGTTAATGTCCTTGACAGACCTGGACCTTGCCAGAATTTAAAGGTTAGCAATGTAACCAAAGAGAACTGTACAATTTCTTGGGAAAACCCACTAGATAATGGTGGCTCAGAAATAACAAATTTTATAGTGGAATATCGCAAACCAAATCAGAAAGGCTGGTCAATTGTTGCTTCAGATGTCACTAAGCGATTAATCAAAGCCAACCTTTTAGCCAACAATGAATACTACTTCCGAGTTTGTGCAGAGAATAAAGTAGGTGTTGGGCCAACCATTGAAACAAAGACTCCAATTCTGGCTATTAACCCTATTGATAGACCAGGTGAACCTGAGAACCTTCATATTGCAGATAAAGGAAAGACATTTGTTTATCTTAAGTGGCGGCGACCTGACTATGATGGTGGTAGCCCAAATCTATCATATCATGTCGAGAGGAGGCTGAAGGGTTCTGCTGACTGGGAAAGAGTGCATAAAGGTAGCATTAAAGAAACCCACTACATGGTGGACAAATGTGTTGAAAACCAGATTTATGAGTTCAGAGTGCAAACAAAGAATGAAGGTGGGGAAAGTGACTGGGTAAAGACAGAGGAAGTTGTTGTGAAGGAAGACTTACAGAAACCAGTACTAGAGCTGAAATTAAGTGGTGTGCTAACTGTCAAAGCAGGAGACACCATCAGACTTGAGGCAGGTGTTAGAGGCAAACCATTTCCAGAAGTTTTATGGACCAAGGACAAAGATGCTACAGACTTAACAAGATCACCAAGGGTGAAGATTGATACCAGTGCTGATGCATCTAAATTTTCTCTTTCAAAAGCAAAACGAAGTGATGGTGGTAAATATGTAATTACAGCAACTAATACAGCTGGCAGTTTTGTGGCCTATGCCACTGTCATTGTTTTAGATAAGCCTGGTCCTGTGAGAAATCTGAAAATTACTGATGTGTCCAATGATAGGTGTACTATTCGCTGGGATCCACCAGAGGATGATGGTGGCTGTGAAATCCAAAATTATATTCTGGAAAAATGTGAGAGCAAGCGAATGGTTTGGTCTACCTATTCTGCTAATGTCTTAACACCTGATGCTACAGTAACACGTCTCATAGAAGGAAATGAATACATTTTCAGAGTCCGTGCAGAAAATAAAATAGGCACAGGGCCACCAACAGAGAGTAAACCAGTCATTGCAAAAACTAAATATGACAGACCTGGTCGCCCTGATCCCCCAGACATCACTAAAGTAAGCAAAGAAGAAATGACTGTGGTTTGGAATCCCCCTGAATATGATGGTGGGAAGTCCATCACAGGATACTTTTTGGAGAAAAAAGAAAGACATTCAGCACGATGGGTCCCTGTTAACAAAAGTGCAATCCCTGAGCGACGTTTGAAAGTACAGAATCTCCTCCCAGGACATGAATATCAGTTCCGTGTCAAGGCAGAAAATGAAATTGGAATTGGAGAACCAAGCTTGCCATCAAGACCAATGGTGGCCAAAGACCCCATAGGTATGATGGTTTTGCTTTTTTTGACATTATACCCACTCTTAATCTCAAAAAGAGAGGTATTAGACAAATAAGTTTAACCCATGACCTCAAACTTGGAGCCAATATTTTTCCAAATAGATCTTTCACTACATCACCAAAAAGGTACAAACAATGGTAGATTCTAATTTTATGCCAGAAAATAAGAAGCACTCAGTAATTGAGAAATTGCTTGCCCTATTTTTGAGAATGGACTATATAAAAATACATATTAAAGCATCACTAGTAGTAGTTGACTATGTGTAAATTTATTCTCATATAATTTATTTTCAGAACCACCTGGTCCACCAACCAATCTCAAAGTGGTTGATACAACCAAAAACTCCATAACTCTCAGGTGGGGAAAACCAGTGTATGATGGTGGTGCACCAATAATTGGATATGTTGTGGAAATGAGACCAAAAATAGAAGATGCATCACCTGACGAAGGATGGAAAAGATGCAGTGCTGCAGCACTTGTTCGTATGGAATTCACTGTTTCCAGCTTGGAAGAAAACCAGGAATATGAGTTCAGGGTGTGTGCCCAAAACCAAGTTGGCATTGGGCGCCCTGCAGAACTAAAGGATGCTATTAAACCTAAAGAAATCCTAGGTGAGCCCCTATTTTACTGCTTGATTCATTCATACTTCATTTCTCACATGATTTCCACAGAAAAGTCAACTAGTGCCTTTTGTGTTACTTGCAGAACCTCCAGAGATTGACTTAGATGCCAGCATGAGAAAACTGGTAACAGTGCGAGCAGGATGCCCTATTCGACTATTTGCCATAGTGAGAGGGCGACCAGCCCCTAAAGTCACTTGGCGAAGAGTGGGTATTGATAACGTGGTCAGAAAGGGACAAGTGGATCTGGTTGACACTATGGCCTTCCTTGTCATCCCCAATTCTACCCGCGATGACTCAGGAAAATATTCCTTGACGCTTGTGAACCCGGCAGGAGAAAAGGCCGTGTATGTGAATGTCAGAGTATTAGGTGGGTTAATTTTCCCCTTCAAAAATGCACTAGCTAATTTGGAGGCTGAGGAGACCTGTATGCCTAACTCTGTGGTTCTTTACAGATACTCCTGGACCTGTGTCTGATTTAAAAGTTTCAGATGTCACTAAAACATCATGCCACATTTCCTGGGCCCCTCCTGAGAATGACGGTGGGAGCCAAGTGACACATTATATTGTGGAGAAACGTGAGGCAGACAGAAAGACATGGTCAACAGTTACCTCGGAAGTCAAGAAAACGAGCTTCCAAGTCACCAATCTTGTCCCTGGGAATGAGTATTTCTTCAGAGTAACTGCTGTCAATGAGTATGGCCCTGGCGTCCCGACGGATGTCCCCAAACCTGTGCTTGCATCGGATCCTCTAAGTAAGTGATAGCCTTTCCTCCTCCTTTAACTCCAGTCCCCTGCTTTAGCAAGGAGACTGCTAAAATATTAAATGCCAAAACGATCTCCTCCGTTACTGAAGGGGCTTTAATTTGTAGAAACCCAAACAGCACAAATAAATATCTCACTCGAAAGACTTTTTGATCTGCCTCATCTTGTACTTTTTACTTCCAACGTACTGAGCTAGTTTCCATATGCTGTGAAACAAGTGGTACTAAAACATTTGTGTATATGACCAAAAGGATTTGATTAGGTATCTGGATAGTTTTCTAAATCATGTCTTTCTTTTAGGTGAGCCAGATCCCCCAAGGAAACTCGAAGTTACTGAAATGACAAAGAACAGTGCTGCATTAGCCTGGTTACCCCCGCTGCGCGATGGAGGTGCAAAAATTGATGGCTACATCATTAGCTACAGAGAAGAAGAGCAGCCCGCAGATCGCTGGACAGAGTACTCAGTGGTGAAAGATCTCAGCCTTGTTGTCACTGGCCTAAAGGAAGGAAAGAAATATAAATTTAGAGTGGTGGCCAGAAATGCTGTTGGAGTCAGTTTGCCAAGAGAAACTGAAGGCGTGTATGAGGCCAAGGAACAGCTGTGTAAGTTGTCATCTCATTTTTATCGTGTGATAAAAGTTCATTAGAATTTTTGAGGAATTTAGTTCCAGAAATACTTGAGACATAGACAACAGTGATTTTGAAACATTTGGGCCCACAACACATAGAAAATAAACTTTGAATCATGAAACAGTACACACATAAGTATATGTCATTAAAAAGGTTTCTTAAAGCAACACCTCTTGATGATGTGTGTTGGACTCTGGTATTTTCTATTCAGTTAGATCTCATTCTTTAAAAAAAATATTAGCTGTTATGCAAACATTGATTTGAACCCCCTGATCAGTTACAATCCACAATTCGACAAACACTAGTATAGTTCCCCACCAGAAAATTTAACCTCCTTGCAAAATTAATGCATTTTTTTTTCATTTAACTTTTAGTGCCACCAAAGATCCTTATGCCAGAGCAAATTACTATTAAAGCAGGGAAGAAACTCCGAATTGAAGCCCATGTGTATGGGAAGCCTAATCCAATCTGCAAATGGAAAAAAGGAGAAGATGACGTTGTCACATCCAGCCATCTGGCAGTGCATAAGGCAGACAATTCTTCAATTCTGATCATAAAAGATGTTACTAGGAAAGACAGTGGTTACTACAGCCTTACTGCAGAGAACAGTTCTGGGACAGACACTCAGAAAGTCAAAGTTATTGTCATGGGTAGGTTAAATGTTAAACAAATGGCCATCTAAACATGAAGATCAGAAACACTTTTACCTGACAAATCCCTGTTCTTATATTTCTTTCCTGTTGTTTCACGCAGATGCTCCTGGGCCCCCTCAGCCTCCTTTTGACATTTCCGACATAGACGCTGACGCTTGCTCCCTGTCCTGGCACATCCCTCTGGAGGACGGAGGCAGTAACATCACCAACTACATCGTGGAGAAGTGCGACGTGAGCCGCGGCGATTGGGTGACAGCTCTAGCTTCAGTGACAAAAACTTCCTGCAGAGTTGGGAAATTGATCCCAGGCCAGGAATATGTCTTCCGGGTCCGTGCTGAAAATCGATTTGGCATTTCAGAGCCTCTCACATCTCCAAAGATGCTGGCTAAGTTCCCATTTGGTATGTTTCCTTCAGGAAGAAAAAAATAAATGCTTTCTTTATAGTCTATTACTTGAGGTAGAAACTGGCATTTCCCTTGTTTTCACCTCCAGGTGTACCTAGTGAACCAAAGAATGCACGAGTCACTAAAGTCAACAAAGACTGCATATACGTGGCATGGGACAGACCAGACAGCGATGGAGGGAGTCCCATTACTGGTTACCTGATTGAACGCAAAGAGAGAAACAGTTTGCTCTGGGTGAAAGCTAATGATACTCCTGTCCGGTCAACTGAGTATCCTTGTGCTGGCCTTGTAGAGGGTCTTGAGTATTCATTCAGAATCTATGCCCTAAACAAAGCTGGATCCAGCCCACCCAGCAAACCAACAGAATACGTCACTGCGAGAATGCCGGTTGGTGAGTAACTCTCTTTTTGGTAGTATTACAAGGGCACATTTAAACCTTTGAATCTCTGAAGATCACTGCTTCCTTTCAGGGATATGTTCTTGGTGATAATGTAAAATATGGAAGTTGAAAATTTTCCCTAAGTTAAATGCTGAGAGTACCTTTTTGATTTTAGATCCTCCTGGAAAGCCTGAAGTTATCGATGTTTCCAAGAGCACCGTATCCCTCATCTGGGCTCGCCCAAAGCATGATGGGGGCAGCAAAATTATTGGCTATTTTGTAGAAGCTTGCAAACTTCCTGGTGATAAGTGGGTGCGGTGCAATTCTACACCTCACCAGATTCCCCAGGAGGAGTACACAGCTACTGGCTTAGAAGAGAATGCTCAGTATCAATTTAGAGCAATTGCCAAGACTGCAGTGAACATTAGCCCGCCTTCTGAACCTTCTGATCCAGTGACCATTCTTGCAGAAAATGGTAAGATTCTGTTGAGTATTATAGGCAAAGGTGGACAGCACTGCTAATAGTATGGAAACATCTATGGAAAAAAAGGACAAGTAAAATGATAGGCACTTTGTATCAGGACACTAAAAATTATAATTATGGAGAATCTTAATAACTTGTTAAACTAAAAAGCAGGATACAAAACTGTAAGAACCACATAGTTTCAACTATACACGTACACAGGAAGATGACAAGAAATACACCAAGTGGTATAGGGAAAATTGAAGGGTGTTAAAGGAATTCTGGGTAATCCTTACTACTCTTACACTTTCAGCATTATCAAATTTTTACATTAAACCTGTTTTTATTTTGTTATGAATATGTTACTTTTAAAAATACCATCTTGAAAGACACAGAGCATATGAGTTGCCCACTTTGTCAATAGGAATTATGTGATAAATATTTGCATATATTAAATCCTTTTATCTTATTCTTTTCAGTTCCTCCAAGGATAGACCTGAGCGTGGCTATGAAATCTTTGCTCACTGTGAAAGCTGGAACTAATGTTTGCCTGGATGCTACTGTCTTTGGTAAACCAATGCCAACAGTGTCTTGGAAGAAGGATGGCACACCACTGAAGGCAGCAGAAGGCATAAAGATGGCCATGCAGCGGAACCTGTGCACCCTGGAGCTGTTCAGCGTGAACCGAAAGGACTCAGGAGACTATACCATTACTGCTGAAAATTCCAGCGGCTCCAAATCAGCCACCATTAAGCTTAAAGTGTTAGGTAACTAAATGGCTTAATTAGGATGTCTTGTTTTACTTTTAGTTCATGTGATGTAACAGAATTTACAAAATAATATGTGCGAAAAGATATACATCCTGATGTATCTTTTATAATCACAGAATTATTCTCATCATAGAACAACAGTGTTTTCAAACAGAAAAGAGCATAAGAGATTGTATATTCCAGTTACATCATTTTACACATGAGGAAATCAAGATTCTGGAAAATTAAGTGACTTTCCGTGTCATACAGGAAGTTAGTGACAGTAGAAAAACTGCATCCCGGGTCTCCAGACCTGCACTACTCATTCCCCTTTTCACAAGTATTAGTGAAAGACTTCATTTTTCTTTCTTATTCTTTTAGATAAACCAGGTCCTCCAGCATCTGTTAAAATCAACAAAGTATATTCAGACCGTGCAATGCTTTCTTGGGAACCTCCTCTTGAAGACGGAGGCTCAGAAATCACCAACTACATTGTTGACAAACGTGAAACGAGCAGACCCAACTGGGCGCAAGTCTCTGCTACTGTGCCCATCACCAGCTGCACTGTGGAGAAACTTATAGAGGGCCATGAGTATCAGTTCCGAATTTGTGCTGAAAATAAATACGGAGTGGGCGATCCTATCTTAACTGAACCAGTAATTGCTAAAAACCCTTATGGTAAGAACACTTTCCTGGGGTTTTCATCTTCCTTTTAAAATCTTACCTTCTAGACAGGGATATTAACTTTCCAATCAATCTCTGCAGACCCACCTGGACGCTGCGATCCTCCTGTTATTAGCAACATAACCAGAGAGCACATGACAGTGAGCTGGAAACCACCAGCAGATGATGGCGGCTCACCCATCACTGGCTACTTGCTGGAAAAGCGGGAGACCCAGGCCGTTAACTGGACAAAGGTCAACAGAAAACCTGTTATAGAAAGAACAATAAAAGCAACCGGTCTCCAGGAAGGCACTGAGTATGAGTTCCGAGTGACAGCTATAAATAAGGCTGGGCCAGGCCAACCCAGTGATGCATCCAAAGCTGCTTATGCCCAGGACCCTCAGTGTATGTTTTCATGCATGTTTTCACGCATGTTTTCACACCTGTGTTATAATCAGCACTGAATAGCCAGGAGTGAGGTTTTAATGAAATGCTACTGTCTTTTATCCTCAGATCCTCCTGGTCCACCAGCTTTTCCTAAAGTTTATGATACAACCCGTAGCTCCGTGAGTCTATCTTGGGGCAAGCCAGCTTATGACGGGGGGAGCCCTATCATTGGTTACCTTGTCGAAGTAAAAAGAGCTGACTCCGATAACTGGGTGAGGTGCAATTTACCTCAGAAGCTACAGAAAACCCGCTTTGAGGTTACCGGCCTGATGGAAAACACAGAATATCAGTTCCGTGTGTATGCTGTTAATAAGATTGGATACAGTGACCCCAGTGATGTGCCAGATAAACACTATCCCAAGGACATCTTAAGTAAGTATTACCAGGAGAGATAATAGAGCTTTTTTCATCAGTCATGCTCATAAGAGGGAGTACAGAACTCCCTTATGTAGATTTGTTTATTTACAAGCTTTAGTGTTGGTAAATCTAGGAGTACATTTGAAGAGAGCTGGGTTGGCACTTTATGGTATTATACAACAGGCCAAATAGAATGCAGGGCAGTTTGTGGTTTTGAAAAGCATTCCATACATATGCATTCATTTCATGTCTTCAGAAGAATCAGGAATATAGGAATTTTTCTGAGAATAGAGAGATTCTTACAAGCTAGAGAGTGAGTTATTTGTCCTTGTTATGGTTTTTATTTTCTTTTCTAATCCACCCCTCTCCATAACTATGTAGTTGGTAGACTTTTCATCTCAAGTTCCCTTCTCAAGTTTCCATTTCTTCTATACATTTATTCTCCATAACCATTTCTCTCTTTATTTTGAATTACTTGGAAAGCTTTGTTTAGCCTGTAGGATACTGGAAAATAGAAAAATCAGTAATTTGCTACAGAGTATTGATATAATTGACAAACAGATTTAAGGATTATAGTAAGCATTTTTTAAACAAGAAATCAATTATGGAAAAAAACATGTTTTAGGAGTATTAAGGCTAGTCCTTGGAAATACATTTGACCATTAAAGTATTACTTTAACTTTGTTCACTCCAACATTAAACAGTTCCACCTGAGGGAGAACTTGATGCTGATTTGAGGAAAACACTCATATTACGTGCTGGAGTTACAATGAGACTCTATGTACCAGTTAAAGGACGTCCACCTCCAAAGATAACTTGGTCTAAACCAAATGTCAATCTAAGAGAAAGGATTGGACTGGACATAAAGTCAACTGACTTTGACACTTTCTTGCGTTGTGAAAATGTGAACAAATATGATGCAGGAAAATATATCTTAACTCTGGAGAACAGCTGTGGTAAAAAGGAATATACTATTGTTGTGAAAGTCCTTGGTAAGTCTATTTGAAAAACAATCATAAATGTTAAAAATGTAGCCTGTGTATTTCTTACATACTCATTTCTTACCCACTTTTTATCCAGATACCCCTGGGCCACCTGTCAATGTGACTGTTAAGGAAATATCCAAAGATTCTGCTTATGTTACCTGGGATCCTCCCATTATTGATGGCGGAAGCCCCATCATAAACTATGTGGTAGAAAAACGTGATGCAGAGAGGAAATCCTGGTCTACTGTGACAACCGAGTGCTCAAAAACCAGCTTCAGAGTATCTAATCTGGAGGAGGGAAAATCCTACTTCTTCAGGGTGTTTGCTGAAAACGAGTATGGCATTGGTGATCCCGGGGAAACACGTGATGCCGTCAAAGCTTCTGGTAAGCAAATAAGCTACTGCCCCATCCTTTTGAGTGACATCTTACCTTGGTTATCTCGGGCTTGGACTTATCATTTCTTATTTGCTTTAGAAACCCCTGGACCAGTTGTGGACCTGAAAGTGATATCTGTAACTAAGTCATCTTGTAACATAGGCTGGAAAAAGCCTCGCAGTGATGGGGGAAGTCGAATCACTGGATATGTAGTTGATTTCCTCACAGAAGACAATAAATGGCAGCGAGTTATGAAATCGTTAAGCTTACAGTACTCCGCAAAAGATTTGACTGAAGGGAAGGAATATACCTTCAGAGTGAGTGCTGAGAATGAAAATGGAGAAGGAACTCCAAGTGAAATCACTGCTGTGGCAAGGGATGATATTGGTAAGCCTTTAACCATGCATTTTCATTTTGCCTTTATTGTCATCAAATGTGTACTCTGAAGCCCTACTCACTGGCTAATGTAAAATTCCTTTAAAAACTATAATGATCTGAAAAAGTTGATTGCCTTGTCTTAAAAATAACTAATTTATCCCTGCTGTTTTACAGTGGCTCCTGACCTTGACTTAAAGGACATACCTGATTTGTGTTACTTGGCTAAAGAAAACAGTAACTTCCGTCTCAAGATCCCCATAAAAGGCAGGCCAGCTCCATCAGTATCCTGGAAGAAAGGGGAAGACCCTCTAGCAACTGACACAAGAGTCAGTGTTGAATCATCTGCAGTTAACACAACTCTTGTAGTACATGATTGCCAAAAATCTGATGCTGGGAAATACACAATCACTTTGAAGAACGTTGCCGGCACCAAAGAAGGAACTCTCTCTATAAAAGTCGTTGGCAAGCCTGGCATCCCCACAGGACCAATCAAATTCGATGAAGTCACAGCAGAAGCCATGACCTTGAAGTGGGGTCCTCCAAAGGATGACGGAGGTTCTGAAATCACCAACTATATCCTAGAGAAGAGAGACTCTGTAAACAACAAGTGGATAACATGTGCCTCAGCTGTCCAGAAAACCAGCTTTAGAGTAACCAGACTTCATGAGGGTATGGAATATACCTTCAGGGTCAGTGCCGAAAATAAATATGGTGTAGGAGAGGGCCTGAAATCAGAGCCAGTTGTTGCTAAACATCCATTTGGTAAGTGTGTCAAAGTCAGAAAACATAAAGCAAAATATGGTTTTGAGGAAGTTCTTATAATAAATTTTGCATTATCTACTTTTCCCTAGATGTACCTGATGCTCCCCCACCTCCCAATATTGTGGATGTCAGGCATGATTCAGTATCTCTAACTTGGACTGACCCCAAGAAAACTGGTGGCTCTCCAATTACAGGTATTTAGTTTGTTCTCACCCTACAGCTTTTGCATTAATGTTTCTTCCAGATCTTCCTCCCTGAAAACAAGTTGAATGTGTGCTCCTTATTTATAGCACAACACTACACACAATAATGTATTTTCCTTTCGGTACATTATGCACTCAGTACAATAAGTATTAATTAAGCTAATTAATTAAGCTAATGCTTAATTTCAATGAAAACTTAATAAAGAAAGGCCTTATTAGTGATAATAGCTATTTTCACAAGTTAACATTTTTCAACAGAAGGTGAAATGAATATGCGTATTCCAAGAGAAAAAAAATGGTCCCATGACTAGGTAATAAAAGTGTAGATGCTAGCAAGAATGATTATTTGTTCCATATGTCCAGATATAAGTTGTTTGGGCAAAAGCACATGTATTTTAAAAGCTGGCTACATTTGTACTTCCTTTCTGAATTGATGGGTCTTTTGCAGGGTATCATATTGAATTTAAGGAAAGAAACAGTCTTTTGTGGAAGAGAGCTAACAAGACTCCTATTAGGATGAAAGACTTCAAAGTGACAGGATTAACTGAAGGTCTTGAATATGAATTCCGAGTTATGGCAATCAACTTAGCAGGAGTAGGGAAGCCAAGCCTGCCATCAGAGCCTGTTGTGGCCCTTGATCCAATTGGTAAGTCATTATATAAAGGAAAATTCAGATGTATTTTCTGCATTAAGAAAACACTGGTATTTGTTTGACTGACTTTTTTGTTGTTGTTTTGTTTTAGATCCTCCTGGTAAACCTGAGGTCATTAATGTAACAAGGAATTCAGTGACTCTTATTTGGACTGAACCCAAATATGATGGTGGTCATAAGTTGACTGGATATATAGTAGAGAAGCGGGAGCTACCCTCTAAATCTTGGACAAAAGCCAACCATGTTAATGTCCCAGATTGTGCCTTTACTGTAACTGACCTTGTTGAGGGTGGAAAATATGAATTTAGAATTAGAGCAAAGAATACAGCAGGTGCTATCAGTGCTCCATCAGAAAGCACAGGAACCATTATTTGCAAGGATGAATATGGTAGGTCTATTTTACTTTTTATGCACATGGAAAATAGTAGACTAAGCCTCGTTCTTTTTCTGATTAAAATATATTTTCTTTCCTTGCAGAGGCACCAACCATTGTGCTCGATCCCTCAGTAAAAGATGGCCTAACAGTTAAAGCAGGAGATACTATTGTTTTGAGTGCCATTAGCATTCTTGGAAAGCCCCTTCCAAAGTCAAACTGGTCCAGGGCAGGAAAAGACATTAGACCATCAGATATCGTTCAGATAACTTCAACCCCAACATCTTCCATGCTTACTATTAAGTATGCCACTAGAAAAGATGCTGGTGAATACACCATCACTGCTACCAATCCTTTTGGCACAAAGGAGGAACATGTGAAGGTAACAGTCCTGGATGTACCTGGTCCCCCAGGTCCCATTGAAATCAGTAATGTTTCTGCTGAAAAAGCAACTCTTACATGGACACCTCCCTTGGAAGATGGTGGCTCACCAATTAAGTCCTATGTTCTTGAGAAGAGAGAAACCAGCCGACTTTTGTGGACAGTGGTTGCTGAAGATATTCAGTCTTGCAGGCATGTGGCAACCAAACTTATCCAAGGAAATGAGTACCTCTTCCGTGTCTCAGCTGTAAACCAGTATGGCAAAGGAGAACCAGTACAGTCTGAACCTGTCAAAATGGTGGACAGATTTGGTACGTAGAGCATAAAAGGGAATCGATATGTTAATATTTACAGAAGAATATAGGAAACCATGGGTTTCTCATGAATTTTCTTCCTTTTCAGGTCCCCCTGGTCCTCCTGGAAAACCAGAAGTATCAAATGTCACCAAAAACACTGCCACTATCAATTGGAAAAGACCAACTGATGATGGTGGCAGTGAGATCACAGGTTACCATGTAGAAAGGAAAGAAAAGAAAGGCTTGCGATGGGTGAGAGCAACAAAGATGCCAGTTTCTGATCTCAGATGCAAAGTAACAGGACTGCAAGAAGGAAACACCTACGAATTCCGTGTCAGTGCAGAAAACAGAGCAGGAATTGGTCCACCTAGTGATGCTTCAAATCCTGTTTTAATGAAAGACGTAGCATGTTAGTATTTATCTTCTACTATACAGATTATTTAAGAGTGCCAATATTTTATGTATCTTAATATAAATTTTTGTGTCTTTTTTTTTTTTCAGATCCCCCAGGACCACCTTCAAATGCACGTGTCACTGATACTACCAAGAAATCTGCTTCTTTAGCATGGGGAAAGCCTCATTATGATGGTGGACTTGAAATTACTGGCTATATTGTAGAGCATCAAAAAGTAGGAGATGAAGCCTGGATAAAAGATACAACAGGAACTGCCCTCAGAATTACTCAGTTTGTTGTCCCTGATCTTCAGACTAAAGAAAAATACAATTTTAGAATCAGAGCCATGAACGATGTAGGTGTCGGGGAGCCAGCAGTGATTCCAGACGTTGAAATCGTAGAACGGGAAATGGCTCCTGATTTTGAACTAGATGCTGAGCTTCGAAGAACACTTGTTGTTAGAGCAGGACTCAGTATTAGAATATTTGTGCCAATTAAAGGTCGTCCTGCTCCTGAAGTGACATGGACCAAAGATGATATCAATCTTAAAAACCGAGCTAACATTGAAAACACAGAATCATTTACTCTTCTGATTATCCCAGAATGTAATCGATATGACACAGGTAAATTTGTGATGACCATTGAAAACCCAGCTGGGAAGAAAAGTGGCTTCGTTAATGTCAGAGTTTTGGATACACCAGGACCTGTCCTTAACCTGAGGCCTACTGACATCACAAAGGACAGTGTCACCTTGCACTGGGACCTCCCTCTGATAGATGGGGGCTCGCGTATAACAAACTATATTGTGGAGAAACGAGAAGCAACACGGAAATCCTACTCCACAGCCACCACTAAGTGCCATAAATGCACATATAAAGTTACCGGCTTGTCTGAAGGATGTGACTACTTCTTCAGAGTGATGGCAGAAAATGAATATGGGATTGGTGAGCCAGCAGAAACAACAGAACCTGTAAAAGCCTCTGAAGCACCATCACCACCAGACAGTCTTAACATTATGGACATAACTAGGAGCACAGTCAGCCTGGCATGGCCTAAACCAAAACATGATGGTGGCAGTAAGATCACTGGTTATGTGATTGAAGCCCAAAGAAAAGGCTCTGACCAGTGGACCCACATCACGACTGTGAAGGGGCTGGAATGTGTAGTGAAGAATTTAACTGAAGGGGAAGAATACACCTTCCAAGTAATGGCAGTGAACAGTGCAGGGAGAAGTGCCCCAAGAGAAAGCAGACCTGTCATTGTCAAGGAGCAGACGATGCTTCCAGAATTGGATCTCCGTGGCATTTATCAGAAATTAGTAATTGCCAAAGCTGGTGACAACATCAAAGTTGAAATTCCAGTGCTTGGTCGACCAAAACCAACAGTTACATGGAAAAAAGGAGACCAAATTCTTAAGCAGACACAGAGAGTTAATTTTGAAAATACAGCAACTTCAACCATCTTAAATATCAATGAGTGCATAAGAAGTGATAGTGGGCCTTATCCACTAACAGCAAGGAACATTGTAGGAGAGGTTGGTGATGTCATCACCATTCAAGTTCATGATATCCCAGGACCACCTACTGGACCAATCAAATTTGATGAGGTTTCATCTGATTTTGCAACCTTCTCTTGGGATCCCCCTGAAAATGATGGAGGTGTACCAATAAGCAACTATGTAGTAGAAATGCGACAGACTGACAGCACCACATGGGTGGAGTTAGCGACCACCGTCATACGCACCACCTATAAAGCCACTCACCTTATTACCGGAGTGGAGTATCAGTTCCGGGTAAAAGCTCAAAACAGATACGGAGTCGGACCAGGCATCATCTCAGCACCTGTGGTTGCCAACTATCCATTTAAAGTTCCTGGGCCTCCTGGTACCCCTCAGGTAACTGCGGTTACCAAGGACTCAATGACCATTAGCTGGCACGAGCCTCTTTCTGATGGTGGAAGTCCCATTTTGGGATATCACATTGAAAGAAAAGAACGAAATAGCATTCTCTGGCAAACTGTGAGCAAAGCATTAGTACCAGGCAACATTTTCAAATCAAGTGGACTTACAGATGGTATTGCTTATGAATTCCGAGTGATTGCAGAAAACATGGCAGGCAAGAGCAAGCCGAGCAAGCCATCTGAACCTGTGCTTGCTCTGGATCCCATTGACCCACCTGGGAAACCAGTTCCTCTAAATATTACTAGACACACAGTGACACTTAAGTGGGCTAAGCCTGAATACACTGGAGGCTTCAAAATTACTAGTTACATAGTTGAAAAGAGAGACTTTCCTAATGGACGATGGCTGAAGGCCAACTTCAGCAACATTTTGGAGAACGAGTTTACAGTCAGCGGCCTAACAGAAGATGCTGCATATGAATTCCGTGTGATTGCCAAAAATGCTGCTGGAGCTGTTAGTCCACCATCTGAGCCATCAGATGCTATCACATGCAGGGATGACATTGAAGCGCCAAGGATAATGGTGGATGTTAAATTTAAAGACACAATTATATTAAAAGCAGGTGAAACATTCAAGCTGGAAGCTGATGTTTCAGGCCGCCCACCTCCAACAATGGAATGGACAAAAGATGGGAAAGAGCTTGAAGGCACAGGAAAATTAGAAATAAAAATTGCAGATTTCTCTACTAATCTGATAAACAAGGATTCATCAAGAAAGGATAGTGGTGCATATGTCCTTACAGCAACTAATCCTGGTGGTTTTGCTAAACATGTTTTCAATGTCAAAGTTCTTGATAGACCAGGCCCACCTGAAGGACCATTGGCTATATCTGAGGTGACATCAGAAAAATGTGTATTGTCCTGGTTGCCTCCACTGGATGATGGAGGCGCCAAAATCGATCATTATGTAGTTCAGAAACGTGAAACCAGCAGATTGGCATGGACAAATGTAGCCTCAGAAGTCCAAGTAACAAAACTAAAGGTCACTAAACTTTTGAAAGGTAATGAATATATATTCCGTGTCATGGCTGTAAATAAATATGGAGTTGGAGAGCCACTGGAATCAGAACCTGTGCTTGCAGTAGATCCTTATGGACCCCCTGATCCACCGAAAAATCCCGAAGTTACAGCTATTACTAAGGATTCAATGGTTGTCTGCTGGGGACATCCCGAATCTGATGGTGGGAGTGAAATCATTAACTATATTGTGGAACGGCGTGATAAAGCCGGGCAACGCTGGGTGAAGTGCAACAAAAGAACACTTACTGATTTAAGATATAAAGTGTCTGGACTGACAGAAGGACATGAATACGAGTTCAGGATTATGGCTGAAAATGCTGCTGGAATTAGTGCACCAAGTTCCACCAGTCCATTTTATAAAGCTTGTGACGCTGTCTTTAAACCTGGCCCACCAGGTAACCCACGTGTTCTAGATACAAGCAGATCATCCATTTCAATTGCTTGGAATAAACCTATCTATGATGGTGGTTCAGAAATCACTGGTTATATGGTTGAGATTGCCCTGCCAGAGGAAGATGAATGGCAGATTGTCACTCCACCAGCTGGACTCAAGGCAACTTCTTACACCATCACCAACCTCATAGAGAACCAAGAGTATAAAATCCGCATCTATGCCATGAATTCTGAAGGGATTGGGGAACCTGCACTTGTTCCTGGAACTCCAAAAGCTGAAGAAAGGATGCTGCCTCCAGAGATTGAACTGGATGCAGACCTGCGCAAAGTTGTTACTATAAGAGCTTGTTGTACCCTGAG
Source organism: Manis javanica (assembly GCF_040802235.1). NCBI lineage: Eukaryota > Metazoa > Chordata > Mammalia > Pholidota > Manidae > Manis > Manis javanica. The sequence continues at coordinate 55,507,309 of NC_133167.1, forward strand.
ACTTTTTGTTCCAATCAAAGGAAGGCCTGCACCAGAGGTGAAGTGGACTCGGGAACATGGAGAATCTTTAGATAAAGCTAGCATTGAATCCACAAGTTCTTACACCCTGCTTATTGTTGGAAATGTAAACAGATTTGACAGTGGCAAGTACATACTGACTGTAGAAAACAGCTCAGGCAGCAAGTCTGCATTCGTCATTGTTCGAGTACTGGATACACCAGGCCCTCCACAGCATCTGAAGGTAAAGGAGGTCACTAAGACATCCGTCACACTGACATGGGAGCCTCCTCTTCTTGATGGAGGCTCGAAGATAAAGAACTATATTGTTGAAAAGCGGGAATCAACAAGAAAAGCATATTCAACTGTTGCAACAAATTGTCACAAGACTTCCTGGAAGGTAGACCAGCTTCAAGAAGGCTGTAGTTACTATTTCAGGGTTCTTGCTGAAAATGAGTATGGCATTGGGCTGCCTGCTGAAACTGCAGAATCTGTGAAAGCATCAGAACGACCTCTTCCTCCAGGAAAAATAACTTTGGTGGATGTCACAAGAAATAGCGTGTCACTTACTTGGGAGAAGCCAGAGCATGATGGAGGCAGCCGAATTCTAGGCTACATTGTTGAGATGCAAAGCAAAGGCAGTGACAAGTGGGCCACGTGTGCCACAGTCAAAGTCACCGAAGCCACAATAACTGGATTAATTCAGGGTGAAGAATACTCCTTCCGTGTTTCAGCTCAGAATGAAAAGGGCATCAGTGATCCTAGACAACTGAGTGTGCCAGTAATTGCCAAAGATCTTGTCATTCCACCAGCCTTCAAACTCCTGTTCAACACTTTCACTGTTCTGGCAGGTGAAGACCTAAAAGTTGATGTCCCATTCATTGGACGTCCTACGCCAACTGTAACCTGGCATAAAGATGATGTACCACTGAGGCAGACAACTAGAGTTAATGCGGAGAGCACAGAAAATAACTCACTACTGACAATAAAGGAAGCCTGCCGAGAAGATGTTGGAAATTACGTAGTTAAACTGACTAACTCTGCTGGTGAAGCTACTGAAATCCTTAATATTATTGTTCTTGACAAACCAGGGCCTCCAACTGGACCAATTAAAATGGACGAAGTGACCGCTGATAGTATTACTCTTTCTTGGAGCCCACCTAAGTATGATGGTGGGAGTTCTATCAATAATTACATTGTAGAAAAACGGGACACTTCCACAACTACCTGGCAAATTGTATCAGCTACTGTTGCAAGGACTACAGTAAAGGCTTGCAGATTAAAGACTGGATGTGAATATCAGTTTAGGATTGCAGCTGAAAACAGATATGGAAAAAGTACATACCTTAATTCAGAACCTGTTGTAGCCCAGTATCCATTCAAAGTTCCTGGTCCTCCTGGCACACCATTTGTAACACTCACCTCCAAGGATAGCATGGAAGTACAGTGGAATGAGCCAGTCAGCGATGGAGGTAGCAAAGTCATTGGATATCATCTAGAACGCAAGGAAAGAAATGGTATCCTCTGGGTGAAGCTGAATAAAACACCTATTCCTCAAACCAAATTTAAGACAACTGGCCTTGACGAAGGCATTGAATATGAATTTAGAGTCTCTGCAGAGAATATCGTGGGCATCGGCAAGCCAAGTAAAGTGTCAGAATGCTATGTAGCTCGTGACCCATGTGATCCACCAGGGCGGCCTGAGGCCATCATTGTCACACGGAATTCTGTAACTCTTCAGTGGAAAAAACCCACTTATGATGGTGGAAGCAAGATCACTGGTTATATCGTTGAAAAGAAGGAATTGCCTGAAGGCCGTTGGATGAAAGCCAGTTTCACAAATGTCATTGACACTCAGTTTGAAGTAACTGGCCTAGTTGAAGATCATAGATATGAGTTCCGGGTTATAGCTCGAAATGCTGCAGGAGTGTTTAGTGAGCCTTCAGAAAGCACAGGAGCAATAACAGCAAGAGATGAAGTAGATCCACCAAGAATATCTATGGATCCAAAATACAAAGACACAATTGTGGTTCATGCTGGTGAGTCATTCAAAATTGATGCAGATGTTTATGGCAAACCAATACCAACCATCCAGTGGTTAAAAGGTGATCGGGAGCTTTCAAATACAGCTCGATTAGAAATAAAGAGCACTGACTTTGCCACCAGTCTCAGTTTAAAGGAAGCGATACGCGTCGACAGTGGAAATTACATACTGAAGGCCAAAAACGTTGCAGGAGAAAGATCAGTTACTATAAATGTCAAAGTTCTTGATAGACCAGGGCCACCTGAAGGACCTGTTGTTATATCAGGAGTTACAGCAGAAAAATGCACACTAGCTTGGAGACCCCCACTGCAGGATGGTGGAAGTGATATCATAAATTACATTGTGGAAAGGAGAGAAACCAGCCGCTTAGTTTGGACTGTGGTTGATGCCAGTGTGCAAACTCTCAGCTGCAAGGTTACTAAGCTTCTTGAAGGCAATGAATATGTTTTCCGTATAATGGCTGTAAATAAATATGGTGTTGGCGAACCCCTTGAATCTGAGCCAGTAATTGCCAAGAACCCATTTGTAGTGCCAGATGCACCAAAGGCTCCAGAAATCACAACAGTAACCAAGGATTCAATGATTGTTGTATGGGAAAGACCAGCATCTGATGGTGGCAGTGAAATTCTTGGATATGTTCTTGAAAAACGGGATAAAGACGGCATTAGATGGACAAGATGCCACAAACGTCTCATTGGGGAATTACGCTTGAGAGTAACTGGACTCATAGAAAATCACAATTATGAATTCAGGGTCTCAGCTGAGAATGCTGCTGGACTTAGTGAACCAAGTCCACCTTCTGCTTACCAAAAGGCTTGTGATCCTATTTATAAACCAGGACCTCCAAACAATCCCAAAGTCATAGATATTACCAGATCATCTGTCTTCCTTTCTTGGAGCAAACCAATATATGATGGTGGTTGTGAAATCCAAGGATACATTGTTGAAAAATGTGATGTCAGTGTTAGTGAATGGACCATGTGCACTCCACCAACTGGAATCAATAAAACAAATATAGAAGTAGAGAAGCTGTTGGAAAGGCATGAATACAACTTCCGTATATGTGCTATTAATAAAGCTGGAGTTGGAGAACATGCTGATGTCCCTGGCCCTGTTCTAGTTGAAGAAAAATTGGAAGCACCAGACATTGATCTTGACCTAGAACTAAGGAAAATTATAAATATAAGGGCAGGTGGCTCCTTAAGGTTATTTGTTCCTATTAAAGGTCGCCCTACACCAGAAGTTAAGTGGGGAAAGATGGATGGTGAAATTCGAGATGCAGCTATAATTGATGTCACTAGCAGTTTCACCTCTCTTGTCCTTGACAATGTCAACCGATATGATAGTGGAAAATATACTCTCACGTTAGAAAACAGCAGTGGAACAAAGTCTGCCTTTGTTAGTGTGAGAGTCCTGGACACACCAAGTCCACCTGTTAACCTGAAAGTTACAGAAATCACTAAAGATTCAGTATCAATTACATGGGAACCACCTTTGTTGGATGGGGGATCCAAAATCAAAAATTATATTGTTGAGAAACGTGAAGCCACAAGAAAATCATATGCCGCAGTTGTAACAAATTGCCATAAGAATTCTTGGAAAATTGATCAACTCCAAGAAGGTTGCAGTTATTACTTTAGAGTCACAGCTGAAAATGAGTATGGTATTGGCCTTCCTGCCCACACTGCTGATCCAGTTAAGGTTGCAGAAGTCCCACAACCTCCAGGAAAAATAACTGTGGATGACGTCACCAGAAACAGTGTCTCCTTGAGTTGGACAAAACCTGAACATGATGGTGGCAGTAAAATCATTCAGTATATTGTGGAAATGCAAGCTAAACACAGTGAGAAATGGTCAGAGTGTGCTCGAGTCAAGTCCCTTGAAGCAGTAATTACCAACCTAAATCAGGGAGAAGAATATCTTTTTAGAGTTGTTGCTGTAAATGAAAAGGGGAGAAGTGATCCTAGGTCCCTTGCAGTTCCAGTGGTTGCCAAAGATCTGGTCATTGAGCCAGATGTAAGACCTGCATTTAATATTTATAGTGTACAGGTTGGCCAAGATTTGAAAATAGAAGTGCCAGTTTCTGGACGTCCTAAACCAACCATTAGTTGGACTAAAGATGGTCTTCCACTGAAGCAGACTACAAGAATCAATGTTACTGATTTGCTTGACCTCACCATACTCAGCATTAAAGAAACTCATAAGGATGATGGTGGACTTTATGGAATCACAGTTGCTAATGTTGTAGGTCAAAAAACAGTATCCATTGAAATTGTAACTCTAGATAAACCTGATCCTCCAAAAGGACCTGTTAAATTTGATGAAGTCAGTGCAGAAAGTATCACATTATCTTGGAACCCTCCATTATATACAGGGGGCTGCCAGATCACCAACTACATTGTTCAAAAGCGAGATACAACCACCACAGTATGGGACGTTGTTTCTGCTACTGTTGCTAGAACTACACTCAAAGTGACCAAACTGAAAACTGGGACAGAATACCAATTCAGAATATTCGCTGAAAATAGATATGGGCAAAGCTTTGCCCTGGAGTCTGATCCAATTATAGCTCAATATCCCTACAAAGAACCAGGTCCTCCAGGCACACCATTCGTCACAGCTATAGCCAAAGACTCCATGGTCGTACAGTGGCATGAACCAATCAATAATGGTGGAAGCTCAGTCATAGGTTACCACCTTGAGAAAAAGGAAAGAAACAGTATTTTGTGGACAAAAGTCAACAAAACTATTATTCATGACACCCAGTTTAAAGCAGTCAATCTTGAAGAAGGCATTGAATATGAATTCAGAGTTTATGCTGAAAATATTGTTGGTGTAGGCAAAGCAAGCAAGAATTCTGAATGCTATGTAGCCAGAGATCCCTGTGATCCACCAGGAACCCCAGAAGCAATAATGGTTAAAAGAAATGAAATTACTTTACAATGGACCAAACCTGCATATGATGGCGGAAGTATGATTACAGGTTACATTGTAGAGAAACGTGATTTGCCTGAAGGTCGTTGGATGAAAGCCAGCTTCACAAATGTCATTGAAACTCAATTTACTGTGTCAGGTCTTACTGAAGATCAAAGATACGAATTCAGAGTCATTGCAAAGAACGCAGCTGGCACAATAAGTAAACCATCTGACAGTACTGGACCAATAACTGCCAAGGATGAGGTTGAACTTCCAAGAATTTCCATGGATCCAAAATTCAGAGACACAATTGTGGTAAATGCCGGAGAAACATTCAGGCTTGAGGCTGATGTCCATGGAAAGCCCTTACCTACCATTGAGTGGTTAAGAGGAGATAAGGAAATTGAAGAATCTGCTAGGTATGAAATAAAGAACACAGATTTCAAGGCTTTACTTATTGTAAAGGATGCCATTAGAATTGATGGTGGACAGTATATTTTAAGAGCTTCCAATGTTGCAGGTTCTAAGTCATTCCCAGTAAATGTGAAAGTACTAGATAGACCAGGACCTCCAGAAGGGCCAGTCCAGGTTACAGGAGTCACTTCTGAAAAATGCACTTTGACATGGTCTCCACCACTTCAAGACGGTGGCAGTGACATTTCTCACTACATTGTTGAAAAAAGAGAAACAAGTCGACTTGCCTGGACTGTTGTTGCTTCAGAAGTTGTGACCAATTCTCTGAAAGTTACCAAACTCTTAGAAGGAAATGAATATGTTTTCCGTATAATGGCTGTCAATAAATATGGTGTTGGAGAGCCTTTGGAATCCACACCAGTACTAATGAAAAATCCATTTGTGCTTCCTGGACCACCGAAAAACTTGGAGATCACCAACATTGCCAAGGACTCCATGACTGTCTGTTGGAACCGTCCAGATAGTGATGGTGGAAGTGAGATTATTGGTTACATTGTAGAGAAAAGGGACAGAAGTGGCATTAGGTGGATAAAATGTAATAAACGCCGCATTACAGATTTGCGTCTAAGAGTAACAGGATTAACCGAAGACCATGAGTATGAATTCAGAGTCTCTGCAGAAAATGCTGCTGGAGTTGGAGAACCAAGTCCAGCTACAGTTTATTATAAGGCTTGTGATCCTGTGTTCAAACCTGGCCCACCCACCAATGCACATATTGTAGACACCACTAAAAATTCAATTACACTTGCCTGGGGTAAACCCATCTATGATGGTGGCAGTGAGATCCTGGGATATGTAGTAGAAATCTGTAAAGCAGATGAAGAAGAATGGCAAATAGTTACTCCACAGACTGGCCTGAGAGTCACTCGATTTGAAATTTCAAAACTCACTGAACACCAAGAGTATAAAATACGAGTGTGTGCCCTCAATAAGGTTGGTTTGGGTGAGGCCACATCAGTTCCTGGTACTGTGAAACCAGAAGATAAACTTGAAGCACCTGAACTTGACCTTGACTCTGAATTAAGGAAAGGAATCATTGTAAGAGCTGGTGGATCTGCCAGAATTCACATTCCATTCAAAGGTCGTCCAACACCTGAGATCACTTGGTCTCGAGATGAAGGTGAATTCACAGATAAGGTCCAAATTGAAAAGGGAGTTAACTACACCCAACTATCAATAGATAACTGTGACAGAAATGATGCTGGAAAATATATTCTCAAGCTGGAAAATAGCAGTGGATCTAAATCTGCTTTTGTAACTGTGAAAGTTCTGGACACCCCAGGACCACCACAGAATTTGACAGTCAAAGAAGTGAAAAAAGATTCTGTCCTTCTGGTATGGGAACCACCCAGTATTGATGGGGGTGCAAAGGTCAAGAATTATGTTATTGACAAACGTGAGTCAACCAGAAAAGCATATGCTAATGTGAGTAATAAATGCAACAAAACAAGCTTTAAAGTTGAGAATCTTACAGAAGGAGCCATTTATTACTTTAGAGTTATGGCTGAAAATGAATTTGGAGTTGGTATTCCCGTGGAAACTGTTGATGCTGTGAAAGCTGCTGAACCACCTTCCCCACCGGGAAAGGTTACACTCACTGATGTGTCCCAGACTAGTGCGTCACTCATGTGGGAGAAACCTGAGCATGATGGCGGAAGCAGAGTCTTGGGGTATGTTGTTGAAATGCAGCCCAAAGGAACTGAAAAATGGAGTGTTGTGGCTGAATGCAAAGTCTGTAGTGCGGTTGTTACTGGTCTGAGTTCTGGACAAGAATATCAGTTCCGTGTCAAGGCTTTCAATGAGAAAGGAAAAAGCGATCCAAGGGTGCTTGGTGTTCCTGTCATAGCCAAGGACTTGACTATACAGCCGAGTTTTAAGTTACCATTTAACACATACAGTGTCCAAGCTGGAGAAGATCTTAAAATTGAAATTCCAGTTATTGGTCGACCAAGACCCAACATTTCATGGGTCAAAGATGGTGAGCCTCTTAAACAGACAACAAGAGTAAATGTTGAGGAAACAGCTACTTCAACTATTTTGCACATTAAAGAAAGTAACAAAGATGACTTTGGAAAATACACCATAACAGCAACAAATAGCGCAGGTACAGCAACAGAAAATCTCAGCATTATTGTTTTGGAAAAGCCTGGACCACCAGTTGGACCAGTTCGGTTTGATGAAGTTAGTGCAGACTTTGTGGTCATATCTTGGGAACCTCCAGCCTATACGGGTGGGTGCCAAATAAGCAACTACATTGTAGAGAAGAGAGACACAACTACCACCACTTGGCAGATGGTATCAGCAACAGTTGCAAGAACAACAATTAAAATAAGCAAACTGAAAACAGGCACTGAGTACCAGTTTAGGATTTTTGCAGAAAATAGGTATGGAAAAAGTGCTCCCCTGGATTCTAAACCAGTTATTGTACAATATCCATTTAAAGAGCCTGGACCACCTGGAACTCCTTTTGTGACATCAGCCTCAAAAGATCAAATGCTTGTGCAATGGCATGAGCCAGTTAATGATGGAGGTAGCAAAGTTATTGGCTACCATCTTGAACAGAAAGAAAAGAACAGCATTTTATGGATCAAGTTAAATAAGACTCCCATTACAGACACCAAATTCAAAACAACTGGGCTTGATGAAGGCCTGGAGTATGAATTCAAAGTTTCTGCTGAAAACATTGTTGGCATTGGCAAGCCTAGTAAAGTGTCGGAATGCTTTGTTGCACGTGATCCATGTGACCCACCTGGTCGCCCTGAAGCCATCGTTATTACAAGAAACAGTATCACACTGAAATGGAAGAAACCTGCCTATGATGGTGGTAGCAAAATAACAGGCTATATTGTAGAAAAGAAAGATCTACCTGATGGTCGTTGGATGAAAGCCAGCTTTACCAATGTATTAGAAACTGAATTTACAGTGAGTGGGCTTGTAGAAGACCAACGATATGAATTTAGAGTAATTGCCAGAAATGCAGCTGGCAATTTTAGCGAACCATCTGAAAGCACTGGTGCCATTACTGCAAGAGATGAAATTGATATGCCAAATGCCTCACTGGATCCAAAATATAAAGATCTCATCATTGTTCATGCAGGAGAGACTTTTGTCCTTGAAGCTGATATCCGCGGCAAACCTATACCTGACGTTATTTGGTCGAAAGATGGGAAAGAACTTGAAGAAACAGCTGCTAGGATGGAAATTAAGTCTACGATTCAGAAAACAACCCTTGTTGTAAAAGACTGTATACGTACAGATGGAGGACAATATATACTGAAACTTAGCAATGTTGGTGGTACAAAGTCTATACCAATTACTGTAAAGGTACTTGACAGGCCAGGGCCTCCTGAAGGACCTCTGAAGGTTTCTGGGGTTACTGCTGAAAAATGTTACCTGGCATGGAACCCACCTTTACAAGATGGTGGTGCTAATATTTCACACTACATCATTGAAAAGAGAGAGACAAGCAGACTCTCCTGGACTCAGGTTTCAACTGAGGTACAGGCCCTTAACTACAAAGTCACTAAACTTCTTCCTGGTAATGAGTACATTTTCCGTGTCATGGCTGTGAATAAATATGGAACTGGAGAGCCCTTGGAATCTGAACCTGTTGTAGCCTGTAATCCTTATAAGCCACCAGGTCCTCCTTCGGCACCTGAAGCCTCAGCAATCACCAAAGACTCTATGGTAGTAGCATGGGCACGCCCAGCAGATGATGGAGGTGCTGAAATTGAGGGCTATATTCTTGAAAAACGAGACAAGGAAGGCATTAGATGGACCAAGTGCAACAAGAAAACTCTAACAGATCTCCGATTCAGAGTAACTGGCCTCACTGAAGGTCATTCATATGAATTCAGAGTTGCTGCTGAAAATGCAGCTGGTGTGGGTGAACCTAGTGAGCCATCTGTTTTCTATCATGCGTGTGATGCTTTATATCCACCAGGCCCACCAAGCAATCCAAAAGTGACAGACACTTCCAGATCTTCTGTGTCTCTGGCATGGAGTAAGCCAATTTATGATGGTGGTGCACCTGTTAAGGGCTATGTTGTTGAGGTCAAAGAAACCACTGCTGATGAATGGACAACTTGCACTCCACCAACAGGATTACAAGGAAAGCAGTTCACAGTGACCAAGCTTAAAGAAAACACTGAATATAACTTCCGTATTTGTGCCATCAATTCTGAAGGGGTAGGTGAACCTGCAACTCTACCTGGTTCAGTTGTTGCTAAAGAGAGGCTAGAGCCGCCAGAAATAGAGCTTGATGCCGACCTCAGGAAAGTGGTTGTGCTGCGTGCCAGCACTACTTTGCGTTTATTTGTCACCATCAAAGGCCGACCAGAACCTGAGGTTAAATGGGAAAAAGCAGAAGGCATTCTCACTGAAAGAGCCCAGATTGAGGTGACCAGCTCATATACAATGTTGGTAATTGATAACGTTACCAGGTTTGACAGTGGTCGGTATAATCTGACACTAGAAAACAACAGTGGCTCCAAAACAGCTTTTGTTAATGTCAGAGTTCTTGACTCACCAAGTGCCCCCATGAATTTGACTGTAAGAGAAGTGAAGAAAGACTTAGTGACATTATCTTGGGAACCACCACTTATTGATGGTGGGGCTAAGATTACAAACTACATTGTTGAAAAACGAGAAACGACAAGAAAAGCATATGCTACTGTTACAAACAATTGCACTAAGAACAATTTTAAAATTGAAAATCTACAAGAAGGATGTTCTTACTATTTCCGAGTCTTGGCTTCAAATGAATATGGGATTGGTTTGCCAGCTGAAACAACTGAACCCGTTAAAGTTTCTGAACCGCCCCTCCCACCTGGAAGAGTAACTCTTGTTGATGTGACCCAAAACACAGCTACAATTAAGTGGGAGAAACCAGAAAGTGATGGTGGCAGCAAAATTACTGGTTATGTAGTTGAAATGCAGACTAAAGGGAGTGAAAAGTGGAGCACTTGTACACAAGTTAAGACTCTAGAAGCAACTATATCTGGCCTAACTCCAGGAGAAGAGTATGTCTTCAGGGTAGCTGCAGTTAACGAAAAAGGAAGAAGTGATCCAAGACAACTTGGAGTGCCAGTAATTGCAAGGGATATTGAAATAAAGCCTTCAGTTGAACTTCCTTTCAACACTTACAATGTAAAAGCTAGAGACCAACTTAAGATTGATGTTCCATTTAAAGGAAGACCTCAAGCTACAGTGAGCTGGAAAAAAGATGGTCAGACTCTTAAAGAGACTACTAGAGTCAATGTTTCTTCATCAAAGACTGTAACATCACTATCTATTAAGGAAGCTTCAAGGGAAGATAGTGGAACTTATGAATTATGTGTTTCAAACAGTGCTGGATCCATAACAGTTCCTATTACTGTAATTGTCCTTGACAGACCAGGACCTCCAGGACCCATACATATTGATGAGGTTAGTTGTGACAATATAACCATTTCTTGGAATCCTCCAGAATATGATGGTGGCTGCCAAATTAGCAATTACATCATTGAAAAGAGAGAAACCACTTCAACAACATGGCATGTAGTTTCACAAGCAGTTGCAAGAACATGCATTAAAATAGTTCGTTTGACAACAGGAAGTGAGTATCAGTTCCGTGTCTGTGCAGAAAACCGCTACGGAAAGAGCTCCTACAGTGAATCTTCATCCGTTGTTGCAGAGTATCCATTCAACCCCCCAGGTCCTCCTGGCACTCCTAGAGTTGTGCATGCCACAAAATCTACCATGATCGTAAGCTGGCAAGTACCAGTTAATGATGGAGGAAGTCGAGTAATTGGCTATCACCTTGAGTATAAAGAAAGAAGCAGCATTCTTTGGTCAAAAGCAAACAAAATCCTCATTGCTGATACCCAAATGAAAGTCTCTGGCCTTGATGAAGGACTGATGTATGAGTATCGTGTATATGCTGAGAATATTGCTGGAATTGGTAAATGCAGTAAATCTTGTGAACCAGTCCCTGCAAGAGATCCTTGTGACCCTCCAGGACAACCTGAAGTCACAAATATCACAAGAAAATCAGTGTCACTTAAATGGTCTAAACCACATTATGATGGTGGAGCTAAGATCACAGGATATATTATTGAACGTAGAGAACTACCAGATGGCCGGTGGCTGAAGTGCAATTTTACAAATATACAAGAAACATACTTCGAAGTAACTGAACTTACTGAAGATCAGCGTTATGAATTCCGGGTTTTTGCAAAGAATGCTGCTGACTCAGTTAGTGAACCATCTGAATCCACTGGCCCTATAACAGTTAAAGATGATGTTGAAGCTCCAAGAATTATGATGGATGTCAAGTTCCGAGGTGTTATTGTTGTCAAAGCCGGAGAGGTCCTTAAGATAAATGCAGACGTTGCAGGGCGACCTCTGCCAGTAATTTCCTGGGCCAAAGATGGTGTAGAAATTGAAGAAAGAGCACGAACAGAAATTGTCTCAACAGACTATGATACTTTGTTAACAGTGAAAGACTGTGTCAGACGAGACACTGGTCAGTATGTACTAACACTGAAGAATGTTGCAGGAACTCGGTCTATGGCAATCAATTGCAAGATACTTGATAAGCCCGGCCCACCAGCAGGACCACTTGAAATAAATGGCCTCACTTCTGAGAAATGCTCTCTTTCCTGGGGACCACCCCAAGAAGATGGTGGTGCAGACATTGACTATTACATTGTAGAAAAACGTGAAACAAGCCACCTTGCATGGACAATATGTGAAGGAGAGTTAAGGACAACCTCCTGCAAAGTAACCAAGTTACTCAAAGGCAATGAATACATCTTTAGAGTAACAGGTGTTAATAAATATGGTGTTGGTGAGCCCCTAGAGAGTGTAGCTGTAAAGGCACTAGATCCATTTACAGTTCCAAGTCCACCCACATCTTTGGAAATCACATCTGTGACCAAAGAGTTCATGACCCTTTGCTGGTCAAGACCTGAGAATGATGGAGGCAGTGAAATCTCTGGATATATAATTGAAAGGCGAGAGAAAAACAGCCTACGATGGGTGCGTGTAAATAAAAAACCAGTTTATGATCTGAGAGTAAAATCAACAGGACTTCGGGAAGGATGTGAATACGAGTATCGGGTTTATGCAGAAAATGCTGCTGGCCTAAGCCATCCAAGTGAAACCTCTCCCTTAATTCGGGCAGAAGATCCTGTGTTCTTACCATCTCCTCCATCCAGACCCAAAATCATAGACACAGGCAAGACAAATATAACTATTGGCTGGGTTAAGCCCTTGTTTGATGGTGGGTCCCCAGTAACTGGATACACTGTAGAATACAAAAAATCTGATGAAACTGACTGGGAAACTGCCATTCAGAACTTAAGAGGCACAGAATATACAATAAGTGGACTGACAACAGGAGCTGAATATGTTTTCAGAGTAAGATCTGTCAATAAAGTTGGTACTAGTGACCCTAGTGATAGCTCCGATCCCCAGATAGCAAAGGAAAGAGAAGAAGAACCTGTATTTGATCTTGATAGTGAAATGAAGAAAACCTTGATTGTCAAGGCTGGTGCCTCATTTACCATGACTGTGCCTTTCCGAGGAAGACCAGTACCCAGTGTCTTGTGGACTAAGCCAGACACTGACCTGCACACTAGAGCTTACATTGATTCCACAGACTCTCGTACCTCACTCACTGTTGAAAATGCCAACAGACATGATTCTGGAAAATACACGTTAACAATTCAGAATATTTTGAATGCTGCTTCACTGACCTTAGTTGTCAAAGTTTTAGATTCTCCAGGTCCTCCAGCCAATGTTACTGTACACGATATAACCAAAGAGTCTGCAGTGTTATCCTGGGATGTTCCTGAAAACGATGGTGGAGCACCAGTGAAGAATTACCATATAGAAAAACGTGAGGCCAGTAAGAAAGCATGGGTCTCTGTGACCAACAACTGCAACCGCCTCTCCTACAAAGTTGCCAACCTACAAGAAGGAGCAATTTACTACTTTAGAGTCTCTGGAGAAAATGAATTTGGTGTTGGTGTACCAGCTGAAACAAAGGAAGGAGTAAAAATAACAGGTATGTTTTGAGAACAAAGAGCATCCACATGTCCATATTAATTTTCTTAGGACAGTAAGAATCATTCTAATTAGTCTCATTTGATTTTAAATGTTTCTAATACACACCCCAAACACTACATACTATAGCACAAAATGAAATCGATAATTGAGAAAGTTTTTGTTGATTGCTTTTAAATGTAGAAATTGCCATAGCTGAAATTGGAAAATATATATTGAATTTATAACTAAATTTGAGTGAACATACATAGTGTCTGTGCAGAAATAGTATGATGAAGTTTCTTACACGATAGTTCATCTCATCCTCATTTTTATACCCAAGACATATTTGGAATAAGTTTTATCATTTAAGCTGGTCATTTGGCACTCAATTTGAATTTGAACACTACATTAAGCTATGACACATAATGACAAAGCCTGAGGAAGTTTTAATAAAGCCTTAGCTCAGAAGCCAAATTAGTTAAATACAAAGAAAGACCTTCATTGAAATTTTTCTTTTGACAATGCAGCAAAAATACACTTAGAAAAAAAGTTGTAATAATCTTCCCTTTTACTTTTGTTTTACTTTCTTAGAAAAACCAAGCCCACCTGAAAAACTTGGAGTAACAAGTGTATCCAAAGATAGTGTTTCCCTGACCTGGTTGAGGCCAGAACATGATGGTGGAAGCAGAATTGTACACTATGTTGTGGAAGCACTAGAAAAAGGACAGAAAAATTGGGTTAAATGTGCAGTGGTAAAGCCAACCCATCACATTGTTTCTGGTCTAAGGGAGAATTCTGAATACTTCTTCCGGGTATTTGCTGAAAATCAAGCTGGTCTTAGTGACCCAAGGGAGCTTCTACTTCCCGTTCTTGTTAAGGAGCAACTCGGTATGACTAATTTTTTGTAGAAGCAAAATTTGAAGTGATTTGCATTGATATAAGTTAGAAACTCATTTTCACCTTCATTTGCAATACACTGTTTTTCAGAGCCACCTGAAATTGATATGAAGAATTTCCCAAGTCACACCGTATATGTGAGAGCTGGTTCAAACCTTAAAGTTGACATTCCAATTTCTGGAAAACCACTGCCCAAAGTGACCTTATGCAGAGATGGTATCCCCCTGAAAGCAACCACGAGATTTAATACTGAAATTACTGCTGAGAACCTGACCATCAATCTCAGAGAAAGCATCGCTACTGATGCTGGAAGATATGAGATCACTGCTGCCAACTCAAGTGGAACGACCAAAGCTTTCATTAACATCATTGTGCTGGACAGGCCTGGTCCCCCAACTGGCCCTGTTGTTGTTAGTGATGTAACTGAAGAAAGCGTGATTCTCAAATGGGAGCCACCTAAGTATGATGGTGGAAGTCAGGTTACCAATTACATTGTACTCAAGAGAGAGACAAATACTGCGGTCTGGGCTGAAGTGTCTGCGACAGTTGCAAGAACCGTGATTAAAGTCATGAAACTGACCACAGGAGAAGAGTACCAATTCCGCATAAAGGCAGAGAACCGCTTTGGCATCAGTGATCACATCGACTCAGCTTGTGTGACTGTCAAACTACCATACAGTATGTTGTCAAACTTTTCAAAGATCCCCAGGTTTTCATTTACATGAATGTTTTAAATGTCTGTATTAACCTGTGGGATTTCTCTCCTTTATAGCAACGCCTGGACCACCATCAACACCATGGGTCACTAATGTAACAAGAGAAAGCATCACTGTGGGCTGGCATGAACCAGTGTCCAATGGAGGCAGTGCAGTTATTGGCTATCACCTGGAAATGAAAGACAGAAACAGTATTTTATGGCATAAAGTCAACAAACTGATCATTCGCACAACTCACTTCAAAGTCACAACAATCAGTGCTGGACTCATTTATGAATTCAGGGTGTATGCAGAAAATGCTGCTGGTGTTGGAAAACCCAGCCATCCTTCTGAACCAGTGCTAGCCATTGATGCTTGTGGTATGTATTTGTCACCAGCAAGATGGTTCTGACTACTTAAAAAATGCAGATCTTATTCCTGCAAAGCAAAATTATGTTGATGTAAGTGCCACTAATCTGCTTTCTCTTATTGCCATAGAACCTCCAAGAAATCTCCGTGTCACTGATATTTCAAAGAACTCTGTCAACCTTTCATGGCAACAACCAGCGTTCGATGGAGGAAGCAAGATTACAGGCTACATTGTTGAGAGACGAGACCTTCCAGATGGCAGATGGACCAAGGCCAGCTTCACTAATGTTATCGAGACTCAGTTCACTGTCTCTGGCTTGACTCAGAATTCTCAGTATGAGTTCCGTGTCTTTGCCAGGAATGCAGTTGGTTCCATCAGCAATCCATCCGAGGTTGTAGGCCCTGTTACATGCATCGATTCTTATGGTAAGCATTTCCAGCACTTTGAATCCCAACAGCAGTTTAACTCAGTATTTTTTCTTCCCTTTTCTGGTCTTAACCTATAGAATAACTTTTGCAATGCACTTAGTCAGATATTTAGAAGAAATTATGAGCTAGCTGGGAGTCGGGAAAATTCCTTAATCTCTCGAGGCCTCTTGACATAACTGTAAAACATGAGATTTGGGCAACAGAGTATCTAAAGGCCTTCCCAACTTCTTTTGTGATTCTTTGATTGTATAAGTTGGTGCTTTTACTTTTCTGTTTTAAGCTATCAAAGTCAATAATTAAAAGCATGGTTGAGAGCCCAGATAATATTCCTCTTAAATAAGTGAAAGACTAAACAGAGATGTTAATGGTGGTAGTATTAGCAGCAGCTAACATTTACTGGGTACTTTCCCTGAATTCTCTCCCTGAGTTCTAGCTGCTCTAATATTAGCCCATTTTACAGAAGAGAAACTGAGGTTTATAGTGCTTCTGTAACTTCCCCAACATCAAGCAGCTCACTAGGGATACAGCAGGGATTCTAGACTCCAGAACTCTATGCTGCTGTCAATCCAAAATACACATACATACTTGCCATTCTTGGAAATAAGTGGCACATTCAACTCAACAGTGGCTTAAAAATCAAAATTTCATGAGCATTAGGTGCCCTTTGACACTTTTTCTAAAAGTTCCCCATTTTCAAGGAGGAGTCTATGATATCTGAACAAAAGTATCTACTCCCATCCTCATGCTGAGAATCCCAGGGCCCTTCTTTATGAATCAGGCCTTGTGGACTGAATCAGTATTTGTGAGACTGTGAATCAAATGAAATTTAGTTCTCGTTCTGAAAAGTTCTAAACAGTCTGGCAGAAAATCTATCCAGTGAAGAAGTATAGAGCTCTGCGAGTAGAGAATTCAGACTTCAAGGGTCTGATGATGTGAACTGCCGACATGTGGATAAAAGTGAACTGGAAAGGAAAAAATTAAAATAGAGGAAGAGGAAGGAGAATCTAGAATAAAAGAAAATGTATACTGCAGCTTCTTCAGTGATGTTCTCACTACCATGTCCCATTTCATCACTGGAATAGAATAGCTTAACCAGACTTTAAAATACATTTCAAAGGCATTTAAGTCCCTGTGCAGTTAGTTCAGCATCACTGGGATACAGAGTTTGCTCCCAATCTTTCTTCCCCATTTGGGATAAAACAATGGCTTATAAATTTCAATGTTTAAAATAATAAATATATAGGATTACAACTACTGTGTGTATGTGCATAATTTAATAAAGGCCAGTGACTTTACTTTGAAGTGGTTGCATTTTTTTTTTCAGCCTTGTGATCTTTTAAATATTTCTTGCAGGTGGTCCTGTAATTGATTTGCCTCTAGAATACACAGAAGTTGTCAAATACAGAGCAGGTACTTCTGTGAAGCTCAGAGCTGGCATTTCTGGCAAACCTGAGCCTACAATAGAGTGGTATAAAGATGATAAAGAGTTACAAACCAATGCACTACTATGTGTCGAAAATACTACTGACCTGGCATCTATACTCATCAAAGATGCAAATCGCCTAAATACTGGAAGATATGAATTAAAACTAAGGAATGCCATGGGCTCAGCCTCAGCCACCATCAGAGTCCAGATCCTTGGTAGGTGCTAAACACAGGCCAACAACGTATTTTGTTTGCCTAAAAGATGGGAATTTTTAATTATCAGGCTTTTAAAAAGTGCTAACAATATATTGTTTTGTTCTTTCATTGACAGACAAACCAGGACCTCCAGGTGGGCCAATTGAATTTAAGACTGTCACTGCTGAAAAGATAACTCTTCTCTGGCGGCCGCCAGTGGATGATGGCGGTGCAAAAATTACTCATTACATTGTGGAAAAACGTGAGACAAGCCGTGTTGTGTGGTCTGTGGTATCTGAAAATTTGGAAGAGTGCATCATTACAACCACTAAAATTATCAAAGGAAATGAATATGTCTTCCGGGTTCGAGCCGTGAACAAATATGGAATTGGAGATCCACTGGAATCTGATCCAGTGGTAGCAAAGAATGCATTTGGTGAGATATGATTCATCCAAAGACTGCAAACACTTGAAATTTTTTTAAATGAACATAAACTATTCTGTTAACTTAGAATAATTTTGATTCTCTTTTGTCTTACATCTCTTAAATCATCCTTTTCATAAGGTAGAAAGTACAGTAAGTGAAGCCAATATTCTTGGACAGGACTTGTAGACTGAAAGGTAGAATTTATCAGTTATGTTGATCCTTTGAACTCATTTTCCTTTCCTTTCTAAATAGTTACTCCTGGGCCTCCAAGCATACCTGAAGTGACAAAGATTACCAGAAATTCAATGACTGTTGTATGGAGCAGGCCAGTTGCAGATGGTGGCAGTGAAATAAGTGGCTATTTCCTTGAGAAACGAGACAAGAAGAGCCTAGGATGGTTTAAAGTCCTAAAGGAGACTATCCGTGATACCAGAGAGAAAGTGACAGGACTCACAGAAAATAGTGACTATCAATACCGAGTTTGTGCTGTAAATGCTGCTGGACAGGGTCCATTTTCTGAACCATCTGACTTCTACAAAGCTGCTGACCCTATTGGTAAGTGCTCATAATGCAGCACGTTCACTTGTATCTTCTTCTTTCATGTCACTATATCACACCTGACTGTGTAATCACTGTGCTGTGAATGATCATTCCAGATCCTCCAGGCCCACCAGCTAAGATAAGAATCGCAGATTCAACTAAATCATCCATCACTCTTGGCTGGAGTAAACCTGTCTATGATGGGGGCAGTGCTGTTACTGGATATGTCATCTCAATGAGACAAGGAGAGGATGAGGAATGGACCATTGTTTCTACCAAAGGAGAGGTTAGAACTACGGAATATGTGATATCTAACCTGAAACCTGGAGTAAATTACTACTTCCAGGTATCTGCTCTAAACTGTGCTGGACAAGGAGAACCTATAGAAATGACTGAACCGGTACAAGCTAAAGATATACTTGGTATGTGCCTACTGGTATGACTGTGTGTGCATGTGTTTATTAAAGTACTTCTAGAAAATCACTCATTTTCTTGCTTAAAATTGATTGTGTATGTCCATTTTATGCCTACAGAGGAACCAGAGATCGACCTAGATGTGGCTCTCAGAACCTCCATTATAGCGAAGGCTGGTGAAGATGTACAAGTGTGGATTCCCTTCAAAGGCAGACCTCCACCTACTGTCACATGGAGAAAAGATGAGAGGAATCTTGGCAGTGATGCCAGATACAACATTCAGAACACTGATTCATCTTCATTACTCATTATTCCTCAAGTTACTCGCAACGACACAGGAAAATATATTCTCACAATAGAAAATGGAGTTGGTCAACCAAAGTCTTCAACTGTGAGTGTGAAAGTACTTGATACACCAGCTGCCTGCCAGAAGCTACAACTTAAACATGTTTCTCGAGGCACAGTCACTTTGTTCTGGGATCCTCCTCTCATTGATGGAGGATCTCCCATAATTAATTATGTCATTGAAAAGAGAGATGCCACAAAGAGAACATGGTCTTCAGTGTCACACAAATGTTCCAGTACAACCTTTAAGGTAATGGATTTGTCAGAGAAAACTCCATTCTTCTTCAGAGTTCTTGCAGAAAATGAAATTGGAATCGGGGAGCCCTGTGAAAGCACAGAGCCAGTGAAAGCTGCTGAAGTACCAGCTCCTATACGTGACCTCTCAGTCAAAGATTCAACGAACACTTCTGTTACCCTGCACTGGACCAAGCCTGACTTTGATGGTGGTAGCGTCATCACAGATTATGTTGTGGAAAGGAAAGGCAAAGGCGAACAAACCTGGTCACATGCTGGCCTAAGTAAGACATGTGAAATTGAGGTCAGCCAACTCAAGGAACAGTCAGTCCTGGAATTCAGAGTGTCTGCCAAAAATGAGAAAGGATTGAGTGATGCTGTGACTATTGGGCCAGTTACAGTAAAAGAACTTATAATTACACCTGAAGTTGACCTGTCCGATATCCCTGGGGCACTAGTCACTGTGAGAATTGGGCACAATGTGCACCTTGAATTACCTTATAAAGGAAAACCCAAACCATCTATCACTTGGCTGAAAGATGGTTTACCTTTGAAAGAAAGTGAATATGTTCGCTTCAGTAAAACTGAAAACAAAATTATTTTGAATATTAAGAATATCAAGAAGGAGAATGGAGGGAAATATTCCATTATACTTGATAATGCCGTCTGTAGAAACTCATTTCCCATTACAGTCATCACGCTTGGCCCACCATCAAAACCCAAAGGACCCATTCGATTTGATGAAATCAAGGCTGACAGTGTCATCATGTCTTGGGATGTGCCTGAAGATGATGGAGGAGGAGAAATTA
Organism: Manis javanica; assembly: GCF_040802235.1. NCBI lineage: Eukaryota > Metazoa > Chordata > Mammalia > Pholidota > Manidae > Manis > Manis javanica. Next base: position 55,527,550 of record NC_133167.1, read on the forward strand.
CTTGTTACAGCATTGAGAAGCGGGAAGCTTCACAAACTAATTGGAAGATGGTGTGTTCAAGTGTTGCCAGGACAAGTTTCAAGGTTTCTAATCTAGTCAAAGATTCTGAATACCAGTTCAGAGTTAGGGCAGAAAACAGATATGGAGTCAGCCAGCCGCTTGTCTCAAACATTATAGTGGCAAGACACCATTTCAGGATTCCAGGTCCCCCGGGAAAGCCAGTAATATACAATGTGACTTCTGATGGCATGTCACTAACTTGGGATGCTCCAGTTTATGATGGTGGTTCAGAAGTTACTGGATTCCATGTTGAAAAGAAAGAAAGAAATAGCATCCTCTGGCAAAGAGTTAATATATCACCAGTATCTGGAAGAGAATACAGAGCTACTGGACTAATAGAAGGCCTGGATTACCAGTTCCGTGTATATGCTGAAAATTCTGCCGGCCTAAGCTCACCTAGTGACCCGAGCAAATTTACCTTAGCTGTTTCTCCAGTAGGTAAGTGATGAATATAAATTCAAATATATTTAATTCACCAACTGAACATATTAGTAACAAATTAAAACTGCTTTTTCCTCCACGTATCACCTTCTCACATCTCACAAGATGTCAGTAGAAAGCTGACCAACTAATGCAAGGAGGAGGATTTTAAATGAGTCTAATGAAGTGATTCAAAGTTCTAAGGACTACGATACAAAAAACTGAAATTAATGGTTAACATGAGCTTGGGGGACTTATTCATTTTATTTTTCTTCCACTGATGATTAAGAGCTGATTACAGAAATAATGATGTGTTTGATTTGCATATAACTCTTTAGACCCACCTGGCACTCCTGACTACATCGATGTCACTCGGGAAACCATCACACTTAAATGGAGCCCGCCATTGCGTGACGGGGGCAGTAAGATCGTGGCCTACAGCATTGAGAAACGGCAAGGGGATGATCGTTGGGTCAGATGCAACTTCACTGACATCAGTGAATGTCAGTACACAGTTACAGGACTTAGTCCTGGGGATCGATATGAGTTCAGGATAATTGCAAGAAATGCTGTTGGAACTATAAGCCCACCCTCACAGTCTTCTGGCATTATTATGACAAGAGATGAGAATGGTAAGTATTTTCAACTGATTTCCAGAGTGAGTAGGAGCATTCATATTTCTAAAAATTATTTTTGGCCCCTGGTCTGTAAAATGGGAACAAGAACATCATTTCATACAGATGACCCAAGGCTATCAGTGGATGAATTAGATTTCCTACTTTTCAGATGAAGAGAAGGAAAAACTGTAACTGGCATCAGTTCTTTTTACTATATCTGTTATTTCACTCCATTCCCAGATTGGCAGGCCAGTGAGAATGAGTTTTTAGTTTTGTAACTTCGGTCATTTATAACAAATAAAAAGAAAGGTTCTGAAGAATAATTGTCCATCTTTACTAAAGCTACTAAAATATAACACCCAGCCAAAAGCACAGTCATCAACTTGCTTGAGTGCAGCTGATGGCCTCTTCCAGCAACTTGTTTGAATATGCAGTTGTATTAGAAAGTAAATTATCTGTGAATATTTAGTTTCTCATTTTAAAAATGGCAGTGCAAGATTATAAAATGACAGATGTAAAGAAAATAACCTAGTAACATGTAAATGGTGAATCCCATAATCTAAATTTGCAGCTATTAGTTCTACTTTCAAAATAACCTTTGGTAACATAATTACCTTACAGGCTTCATGATATGGCACTAATGAAAAACATGTTTATGTCTTCATCAAGCCAAACTAATACATATCATTTCTATTTCTTGTACAGTTCCACCAACAGTAGAGTTTGGCCCTGAGTACTTTGATGGTCTCACTGTTAAGTCTGGAGAGAGCCTTAGAATTAAAGCTTTGGTAGAAGGACGACCAGTACCTCGCATAACTTGGTTCAGAGATGGAGTAGAAATTGAAAAGAAGATGAATATGGAAATAACTCATGTCCTTGGATCCACCAGCCTCTTTGTTAGAGATGCTACTCGAGACCATCGTGGTATATATAGTGTGGAAGCAAAAAATGCATCTGGCTCTGCAAAGGCAGAACTTACAGTGAAAGTACAAGGTACTTCTAAAATAACTTCTTAATCCTACAATTTTCGGGGTTGGATTAGAGACATGCCTTGTTGCATTTTAAGGGACAATGAAAAAGAAACTAACTCTGGAACCCTTTTCTTATAGACACACCAGGAAAACCAGTTGGTCCAATAAGATTCACCAATATTACTGGTGAGAAGATGACTCTGTGGTGGGATGCTCCACTCAATGATGGCTGTGCTCCTGTGACTCACTACATCATTGAAAAACGGGAAACCAGCAGACTTGCTTGGGCACTAATTGAGGATAATTGTGAAGCCCACAGCTATACTGCCATTAAACTAATAAATGGCAATGAATACCAGTTCCGTGTTTCTGCAGTTAACAAGTTTGGTGTTGGCAGGCCACTTGATTCTGACCCAGTGGTTGCTCAAATACAATACAGTAAGTGTTTGTTTTTACTAAATGGTACTATGTCATAAGGTTAACTTCCAAACAAACGTGTCTAATTGGTTTCTTGCTTGCTTGCTTGCTTTTCATTTTACAGCTATTCCCGATGCCCCTGGCACTCCAGAACCTAGTAATGTAACAGGCAATAGCATTACCCTGACATGGGCAAGGCCAGAATCAGATGGTGGCAATGATATTCAACAGTATATCCTCGAAAGAAGAGAAAAGAAAAGCACACGATGGGTAAAAGTGATCAGCAAACGACCTATCTCTGAGACAAGATTCAAAGTCACTGGTCTGACAGAAGGCAATGAGTATGAATTCCATGTCATGGCTGAAAATGCTGCAGGAGTAGGACCTGCAAGTGGTATCTCAAGACTAATCAAATGTAGAGAGCCAGTCAGCCCACCAAGTGCTCCCACTGTGGTCAAAGTGACAGATACATCAAAGACAACTGTGAGCTTACAATGGTCTAAGCCAGTGTTTGATGGAGGCTTGGAAATAATTGGGTATATTATTGAGATGTGCAAAGCTGACTTAGGGGACTGGCACAAGGTGAATACAGAGGCATGCGTGAAAACAAGATACACAGTCACCGATCTAGAAGCAGGTGAAGAATACAAATTCCGGGTTAGTGCTATCAATGGTGCTGGAAAAGGAGACAGCTGTGAAGTAACTGGCACAATTAAAGCAGTCGACCGATTAACAGCTCCTGAATTAGACATCGATGCCAACTTCAAGCAAACTCATGTTGTTAGAGCTGGGGCCAGTATTCGCCTCTTCATTGCCTACCAGGGTAGACCAACTCCTACAGCAGTGTGGAGCAAAGCAGACTCTAACCTTAGCATCCGTGCTGATATCCATACAACAGACTCCTTCAGCACCCTCACTGTGGAAAATTGCAACAGAAATGACGCAGGGAAATACACCTTCACTGTGGAAAACAACAGTGGTAGTAAGTCGATCACATTCACTGTAAAGGTACTAGACTCTCCAGGCCCGCCTGGCCCAATTACTTTCAAGGATGTGACCCGGGGATCTGTTACATTGATGTGGGATGCTCCTCTGCTTGATGGTGGTGCCCGAATCCATCACTATGTGGTAGAGAAACGAGAAGCAAGTCGCCGTAGCTGGCAGGTTATCAGTGAAAAATGCATTCGTCAGATCCTCAAAGTCTGTGATCTAGTAGAAGGCGTTCCATACTATTTCCGTGTTTCTGCAGAAAATGAGTATGGTGTTGGTGAACCCTATGAAATGTCAGAGCCAGTGGTAGCCACGGAACAGCCTGCTCCACCTAAGAGACTTGATATTGTTGACACAAGCAAATCTTCTGTAGTCTTAGCTTGGCTTAAGCCTGACCATGATGGAGGCAGCCGGATCACTGGCTACCTGCTTGAAATGAGACAAAAGGGATCTGACTTCTGGGTTGTGGCTGGCCATACCAAACAGCTGACGTTCACAGCAGAGCGCCTTGTGGAGAACACAGAATATGAATTCCGTGTGAAGGCCAAGAATGATGCTGGCTATAGCGAACCCAGGGAAGCCTTCTCCTCTGTCATCATCAAGGAGCCACAAATTGAGCCCACTGCTGATCTCACTGGAATTACCAATCAGCTCATAACTTGCAAAGCAGGAAGCACATTTACCATTGATGTGCCAATCACTGGTCGTCCTGCCCCCAAAGTAACATGGAAGCTCGAAGAAATGAGACTTAAGGAGACAGACCGAGTGAGTATCACAACAACAAAAGACAGAACCACCCTGTCTGTAAAAGAGAGCATGAGAGGTGACTCTGGAAGATACTTCTTGACCCTGGAAAATACAGCTGGTGTTAAAACATTTACCATCACTGTTGTGGTCATTGGAAGACCAGGTCCAGTAACTGGCCCCATCGAGGTCTCATCTGTCTCAGCTGAATCATGTGTCCTGTCATGGGCTGAACCTAAAGATGATGGAGGCACTGATATTACTAATTACATAGTTGAAAAGCGTGAGTCGGGTACAACAGCTTGGCAGCTTGTCAATTCTAGTGTCAAGCGCACTCAGATTAAAGTCACTCATCTCACAAAATACATGGAATATTCTTTCCGTGTCAGTTCAGAGAACAGATTCGGTGTCAGCAAGCCTCTAGAATCAGCACCAGTAGTTGCAGAGCATCCATTTGGTAAGAACAATAAAAATCATATTGGGGGTCTTTCATTATATTTCCCCTGAATTTGATAAATTGTATATTATATTTGATACTTTTGTTTATACTTAGTTCCGCCAAGTGCTCCTACCAGACCTGAAGTCTACTACGTGTCAGCCAATGCCATGTCTATTCGCTGGGAAGAGCCTTACCATGATGGTGGCAGTAAAATCATTGGCTACTGGGTTGAGAAGAAAGAACGTAACACCATTCTCTGGGTGAAAGAAAACAAAGTGCCATGTTTAGAGTGCAACTACAAAGTGACCGGTTTAGTAGAAGGACTGGAATATCAGTTCAGAACATATGCACTCAATGCTGCAGGGGTTAGCAAAGCCAGTGAAGCCTCAAGACCTATGATGGCCCAAAACCCAGTTGGTATGTTTATCAAAACTTGATGGTACATTTATTATTATTATACTGGTACCATAAGAATTCAGTCATATTTTTTAACTAATTTCGCATCCCTTCCAGATCCACCAGGAAGACCAGAGGTGACAGATGTCACAAGATCAACAGTCTCACTGATTTGGTCTGCCCCAGTATATGATGGAGGCAGCAAGGTTGTGGGCTACATCATAGAGCGCAAGCCAGTCAGTGAAGTTGGAGATGGTCGCTGGCTGAAGTGCAACTATACCATCGTATCTGATAATTTCTTCACCGTGACTGCTCTTAGTGAAGGAGACACTTATGAATTCCGTGTGTTGGCCAAGAATGCAGCAGGTGTAATCAGCAAAGGATCAGAATCTACAGGCCCCGTCACTTGCCGAGATGAATATGGTAAAAAATAGACAATGTTCTCCTTTTAAAATAGCACAATTTATGTGAAAATAAACTGATACATATTCATTCACCTCTATTTTGCCTATGACAGCTCCCCCGAAAGCTGAACTGGATGCCAGATTACAGGGTGATCTGGTTACCATCAGAGCAGGCTCAGATCTCGTTCTTGATGCGGCAGTTGGTGGCAAACCTGAACCCAAAATCATCTGGACCAAAGGAGACAAGGAACTAGATCTCTGTGAAAAAATATCTTTGCAGTATACTGGCAAACGAGCAACTGCTGTGATCAAGTTCTGTGACAGAAGTGACAGTGGAAAATACACTTTAACAGTGAAGAATGCCAGTGGGACCAAGGCCGTGTCTGTCATCGTCAAAGTTCTTGGTAAGCCTGTCAAAGAGTCTTCTATTTTTACATTTTGAGTGTGGGCAGATGAATCTTCATCATTCTTTGTCATCACACCTGTTTCAGATTCCCCTGGCCCATGTGGAAAGCTAACTGTCAGCAGAGTAACAGAGGAAAAGTGTACTTTAGCCTGGAGCCTTCCTCAAGAAGATGGAGGAGCAGAAATAACTCACTACGTCGTGGAAAGACGTGAGACTAGCAGGCTCAACTGGGTGATTGTTGAAGGCGAATGCCCAACCCTATCCTATGTAGTTACCAGACTCATCAAGAACAATGAATATATATTCCGAGTGCGGGCCGTAAACAAATATGGCCTTGGTGTGCCTGTTGAATCAGAGCCAATTGTAGCCAGAAACTCATTCAGTGAGTATTAAAGCTTTTAATCAACTTGGTAGTTAAAATGTAATGGGATGGGGAGAGAAGAGTACTTGTAACAATAGTGGTTTTGTTCAATGTTAATCATCCTTATTTTCATAAAAATATAAACAGCTATTCCATCACAACCTGGAATACCTGAAGAAGTTGGAGCTGGCAAAGAGCATATCATTATTCAATGGATAAAACCTGAATCTGATGGTGGCAATGAGATCAGCAACTATCTAGTAGACAAACGTGAGAAAAAGAGCTTGCGCTGGACACGTGTGAACAAAGACTATGTGGTGTACGATACCAGGCTGAAGGTGACTGGCCTGATGGAAGGCTGTGATTACCAGTTCCGGGTAACCGCAGTGAATGCTGCTGGGAACAGTGAACCCAGCGAAGCTTCCAACTTTATTTCATGCAGAGAACCATCATGTAAGTTCCAAAAATCATGCATATAATGCCCATTAAAACTATATTACAAATAATTTTCAACAAGCCATTTCCAAGAACTTGCAGAATTAGTGGTCTAGAAAAGCATACATTATTAAAGGGATCTTAATATAGCTCAGTCAAACAATATTTTAACTACTGCTTCTGTTCATAAGTTAGCAATTATATCACTAAAAACTGTATTTACAGTATTTTCCAATTGATGAAAAAAATAGTTACTACCAATATGAATAGATGTATTTCATAAATCTTCCTAAGAATGGATAAAAATGCATTATAGTGATAATGACTGTGAAAAGAAAAAAAAGACAAAGTCTCTCTTAAGAAGAGGCTTAGTAGAATGTAAAGTACTTACTTTAGTAAGTACCTAACAAAATAATTGTCACAAGAGATTAAAAATAAGTGGCAAACCTTGGTACAGAGCTTGAGCCCAAGAACTAAAGAAAAATCACTGGGACTGAATAGGGAAGCAGAAGAAATTTACCCCTGTGCTCATTAGAAATGTGATGGTAACAAGTGAAATTAGCCCTGTGAAAGATGAGTAACTAAAGAAAATCCCTGAGAACAGATACTTTAAGCAGGAGCTTAGCTGGAAGAACATAGCACAGCTAGCCAAAGTAGTTGCAAAGAAATATCCACCTTTCCAAAGAGGTTTCATTCTCAACATAATAATAATAATAATTGTGATAATAGAGCATATAGTGCTGTCTTATAATATCAGAAGAGCCCAATTACAAAGATTATCTTGGTGAGTTGTGAACAAAGAACAATAATGCATATGTGAGTCTTGAAAATCAAAAATATAAATCTCAAAGCTTCCTTACTTGTATAATATCTGCATCCCCCTTTTTAAATGCCATAGATATCCCTGGGCCACCTTCTGCTCCAAGAGTTGTGGATACCACCAAGCGCAGCATCAGTTTGGCATGGACCAAGTCCATGTATGATGGTGGTGCTGACATCATAGGCTATGTTCTTGAAATGCAAGAGAAGGACACTGATCAGTGGTACAGAGTGCATACCAATGCCACAATAAGAAATACTGAATTCACTGTGCCAGACCTTAAAACAGGCCAGAAATACTCCTTCAGAGTTGCTGCTGTGAATGTGAATGGTATGAGTGAATACAGCGAGTCAACTGCTGAAATTGAGCCCGTGGAAAGACTAGGTATTTATGATACAAGCTTATAGGTTAATTATTTTCTCATCATACCTATTCATGAATTAATTAAACTTTGGCATTTACTTTCCAGAAATACCAGATCTTGAGCTTTCAGATGATTTAAAGAAAACTGTGACCATCAGAGCTGGGGCCTCCTTACGTCTGATGGTGTCTGTATCTGGAAGACCAACTCCTGTCATCACATGGAGCAAGAAGGGCATTGACCTTGCAAACCGGGCAATTATTGACACCACTGAGAGTTACTCTTTACTTATCGTGGATAAAGTTAACCGATATGATGCTGGAAAATACACCATTGAAGCTGAAAATCAATCTGGGAAGAAATCAGCAACCGTCCTTGTTAAAGTATATGGTAAGTATTTGACTCAAAATTAACAATGCTGTGAGTAGATTATTTAAAAAGCTATACCTTGACATAGATTGATGACCTCTGTAGAGAGGAACCACAGTGAATGTATTTTTTTGAAAAATAAATTCAACAATCAAGCAAATAAGAAGTATGGACACTTCATTCTTTTTTTAGATACTCCTGGTCCTTGTCCTTCGGTGAGAGTTAAGGAAGTATCAAGAGATTCTGTGACCATTACTTGGGAAATTCCCACAACTGATGGAGGAGCACCTGTCAACAATTATATTATTGAGAAGCGTGAAGCTGCCATGAGAGCATTCAAAACAGTAACTACCAAATGCAGCAAAACACTGTACCGAATTTCTGGACTTGTAGAAGGAACCATGTATTATTTCAGAGTATTGCCAGAAAATATTTATGGCATTGGAGAACCTTGTGAAACATCGGATGCAGTTCTGGTCTCAGAAGTACCTTTGGTACCCACAAAGCTAGAAGTGGTTGATGTCACCAAATCAACTGTTACTCTTGCCTGGGAAAAACCACTCTATGATGGCGGCAGCCGGCTCACTGGATATGTTCTTGAGGCCTGCAAAGCTGGCACTGAGAGATGGATGAAGGTTGTCACCTTAAAATCCACAGTCCTAGAACACACTGTTATTTCCTTAAATGAAGGTGAACAGTATTTATTTAGAGTAAGGGCACAAAATGAGAAAGGTGTGTCAGAAGCAAGAGAGATTGTCACAGCTGTAACAGTACAAGACCTCAGAGGTATGTACCAAATCACCAAAAAAATAGCAATCATAGTAAAGTAAAAAAAACAAAAAAAAAACACAATTCGTGACACTTTATCATTAGAAATGATTAAAAATAAATGCCTGCTTTCTTTCTCATAGTGTTGCCAACAATCGATCTTTCTATAATGCCTCAAAAGACCATCCATGTCCCAGCCGGCAGACCGGTTGAGCTGGTGATACCCATCGCTGGTCGTCCACCTCCTACTGCTTCCTGGTTCTTTGCTGGTTCTAAACTAAAAGAGTCAGAGCGTGTCATAGTTGAAACTCATACTAAAGTAGCTAAATTAACCATCCGTGAAACCACTATCAGAGATACTGGAGAATATACACTTGAATTGAAGAATGTAACTGGAACAACATCAGAGACCATTAAAGTTATCATTCTGGGTAAGGATGTGTGACAAGGGCACTAGCAAGTTGTTGCTGATATTCAGTCACCCAATTTTGATTTGAGGTGAAAATTAATTTCCTGGATTTCTTTCCTGTTCACAGACAAGCCTGGTCCACCAACTGGGCCTATCAAGATTGATGACATTGATGCTACTTCAATTACCATTTCCTGGGAACCACCTGAATTGGATGGTGGTGCTCCACTAAGTGGCTATGTGGTAGAACAACGTGATGCCCATCGTCCAGGATGGCTGCCAGTGTCTGAATCAGTGACTAGAACGACATTTAGGTTTACCAGACTCACCGAAGGAAACGAGTATGTGTTCCGCGTGGCTGCAACAAACCGCTTCGGCATCGGCTCTTACTTGCAATCTGAGGTCATAGAGTGTCGCAGTAGTATCAGTAAGTCCTTCCGCCATTCTCCCCATCTCTGTTCTAAATGCTAACAAAAAGGAATTTGTTTTTAATCTGCCCTAACATAAGTAAAAATAGGTCACAAAATTAACCCCAAGGTGTTTCTAAGGTTTCTTAAGCCTCTGTTTCTTGGAGGTCTTTAAAATGATTGGTTTGGCTTTTTTTTTTTTTAATGGCAGATAGGAGGAAGTCGTTAGAGAGGGAGGGAGTGGGGAAGGGGAAGGGAAGGTGGGAAAGAGGGAAGAAATGGAAGGACTGGCTGTTATAATGAGAAAAAAATAAAGAATACATACTTAATAAATATATATAAAATTGAGGAAAATGAGGAACAGCAAGAAAAGTTCAGAAATGAAAACACTGGAAAAATATTCTTAAGACAAGAGTCATGTGGTATTCAAAAAGCTAAAACATACTTATACAAATGTATGAGTCTTTAATTTATTCATGTTGCCATATTGTGTTTACCTCTGTCTTGTTGCAGGTATTCCTGGACCTCCAGAAACATTACAGATATTCGATGTCTCCCGTGATGGCATGACCCTTACTTGGTATCCCCCAGAAAATGACGGTGGCTCCCAAGTGACTGGATATATTGTGGAGCGCAAGGAAGTGAGAGCAGACCGATGGGTCCGTGTAAATAAAGTGCCAGTGACAATGACACGGTACCGTTCCACTGGCCTTATTGAAGGCTTGGAATATGAACACCGTGTCACAGCCATTAATGTGAGAGGAACTGGAAAACCAAGTCGTCCTTCCAAACCCATTGTCGCCATGGATCCAATAGGTAAATATGTTTTGTTCAACTCAAGTTTATTGAGGTATAATTTAATGTAGTAAAATTCACCTTTCTGAAATATGTAAATTCAGTAAGTTTTGAAAAATGCTCTATTGTATACCACCAGAATCAAAACATAGAATATTGCCTTTAGCTCAAAAGTCACCTGTGTTCCTTTGACATCAATCAGTCCCTAGCATCTTTTGGCAAATTACTTTTTATAGAGTCAAAAAAGAGGAGGACATTCTCTTTAAAATGGGACTCAAAATATATGCCATATGTCACAGTTAAAATTTTAAACAAGCTAATATTTCTGAAAGCACTTTAAAAACGAATGATAAATGTAAAATAGCAGCAGTGACCATAAAACACATTTAAAACAAATGAAAAAACAAGAGTTTAAGTATTTTTAACTGATAAAATGAATGAAATTTTTACAAAACAAAAGACATTCTAATGCTAACGGTCCACATTTCCACAACTCACTGAATTCATTAGGTGGCACAGTTTATTTTCAACTTGGTAACAACTTTAATAAGTGTGTTGTCTTATTCTTATTCTCAGCTCCTCCAGGAAAGCCACAAAACCCAAGAGTTACTGATACAACAAGGACATCAGTCTCCCTGGCCTGGAGTGTTCCAGAAGATGAAGGAGGATCTAAGGTCACAGGCTACTTGATTGAAATGCAAAAAGTAGATCAATTTGAATGGACCAAATGTAACACCACTCCAACCAAGATTCGGGAGTACACTCTAACACACCTACCTCAGGGCGCTGAATATAGATTCCGTGTCCTAGCTTGTAATGCTGGTGGACCTGGGGAGCCTGCTGAGGTACCAGGGACAGTCAAAGTCACTGAAATGCTTGGTAAGATATATGATCATTTACTTTCTGCTGTAAGACCCCTAAGACTTATTTCCCACCCTCTCCCCCACAAAAATGCTAACTGTAACCCTACCTTTTTCCCTAGAATATCCTGATTACGAACTTGATGAAAGATACCAGGAAGGTGTCTTTGTAAGACAAGGTGGTGTCATCAGACTTACCATACCAATCAAAGGAAAACCATTCCCAATATGTAAATGGACCAAGGAAGGCCAAGATATTAGTAAGCGTGCCATGATCGCAACCTCCGAGACACACACGGAGCTTGTTATCAAAGAAGCAGACAGGGATGATTCCGGCACTTATGACCTGGTCCTGGAAAACAAATGTGGCAAAAAGGCTGTTTACATCAAGGTCAGGGTGATAGGAAACCCCAACCCTCCAGAGGGACCACTTGAATATGACGACATACAAGCTCGCTCTGTACGAGTCAGCTGGAGACCCCCTGCTGATGACGGTGGTGCTGACATCTTAGGCTACATCCTCGAGAGACGAGAGGTGCCTAAAGCTGCCTGGTATACCATTGATTCCAGAGTCCGAGGTACATCTCTGGTGGTAAAAGGCCTCAAAGAAAATGTGGAATACCATTTCCGTGTTTCAGCAGAAAACCAGTTTGGCATAAGCAAACCCTTGAAATCTGAGGAACCAGTCATACCAAAAACACCCCTGAGTAAGTTCTCTTCCAACCACAACACTGTAAAAATTCCTTCAGTACTCTTTCGTTTTGAAATGGAAGCTCACAGCTTGTAAGATTTGAGACTGGACTCTAACACATGTGTGTTTCCACTTACATTCGTAGATCCTCCAGAGCCTCCAAGCAATCCTCCCGAAGTACTTGATGTGACCAAGAGTTCTGTCAGCCTGTCTTGGTCCCGGCCCAAAGATGATGGTGGTTCTCGAGTCACAGGTTACTACATTGAACGCAAGGAGACATCAACTGACAAGTGGGTCAGGCACAATAAGACTCAGATAACAACCACAATGTACACCGTCACTGGGCTTGTTCCTGATGCTGAATATCAGTTCCGCATCATTGCACAGAATGATGTTGGCCTGAGTGAGACCAGCCCTGCTTCTGAACCAGTGGTTTGCAAAGATCCATTTGGTAAGGAGAAAGTGTCCAAAGGGGTTGAAATAAAAAGGACAAGCCGTCTTTGGTCTTCTTTTCTTTTATTTCAGTAGTAAAGCTGATTCCTCTTTTCAATTGTTTTAAAATATTTCAGATAAGCCAAGCCAACCTGGAGAACTTGAGATTCTTTCAATATCCAAAGATAGCATCACTCTCCAGTGGGAGAAACCTGAATGTGATGGTGGCAAAGAAATCCTTGGATACTGGGTTGAATATAGACAGTCTGGGGACAGTGCCTGGAAGAAGAGCAATAAGGACCGCATCAAGGACAGGCAATTCACAATAGGGGGTTTGCTGGAAGCTACTGAATATGAATTCAGAGTTTTTGCTGAGAATGAGACTGGGCTTAGCAGACCTCGAAGAACTGCTATGTCTGTAAAGACTAAACTAACATGTAAGTAGCAATTAATTTTCTGCTTATGGTTTATAAACTGGTTATAAGCAATTTATATATGGTTAAAAGCAACAGTTAAGGCTAATTCTTCCTCTATACTAAGTAGATCACCAAAACAAAAGGTTTTATTGTAGAGTAAGTATTTGGAAAGAAGCACTCACTTTGGCATATGCACACACAGGGAATAGTTGATACATTCTATGGGAAGTCATTCCATGTGCATAATCTCAATAAATGTTAGGTGCAGTGAACATTCTTAGAGCAGTTTGTCCTTCAAATGCAAAGGGTTTTTTTTTTTACTTCCTAAGACTTCAGCGGTCAGCAAATGTACTCCACTCCCATGTAAGGACAAAGATACTACAGATTTATAGAGAGAATTCGTATTTCCCCAAAACCCTATACATTTGTTAACGCCTCCCCATAATGAGAAGAGTCACTCTAGGTAATAATGTGATTATGTGCTCATTGATTCCCTATTTTCCATATGACCCTAGGAAAATCACTGTAAAGTTTCAAGAATTACACTCTTATGTAAATCATGGTATCTAATAAGATGTTAGTCAATAGGATAAATTCGTTCCTGAAATACAAAGAGGATTATAGATTCAGTAGTAACAAAAATCATTAATATTATCTTTCATATCCTTCAGTGGGAGAGGCTCCAGGAGTATACAGAGAAATGAAGGATGTTACCACCAAATTAGGTGAAGCTGCTCAATTCTCATGCCAGATTATTGGAAGGCCTCTTCCTGACATTAAATGGTACCGATTTGGTAAGGAGCTGATACAAAGCCGGAAGTACAAAATGTCGTCAGATGGACGCATACATACTCTAACAGTAATGACAGAGGAACAGGAAGATGAAGGTGTTTATACCTGCATAGCTACGAATGAGGTTGGAGAAGTAGAAACCAGTAGTAAGCTTCTCTTGCAAGCAACACCACAGTTCCATCCTGGTTACCCATTGAAAGAAAAATACTGTGGTGCTGTGGGTTCAACACTTCGACTTCATGTTATGTATATTGGTCGTCCAGTACCTGCCATCACTTGGTTCCATGGCCAGAAACTTTTGCAAAACTCAGAAAACATTACTATTGAAAACACTGAACACTATACTCATCTGGTCATGAAGAAAGTCCAACGTAAGACTAATGCTGGGAAATACAAAGTTCAGCTTAGCAATGTTCTTGGAACAGTTGATGCCATCCTTGATGTACAAATACAAGGTATTTTATTTTCACTTTGAGTGTTTTTATTTTAAAAGAAAAAAAATCTTGGGAGACATACTACAAAGAACACTATATTTGTATTTTCCCCAACAGATAAGCCAGACAAACCTACAGGACCACTTGTGATTGAAGCCTTATTGAAGAACTCTGCAGTGATCAGCTGGAAACCACCTGCAGATGATGGTGGCTCCTGGATCACCAATTACGTGGTGGAGAAATGTGAGGCAAAGGAAGGGGCTGAATGGCAATTGGTGTCTTCAGCCATATCAGTAACAACCTGCAGAATTGTAAACCTCACAGAAAATGCTGGCTATTACTTCCGGGTTTCAGCTCAGAACACTTTTGGCATCAGTGAGCCTCTAGAGGTTTCCTCGGTTGTGATCATTAAGACTCAATTTGGTGAGTACAATCTCTTGAACATCCTACAATCTTCATATGGCCAAACTACATCTTTATATAAAATTATCTTTATTGGAAGTATATTTTGAAAAGAAATAGCCAAGATTCAGGTAAAGTACAAGCACCTCTTATCTCAGTTAAATTTAATTTTTGCATATCTAAAAGAGCAAATACATACCCTATCTCCTTCTTCTTTAGAAGGAAATTTGTATTATAGTAAGATTCTTAGCATGAAGTATCCACCTTCATTTTTCTGTAATAGCTATTAATAGAACTTGAGTTCATAACATTTTCTTTTTAAAAATAAGCTTCTAATAAAGCTGCTTGTTTCACCTCACAACTCAAATTCTTTTTTGTTTGTTATAAATAGAAAAGCCAAGTGCACCTGGCAAACCAACTATCACTGCTGTCACAAAAGATTCTTGTGTTGTGGCTTGGAAGCCACCTGCCAGTGATGGAGGTGCAAAGATTAGAAGTTACTACCTTGAGAAGCGTGAGAAGAAACAGAATAAATGGATTGCTGTGACAACAGATGAAATTCGAGAAACCGTCCTTTCAGTGCAAAACCTAATTGAAGGTCTTGAATATGAGTTCCGCGTGAAATGTGAAAACCTAGGTGGGGAAAGTGAATGGAGTGAAATATCAGAACCTGTCACTCCCAAATCTGATGTTCCAATTCAGGCACCACATTTCAAAGAGGAATTGAGAAATCTCAGTGTCAGATATCAGAGCAATGCAACACTCGTCTGCAAAGTGACTGGTCATCCAAAACCTATTGTGAAATGGTACAGACAAGGCAAAGAAATCATTGCAGATGGATTAAAGTACAGGATTCAAGAGTTTAAGGGTGGCTACCACCAGCTCATCATTGCAAGTGTCACAGATGATGATGCCACAGTTTACCAAGTCAGAGCTACCAACCAAGGAGGATCTGTGTCTGGCACTGCCTCCTTGGAAGTGGAAGGTAAAAACAAATCACTAACCAATTTCATTGGTGCTAGATAACATATTATTCATTGGTGTAGACGAAGTATTATTAATTGGGGGAGAGAGGTACACTTATTTAGTATTAAGTATTGCTAAATTATATTCTTTCTTCTTTTATTCGGATACAGTTCCAGCTAAGATACACTTGCCTAAAACTCTTGAAGGCATGGGAGCAGTCCATGCTCTCCGAGGTGAGGTGCTCAGCATCAAGATCCCTTTCAGTGGCAAACCAGATCCCGTGATCACCTGGCAGAAAGGACAAGATCTCATCGACAATAATGGCCACTACCAAGTTATTGTCACAAGATCTTTCACTTCACTTGTTTTCCCCAATGGAGTGGAAAGAAAAGATGCTGGTTTCTATGTGGTCTGTGCTAAAAACAGATTTGGAATTGATCAGAAGACAGTTGAACTGGATGTGGCCGATGTTCCTGACCCACCCAGAGGAGTCAAAGTTAGTGACATCTCAAGAGATTCTGTCAACTTAACATGGACAGAGCCGGCTTCTGATGGCGGCAGCAAAATTACCAACTACATTGTTGAAAAATGTGCAACTACAGCAGAAAGATGGCTCCGTGTAGGACAGGCCCGAGAAACACGTTATACTGTGATCAACTTATTTGGAAAAACAAGTTACCAGTTCCGTGTAATAGCAGAAAATAAATTTGGCCTGAGCAAGCCTTCTGAGCCTTCAGAGCCTACCATAACCAAAGAAGATAAGACCAGAACTATGAACTACGATGAAGAGGTAGATGAAACCAGGGAAATTTCCATGACTAAAGCATCTCACTCTTCAACCAAGGAACTCTATGAGAAATATATGATTGCTGAAGATCTTGGGCGTGGCCAGTTTGGAGTAGTCCACCGTTGTGTTGAAACATCCTCAAAGAAGACTTACATGGCCAAATTTGTTAAAGTCAAAGGAGCTGATCAGGTTTTGGTAAAGAAGGAAATTTCCATTCTAAACATTGCCAGACACAGAAACATCTTATACCTCCATGAATCATTTGAAAGCATGGAAGAATTAGTTATGATCTTTGAGTTCATATCAGGACTTGACATATTTGAACGCATTAACACAAGTGCTTTTGAACTTAATGAAAGAGAAATTGTAAGTTATATACGCCAGGTCTGTGAAGCACTTGAATTCTTACATAGTCATAATATTGGACACTTTGACATCAGACCTGAAAATATCATTTACCAAACAAGAAGGAGCTCCACCATTAAAATCATAGAATTTGGTCAAGCCCGTCAGCTGAAGCCAGGGGACAACTTTAGGCTTCTATTCACTGCCCCTGAATACTGTGCACCTGAAGTCCACCAACATGATGTCGTCAGCACTGCCACAGACATGTGGTCACTTGGAACACTGGTATACGTGCTATTGAGTGGTATCAATCCATTCCTGGCTGAAACCAACCAGCAGATAATTGAGAACATCATGAATGCTGAATATACTTTTGATGAAGAAGCATTCAAAGAGATTAGCCTCGAAGCCATGGATTTTATTGACCGGTTGTTAGTGAAAGAGAGAAAATCTCGCATGACAGCATCTGAGGCACTCCGGCACCCATGGCTGACGCAGAAGATAGATAGAGTCAGTACTAAAGTTATCAGAACATTAAAACACCGACGTTACTACCACACTCTGATCAAGAAAGACCTCAACATGGTTGTGTCCGCAGCCCGTATCTCCTGTGGTGGTGCAATTCGATCTCAGAAAGGAGTGAGTGTTGCTAAAGTAAAAGTAGCATCTGTTGAAATTGGCCCAGTTTCTGGGCAGATAATGCACGCAATTGGGGAAGAAGGAGGATATGTAAAATATGTATGCAAGATTGAAAATTATGATCAGTCTACCCACGTGACCTGGTACTTTGGTGTTAGACAACTGGAAAACAGTGAGAAATATGAAATCACCTATGCAGATGGAGTGGCCACCATGTATATCAAACACATCACCAAATTCGATGATGGTACCTACAGATGCAAAGTAGTCAATGACTATGGTGAGGACAGTTCTTATGCTGAGCTATTTGTTAAAGGTGTGAGAGAAGTTTATGACTACTATTGTCGAAGAACCATGAAGAAAATAAAGCGCAGGACTGACACAATGAGACTCCTGGAAAGGCCACCAGAATTTACCCTACCTCTCTATAACAAGACTGCTTATGTGGGCGAAAGTGTCCGATTTGGTGTAACTATAACTGTCCACCCAGAGCCTCGTGTAACATGGTATAAATCGGGTCAGAAAATCAAACCAGGTGATGATGATACGAAGTACATATTTGAGTCTGACAAGGGTCTTTACCAGTTAACAATCAGCAATGTAACTAGAGATGATGCTGCTGAGTATACTGTTGTGGCAAGGAACAAATTCGGTGAAGACAGCTGTAAAGCAAAGTTGACTGTAACCCCACATCCACCTCCAACAGATGCTACCTTAAGACCCATGTTCAAACGGCTACTGGCAAATGCAGAATGCCAAGAAGGCCAAAGTGTCTGCTTTGAGATCAGAGTGTCTGGCATCCCCACACCAACATTAAAATGGGAGAAAGATGGTCAGCCACTGTCCCTTGGGCCTAACATTGAAATTATCCATGAAGGCTTGGATTATTATGCTTTGCACATTAGGGATACTTTTCCTGAAGACACAGGTTATTATAGGGTCACAGCCACAAACACAGCTGGATCCACGAGCTGCCAGGCTCACCTGCAAGTGGAACGCTTAAGGTATGTCAAACAAGAATTCAAGAGCAAGGAGGAGCGTGAACGACATGTACAAAAGCAAATTGACAAGACACTAAGAATGGCTGAAATTCTTTCTGGAACTGAATCTGTGCCACTGACCCAGGTAGCCCAAGAGGCTCTGAGAGAAGCTGCCATCCTTTACAAGCCAGCTGTAAGCACCAAGACTGTAAAAGGGGAATTCCGGCTTGAGACGGAAGAAAAGAAGGAGGAGAGAAAACTCCGTATGCCTTATGAAGTACCGGAGCCACGCAAGCACAAACCGGCTCTCATAGAAGAAGACCAGCACATTAAGCAGTTTGTACCTATGTCTGACATGAAGTGGTACAAAAAGATACGTGATCAATTTGAAATGCCTGGGAAAATGGACAGAATTGTACAGAAAAGACCCAAACGTATCCGCCTCTCAAGATGGGAGCAGTTCTATGTGATGCCTCTTCCACGCATCACAGATCAATACAGACCTAGATGGCGTATTCCCAAACTGTCCCAGGATGACCTCGAAATGGTGAGACCAGCCCGCCGACGCGCACCTTCTCCTGATTATGACTTCTATTACAGACCTAGAAGACGTTCTCTTGGTGACATCACAGACGAAGAGTTACTCCTTCCCATTGACGACTACCTGGCGATGAAGAGAACAGAGGAGGAGAGGCTGCGTCTTGAAGAGGAGCTTGAATTAGGTTTCTCAGCTTCGCCCCCCAGCCGGAGCCCTCCACGTTTTGAGCTTTCTAGTCTGCGTTACTCTTCACCACAAGCTCAGGTCAAGGTGGAGGAAGCAAGAAAAGACTTCAGGTATTCAGTCTATCACATCCCCACAAAGGCTGAGACCAGTACCAGTTACGCAGAACTGCGGGAACGGCACGCCCGGGCCTCGTACAGGCAGCCAGAACAAAGGCAGAGAATCATGGCTGACAGGGAGGATGCAGAGCTGCTGCGTCCTGTCACTGCCATCCAGCGTCTCTCGGAATACAAAAGTGAACTTGACCGCATGTCAAAGGGAGGAAAGTCTAGAAAGAAATCAAGACGACAGAGAGAAGTAACAGAAATAACAGAAATTGAGGAAGAATATGAAATCGCAAAACACACTCACAGAGAGTCATCCTCATCTGTGTCTAGACTACTGAGACGGAGGCGCTCACTGTCTCCGACCTACATTGAGTTAATGAGGCCTGCCTCTGAGCTGATCCGATCTCGTGCACCCCCGGCTGAGGAGTACGAAGATGACACAGAAAGAAGGTCTCCTACTCCGGAGAGAACTCGCCCACGTTCCCCCAGTCCTGTGTCTAGTGAGAGATCGCTCTCAAGATTTGAGAGGTCTGCAAGATTTGATATCTTTTCCAGGTATGAGTCTATGAAAGCCGCTTTAAAGACTCAGAAGACATCAGAAAGGAAGTATGAAGTTTTGAGTCAGCAGCCTTTTACACTGGACCATGCCCCTCGAATCACACTGAGAATGCGCTCCCACAGGATACCATGTGGCCAAAATACATGCTTTATCTTAAATGTACAGTCTAAGCCAACTGCCGAGGTTAAATGGTACCACAATGGTGTAGAACTCCAAGAGAGCAGTAAGATTCGTTACACCAACACGAGTGGGGTCCTGACCCTGGAAATTCTAGACTGTCACATTGACGACAGGGGAACATACCGTGCTGTGTGCACCAACTACAAAGGTGAAGCTTCTGACTATGCAACCTTGGACGTAACAGTTGGGGATTACACCACCTATGCCTCCCGGCGCAGAGACGAAGACGTCCCCCAATATGTTTTCCCTGAGCTGACAAGAACAGAGGCATATGCAGTTTCATCATTTAAGAGAACATCTGAGATGGAAGCTGCATCTTCAGTCAGGGAAGTGAAATCACAGATGACAGAGACAAGAGAAAGTCTCTCATCATATGAACACCACACAGATGCAGAAATGAAAAGGGCTGCAGTAGAAGAGAAATTGCTAGAAGAAAAATCCACACGCAGAAAAAGCAAGTCAACTTTGGCAGCAAGAATTCTAACGAAACCAAGGTCCATAACCATCTATGAAGGTGAGTCTGCAAGGTTTTCTTGTGATACAGATGGTGAGCCAGTACCAACTGTGACCTGGCTGCGTGGAGGACAAGTGATAACTACTTCTGCCCGCCACCAAGTGACCACCACAAAGTACAAGTCAACCTTTGAGATCTCTTCCGTCCAGGCTTCCGATGAGGGAAATTACAGTGTGGTGGTAGAAAACAGTGAAGGGAAGCAAGCAGCACAGTTTACTCTTACTGTTCACAAGGCCAGGGTCACTGAAAAGGCTGTGACAGCACCACCAAGAGTCAAATCCCCAGAGCCTCGGGTGAAATCCCCAGAAGCAATTAAGTCTCCAAAACGAGTGAAATCCCCAGAACCAGTGACATCTCACCCAAAAGTCGTATCACCCACAGAGACAAAACCCACACCAATAGAGAAAGTTCAGCAGCTACCAGTCTCTGCCCCGCCCAAGATAATTCAGTCCCTGAAAGCAGAAGCTTCTAAAGATACTGCAAAGCTGACCTGCACTGTCGAAAGCGGTGTATTATGTGCAAAAGAGGTCACCTGGTATAAAGATGGCAAGAAACTGAAGGAAAACGGGCATTTCCAGTTTCATTATTCAGCAGATGGTACTTATGAGCTCAAAATCCATAACCTCACTGAATCTGATTGTGGCGAATACATTTGTGAGATTTCTAGCGAAGGTGGAACTTCCAAAACTACCTTCCAGTTTAAGGGACAAGCCTTCAAGAGTATTCAAGAGCAGGTATCAGGCATATCAGAAATCAAGAAATCAGCTCAGGAAACTGCTGAGTCAGCAGAAACCAAGAAAACTGAACCAAAAGCTCCTGAAGCAATTTCCTCAAAACCAGTAATTGTTGCTGGGCTGCAGGATACAACTGTTTCTTCAGACAGCATTGTTAAATTTGCAGTTAAAGCTACTGGAGAACCCCAGCCAACTGTCATCTGGACAAAGGATGGAAAGGTAAAGGTTTTTAAATGTCTCTTAATTTTATCTTCTAAAAAATTCACCTCTTCCCTTATCCCCATCTCCCAAAGAAAGTTTAAAATTAAATCACTTTTTAAAACTCAAATCACTTGCATTCTGCAGGCTATTATGCAAGGAGATAAATATAAACTCTCTGAAGACAAAGGAGGATTCCTCTTAGAAATTCATAAGACTGATACTTCTGACAGCGGGCTTTATACTTGCACAGTAACAAATTCAGTTGGATCTGTGTCCTCTAACTGCAAATTAACAATAAAAGGTAGGATGGCTTTTGTTCTTCCTAACATTTTTCAGAAAATTATATTAAAGAAACATTTCTAAATATTCTCCCTTACACACACATATTCATATATAAGAAAGTATTAAAACTATTTCCAAAATCTAGAATACCATATGTACACAAATGTACAAATACACATATTTGAAATTCGCATATGCTCTTATATTAGCATAAAAACACTTATTGTCTTATTGTATGTACATAGTTTTATATAAGATTCCATAGAGCAAGCCAGCCCCCGACTGCCTTAAAGATTCCATAGAACCAGCCTTAAACCTCCTTACTGTTTAAGAATACAGTCAGGAGAATATATAAAATGGTACTGCTTCCATGACCTTCACTCTTGCCAAGTTTTGAAAGCAGTGCAAAGTTAATGAAAGAGCTATCTCAGGTTTCCCAATTAAAATTAGGTTGCTTATAGCCCAGTTTTCTAAAACATAATTCAATTTTTTTATTAATCAAAATTTCCTATATCCACACATCTCCTAAATACTTTGACTATTCAAGACTTTTTTTCCCCATAAGTCATAAGAATCATCTTCAACTTACTTTAGTTTAAGGCATCAATCCACTGATCTCAAAAGTCATACATGACAATTTTCTAAGACTGGGACTGAGAAAGAATTAGGTATTACCTATTACCACATACAGAATTCATTTTTTCTTTGTATATTACTCACTTGCAGAATCTACAAAAGAGTAAAGGGTGGGGCCTCTTTCCAATTAAGCTTGCCTTACAGATGTTTATTTTTTTATTTTTTAGCTGTAAAAGACACTGAGGCACAGAAAGTATCTACACAAAAGACTTCTGAAATTACATCACAGAAAAAGGCAGTTGCCCAAGAGGAAATATCCCAAAAAGCCCTAATTTCTGAAGAAATCAAGATGTCAGAGGTGGAAGCTCAAGAAAAGTTAGCTCTCAAGGAGGAAGATTCAAAGGCTCTCATTTCTGAAAAAGTCAAGAAATCAGAAGCAACCTCCCTGCAAAAATCCATTATCCATGAGGAAATCACTAAATCATCACAGGCTTCAGAAGAAATCAGAACTCATGCTGAGATTAAAGCACTTTCTACTCAGATGAGCATAAATGATGGTCAGAAAGTAACTTTAAAAGCCAATATTGCTGGTGCCACTGATGTGAAATGGGTACTGAATGGAGTAGAGCTCGCTAACTCTGAGGAGTACAGATATGGTGTTTCAGGCAGCGATCAGACCCTAACCATCAAACACGCCAGCCACAAAGATGAAGGAATCCTTACCTGCATTGGCAAAACCAGTCAAGGAATCATTAAGTGTCAGTACGATTTGACCCTGAGCAAAGAACTCTCAGATGCTCCAGCCTTCATCTCACAGCCCAGATCTCAAAATATTAATGAAGGACAAAATGTTCTCTTTTCCTGTGAAATCAGTGGTGAACCCTCTCCTGAAATTGAATGGTTTAAAAACAACCTGCCAGTAAGTTTAATTATGAATATATTATTGAAGAAAATTTAAAATACTGTATCTACTCCTAAAGAGCTCAAAGAAACACTTATTTTCTTCATTTTAGATTTCTGTTTCTTCAAATATCAGCGTAAATCGATCCAAAAATGTATATTCTCTTGAAATCCGAAATGCATCAGTAAGTGACAGTGGGAAGTACACAATTAAGGCCAAAAATTTCCGTGGCCAGTGTTCAGCAACTGCTTCCTTAACAGTCCTTCGTAAGTATATCTTTGTCACTTTCCTTACTTGCTTAAGGCCTTTATGTGTTTTTTTGCTTTTGTCTAATAAGCACAGCAAACTCTTAGGAACCTCATTAAATTCCATGTGTAAGAGGCCTGGCCTTCTGTGTGAATTCATCCCTGTGGTCAACGTTTCTTTACAGCTAACAGAAACATGGGTAAGTTAACTTTCAAAGCAAAGCTACCAACTGCCCTGTTACATTTATTTTCAAAATGTATAATTTATAACTTGTTTTCTACATGACTAATCATTTTTCTCCTAGTGATTATAGCACCTGCATGTCATGTAATGATAGAGATATAAGGATTCATTTCCTGGAGACATTGAGCTAGCTCTTGACAGATGCATGTATGTATTTGCTTATGTTTCCACAGCAAAAGGTCTGGGTTATATTTCTGTGTGTGTGTAAGTTTCCCATTTCTGAAAGTCAGTGTCAGATGTCACAATTAACCAGATGTCATTGATGTTCACTGCGTATCTGCTATACTCCACAGCTCTAGTTGAAGAACCTCCCAGAGAGGTAGTACTGAGGACCAGCGGTGATACAAGCTTGCAAGGAAGCTTCTCATCTCAGTCCGCCCAAATGTCTGCCTCTCAGCAGGAGGCCTCCTTCAGCAGTTTCAGCAGTAGTGCTATTAGCAGCATGACTGAAATGAAATTTGCAAGCATGTCTGCCCAAAGCATGTCCTCCATGCAAGAGTCCATTGTAGAAATGAGTTCCAGCAGTTTTATGGGAAAATCTAGTATGACACAACTGGAAAGCTCATCTAGTAGAATGCTTAAAGCAGGCATAAGAGGTAAGCAATGAAATTAGTGGTAGAGGTCGACAAGTCTAGTAGCATAGTTATAGTTTTTAGCATATACAATTCCATAGAAAGCAAATCATTATTTTTTCTGTGATCCTAAAATTACTTTTTGTTTTTGTACTATAAAGGAATTCCACCTAAAATTGAAGCTCTTCCCTCTGACATCAGTATTGATGAGGGCAAAGTTTTAACAGTAGCCTGTGCTTTTACGGGTGAGCCCACCCCAGAAATAACATGGTCCTGTGGTGGAAGAAAAATTCGAAATCAAGAACAACAAGGACGATTCCATATTGAAAACACAGATGACCTGACAACTCTGATCATCATGGACGTACAGAAACAAGATGGTGGACTTTATACCTTGAGCTTAGGGAATGAATTTGGATCTGACTCTGCCACTGTGAATATAAATGTTCGATCCATTTAAGAGGGCCTGTGCTCTCATATTCATACTCATTCTTAACTTTTTACAAATGATTCACATGGACTAATCTTTCTGATCTGTAAATATTAAAGAGAAAAGGTAGTTTTGTATCAACCTAAATGAGTCAAAGTTCAAAATACACATTTCAATCTTTTCATAACTGTAGACTTAAGAATATTATACATTGTCTACTGATATGTACATACTGTATATAGCCGGATTAACGGTTATAAGGTTTTGTACCATTTATTTTATGACATTTTACAATGTAACTGTTGCAACTAACTGTTGGCAGGAGAAAGTTTCTCATGGAATGAATACCCTGCTCAACACTTAACCAATCTTTGTGCCTCAACATAATGTTGATGTCTAAGTATGCCTCAGTGGGTTGAGAAATTCCCCACTGAAGATGATGTCCTATCCACGTAAAAGATGATCCTGTGCACATCACTGGACATGTGCACCAATAACTATTGAATCAGAAATGTAAGGCATTGGTGATGTTTGCATTTACCCTCCTGTAAGCAACACTTTAATGTCTTACATTTTCTCTGATGATGTCACACTCAAAATTATCATGACTTAAATATTACCAGAGCAAAGTGAAACGGCCACCACTTTGTTCGCTCATTTTACACTGTCTTTGACCATAGAGAGTGCCTGCATAGCTTGGAAAAGCAACATCACCTGGCCATCCCCTCATTTAGCCAAGCTATTCAAGTATTCCTATGGCAGAGCAGTGCCAGCTCTTGGAGGTCCTGGGGTGCAGCCAATGCCTTTGTGTGGTAGCTCTAAATTTAAATTATAGCTGAGAAACCAGGGCAACTAAGCAATGGGCCACAGCAAAGAAATAACAACAAAACAAAGCTGTCGTTAAATTAAAAATATTACTGACTGCCCAAATGTCAATTTGATGTAGTTCTTTTCATGCAGGTATAAATTCAAGTGTTAGTTTTAATTGTTGGACCTCCTTGATAGTAACAACAAAATAAAGCAAGCTATCTGCACCTCAAAATGTGTGCTTGGTTTCCTGTGAAACTCTGGGGCTAGGAAGATATGCACCTTCACAAATCATAGAGAAGATCACAGAAAAGATAAAACAACTCAAGCTCAAAATACCCCTTGTTAATATGTTCTTTAAAGAAAATATTTAAATCATTGTGTTAAATGTATTCAAACAATTTTTTTTAAAGCATCAACATGATACTCAGGGATAAATTTATCCCCAAAAGTTAACAAAAATGACCAAAAATAACAGATTATTCTTCTAAACTTACCAAGAAAAGTATTTTTATGGGACCTGATTCAACTAAATCCACCAAAGATATTAAACATCTACAATTCACAATATTCTGTGCTAGACACCATAGGGAACAACACAAAGATGAGCAAGACGATACAGACCCTGTCCCTCAAGGAACGTAGTGAAAAGAAAATGACAACTACAAGGAAAATGATCAGTTGTTCAGCTGAACCCATATTGACTACTGCAGCTCCAAATTGAGAGAGAATAAATAAAGGTTCTCAAAACTACAGAATTTGTTTTAAATGGTACAGTTGTACCATGCTTTTTTTAAACAACTGGTCTATACTTGATAATAAAATACCTAGTGCCAGAAAAATCTATATGTAACACTTCAATTAGAGAATCATAACTGTAAATCTATATTTCCCTAAATTATTAGGTAATAATGTAAGTACAATTACTGCCTAAATATAAGTATAAGTGGCCAGAGCTGAAGCCCATATGCTATCAATTTCTATTCTGCAAAGAAGATCTTGGGTCTTCATTAATTTATTCTGCAGGTATTCTGCATTAAGTCAGATTCTCTAAAAGCTGTACCTGAAACAGGATTCTTGTATAAGTAATTTTTTGAGGGCCTGCTCTCAGGAATACAGGAGTGAGGGAAGCAAGAAGAGAAAGAAAGCCAAGCTAGGATTTTGTCTCAGTGGGAGCTTCAGCCTGACCCACAGGGAGCACAAACTGTACTAGGGTTTGTTCCATCTTGGAATATGGCGGCTGACCTTTTGCACCCCCTTATCAGCCAGTCAGTGGTTCCAGATTGTGAGTTTGTCACGGGGAGAGGAGAGAGGAAGGAAATCACCTCCCAGGAAAGGAGGAAGCACCTATTGGCTGAAGAATCTCTGCAGACTAGGGCAGCTAAGTGGCCAACACTCAAGAAATCAGGTTGGATACACAAACCCAGGGGGATCTGGGTGGTACTATCAGCAGCCATTAACCCATCTAACAACTTTAAATGCCTATTTTTTACCTTAAAATGAGAGGCAGGACTTTCCAGGTGATTCCAGAGGATGATTCCCAGCTGACATGCTAATATTCTCCCGTGTCCTGTCCATGGCTGAGATATAGTCCATGCTGCTGAGACTTCTGAAGCTGAAAAAATTGAGCACTTCCTGTACTTGTAGGCACTGAGATCCAATTTGGACCTGGAAAGGAGAGGCGAAGGGCAAAGATCTATTCAGAGAAGGGCATCTGCACTAATGGCAAAGTCTGACTTCATAAAAAGAAGGATTAGCTGACGCCCAAGGCTTCTCCTAAAGCACCAGTGTGGCCATGTGGGTGCATATGAGAGGATTGCTTAGGGGGGATGGAAGGAAGTCTGTCAGAGGCACTCCAGCTTCAACAACAATCCCTTCCGGGGTTTACCAGCCAGCCTCCTTCTGCTAGCTGCTCCAAGAACAGTGCCCCCCTGCTGAGAGGGGGGGTAGGGACTCCTGCTCCCCACCACCCCACCTACAGGAACCCCAGGAGTGGTCTGTCAGCATGGTTACATTTTTGAGTCAGACAGTCTTTATTTTCCCCTTTCAACACAGGGCAACAGAGAGAAGCAAGCCAGGTGCCTGCTATCCAGTTCCACCCCATCCAGTCCACAAAACCTAGTGGGATCTTCACTAATTTCCTGCCCTGCTTTTTCCTGAATCCTTCCTGTCTGTTTTATACACCCCACACCCTGACTACATGATAAGGAGCATAATGTAAGAATCACACATCTCAAAACCCAGGGTGCTGAGGTGGGTGAAGATGGCAGCACAGAAAGAGCCTGAGCCCAGCTCCTCCCACATACACACCAATTCTACACCTGCACACAAAGCAGCTCTTCCCAAGGAAGAATGGAGGCCTTAATGAACAACTTCTGCACAATAAAGGATAAAAAGATCACATAAAAAATGGCAGGAGACAGACCATGGTAATAGAGGGATCCCCACCTCCAACACAACCCTGTAGCAGGGAGGGATATCACTGAGAAACGGGAGCTCAGATTCACCTGACCTGGGGCACAGAATAAAAGCTTAGTTTAAAGGGCAATCATACTACAAGTGAAAGAAACCAATTTTCGGAAATAAAGCACCCACCCAAAGACAGGGGAACTGCTAGAACTCTCTCTGCAACCAGATATACTGGTGAGTGTCATTGTTTATGTTCCCACCTCAAATTGATGATATGGATGGGAGCAAATTGAGCACCATTGTTTACATTCCCCAAACACATTGATAGTACAGACAGGAGAAAGGTAAGTGCCATTGCTTACATCCCCTGCCCCCACACATCGATAGTGCAGATGGGAGCAGGGTCAGGGCCCACACACCAGCTCCAGACATGACCAGGGTAGACTCCTGGCTCCCACCCATGCCAAATCACACCCACCAAAGATCCAGCCATCCCACAAGGTGACGCTAGCACAGCACTTACGTGGATTCACCCCCCGCACACACACACACCCTTTCCATCTCCAGCCACCCATTAGCATCCCCAGCTGTCCCATTGGCATGGCCCAGACTGGTGCCCACCTGGGAGGTTCCCAGACCATGGCCCTTTCATCCCCAACCACCCCATTAGCACAGCCTGCACCAGCACCCAACTGGGAGCCTCCCACATAGCATCCCTCCAACACTGGCTTCCCCACCAACATGGCCCTGGCTGACACCCACCCAGGAGACCACCAGACCATGGCCTGGGAGTCCTGGCATGGGAACACACCAGCCCAGCCCACCCAGCCTCCAGCAAGCCAGCCAAAACTACCAGGCACAGTCTGCTCAGGGGACATTCTTACACAAAGCCATGCCTTCAGGATTGGGAGAGACAGTCCTTTCACATAATCCATAGAAACAAACACAGAAAGTCAAATAAAATGAGACAGAGGCATATACTTGAAACAAAAGAATATGACAAAACATCAGAAAAAGAACTAAGTGAACCTGAGTTAAGCAATCTACCTGGTAAAGAGTTCAAAGCAATGGTTATAAAGATGCTCACTGTACTTGAGAGAATGGATGAACTCAGGACTTCAAGAAAAAGAGAAAACATAAAGAATCAATCAGATGTGAAGAATACAACAAATTGTGAGGGAATTAGCAGATTAGAGGATATAGAAATTGTTTCAAAGTGATGGAAAGCACTCAAGATGAAAAGCAGAAAGAAGAAAGAGAAATGAGGACAGATTAAGGGACCTCTGGAACCACATCAAACATCCTAACATTCTCACTACTGGAGACCCAGAAGGAAAAAAGAGAGAGAGAAGGATGGAAAGCTTATCTGAAGAAGTAATAGCTGAAAACTTCCCTAACTTGGGAAGAAAACAGACATCCAATCCAGGAATCAAAGACAGCCATGAACAAGATGAACCCAAGGAGGTCCACAACAGGACACATGAATTAAAATGTCAAAGACCAAAGACAAGAGAGAATCTTAAACCAGCAATACAAGAAATATTAGAGGGGCATCTTTAAGAAGAAAAGAAAAGGCCATAACTAGAAGCGAGAAAATTATGAAAAGAAAAAATTTCACCGGTAGAAGCAAACATACAGCAAAAACAGTAGATCAAACAGTGAAAAGCTAGTATGAAGGTTAAAAGACACAAGTAGTAAAACCACTCACTTCTAAAAATTAGTTAAATAATCACTAAAAAGGTGCCAAAGAAGAGATCATAACAGGAAATGTGGTAGAAGACAAGTAAAAAATGTAGTGCTGTTAGAATGCATTCAAACTTAAGTGACTATCAACTTAACAGACTGCTATTATGTAAGATGCCATATCTAAACCCCATGGTAACTAGAAACCAAAGACCTGTAATAGATACACAAAAAAACAAAAAGGAAGGAATTCAACCACAGCACTAAAGAAAGTCATCATGCACAAGGGAAGAGAGCAAAAGAAGAAAGGATCAGAGAAGAACAAACACAAACAGAAAACATTTAACAAAATGGCAATAAGTATATACCTA
The DNA here is from genome assembly GCF_040802235.1 of Manis javanica. Classification (NCBI taxonomy): domain Eukaryota; kingdom Metazoa; phylum Chordata; class Mammalia; order Pholidota; family Manidae; genus Manis; species Manis javanica. The sequence goes on from NC_133167.1 coordinate 55,557,419, forward strand.
TCAGTAATTATCTGTGAATGGAGTAAATACTCTGATCAAAAGACATAGGGTGATTGAATGGATTAAAAAAAAAAGACCCATCTATATGCTGCCTACAAGAGACTCACTTCAGACAAACACACAGACTACAACTGAAGGGATGGGAAAAGATATGCCATGCAAATAGAAGTGAAAAAAATCATAGTGGCAATACATATACCAAACAAAACAGACTTCAAAACAAAGACTGTAACAAGAGACAAAGAAGGACATCATATAGTGATTAGGGGCTCAATCCAGCAAGAAGATATAACGGATATCTACATATCAACAGAGAAACCCTTAAATACACAGGCAAATATTAACAAACATGAAGGGAGAAATTAACAGTAATATAGTAATAGTAGAGGACATTAACTATTAAATGGATAGATCATCCAGACAGAAAAATCATTAAAGAAAGAGTGGCTCTGAACACATTAGGCCAATGGCCTTAATAGATAAATATATTGAAGTTAATATATTTGTAATATATGAATGTAATATTACATATATGTAATATATACTGTAATAAATATACTACATCCCAAAGCAGCAGAATAGTCATTGCTTTCAAATGCATACAAAACATTCTCCAGGATATATCACATGTTAGGGCACAAAACAGGTCTCAATAAATTTAAGAATATTGAAATCATGTCAAGCATCTTTTCTGACATAACAGTATGAAACCAGAAATCAGTTAGAAGAAAACCTGGAAAAAGCACAAACATGTGAAGGCTAAACAGCATGCTACCTAAACAACCATGGTTCCACGAAGAAATCAAAGAGGAAATTTTAAAAAACACTTGGAGAAAAATAAAAATAGAAAAACAATGGTTCAAAATCTTTGGGATGTAGCAAAAGTAGTTCTAAGAAGTCTGTTTATAGTGATACAGGCCTACCTCAAGAAACAAAAATCTCAAATAAAACAATCCAACCCTACACTTGAAGGACTTAGAAAAAGAAGAAAAAACAGAGCCCAAAGTTAGCAGAAGGAAGGAAATAAAGATCAGAGTGGAAATAAATGACATAGAGACAAAAAATATAAAAGTTCAATGAAACTAAGAGCTGGTTACTTGAAAAGATAAATAAAACTGATAAACCTTTAGCTAGACTCATCAAGAATAAAAGGGGAGGACTCAAATAAAATCAGAAGTGAAAGAGAAGTTACAACTGACCCTACATAAAAACAAATGATCATGAGATTATTATGAAAATTTATATACCAACAAATTGGACAACCTAGAAGATACAGAAAAATTCTTAGAAACATGCACCTTCCAAAACTGAATTAGGAAGAAAGAAAAAGATCTAAATAGATCTACTAGTAATGAAATTAAATTAGTAATCAAAAACCTCCCAACAAAGATCCTAGTACCAGATGGCTTCACAGGAGAATTTTACCAAATATTTAAAGAAGACTTAATACTTACCCTTCTGAAACTATTCCAAAAAATTAAAGAGGAAGGAACACTTCCAAATTCACTCTATGAGGCTAGTGTCACTTTGATATCAAAGCCAGACAAAGATACTACAAAAAAAGAAAATTACAAACCAATATTCCTGATGCACATAGATGCAAAATCCTCAATAAAGTATTAGCAAACTGAATTCAAAAATACATTAAAAGGCTCATTCACCATGACCAAGTGGGATTATTCCAGGGATGCAAAGAAGTTCAGTATCCACAAATCAATCAATGTTATATGCCACATTAACAAAAGAAAGGATAAAAACCATTTGGTCATCTCAATAAGATGTTGAAAAAGCACTTGACAAAATTCAACATCCATTCATGATAAAAATTCTCAACATACAGGGAACATAACACAATAAAAGCCTTACATGAAAAACCCACAGCTAATACCTATTCAGTGGTGAAAAGCAAAAATCTTTTCCTCTAAGACCAGGAACAAAACAAGGATGCCCATTCTCACTGTTATTCAACATAGTATTGGAAGTCCCAGCTATAGCAATCAGACAAGGAAAAGAAAGAAAAGGAATCCAAATTCATAAGGAAGAAGTAAAACTCACAATTTGCAGAGTACATGATACTATATATAGAAACCCCTAACACTACCACCAAAAAACTACTAGAATTAATAAATGGATTCAGTAAAGTCTCAAGACACAACATCAATGGTGCAGAATTCTGTTCCATTTCTATAAACAAATAATGAACTAGCAGAAGAGAAATTAAATCAATCACACTTCCAATTGCACCAAAAACAATAAAATACAGAGGAATACATTTTACTCAGGAGGTGAAAGGCCTATATTCTGAAAACTGTAAAACACTGATGAAAGAAATTGAAGACAACACAAATAAATGGAAAGCTATTCCATGCTCATGGGTGGGAAGAATTAATATTCTTAAGATGGCCATACTGCCCAAAGCAATCTACAGATTCAATGCAATCCCTATGGAAAAAACTAATGATATTTTTCACAAACTAGGACAAAGAATTTTAAATTTTAAAATTTGCATGGCACCACAAGAGACCCTGAATAACCAAAGCAATCTTGAGAGAGAAGAACAAAGCTGGAGACATCACACTCCCTGATTTTAAACTATACTGCAAAGCTACAGTAATCTAAACAGTATGGTCTAGGCACAAAAATAGACACATAGTTCAATGGAACAGAATGGAGAACCCAGAAATAAACCCACACGTATACAGATGATTAATATATGACAATGGAGTAAAGCATGTACAATGGGGAAAAAATAGTCTCTTGAATAAATGGTGTCAGGAAAACTGGACAGATACATGCAACAGAATGAAACTGGATTACTGTCATATCATACACAAACATAAAGTCAGAATGGATTAAAGAACTAAATATAAGGCCTGAAAATATAAAACCCCTAGAAGAAAAGATAGGCAATCAACTCCTGAACACTGGCATTAGTAAATTTTTTTCTGGATATGTCTCCCCAGGCAAGGGAATCTAAAGCAAAAATAAACAAGTAGGACTACATCAAACTAAAAGGCTTCTGCACAGCAAAGAAGCCAACAACAAAATGGAAAGGCAACCTACTGCATGGGAGATATTTGCAAATCATACAACTGATAAGGGGCTAATATCCAAAATATATAAAGAACTCATATACTCAATAGCAAAAAAAAAAAAAACCCACAAATAATCCAATTAAAAATGAGCAGAAGACATTTTTCCAAAGAGGACATACAGATGGCCAACAAACAGATGAAAAGATGCTCAACATTGATAATCATCAAAGAAATGCATATCAAAACTACAATGAGATACCACCACACACCTGTTAGAATGGTTATTATCAAAAAGACAGAAAATAACAAGTGTTGGTGAAGATGTGAAGGAAATGGAACTGTTGTGCACTGCTGGTGGGATTGGAAATTGGTGCAGCCACTCTGGAAAGCAGTATGGAGTTTCCTCAAAAAATTAAAAATAGAAATAACATACAACCCAGTAATTCCACTTCTAAGAAATTACCTGAAGAAAATAAAATGACTAATTTGAAAATATGCACTCCTATGTTTGTCACAGCATTATTTACAATAGCCAAAATATGGAGGCAACTTAAGTGCCCATTGATATATGAATAAGTAAGATGTATTAATGAAACGTTATTCAGTTCATTAAAAAAAAGACTGAAATCTTACCATTTGTGACAATATGGACGGACCTGGAAGGTATTAAGCTAAGTAAATAAGTCAGACAAGGACAAATACCACATTTCACTTAAAAATGGAATCTAAAAAACAGAACAAATGAACAAAACAGAAATAGAATCATAAACACAGAATGGACTGGTGGTTGCCATAGGGGAGGAGAGTTGGGGGATGGGTGAAAGAGATGAAGGAGAAAAAAATTAGTGAGAATGTTTGATATCTTGATATAGGTGATGGTTGCATGAGTGTATGCAAATGTCAAAATTCATTGAGCTTTACACTAAGATCTGTGTATTTTATGTACCTCAGTAAAATAAATAAATACAAAAATAACAACAAAAAAAGTAATGGTACCGGAAAAACAAAACAAAGTACCAAGCTCAAATCCTGTGTGTCCTGGAGCAGGTTATAGGACTTCTCTATTCCTTCATGTTCTCATGCATGACATGAGTCACAAAAGCATCAATCTCATGGAAGTGCTATGAGATTAAACTCTTACAGTGGTGCCTGACACAGTATGCAATCAATGCCAGCAATTATTATTATATTAAGGACCATCCTACAGAACTTTGCAGTTAGGAACCAGTCAGAGAAGTAGGATTTTAGAAGGGGCCTGGCATGGTTCTCTCATGATCACTAGATGTGTTAATGCTGGGGCTACTGGGACAAAGTACCACAAAGTGGGGGACTTACATAACAGAAAGCCTGGAAGTCCAAAACCAAAGTGTCAGCAGCGTGGGTTCCTTCTGAGGGCTGCTAGGGGAAGGTCTGTTACATCATCTCTGCTTGGCTTATAGATGTCCACCTTCATGTTCACATAGCATTCTCTTCACACCGCATATGAGTGTCCACATTTCCCTTGTAGAAGGACACCAGTATATTAGGTTAGGGTCCACCCTAATTATCTAAATAACTTTATTATTTTTGTAAAGACTCTACATCCAAAGAAGGTTACATCCTGAGGTACTGGGAGGTTAGGGACTCCCAACATATTTTGGCGGGGGAAGTGGCAGACATAATTCATCCCACAACACTAGACACAATGGGCATAGGACAATACATATTTATTATAATTGTTTTGATGGAATTATTCAAAAGATGAATTTATTGTCTCTCCAAGAGTAGCTGATTATATAGATGAACCATGTAGCCAGGTAGGTAAATCATAAACAACCAGTAAAATAACAGAATAAATTGATAGTCCCCCTGGAGAATTATCCAAGAATAATGTTATGATTGTGCTCCAGGAAGAGTGATTTGTATTTGTTTCATCTGCCCCAAATGTAATTTTGAGAAATTCAGGCAGAGAAAGTCCGGTTTCCTTGTAACAAGAAAAAATAGTGTATGCTGTATAAACAGAAGGACTTTTGAAAATAGATTGGTACATCAATTGTCATTCTAAGGTTATAAAAGTGAAAATTAAGTTTTTTGGCTTTTGATATCTCTGGGTCAATATTTCCAAAACTCTTTTCTTCAAGATGTTGGTAGATGTTGTGAAAAAAGTATTCCATAGTCAAAAATAGCTCAGCACTCAGGTGATTGTACTTTTATGCAGGACTTCTCAGAGCCTTTAATGAATATGTGCTGTCATTCTCCAAGAGGTAAATTGATCTGATGAAGGAACCATTTTTATTGGTGTTGTACATGATGCAGGTTGAGACAGGCTACAGGAAGTGGAGACATGGAAGGTGTAAAAAGAACTAGATCTTGGTAGAAGGAGGAACTGGATATCACCTAAAATATAAAATTAAGAGTTATGATGAAAAAAATCCAAGGTTTTTGAGAGTACATTGTTGGGATATCTGATCCAGTCACAGAAATAGGAAATAGGTTAGAGGAATTTGCTTATGAAAGCTATGACCAGAAGTGTGGGGTGAGATGAAGGATAGGGCATGGCTTTCCACACAGATGATCTTTATGCCTGCACAGGCCTGGGGGCAATGGAGAGCAACACCTCATTCAAAAAAGTAGAAAAAGGTTAGTAAGACTAGCACAAGAGCCTCTGGAAGACTCAGGGCAAGAGACAGGACAACATAACAAAAGGCCTCAGATACCATACCACAGAGTTTGGGCTTTTCCCTGAGGTAAGGGGAATCATGACAAGAGATTTGAGCAAATAAGTCACTTGATCAAATTTTAATTTTTTACAAAGTCTTCAGCTATTTAAGAAAGCTATGGCATTTATTTGCTGTTCTACATTAAAGAGCTAATTTCCCCCTAGAGGACTCCACTTACAATGGAGTCACACTCACCTTTAGCCACCGCCAAAGTTCTAGCCCACAATGGCCCTATAATTGGAGCTCTGGGGTTTTATAACATTTCATGGGAAGGTCTTTCTTAAGACTGTTGGGGACTTAGGGATACATGTAATAAATCCAAGCTGGTAAACCCCCTAGGCAAAGGAAGAGGTGTGGGGGTGACTTGTGGAGATAGGACAGCCCCTTCTCAGTGACAATGACTACTGTTGTGGAATTGGCAGTGGAAAGGTGGAAGAGTCTGGCCCAGCAAGACAAGTCCTTCTAAGGGTGCAGGGTCAAGAATGTGGTCAATGGGGATGACCCCATCAATCCTGCTCATTTTACGAAATGGTTGGAAGCAGGTAAGAAGAGTGGGCAGATATGCCAATGCTATCCAATTTGTCAGTTATTCCCTGGAAAAGACAGTGTGTCCTAAAAGCCATGATTCTAAAACTGAAATTCATGCTTAATGAGGAAAAAAATTCAGGATCTTTAGGGGTTCATAAACTCCCTGGGATTATGTCTAAATAAAATGTTTAAGTCCATTCACAATTGCATCAAAAAGAATAAAATACCTAGGAATAAATCTAATCAAGAAGGTAAAAGACCTATATCCCAAAAACTACAAGACACTCATGAAAGAAATGAAAGAAGACACCAATAAATGGAAATACACCCCATGCTCATGGATAGAAAGAATTAATATTGTCAAAATGGCCATTCTGCCTAAAGCAATCTACAGATTCAATGCAATCCCTTTCAAAATACCAACAGCATTCTTCAACAAACTGGAACAAATAGTTCTAAAATTCACATGGAACCACAAAAGATCCTGAATAGCCAAAGCAATCCTGAGAAGGAAGAATAAAGCTGGGGGGATAAGGCTCCCTGACTTCAAGCTCCACTACAAAGCCACAGTAATCAAGACAATTTGGTACTGACACAAGAAGAGACCCATAGACCAGTAAAACAAAATAGAGAGTGAAAATATAAACCCAAGCATATATGGTCAATTAATATATTATAAAGGAGCTATGGATATACAATGGGGAAATGACAGCCTCTTCAACAGCTGGTGTAGGCAAAACTGGACAGTTACATGCAACAGAATGAAACTGGATTACTGCCTAACTCCATACACAAAAGTAAACTCACAATGGATCAAAGACCTGAATGTAAGTCATGAAACCATAAAACTCTTAGAAGAAAACATAGGCAAAAGCTCTTGAATATAAACATGAACAACTTTTTCCTGAACATACCTCCTCAGGCAAGGGAAGCAAAATCAAAAATGTAGAAGTGGGACTACGTCAAACTAAAAAGCTTCTGTACAGCAAAGGACAAAAAGGCATCCTACAGTATGGGAGAATATATTTGTAAATGACATATCTGACAAGGGGTTAATATCCAAAATATGTAAAGAGCTCACACACCTCAACACCCAAAAAGCAAATAACCCAATTAAAAAACAGGCAGAAGATATGAACAGACAATTCTTCAAAGAAGAAATTCAGATGGCCAACAGGCACATGAAATGATGCTCCACATCACTAATCAGGGAAATGCAAATTAAAACCACAATGAGATATCACCTCACAGCAGTTAGGATGGCCAACATCCCAAAGACAAACAACGACAAATGCTGGTGAGGATGTGGAGAAAGGGGAACCCTCCTACACTGCTGGTGGGAATGTAAATTAGTTCAACCATTGTGGAAAGCAATATGGAGGTTCCTCAAAAAACTAAAAATAGAAATACCATTTGACCCAGGAATTTCCACTCCTAGGAATTCACACCCAAAGAAAACATCATCCCAGACTCCGAGACAGATGCACCCCTATGTTTATCGCAGCACTATTTACAATAGCCAAGATATGGAAGCAACCTAAGTGTCCATCAGCAGATGAATGGCTAAAGATGTGGTACATATACACAGTGGAATATTATTCAGCCATAAAAAGAAAACAAATCCTACCATTTGCAACAACATGGATGGAGCTAGAGGGTATTATGCTCAGTGAAATAAGCCAGGTGGAGAAAGACAAGTACCAAATCACTTCCCTCATTTGTGGAGTATAACAATGAATCAAAACTGAAGGAACAAAACAGCAGCAGACTCACAGATGCCAAGAAGGGACTAGCAGTTACAAAAGGGGAGGGGAAGAGGAGGGTGGGTGGGGAGGGAGAAGAGGATTGAAGGCATTATGATTGGCACACATGGTGTTGGGAGGGTCATGGGGTAGACAGTGTAGCAAAGAGAAGACAGATAGTGACTCTGTGGCATCTTACAATGCTGATGGACAGGTACTGCAATGGGGTGGGCGGGTATTTGATAATACAGGTGACTGTAGTAACCACAATGTTTTTCATGTGAAACCTTTTTGAGTGTATATCAATGATACCTTAATAACAAATAAATTAATAAAATGTTTAGGGACATGATTCCTAGTTAACCAGTGATTCCAAAAATTTAAGAAATGCTACCCACCCTACATGTTTGAGAGAGGGAGCAAGCAGATAGCTGCCCGCGCCATCTGAGAAGTACGTACATACAGCTCCCCATAAAGAGAGGCAGTGACAACCCCACTTCAGAACTCCTTCCAGGGCTCTTGGTGCTCAGCGTTCCTTTTCTTCTGCAGCCAGGAAGTGCTGTTTTTGAGCCTTATGTAGGCGTGTACTTACCTAAGGGCCCTCTCAAACAAGGTGCTCCTGAACCAGCACAGCCTTGAGGAAAAATGCTTTTTGCTAAGGATGTCATAGTCACATTACAATACAATAGGTACATAGAATTCCCCCAGTTATTCTAACGTCCCATTGTTGAGGGAACCCTTTCTGACACCAGTACCAGCTGCAGAGAGGAACACAGGGCCAATTCCCTGCAACTGCAATGCATAAATGAAGGCAGCTTTTTGTTGACAGCTGGCAGTTCCATCTGAGATCACTGTGATCTTTTTTAAACTGTCCTTTCTCTCATGCCACTGTCTAGAACAACCCAAAGAAGCTAGAAAGAGGGACACCACCAGGTCCATCAGGCCAAGACCAGATGGGAAGCTGAGATGACCTATCCTAACAAATGGAAGGACCTCTAAGGGGAAGAAAATTTGGCCTCTAATGCAAATAACCACCAGAAGGAAAGCTGAAAGTGCAGAACACTGAGATCCAGGGTCTTTGAATGTGCCCAAAGTCACATGGTTAATAACACAGCCAGAACTAGAAGCCAGGTCTCCATATATCAGTGTACTCTTGCCATCCCTTCCCAACATCAGAGTGAGAGGGCAAGGGAGTGAGAGGGCAAAGGAGAGTGTTAAGGGGGAAGAGGGCTCTGTTCCACTTTCAGGGTCATTATAATTACAGGGCAAGGTAGACAGCAAAATCTCTTCAGGTCACTCCTGGTAAAGGCCTCTCAGTTCCAGAACAGTGAATTCTTTTCAGAAATCTAAGGCCAGAAATGCTGACCTCTCTACTGGTATCTGCAATACAACGAGGAAATAGGGTGCTTATCCGACTCAGTATTTCATGGGAACGGAGAGCAGTGAGAGAGCCACAAGCTTTTGTCATGGGTTCTAAAGAAATATTAGGAAAGGACCTTTCCAATGTTCAAGGAAGGAAGTACCCCAACAAAACAATCTGCCTGATTCTGGTGGGTGCTGAGACACAGGACAGTCACCTGAGAGGTCCTGGAATGTTTAACATAGGGGTTTGCAGCCAAGACAATGTAGATTTCTAAGAGCTGGGCACTGGGTACACATTATTCCAGAGAACTTATAGGACTTGGTTTTATTCATTTCAGTTTGATACGAGGATGAGTATATTTCTTAAAGAGAAATTTCTTTCTCTTTCAAAGAATTCTCAAAGTAAAGAGGTATATGAAGAAGTATACTTGCAAGAACTATACTTATTGTTTTTCCTTAATACATAAGGTAGCTTGAGAAGAGATTCAAAGAGCATGGCCTTCAGCCAGTGACTATGCTTTCAGCTTTTTTCTTTCCCCATCTTAAGAGAGTGGATGTGGCCATTTTCTTTACATGTGTTCCCACTAAGGAAATCAGCTCTAGTTAACCTGCTGACATGAGCACACAATACTAGTTTCATTTTTCAACCCTGTATGGAATGCCACAACTAACTTAAGCCAGAAAAGCAGAGAGAGAAGTAAAAGGCAGGGTGTATCAAGAACTACATTTACCCAATACCACCTTCAACAGTGCTTTTCAAACTGTAAAGTGCACCATGTAAAACCCCCTGGCAGTCCTGTTCAAATGCAGAATCTGGTTCAGCAGATCTGGGGTGAGGGCCATAGATGCTGCATTTCTAATAAACTTTCAAGTGAAGCCATTGCTGCTGTTCAAGTACCTATAAAAATGTGTGGCCTTTCAGGCTGTTAGATGACGGCCCCAAACTTTAATGTTATATAATACACCTCTTAAATATAATAATCAGGAATAAGAGTTTCTACCTAGTGCAGGGGTTCTTAACTTTGGCTACTCATTGGAATTACTGGGGAGCTTTAATGAAAACTGGGTCCCACCCCCAGAAATTCTGCTTTAATTGTTCTAGGTTCACCTAAGTGGGAAATTTAAATGTTCAGTTCTACTGTATAGTCAAGATGGAGTACCCCTGATCTAGCTAAATAAGATGATCTACTATTTTCTTTTAAAGGTAAACAATTACTTCTAGTATCTTCTCTTACATCGCAGTACTAACTTTAACTTAGCCAATCATATTTTCCATTGAAATGTGAAGCAAACCAGTTGTTGTTTTTAAGTGAAGGATTACCCTTCCTTAAACTTTCAGAACATGCTGTACTCAAGTTTTTCTTAGTGATATGGCAAATTTATTAAACATTTTTCCCCACACTGTTGACATGGCTCAGTTTTATTGATTTATAAAATGCTACAATACTTTAAACAAGCAGAATTTTCATAACAAAAATATAGAGTACACCTTTGGCATCTAGTAGAGGAAAAAAAGAATACTCACAAAGTATATATACATATATTTTTTAATGAAGTTTATTTTTTTCCCTGGGAATAAAAATGCTATTCTGAAAATGATTCAAAAGTAAAGTTATTAGTTATATCAACCTATTTGCTATTAGGTTACTAAGTTTATTTATAGAGACTAGTATTTCTATCATTTTTAATATTTCAAATTTATTTAATTTCTAAAGTTACAGATTGTTGATTTAACTATTCATGAACTGTTGTTGTAAGAACAATTATATGTATTAGTTATAACTAACCATAAATGAAGAGGTTTAAAGGGCAAAAAATCATGCCTATGTTTGCAGTAATATTTATACACATAAAGAAAAAACTTTTAAAACAATCATTTTCTAATGCTTATTTACATTTAGTTTAAAATAATAGTTGATGTGTAAATGTGAATAATACTATTCAACCGGTTAACTAAAAAAAGGTGAAAATTTAGAAAAGCCAATTATAGTTAAGATAGTCTATTTACCTAAACCATTCAAAACACAGCACTGGGTTTCACGTGCACTCAGGAATTAGAAAGCAAAGATGAGTACTAACAACACAACACTGGGTAAGTGGTCAATGAATATTGACTATACAAAAAATGTTTTAAAAGATGAATAAATATATAAGCTATCCTAAATTTAAATGCCCCTTTGAATTTACCACCCTTTCCAAGTGATTCTTTTCTTTTCCAAAACATCCCACCAAACATGGAGATGTTCAAGAGGTTATTTTGGGACACTCTATTACCAATCAAAAATGGAGAAAAAGTTACATATATGTATTTTGTTGGACACCCAAAACTGATATAATGTTATGTCAATTATACCTCAATTTGAAGCAAATAAATTTCCATTTTGTCTGAGCCATTAAAAAAATGGGAGATAAAAGATAAAGTGAATCAGAAGTATAAAAAAAAAGGAAAGGTAGATGGGAAAAGTTTGTATTTTGGCTAGTGAGATAATAGTGAAAAGCTCTTAGAAATTTTTGTAACATTCAACCATGATTTTTATTGCATACAACCATGATTTTTTTCAGAGCTGGTAAAAAGGAAAAGTTGAGATAACACAGAATTTTAAAAATCAGAAAGAAAAAAAAAATCACTTGGTGAGTCTTTCATTTTCTCTAGATCAAGCTAGTAATGGGCTTAAGCTATTCAAAAACATCATTTAAAACTAAATCCACTCCCTTACTACCTTCATACTTTACCAAAAGAAAGAAAAACAGGAGTCAAATCTGAAAGTGAAAGTGACAGACACACTACAGTAGAGGATGCCACATAACCCCAGAAAGACACTATTATGAGGCTCAAAAATGAAAGGCATTGGTACATTTTGCTAGGCTTCATGACTCAAACCGTGCTCAAGGACGCTGGGTGGTCAACATGGCCTGATTCACAAAAGCAAGAAAGAGAAATCGCAATCTGTACATTTCCCCCCAAAAAGTTACAACCTATGTTTTTAAAAAACAGCAGGGAGAAAGGGAATTCATCTTTCTAAGGAAGTTTGCTACTTAGGCACAACCACAAATGAACTACAACTCTCCTGTCTCTTAGACTAAGGGTGATCTCAACACAAAAGGTGATTTGTGTAAAGCACTAGTGTGCTATTGAATTTCACTTGCTAAACTATACTTTTTAAAGTTTTTTAAAAGTATAGCACCGTTGAAATAAGCCAGGCAGAGATAAGTACCAAATGGTTTCACTCATTTGTGGAGTAGACAACTAAGCAAAACTGAAGAAACAAAACAACAGCAGACTCACAGACTCCAAGAAGGGACTAGCAGTTACAAAGCTGAGGGGAAGGCGGGGGTGGGTGGGGAGGGAGGGAGAAGGGATTAAAGGGCATTAAGATTAGCACGCATAATGTAGGGGAGTCACGGGGAAGGCAGTATAGCACAGAAAAGACAAGTAATGACTCTATAGCTTCTTACTATGCTGATGGACAGTGACTGCAGTGGGGTGTGGGGGTGGGGCTCAATAATATGTGTGAATGGAATAACCACAATGTTGCTCATGTGAAACCTTTATAAGATTGTATTTCAATGACATCTTTAAAAAAAAAAGGTATGGCACTGTTTTCTTTTCCTGAGCACTATGTCACAGTTGTAAACATCAAGCTCACAAAGGCACTGCTAGTAAGTGTGAATAGTGCATGTTACTTATGCACACATATACACTTGGCCTGAATACAGAGGTAGTGGGTTATTTTTGTTTCCATTTCGAAAATGTACATGATTAAATTCATCCTAGAGTGCTGGTGGAAACTGAAAACATGGAATGAATTAGGAGTTGTTCAATTTTGTTTATTGTGATTGTTTAAAAAAACATAACCGAACCTCCATCCATAGGAGAAACTGAAGCTATGGGTTACCAACAGCAGAGGAAAGCTGGGGTGGCTGGGACAGGGCATGCAGAGGCTGAATGTATATTATGCAAAATCCATGATACAAACTGGGCTCTTCAGCCCTCTTCTCTACTCTGCTGCCAGAACCCAGAAGTCCTTTCTAGAGAAACCAAATGGCTCCAAAGTAAAGACCCCCAGTGAAATTTAGGAGATTGCAAAGGTCAGCTCTCCATCTGATGGCCCCTCAAATAACTGATAAACCCTGCCCATACAATGATCTATGAAATTAGCTTTTAAGTACCTGATTCTTATTATGAATGGATGACCTCCCCAATTTCCTAAGAAAGCCTTCAGAATGAAAGACACAATCCAAAACATATAAACAGAAAACAAGAACACTGAAGAAACAGAAACAATGCAAGAAGCAGGAAAGCTATGAGAAAAAAAACCATAATTATCCTCAGGGATAATGAGAAGGCAATGAATCTATAAAATAAGAATAGGGTATTATGAAAAAAGAACAGAGAAAAAATCATAAAAATTAGTATAGCTAAAAAAATTTAACAGAACAGCTGGAGGATAACAAAAAGAATCAATATAATACAAATTAAGGAGCAACTGGAGAAGAAAGACTTTCTTAAATTAAAGGATCAATCTGGGAGGCCCAACATTCAAATAACAGGAAATTAAGAAGAAAGGATGAAGAAAATAGAGGAGAGAAAATTGTCAAGAAGGTAACACAAAAAATTTCCCAGAATTGAAACAGACAAGTCTATAAATAGAAAGACTCCACCAGGTCAAGTACCCATGGACATGACTTAATAAAAACATATCAAAAAATGTCAGGGGTAAAGAGAAGCTCCTAAAACAGGGTGTAAAAACAAGTCCCATATTTTAAAAATGGTATCAGAATTCTCACAAGAAAAATGTATGTAATAAGACAATGGAGCACTGCCTTTAAAATTTTGAGGGAAAATTATTTTTCATCTAGACTCCAAACTACCAATCTAAGGGTTACCAACAGCAGAGGAATGCTGGGGAGACATTTTTGAACCTGTAAAGCCTCAAAATCTTTACCTATCATGTATTTTTTCCTAGAAATTTTTTGGTGGTGGATACACTTCAGCAAAAAAGGGGCAGTAAATCAAGAAAAAATAAGTTATAAAATCCAATAAACAGGAGCTCCAACATAAGGCTAAAAAAATGGGTGATCCCAGGATGACCATCAAGCCACATCAAGAGCAACCATCTAGATGGCAGAAGATGAAGGACTGTGGAAGAAATATCCCCAAAGGACAAAAAGAAGAAAAGAAGAAGAAGAATTAACAGATTATATGATTTTTTTTTTTAGCACTTAGGTCTTTGGGTAATGATTGATAGGTATATAAAAAACTAAATAGATTTTAAAATCAAGCAATTATTGATTCCAGGAAAAATAAAGAAAAGGAAATAAATGATAGTTCTAGTAGACAGTTTCTAGTAGAAAGGAAATGATAGTTCACCTTGGGGTTCACCAATGAACATTTATAGTAGCACCCCCTCATCCATGGGTAATACATTCCAAGACCTCCAGTGGATGCCTGAAACTTCAGATAGTACCAAAATCTATATATACTCTGTTTTTTCCTATACATACACACCTACAATAGTTTAATTTATATATTAGGCACAATATGACATTAACAACATAACTAGTAATAAAATAGAATGATTATAAAAATACACCGAGATAAAAGTTATGTGAAAGTGGTCTCTCTCTCTCAGATATGTTATACCTTCTCCTGATGATGATGTGAGATGATAAAATGCCAACATGAGATGGAGTGAGGTGAATGACGTAGGCATTGTGAAACAACATTGGGCTACTGCTGACCTTCTGATGATAGGTCAGGAGGAGGATCATCTGCTTCCGGACTGTGGCTGGCTGACCAAGAGCAACTGAAACTTCAGGAAGCATACTGCAGTGAGGTGTGGGGGGGCTACTATATATCTATTATTTTATACAAAGTTGTATTAACCTCTACTAAGAGGAATGGAGAAGTAGGATATATAAGAAAAGTAAATCCTGCCATAAAAGGAATTCAAAAAATCATTTCTAAAATTGATAAAGAAAAAGTAATACAATATATTTTCAAATAGGAAGGTAAATAATCTTACAAATTTAAAATGAACCAAAGAAAGGAGAACTGGGAACTGGAATGACATGAAAAGGAAGCCCTACTTATTTACCCCACCAATGCTATTATATTAAAAGAGAGACCTCTTCAAAAGAGCTCCAGCAGTCTAAGCAGACCTTCTTTCAAGCCAGGTCACTCCCTCTACACCAAGTAGCGAAGGTAAGTCTCAAAGGATAGACCAGAGGCACTTCAGTAAAGAATTGGTGGAGTCTAAAGTAATGATATTATAATATATATGGAATTGGTACAAATAGCAGTATAATATTAACACATTACAAGGATATACTTCCTGAGATCTTGTGATAATTTCCAAACACTAAATGTAATAATGCATACTGGAAAACTACAATTCAGGGTCAAAGTTTCTGTGGCAACTATGGAATAAAGATACTTTATCTCTTGCCCTGGAATAAGTTCAAGCAGTATCATCCATTTCCCAACCTGTCCTGTTTGAAGATAACACAATAATTCAATGAAATATAACCACATTCAAATTTAGTCCATTTATGAAAGAATTCTCATCAGAGTAACTTTAATCAGAGGCCTGTGATTCTCACACTACAGAAACCAGGCACATGAAGAGAAAAGCAAGCACACTGGTTTAGCTTTAGATTACTAATAAACCCAAAGTTCCCAAGTCTCTCAGGAACCCCATAGCCTAGACAAAGCAAAAAAGGAATAACCAAAAGCTACACATTATAGAAAGTCCTAAGGTAAAATTCTTACACAACTGTTCATACTTGCTTCATCTTTCTCTTACAATTCAGGAGTCAGGCACACTTGAAAATGCACAGGGCTTCTCAAATTGCAAGGTTCCCTGAAGCTTTATAGGTTGCTTCATACTACCAATTCACTGATCAAAACCTAAATGTAATTAAAGAGACATTTATACTCCCTCAAAAAAATGACTTCACAAATGTGCTACTTTTAAGGGAAAAAAGTGGTTCCAAGTAACAATAAAAACCATACTTCAGGTATGGCAAACCTGTTCAAAGCACCTGTTTAAAGGGGGAAAAAAAATGATACAAACCAGAAGTGACTGCCTTTTATTTTTAAAAGTATTTACAGAAAACTGTTCAGGAACTCATCTTTTTTGGATAAAACAATAAAAAAATGGATTTATTTCCTATGAGTTCAAAAGCTTTGTTATAGTGTTCTCATTACAAACCTACCGGTTCAAAAAAAACTACCAGAAATACTCCCTACCAGTAGCACCTTGACCTTCAATGGTCTTATCACTATGCAAATTCTTACTATTAAAAAAAAAAAAACAAAATATCTGATTACACACTCAACATGAAAACTTACATTATCAAACATTTTTCTCAAATTAGACATATAAGCAGAAAAAGATTCCACTTAAAATAGTCTAATGACCTGTGTGCTATTAAAATTCACAAACTTTAAGTAGCATACAGTATATCTAAAGGCATATTAATATATATAGATTGCTTATATCCATTTTAAACATAATTAAAGATTTTGGTAAATACTAAATATTAACTCATTAAGAAAAGTTCTCACACAAACTTACAAGGCAAATATAAAGTAAAATAGGCCACATTATTCTAAGCTCACAGGCAACAAAACTAAAAATTTGCCTCATCTGTGTATTCACTAAGACATTCCAATATACAGACAAAATCAAAGCAATAAAGAATACTATTACAATTTTATGAAGATTAGACAGAATATCAATAAATGTAAAAAAAGATACAATGTATTATATGATGAGTTTGAATGCAAAAACCATATATTTATTAAACATATGATTAACTTAAAGACACCAAACCAATTCGTTTTAAAGTGCTCCTCATCCAAGACCTTGGACAAACCTGTCACTTCAAAAGGAATTAAAAAAAAAAAAAACAGTTCACTGGGCAAACACTAACAATAGGTATGGACAGGCACTACCAAAAAATGCTATTTTTCTTTAATTAAATAATGCCATTCTCAAGTGATGTGGTGCAGTCACCTTGGCAGAATTCCATTTTGTATAAATATTCATAAATAAAAAATGTCTCTAGAAAGTCTAAAGAGCTGCAAATATTAATACCTTGCAACAGCAGCTTAATGTCTATTTTAGGAAAAAAGCACTAAACTCCTCTTCCATTGAAAGTCATTTATTTCTCTGGTGTAAGTGAGCAAGGTCACTAAAACATTAACCTCTTTTCTAGAACAATGTAGGTAACAATGTATACACATCTAAAATTTGGTAGGTCATAAAAGTTATAATGCAATCTTTTTTTGATGCAACAGAAAAATAAATAAATAAAAGTTAAATACTTCAACCCAACATTTGGTATTGACAAATCAGTAGTGTCAACTTCACATATGAAGGACAGCAGTCTGATCTTTAAAATATCTCCAATATGACATGTTACTTGGGCTAAAAATTTTAGAATATTAATTGTTTCTTTTTTGCTTAAAGGAATGCAATTTACTCACCATCAAGCTGCTACAGTAACTCGCTTTTAAATGGGTAAAGTGATCATTAGGTCCATGGCACAAGTTATATATGTCACACTTCTGCCAAACTGAAACCTTATAAGATTTCATGTTTATAAGCTACAATACATACTGACTAAGCTGTCAGTCCCTCAGTTTTTTAGAAAAATATCTACATTTGTCCTTGTAGATGTCAAAATGTTACACCATGATTTGTTGTTTTTTTTTTTAAAAAAGATGCACATTCATACTGTGAAGTTATTAGGAAAATACTCTTGCAAATAAACAATATAAAGATAAAATACACTTCAAAGGTATGTGGGGGTTTTTTGTTTGTTTTACAATATTCTATAAAGTGCAGAGAAATCCTAAGGGAAAAACTACTCCCTATAACATAGTTTAATTACAGCAGCTTTTGCATAGCAATACTTGGAGGAAGTTGGACACTTCCATTTCCTCAGGAAGAGAAGGATGGAAGAGGGTCTTCTGACTCAGATTTTTTTTTGGCCATAAGTCTGCTTTCTTCAGGAATGGTTGTTGATGCCAAATCTCCATTAAGTGTATTTCTTGAACAGTGAACAGGTCCTATTAAGAAATTGAGTAAAAGGTTAAAAAATATCCTATCAATGTTAACTCCAGTCCTCTGTGAAAGAACATTTTAAATTTGCCATTTAGAGACACACAAATTCCTTTAGCTTCCTATTAATTTTTTTATTGTTTAACAGAGAAAAAAATCTAACTTTTCTACTGATCATAAGGAGAAACTTAAGAGTTCATGAGATAAACTATGAAACTATCTAAAGTAGAGACATTTCTTTTATTCTTTGCTAGAACCATGGTTGACACATAATGGGCAGTCAATAAACATTGGTTGAATTTGAATTATTCTTCTTAATTGATTATTGCTTTTTCAGCCTGGTCATTTTAATGCTGTATCTTCCTTGTTTTCTAAGGCAAAAAAACCAAGGCCCAAAAAAAGGTTACAAGCCTAACCTAAGATTACACAACTGGTAACAGAACTAGGACTAATTCAGAGCTTGCTCTTTCATCACAAGACACAAAAAATACGAAAGTCCCCATATTTCCATTTGGAATGCAACTCACAGAACTATCACTGCAGCTTTCAGTGAACACAGCTAAACACACTGGCATGGTCCTGTTCCAGGGCAGGTTCACATCTGTTTGTACACATTACTTCAATTTACCATGAACATTTGTTATTTTTATAATAATTTTAATCTAGTTAAAAAAAGTAGAAGCAGCTGTACTTCAAGAAAGAGAGTATTTTGGGATAAAAACCTTCAACAGAAACTGCCAGTCGAAAAACATGCACTTTCTAAGTAAGAGTATTAATTCAATCTCTGCTTGGTCAACTAAGACACTAAACTTTATGATAAACAGAAGGGAATCTAAGAATAAAACCTCTGACTTGGCCTATACTTGCCAATTTAAAACAGTTATAAAGAACTGAGGGTGTGTGTGTGTGTGTGTGTGAGTGTGTGTGTGAAGTTATAAAGAACTGAGGTGTGTGTGTGTGTGTGTGTAAAGTTATAAAGAACTGAGGTGTGTGTGTGTGTAAAGTTATAAAGAACTGAGGTGTGTGTGTGTGTGTGTGTGTGTGTGTGTGTGTGTGTGTGTGTGTGTGTGTGTGTGTGTCTGACTAGTTTTGTTACACTCCTTTACAGCTAAATTGGTGAAAATTAAATGGAATAAGGTATGTACACTTAGAGCTTATAAAAGTTATTTTCAAAATTCAGGACCAGAGTGCCTAAAAGAGAACTAAGGAAAATGACTGGCTTTAAAGAAATCAATTTACTATCACAAATGAAAATGATCCCCTTAGAGAGAAAGAGAAGAAGCAGGAGAATATACAAGGCAGCGTATAGAACTCTTTCACAAGCTCTGGATTAAAAAGGTTATCTATAAAAGGCAGAAAGAACAAAATAAATCAGGATGTATAGTACCTGCCACAAATAACATTTTTTCCCCATTCCTAACCTCTTTAATTCTCTTTCTCTTTTCCTTATCTCCTCCAAGTTGTACTAAATTGACCCAAGGAAGTTTCTTCTCCTTTCCCCTTCCCACCCTCATCCTTTCCTTCACTTTCTTTACCCAACATTCTAACTTAAATTCAACATGGCAGTGAACATAGAGTAGTGATCTATATCAATATTTATTATTATATTGATTACAATATTATTAGTCCTGTAAAAAAAATGCACATAAAGAAAGATCCATCAACTTCTAAGGATCTGAAAATGGCCAACAGTCCCTTCTGAACCTCCACCATCTTCATGAACTCTACATTCTTCTCTAGTTAAACCTATTTAACCTCTGTTAAGCAAAACAACTCTATCTTAATCAGTGTTTTCAATATATTCAACCATAGAAATCCAACACTATTTTGTCCCTTTTCATCCACACTATGAATTAGCTGGGCTCTTCTTAGGAATCTAAAGCATCTAACACCACTTTTCATATTATCTCCATAATGGAAATAAAATCTGTGTTCTAAATAACTGACTTACAAATAAACTCCTGGGACAAAATCTATTCCTTAACTGGAAACTGTATGTAATTTCTATCACACATGCTTCATGGGCAATAGCAAAGACTCTGAAAAACAAGTCTGCTAATGGAGTTGCAATAATAAGATCATATTGTGTTCACTGGAAATTATGGTATTTTTGTCTAACTAGATATTCTGACTCACTTTCAAAGCTTCTTCTCTAAAGAGAAAAATAAACTTTAACATAAATTACCAAACCTTACCTGAAGTATTCAATCTTTAAATAATAAGGGGGAAAAGGTACAGGAAAAAATTCTATAATTCACTGCCACTACCAGAAAAAAATATTTCCCTCAGCCATTTCAAATTATTTTAGGAATAATGTTGATTTTTTTCCTTTAACTTAGAACTTGCCTTTACTTTCTCCTAGAATCCTGCCACAATTCATGCTTTCTTCTAAAATGGTTTTAATGCAAATGGACATGATTACTAAGGATTAATAAATACAGTGGGAGGAAAAGATTTTGATATTAAATTATCTATATAAGATATGGGATTTGCAAAGAGACACTCAGCACTTCTTAGTTAATAACAAAGGTGTCTGTAAGAGGACATATGAGCTTCTGTTGATTGTGCGCCATTTGTTTAGCTCTGAATTAAGGAATTAATCCAAGGACAAAGTACAGTATTCACTGTCAGTATCCTTCATTTCCATCAATTACCGAGCCCCACAATAATCTTGCTGAATAGGCCAAAGGAGACAGAGCCCAACTTACTATCTGAGTCTTCAGGAGGAATATCATTACAAGAGTCTGCGTCCGAGTAGGTTCTTCGGCGTCGCTGAGAAAGTCGGTGAAGTGTAGACACTGGTTCTTTTGTAGGATGGCTACTCCTGCAAATTAAATTAAAAGCATTAAATTCTAAGGTCTTAAACAAATAAAAACACCCCCAACCTAACTGGAATTTTAAATTACTTCTCTTTAAATCAAAGAGAAACTATTTCTGTGAAACAAGTTCTGTTTTAGCAACATTCTGCTACTTCCGGGGTTGGGCTACAAATAAGTAAAATCCTTTAGAATCCAGCTGGTAACCTGGATAGTAATATGGCCTCTAAGCCAAACTAAATGGAAAATGGGTACAGTGAAGAAGCAGCAGCTGCTTTTAGAGAGGAGCGTCCAGCTAGACAGTAAACTTATGAGATGGTTAAGCAAAAGGTTGAAAACCCAAGGTTATAGATTTTCCAAGTACATGTAGCTAATGTCAACCTATATCTGATCAAAAACAACAGTGAAAAAGCTGGGCAAGTAGGTTAGGAGTAAGCTAGAGGCCAACTCACTGCCGGCAGCAAGAGCAGACAGAGATGGCAAATGGAGGCTACAAAAAGTATTGTAAAAAATCGGAAAACTAAAAAAATCGATTTAAAACACTCAACACAGAAGCAAATCACCACCACTGAAGAGCACCTGGCTACCACTGTATGAAAGTCCAACATTACTGTTTTAATAACAACCTTGATTCATCAAGAAAAATAATACAGCTTTAAAATTTGTATTAATTAATAAGGTAGAAAAGATAAAATACAGTTCAGAAAATTTTCCATCATAAAAATAAGTTTGTCAAATGGATCAAGTTTCTAATTGGTAAAACTCTTCATTCCCTGATAGGAAGAGGAATATTTCTATGCCTAAAGTTTTATTTTAGCAACACTCTGCTCCTTCAGAGGTCTGGACACAAACAAGTAAAATCATTTAGAATCCAGCTGGTAACAATGGACTCCTTTTGAACACAAGATAGTTCAAAGATTCTATAATCATTGGGTGGGGTGGGGCAGACAAAATACTAATAAGGAATACCAATTATTCTTAATGTAGAGGAAAAAAATGCTAAAATCACCATAATTCCATCATTTTCCTAAATACCAAACAAAACACTCAGAGCAGCTTAGAAGAATATTACCTATGCCAAGATAAAGAACATTTTAATAGCCTGGGATATAGGTAATATCTATTTAGAAGGGGAATTTTTTAAATGTGTTGACATGAATATATACTTTAAGATATCAACTGGTTTTTACTCTCTTTTCAGTAAGAATCTTTAGCTCCTAATAAAACAATAGCTCAGCTCAACATGATTCTATGATGCTACCAAGAGCTATTGTAAAATAAGCCTAAGCTTTGGAGTCTTGATACATCAAAGATGGATTTCTATTAACCATCATTTGATATAATTTAAAACATCTGAAAAAGGTACAATGGCTGGCAAGGTGATTACCTTGCTGGTTATTCACTCATTTTTATCTTCACTGACTACCTATTGGGATTAGGCCCTATCATAACAACTAAGAAATATAATGCTGAGCAAATCAGAACCAGACTCTGCCCACAGAGTTTATATTCCACACCACTTAATGTTAAAGGTCTAAAGAATTTCCCAAGTAGTATATTTGACAGAACTTGGTCAAAAGAAAAGGTTATTTTACCTCTCTGAACTGCAAGAACCAGGGTGACTGACGGAACGCTTCATCTAGAAATTTAAAAATAAAATGAGCATATTCTTATGTCAAGTAGAAAAATACAGTTCTCATTTATTATTATTATTAACTTAAATTCACTCAAGAGGAAAAGACAGCTGGCCGATAAGTTTATTTTTTACAGACTCAAGTAACACTGTTAGTATGGTCAAGCTTTCTCCCTAATAACATATTTTAAAATGTTAGACATTAAAAAATAAAGTGTTCCATGCTGCACTGATGGACGGTGACTGCATTGGGGTATGGGTGAGGACTTGATAATATGGGTAAATGTAGTAACCACATTGTTTTTTCATGTGAAACCTTCATAAGAGTGTGTATCAATCATACCTTAATAAAAAATTTAAAATAAATAAATTTAAAAAGTGTTCAATTATCAAATAAATCTCAGCAACAAAGCACACTACCATCCTCAGAGATTCATGATATACTTTGGCATAAAAGAGGTTCTAAGAAGTACTATGACAGAAAAACCCAATTCATTTCAATTAACCTAGCACTCCCCAAAACTAATCTGGCCATAAAACTCATTTTTCATAGTATACCTGGGTCAAGGGGCACTATCACTTCATCATACACTGATTAGAAAACAATGACCTAAATTAATTTAGGTAATAATCTTGACTAAATCTCATCTAAATAACCTGCTGGGGTGGGTAAGAGAACCTAGGAATAAACTGTACCCTATTTGTTCCTTCTAAGTCCTCAGGTAATTGCTAAAACAGTAGCCAGGTAGCATTCTTTCTTTTACAAAAGGGCTCCTGAAAACACTTCAGGGAAAAAAATGTGAAGCCTCATCAAAACTTATCTCAGCCAGGAGTTCCCCACAGCACGTTAGAGCAGGTTTATTAGCTTGGAAACGACAATGAATCCACTAGCACCAGCCAAGAGTACTTGTTCAGAGTAATCAGAAAGCAAGAAACTAACATTAAGCACCTTGCATTAAACAGGTCAGATCCTTCACAATGACCCTCTTGCAATGACACAGAAGAAACCTTATTTTATAGATGAAGAAAATGAGGTCCACACAGAGTAAGTTAAACTTGCCTACTCACAGGGTTCAAACTGAAATGCTGAACAAAATACTCTTTCACCTGTAACATGTTGTTTCAAATCCCTTACAACTTCTTTAAAGATTTGCTTAGTTTTATCCTACTGAGGATAAAGTATCTCCCCGTTGTGATGTTTTTACCAAGTACAACAACCTTTTTCATATCAGAGCACCCACAAAGCATCACAGTATTTTCCTGGAACACTAGGGTAAATGGCACAGTCCCACTGAGGGAAGGGGATCATGACACTGGACGCATTGAACCCCCAGTTTAAAGGCTCCAATACAGAATATGAATACACTCCCCCCAAAATTCAATGCTTACTATTCTTCTCTTACTGCCAGTTTAAACCCTTGAAAATAAATAAAACCATATGCAATATCACTGGGAGAAAAACAAGTCCCAACCATCTGAACAGGAGAGGGCGACACAGGAAAAACTAAGGCGTCCGGACGGGAGAGCTGAAACATCTCGGGTTTGAACTTGGCATTCGCTATCTTCACACATTCCTCCAGCGTTGTGATGAATGTATTACATGTGGCACTAAGCAGAGAAGAGGCTTCATTCATGTTCTGAAAAATTACACACAAAAAGAGTTGAGTAAACATAAATGACTGCGGAATCCTGCATTTTTATAATCAAGTAATGAAACACTGCCTCTGACAGACATCTTAGTAGGTTATATTCAAATCTATTTAAAATATACTAACTTAGAAAATTAAAGCAATCAATGAATAAAACTGACTTTCAGGTAATCAACATATGAAATTAGAATCCAAGAAAAAATAAGTTTTGTGTTTAAACCAAACATCATATTGAAAACTGTTCAAAATTTATCTTAGATAAACTTAACCTAAACAGTAGTTTTCTAAGTATCAGAATTTCAAAGGTGGTCACAGCAGGGGAATACTGCAAAATTTCTGTCTACTGAGACCCATTCTCGCCTTTCTCCCTTGGTAGAATGAAGACACCAGTCTTTTTTTTTAAGACAGAAAAGTGTTCTGACCCTAGGGGATGAATACAGATTGGTGTAAGCCAACCATGTCTATTCTATGACTCTTCGTCCAATATTAGTATTTCCTAGTTTCCTTTGACCCAGACAAAAAGATGGTAAGTCTGCTGGGGAGTTTCTGGGATTTCTGTTTCCTGATAAAAGCCAAGGACAGCAAGTTGAGATGGTCTCTTTCCATCCTGGTTATCCCACTGCCTCCTGGCTGTGCGGCTCTGGCAGTCACCTTGAAGTCCAAGCATGAGGAGAAAAACCCAACATACCAAGAATGGTAGAACGTGAAAGTGGAATAAGCCTGGGTCCCTGATACTGTCCCTGAGCTGCTGGAGAAAATGTGAGGGTACCTACCTCCACAGAGTTTGTGGTGAAACAGTTAGTGCCCTTAGGATTTAACGTACCTACCACTGTCATCTACCTCACACAAGCTTCCTTCTCAACGGGAGAAGGCCACAGCAGAGGTAGGAAGATTCCTTTTCTCATTTCTCCCAAGTTAGGCAAACAGAGTCTGGGAACCACGCTGGCCTTTCACCCTGAGAGCAGTAAGGCCCACTGGTCCTACTTTATCAGAAGAATGAACCTGTTTCATAGCTGCAATCTGAATTCTGCTACAAATTCATAGCCACAAATCTGAATTCGAATTCCCACACTATTGTGCTGAGAAGGCTTTTTTTTTAAGTTACTTAATAGAGCTAAATTATCAGTTCTCACTAGTTGAAGCTGGGACCTTATTATCAAAAGAAAGAACAGTTGCCCAGTGAATTCATGCAGTTAGCCTAAAGAACAAAGCCTGGAATGCTTCTCCCCCCACCCCCAACTCTCACCCAGCTTCCAAATTATCAGTTGGCTGCAAAGATAAGCCTTGATTCCTGGGGAAATGCTTTCCTGCTTTACTCAGGCTGCAGAGATACAATCTAGAAGATCCTACAGATTTCCAGATAGTCTGTAGTAGTGAGAGCCCAGAACTGAAAATTATTCATTCTGAACATGCTTCTCTGCCACCTTCTGGGCAGATGCTCACCCACCAGAGCACCACACAACACCCAGACATGAAGGGATCCCCTCTGTTATACCTCTGTGCTGGGTGACGAATGATTCTCATCACGGTGAACAAATTCTTGGATTGTATGAACTTGCTGCATGAGGAGGTCACAGTAGAGGCGAAGTTCAGACATTTTGGTTTTCAGAGATTCACTGGTTTCACTAATTTCTGAAGAACAAAAACAAACATTCAATCAGGTCACTTTCATAGTCTGAGCAATACAACAAAATGGAGTCATTTAAAAAGGCAACAGATACAGTAGCATAAGACGTGTGAGACCTTGGAAATATGATACAAGAGCCCCAAGGGAACACCTTCTCTTTAGATCATTGAAAAAGAAAAAAAAGGGAGTCACATGTCTGACATGAAGTTTAAGTAGATTCATTTCCAGAGGCAGGGTGGTTGACCACTGGATGTTTTACACCAGATACTTGCATTCCATCAGTTATCTTTCATTTAAAAAGTACTTGCATTTCTCCTTTTATGAACTGGCTTTTCTTGTCCTTTATACATTTTTCTAGCTCTGATGTGTCATTTTTCCTTTAATAATACATAAATTGGTAATTCATATAAGATCTTACACATTAAAGGTAGCCACCTTTCATTTGTCCCATACATTGCAAATACTTTTTCAGATCTGTCAGTTCTCTTTCAGTTTTCCTTACTGTATGTTTTGACATATAGAAGTTTTAAAGTTTTTGTAGTTAAAAATATTATATATATTTATTTTCTTCTGTTCCTTTCATAACTTCATTTTCCCACTATACTGTTTTTAGAAATTTTTTATTAAGAACTCTTTAGTATCTCCAGACTAACCATCCAGCCATAGCCTCAGCCACTTACCAATACCCTCTAAACTAGAAGTGTAAGCTGCAGAGGAAGGAAGGAAAAAAACACCTTGTATGTCCCGGTGCTTCTCCACAGTCCCTGAGCCAGTGGCATTGCTCTGTGGCACTAGCCACAAAACCACTCTAGCCAGCGTGGACCCAACCAGATCTATCTGCCATTTGACCTAACTAAAATTAATTTCTATCCAAATTTAAGTCCATTCCCTCTTTTTTATTAATTGTAGTAAAATCTACATAAATAAATTTACCATTTAACCATTTTTAAGTGTATAGTTCAGTGACATGAAGTACATTCATACTGTCCTATAACCATCACCACCATCTCTAGAACTTTTTCATCTTCCCCAGCTGACTCTGTATCCATTAAAACTAACTGCCCATTTCCTCCTTCCCCAGCCCCCGTCAACCATCATTCTACTTTCCGTCTGCATGAATTTGATAACTCTAGGTATCCCAGATGAGTAGAATCGTATGGTATTTGTCCTCTTCTGACTGGTTTATTTTACTTAGCATAATATCTTTCAAGACTTGACCATATCATAGCATGTGTCAGAATTTCCTTTCTCTTAAAGGCTAATACTCCATTATATGTATAATACCATATTTGTTTATCTATTCCTCTGTCTATGGACATTAAGGCTGTTTCCACCTTTTGGCTACTGTGAATATCCATTCCTTTTTATTCTAGCCTTAGCCATCTTCTAGCTATGATGTTCTTTCATATATTTGAAAATTGTTATAAATTCAATTCCTAGCCTTCATTTTCAATACTGATATTTAGTTGCTTTCACTAATTTAACTCCAAAATCAAAAAATATATAGAAAAATCAAAGAACTGCAATCTCACAATCCAGATATAAATATTATTTTCACATTATATCTGCACAGAGTTGAATACCATAAACTGTATGTTTGGCTTTTGATTTTTATTTAATCCTTTTGATCTGGCAATATATTTACATGGTAAAGTCAAAAGGTACCAAGGATTTATAGTGCAAAACGAGTCTCCTTCCCACAGAGTCCCTTTCCTAAGGTAACAATTTGACTAATTTTTACATATCTTTCCTAAGATGGCCAATGAATGGATGTGTAATTGTGAATCCCGCTTCTTTAAATTATCATTTAACCTTGGGCATTTTCTCATATCATCAAACTGCCTTGTAAATATTTTACTGGTAACAATAAATCACCCTACAGTTCACCAAACCATTCCAAAAATTTAAACCTTTGCATTATTTACATTTTTTTTTTAGTATGATGAACACCTATGTAAATAAATCTTCTACATTTCTGATTATTTCTTTAGGATAGATTGTTAAAAGCAGACAGGACAATTTACATCTATGTTTAATACAATTTCCTCACCACAAGGGAAAAATTTATAGTTACCTTTTTCTTTTCTGGCCCTAGTATCACTCAAACAGGCTTTGGAGCTCCCCAGAGCAACCAGCCACCTCTGTCTCTCAGCTGCATTCACTGCCTTCATGTAGAAATGCTGCTCTCCTGGAATGATTAATTCCATTCTTGTGTTGTCTGCTGAATGGACTACGGTGATAAACACAGGGGAAATACAGTCATGGACTTAAGTAATTTGTGGAGAATCAAATCACTCTTACAAAGTATTAGATGTTTCAGACACCTAAAACAACAAATTATGATTCAAGATGTAGGCAACACCTCTCCCTAAGGGGCTATCAAGTGGAACCCTCAAAACCGCTGTTCTCACATAGGACCTGGCTGTCAGTGGCGCCAAACGCCCTGGTAGCAAATCAGAGAGAAAACAGCAACAAGTTCACTACTAAGAGTGAGAACTAAGAGTTCCCTCCCTTGAAGCCACCTGTAGTACCTTAAATACACATGCATTTTCCCACATAGCACACATTTTTTACTGATTTCTTTAAAAGCAGAGGCTATGTTTTGGTTTCCCACAAGCCTAGGATAGTGCCTGGTATATGGAAGCAGCACAGTCAATATGAACTGTGGCCACCTTCCATTAGAATAACAGTCCTCAACCAACAGGCATATTATAATCATGTGGAAAGCATGAGTACTTTGGAGCCTTCCTCTTTCCCTCTACCCTCCTTCTCCTTTCCTACACCACCCTCCTTCATACTCTGACAAAAGAGAGCTAATCACAGATTACACTGAGTCAATCCTAAATCTCTGCTGTGAAACTAAATTTGTGTTAATCTGTCATTAATCAACAGGTATTTTCTCAGCTCAGAGCAATGCTGGTAGAGGGGAAAATAGAACAGAAGAGAAAAAGGAGTCTTTGCTCTAATAAAGCTGACAATTTAAATGAGAAAACAAACTGACACACCAAAATAATGTAAACACCTAAATGTTGAACTCTGGTACAGAGACGTTGTGTGTAATTATAATTAGAGAAAGGTAAGATGCAGCAGGAAACAAAAAGGCTGCAGGAAGAATTTGACAACAGTAGGACTTAGTTAAGAGAAAAATGCACAAGAAAAGGCCTGATGAGGAAATAAACATAATAGGTACAGAGGATATCAGGAGACACGCCTAAACAGAACCTTGTGTTGTATTACAAAGTAATGATATTCATGAATGGACAGGCTGAGTGGAGCCAAATTATGAGAGGCCCACAAAATCTGGCAGAAGTTCTAATTTAGATGCTTGATTAGTGAACTACTGACCAGATGCTCCTTGTACTGTGGCAAAGAGGCAGCGGCACAAAAGTTTTACTATCTTACTCTACTTATGCAGGCCATTCTTGGATGTAGATAGTGCAATATACAATCATCCCACAATCAATGATGGGTGCTGAAGATCTGTAGGCTAGGATAAAACTGCTGAAATCCCAAGGCTCCAAGAGTCAACTCTTTTTTTGCTATTTGTTAATACTACTGAAAGCACTGATAGCCACCCTAAAAAAAAAATCCTCTAATTTCTAATGTTGCTATAATATGAAACTAAAATAAGAGGACACATTTTTAAATATACCAGCACTGATGTATCAGTCAAGGGTTATCCCGGCCACAGCAGTCACCTGAGGAGGCAACAAACTTAGGAGCAATGCTCCCACAGTATCAAGTTCCTAGGGAATATAGAACAGAATGTCTACACATAAAACTGCAAAACATTACTGAGAGAAATTAAAGATTGTATTGTAAGAATATACCATGTTAATAACTCAAAAGACTCAATATTGTATAGAATACAGTTCTACCCAAATTGACATATATTCAGTGTAATTTCAGTCAAAATTCCAACAGAGATTTGTGAAAATTTACAGATTCTAAAACGTGCAAGGAAATGCAAAGGGCCAATAACAGCCACAACAATACTGAAAAAGAACAAAGTTAGAAGACTTAAACTATCAAATATTAAGAAGAAGCATAAAGCTAAAGAAATTTAAATAGTGTGATACTAGATAAACAAGAATAGAAAAACAGACCCATGGAACACGAGAGTCCAGAAAAAGACCCAAACATACCTGGTCACTCACTCTGTGACAAAGATGTCCCTTCAGTGCAGTGGGCAAAAGGTTGCTCTTTTCAATAAATGGTGCTCGGTCAACTGGCTACCCATACGGGGAAAACAATTAATCTTGACCCCTACCTGATAGTACATATAAAAGTCAAGATTTAAGTGAATCACAGACCTAACATTAGACCTAAATATGCAACATAAAACAGTAAACCTTAAGAAGATAACAGATTTCTTAAGCTGGAGACAAGTTCTTACCAAAAAATTTTGAAAAATTGGACCTTATTGAAATTATGAACTTCTGTTCATCAAATAAAAGAAAATTATCAGAAAGAAAATCCAAACCACAGAGTGGGAGATGATATTTACCATACAAAGACTCACTGAGACTATACAAAGAACTCCTACAAATCTACATGAAAGATAGCTCAATTTATAACCTGGGCCAGAGACCTGAAAAGGGACTCCGAAAGAACAGGATATTCAAACAGCTAATAAATATCTGAAAAGATACTCATCATTAGTTATTGAAGAAATACAAGTTAAAACCACCACAAGAGACCACTCTGTACACTAGGCATATTCAAACCTTAAAACTGGTAATACTAAGTGTTGGCAAGAGTATAAAGCAACTGGAATCCTCATGCTCTGCTAGTTGAAGAATAAATTGGTACAACCACTTTGGTAAACAATTCAGCATTATCTGTGACAAAGATAATCCTTGATCAAACATCAGTCAGGCTCCGCTGAGCCACCTGCTCAACTTAAGGGTACTGCTAAATCAGTTTAGCATTCTCCACCCTCAATAACTGACCATCTTCAATATCTGACCAAATTCCTTTCCCCATCACCTTCCCCCAGGTAAAATCTTATCACCCTGACCTGCCTTCAGCAAGAATCGTTAGGTCATCTTAGACTGAATCCCCTTTTATTCCTGATGTTTCCTCTCAGTAATTTTCCATCCACCTTAATCTGCTCCTTGACTATAAAGTCCCACTTTCGTGTACTCGGACTTGAGCCCAATCTCTCTCCCTTACTTCAAAATCCCATTGCAGTAGTCACTGTACCTATGGTGATAGACCTGAATAAATTCTGCCTTTACTGTTTAAACAAGTGTCAGGATAATTTTCTCTTTAACATCTGTTAAAGATAAATGTGTGAATATTCAATGCCTCAACAATTGCACTCCACTTCTAGATGTATACTGAACAGAAATACACACGTGATCAACAAAATAAATATATAGGAATGTTTGTGGCAACTTTACTTAAAACAGTCCTAAATAGAAAAAAAAACTTATCCATCAGTGGTAGGATGGATAATCAAATTGTGGAACAGTCACACACACTAGAAATAATACCAATCAATAAGAATGATTGAACTACTGTTACACAGAACTACATGAATGAATTTTACAAACACAATGCTGAGCGAAAGAAGCCAGGCACAAAAAAGAATACCAATATATTCTATTTATAAAATGTTCAAAAGTAGGCAATACATATCTATGGTGATATGCTGAGGAGACGATACTAATACCTGGGATGCTGATCATCTAGTTCTTGATCTGACTGGTGGTTACCAAGTGTATTCCCTTTGTAAACATTCCTCAAGCTTAACATTTAATATTTGTGCCCTTTTCTGTATGTTATTCTTTAATAAAATAATTACTTTAAACCAACAATAACACAAAAATGCTGTGACGGCTTGAAAACATTTTGGAACTGCCTTAGAATTCTGCCACTAAGTCTTTTATATATGTTTTCAAGGTTGGCAAATCTTGCATTTTGAATGCAGTTTGATTTCTGACTCTCACCAAAACTCATTCGGAATCAAATATGATGAATGAAATGGGATAATACCATCACTTTTTTTAAAAAATAAAAACTCATGCTTTGAATGTGCTCTTTTTGTGGGATTTATATGCTGATTAACAAAGCAATTTCAAAAGGGGATTCTGAAGTGTTATGCATAATGATGGTGCAGTGGAAAGTACATAGATGCCCAAAATGAGTACCTAGACAGCAAACACTAACTGGTATAGATTTCAGCATGTTTGCAAAAAACAAACAGCAAAATTACACCCCATGTATTTCAGGGAACATGCAGGGAACAGTACACAGGCTGAAGTGTTTCTGTATCTTACATAGTTGTGACTCCCTTCCAAAGAATAGTAGTAATTCTCTACTAAAGGGGGCATGTTATAATTACCTGGCAGGCATGTTCATTTTGAAGAAAGCTCACTGACCTACCCCAAGTTGAGAATCACTGCTGTAGAAAGAGCCCTAGTGGTAGCAAATCTTAAATGAAGGTGAAGAACCAGACTTGTAGCAAGCAGAAATTCTATTTTGTCTCCAAGGCTAAATCTAATAACTACCAAAAAATCACAAAAAACTAGCAATCCAGCCCTGGAAAATGTAACATAATGCATTAGCTATTGCTTTGGTTTAATCTAAATAAGAAAGTGTACAGGACAACAAGATTACTCTGGAATATTCAGTAGCTATGACAAAGAACTCACCATGTCACCTTCATGAAGGCTAAGTATTCAAGTTACAGAGACGAAAGGAGAAAGGCCTGTAGGAGTTTAATATTCACTCCACTAGCACTTCAGTTTTCCCTTCAATTCTCTTTGAAGAATTCAGTGTTTTCATTTTCATTTTGTTTGACCTCTCCTACTTACTTCCACCCACACACCCCCACCACACATACAAATTAATCAGCGGTCCATGAAACCTTCCTTGATGAAAGTTACAGAATGACCATATTGCCTTATTTCTCCCCTTTTGGAAGAAAAGAAAGACACCTCTATTAAGTTAGAAGAGCTTACCTCCCATTTAGCAAAGAAGTAGAGTTTATGACTCTGACTTAATATTTTATTAAAACACTACAGAGCTTGCCTTATCATCCTCACAGACCAGCTCCCAATCTTTACCTTTCTACAATGAGAACAAAAGAGAAACTTGCAGACCCAGTATGGACACTTAAGTGGCAGCCACAAGAAATTGTTTTTCAAGTACAAACTGGAAGACCAGTACTAGGATTTAGAATTTCAATTCAAAGTATATTAATAGAGGGAGAAATATAAAAATCTTATTTAACAATGCTGTGTCACTCCTAACTGCTAAGGAAATAAACGGTATTGGAAGATCCCTACTTGGTTAGAAATGTTTTTTCTCTCTTTTCAGAGTTTGCCGAAGAACCCTTTCCTTCCTTAACTTCAAATTCCTCTAATTCCATATATACACCTACCTTTAATTTCACAAACTGCCATCTTTATACTTCCTTTGCTCCCTTTGCAAACATCATCTTGTGAATCATAGTAGGACAAGATTCCATTATCCAAAACAAACCAGCGAGGCTGCCAACCTACAAAGATCATAACAGAAGATTAACAAGAAACTTTCATCACATACAAAACTATAACTTCAAAATTTGCCATCCATGTTATTTCTTGGCTCTAAAATAATGTTCTAACAATGAAATTTTTAATGGCCAAGCCCTGCCCAAAATGTTCTTACATCAATCTTCACTCTGTTGGGAGAGATTTCTGAAGAAATCTCTAGATCAGCATAAATATGGAGTATAATTTTTATTCTGTGGCAAACTTCTCATTGACAACCCATAAGACCCCAACCTCAATAATAGCCCTAAACAGGGCACAACATAACTGCCCCCTTTTCCTAAGAAGGAAAACAGAGTTGGGTTGTGATATAACGGAAAAAGCAACAGAAGACATGGGCTCTAGACCCGCCTCTGTACTCATTCTTTGGTTGGTAACCTGGGACAAACATTTTCATTTCAATAAATATCAAAATTTTGCCCGGTCTCCAAAATGAGCAGACTGAACAAGGTGACTTCTTAGATGCCACCAGTCTTCTAATTCTGCAATGTGACTTTCCCTGCGCTTATATAAAACACTGCCTGAGAAAACTCCCTTGCACACAGTGCTGAATGAACAAAAAGCTGCATATTCTGTAATGAGGGCATGCCTCCCTCCCTGCGCTGCTGCTGCACAGCTCCAGCAGAAATGCTAGAAACTGCAATCATTCATTTAATTAATATTTATTCAGTGACTAGAGTGGACAACTACCACAGACTTCGCTCCAAGGCAAAGCTGGGGATGAGGACAATGGTTTCCCTCAGAGCTCAGCTCCCACACTTGCAAGCCAAACTTGGTGTCCCTTGAAGCCTCATCAAGGATGCTGCTACCAGCTTACAACAGGTCACTCATCGATAACACAGTGACCATGTAGAAGCAGTGTAATTGCCCTTGTTCCTTCTGTGACTATTAAATCATGGTTTAGCCTGATCACTTTAGACATAACCTGCTATATTAATTCAGTTTTTCCAGGGCCAAACAGTACCAAGACAATAGCTAAGAGGCAAGCCATTCTTACACCTTGATACAGACCCAGAATTTAACCTCCCCAAAAGGCTTTACCGTAACACTTTTGAAATGGCAATGCTGAGTCATCATAAAAAGGTTAAATTTCACAGCAAGGAATGTCATAATACAGTTTCAAAAGATGGATATCCAAAATAATTAAAACATGTTTCAGACACTTGGAAAATTCTTTTTATGGGATACTATATTCCCTAATGAGGCCTAGCAATTTAAAATACAAATTCTCTTGGCACGTGAACTTTATCTTGTTCATCACTGCATTTCTAGCACCTAGAATGGTGCCTGGCATATAACAGGTGCTAAAAAAAAATGTGTTTCTCAAGTGATTGAATGAATAAACACCAGAAAACTGAGATATTGTGTGCTCTCCATGAGAAATCAGATAAGCAGTATGTCCATGAGAATATATTGCATTAAGCACACATAGAAATGATGAAAACATTATCTTCCCAAACACTAATTCACCTTGGCAAATTGTAAGCAGGGTGTCATAAAAATACACCCTTCTGCCCAATGTTCCAGTTGCATATAGGACAAATTGTGATTTTGTAAGTTTGCGTTACTGTGTTTCAATCTCTTTAAAACAGATGTTGAGCAAAATGATTTATTTAGAATTTGTAGTAACTTGAAAGGTGACCATGATTAAATACATTAAGACTGTTAATTATCTCTAAACAGCTTTATGAAGAAATATTTAATAAAAACAATCTCTAATTGATTCACACATTTATATAACAGAGAGCTATATCTGTGAAAAAGATTCATCAGTATTCCCTTTTTAAGATTCTTTTTTAAAAAACATATTCTCTTTATCTCAAACTACTAAATGTTCACTGAAGTCCTACTCTCTGCAAAGAATTCTCAAGGAACACTGTCATCAAACTGGATGTTTCCTTAAAGACCACTTAGTATCAACAGCTGCTCATCCTTCTGACCTAAGATGAACTAAAATTAATAATGAGCATGTTGTTGAGCCCAATTTAAATTTTAAAATGGAATTATTCCAAACAAAAGATTTCATTTCAGCAAGCTTCCACACTACATACTAGCAGTTAACTTAAATGCTCGGCAAAGATTAAAACCCTAAGCACTTGTGGTTAATAGCTCAACCAGACGATGCTCAGTGCCACAGACAAGTCGGCCCCTAAAACCACATTTTGCTCCAGGAATAAATTATGACTCATCTCAGTAACTGCCCATTGCTTTGCTCTGGGCTATGCGTGTTTCCTCAGTACATTGTGCTTATGAACATTTGCAAGAGATTATCATTTGCATCTCAAAACATAGAAAACTGTCTTGAAATTATACAATATCTCAACTAAATGGTATAACTGTTCTCATAAATGCCCAAATAAAAAAGCTTAATAAAAAACATTTGCCTCTTTTAAATGTTTGCTGGTAAAATACATCATTTATAGAAACAAAATGTTTGACATTTTAGTGCAAACAAAGTAAAACATCCATGTATCATAAATGTTAAAGCATATGCTGCTTCAAATCTGGCTTGAGCAATTCTAATTAATCAAAAAAACAGGCAACTGTAGTTCAGTGTTTATGTCATAAAATGTTTACGTGCAAATTTTCTACAAGGTCAGGTAGACGTGAATTGAGTGTACCAAACAATTACTAATGGTTTCAATACTTTTGGCAGACTGAGTAAGTGGAAAGCAAGTCGAGGTTTGCCTATCATACTGAATCATGACATCTGCTTGCTATTTAATCTTACTTAAGTCCACACCCCTTCCTCTAATGTAGTGAGATCACAGAATTCTGGAGATGAAAACACCTTCAGGATAAACAATTTTATCACCCTGGCCTTATCACCCCGAGAATTTGAGAGAATAAGTGACTTGTCTTTATTGCTGGCTGATGGAAGAGACAGGACTTGCAACTCAGGTGTAAGACTCTTTTCTAAGCCGGAAAGAAAAGGTCCCTTCCCTGTTGGTCTCTCATTTCTACAGAAACACCTAGCTCATTGGAGTTCTTCCTTTAAACCCATTTCATGGGTGAAACTGATTTGCCTGCTCCAATTCTGTATGCCGCACCTTCTTCCACGATTTCTCACACACTTACCAGAATTCCAAAACACAAAGATATCTCATTGACAACCAATTGCTAAGAGAATATTACCCGGAGACAGCTTCCAAAATCACCCTTGCTACGCTCCAACAACTTTTTATCAAGAGAACTTGAAAAATAAACCGTATTGCTGAGGAAATTAAAAAGAAGTACAGGAAATATTTATTAAAATTAAATCTTGATCTTATAGGGTCCATTCCGGCCCTATACCTCTACAACTCAGTTAACAAAATGCTGAATTAAGTATGAATAAAGACAGAAATTGCAACACATGCTGAGTAATTGGGAATCATTTTGGAAGCTACAGGAGACACAGAGTATTACCACCACGAGCAAAGCAGTGGTCGGCGCGCTTCCCACCCTCAGGAAGGTGCGCAGTCGCGAACTGTCCGTGTGTAGGGCAGTTCCAACAACGGACACACAGCGGGATTAAACCCCTGGGGCACAATAGGGCCGACTCGCTCTGAGGGTCACCGCGGACCCGGCAGAGGAAGAGGGAACCCCTGACACGGCTTCCCCGCAGCCCTTCCCCTCTCCCCGCGGTCCCCTGCAGCACTCGAGCCCTCTGACCTGTGAGATAGTTGGTCCACTTGTACAGAACCCCCTCCATGCTTCAGAGTGTGTCGCCGCGCATCCTGGCCCGGCGCCGGCCGCGGTGATGGGGAAGGCGCGCGGCCTGGGCGGCCCCTGCCGGCACGCCCGGCCCCTCCCCGGCCGCTCCCCCCTCGCCCGGCAGCCAGCAGCCCTCGGCCGGCGCACGCCGCCGGGACGTGGCGGCCCTTAGAGGCCGGGATGGCCAACGCCGCTCGGAGCTGCGGGGCCGCGAGCCGCGGGCTCACGCATCCCCGAGCGATCCTCGGCGGCCACGAAGTCGGGACACGGGCCGGCTCCCACCCCCGGGCTGCTCCCTCCAGGCCCGGCGCTCCCACCCTCTCGCCTACCGTCCTCTCCCCAGGGCTCCCTGTTTGTTTTCATTGACCCCGACGTCGCTTTCACTTCCTGGATGAAAGGGGCCGGCGCGTCCCGGGAAACCCCTCCCCGGCGGCGGGGCTGGCGGAGCGGGCGCGGCCTGCGGCCCAGTCGAGGTGCTGGAGGCCACGCCGACGCCGGGCGCCGGTCTCCTCATCCTCCCTCGGGCCCTGGGCCGGCGGTCTGGGGGGCCCCGCTCTGCCCCAGGCCGCGGACGCCGGGACCGACCATCCCCCAGGGACCAAAGCCTCCGGGCCTGGAACGCGGGCGCAGCCCCCTGCGGACCCGAGGACAGCGTCCCGTGGGCAGTGATTAGGCCTCTCAGGTTTTCTTCTAAGACTCAGATCCTCCCAGTAGTTGTTTTTTAAGAAAATACGACTCCCTGTGTATGTTTCCTTCATGTTCTCCTCACATCCAGGGGGTTTGAGAAATTATCTCCTAAAATGGCAGTGTGCCAGCTGAAAGCCCTCTGGCAAGGTACCGCCAGGGACCCCAGGGGATTATCACGTGACCAATCAACCTTAGCCACAAAATCATCCAGAGTATGTTAACCTCAAAAATAAAACTCGGGGGGGCGGGAGCCAAGATGGCGGCGTGAGTAGAGCAGTGGAAATCTCCTCCCAAAAACACATAGAGCTATGAAAATATAACAAAGAAAAATCTTCCTAAAATAGAGACCACAGGACACAGGACAACATCCAGACCACATCCACACCTGCCAGAACCCAGCGTGAAGGGGGTAAGATACAAGCCCCAGCCCGGCGGGACCCGAGCGCCCCTCCCCCCGGCTCCCGGCGGGTGGAGAGAAACCGGAGCAGTTTTTTTTTTTTGGAGAGCGCTTTTTGGAAGCCTTAGAGGGACGGGCCCCCGTTGCTGGGGAGGCAGGGTGGCGGGACCGGTGAGGAGGTGCCTGGGAACGGCGCCGGAGGACAAAGAATAT
Organism: Manis javanica; assembly: GCF_040802235.1. NCBI lineage: Eukaryota > Metazoa > Chordata > Mammalia > Pholidota > Manidae > Manis > Manis javanica. The sequence goes on from NC_133167.1 coordinate 55,596,115, forward strand.
CCCGCGTTTCTCCCTCCGAGACCTGGGGACGGGTGCCTGAGACCGGTGCCTGAGGACGGAGGAGGTCGCGCGTTTTTCCCCTTTTTTTTTTTTCTCTTTTTGGCAAGCGCTTTTTGGAAGCCTTGAAGGGACAGGGACCCCAGTGCTACGGAGGCACGGTGGCGGGACTGGTGAGCGGGTGGCTGGGACCGGCGCCTGAGGACAAAGAATATCCCCCATTTTTCCCTGCGGGACCGGTGGGCGGGTGCCTGAGACCGGCACTTGAGGACAGAGGAAATCGCGCGTTTTTCCCCTTTTTTTTTCTCTTTTCTGCGAGTGCTTTTTGGAAGCCTAAAAGGGACAGGGACCCCGGTGCTAGGGAGGCAGGGCGGCGGGACTGGTGAGCGGGTGCCTGGGACCGGCACCTGAGGACAAAGAATATCCCGCATTTTTCCCTGTGGGACCGGTGGGTGGGTGCCTAAGACCAGCACCTGAGGACGGAAGAAATCGCGCGTTTTTCCCCTTTTTTTTCTCTCTTTTTGCCAAGTGCTTTTTGGAAGCCTTGAAGGGACAGGGACCCCGGTGCTAGGGAGGCAGGGCGGCGGGACTGGTGAGCGGGTGCGTGGGACCAGTGCCTGAGGACCAAGAATATTGAGCGTTCCTTCCCTGCGGGACCGGTGGGTGGGTGCTTTTTGGAAGCCTTGAAAGGACAGGGACCCTGGTGCTAGGGAGACAGGGCAGCAGGACCAGTGCGCGGGTGCCTGGGACCGGCACCTGAGGAAAAAAAAAAAAAAATCGCGTGTTTTTTCTTTTTTTTTTCCTTTCTGTTCCCTCTCTCATTGTTGCTGTTGTTGTTTTGGTTTGGAGAGTGCTTTTTGGAAATCTTAAAGGGGCAGGACAGGTCACTTAGACCAGAAGCAGGGAATCTGGGGATCTCTGGGCACTCTAACCCCCTGGGCAGCAGGGAGCACAGAGGCCCCTTACGGAGATAAATAGTCTCCTGGCTGCTCCCCCTCCAACGGGGCTCCACCATTTTGGAGGAACAGCCCCAGCCAGGCCAAGCCCACAGCAACAGTGGAGATAAACCCCAAAGCAACTGGGCAGGAAGCAGAAGCCCTGTCTGCGCACAGCTGCCCAGCACAAGCCACTAGAGGTCGCTATTCTCCCAGGAAAAGGCTACAAACCAACAAGAAGGGAAGCTCTTCCAGCGGTCACTTGTACCAGCTCTGCAGACTATCTCTATCACCATGAAAAGGCAAAACTACAGGCAGACAAAGATCACAGAGACAACACCTGAGAAGGAGACAGACCTAACTAGTCCTCCTGAAAAAGAATTCAAAATAAAAATCATGAACATGCTGACAGAGATGCAGAAAAAAATGCAAGAGCAATGGGATGAGATGCAGAGAAAAATGCAAGAGCAGTGGGATGAGATGCAGAGAAAAATGCAAGAGCAGTGGGATGAAGTCCGGAAGGAGATCACAGATGTCAGGAAAGAGATCACAGAAGTGAAACAATCCCTGGAAGGATTTATAAGCAGAATGGATAAGATGCAAGAGGCCATTGAAGGAATAGAAGCCAGAGAACAGGAACGTATAGAAGCTGACATAGAGAGAGATAAAAGGATCTCCAGGAATGAAACAACACTAAGAGAAATATGTGACCAATACAAAAGGAAAAACATTCGTATTATAGGGATACCAGAAGAGGAAGAAAGAGGAAAAGGGATAGAAAGTGTCTTTGAAGAAATAATTGCTGAAAACTTCCCCAAACTGGGGGAGGAAATAATCGAACAGACCATGGAATTATACAGAACCCCCAACAGAAAGGATCCAAGGAGGACAACACCAAGACACATAATAATTAAAATGGCAAGGATCAAGGACAAGGAAAGAGTTTTAAAGGCAGCTAGAGAGAAAAAGGTCACCTATAAAGGAAAACCAATCAGGCTAACATCAGACTTCTCAACAGAAACCCTACAGGCCAGAAGAGAATGGCATGATATACTTAATGCAATGAAACAGAAGGGCCTTGAACCAAGGATACTGTATCCAGCACGACTATCATTTAAATATGATGGTGGGATCAAACAATTCCCAGACAAGCAAAAGCTGAGGGAATTTGCTTCCCACAAACCACCTCTACAGGGCATCCTACAGGGACTGCTCTAGATGGGAGCACCCCTAAAAAGAGCACAGAACAAAACACACAACATATGAAGAATGGAGGAGGAGGAATAAGAAGGGAGAGAAGAAAAGACTCTCCAGACAGTGTATATAACAGCTCAATAAGCGAGCTAAGTTAGGCAGTAAGATACTAAAGAAGCTAACCTTGAACCTTTGGTAACCACGAATCTAAAGCCTGCAATGGCAATAAGTACATATCTTTCAATAGTCACCCTAAATGTAAATGGACTTAATGCACCAATCAAAAGACATAGAGTAATAGAATGGATAAAAAAGCAAGACCCATCTATATGCTGCTTACAAGAAACTCACCTTAAACCCAAAGATAAGCATAGACTAAAAGTCAAGGGATGGAAAAACATATTTCAGGCAAACAACAGTGAGAAGAAAGCAGGGGTTGCAGTACTAATATCAGACAAAATAGACTTCAAAACAAAGAAAGTAACAAGAGATAAAGAAGGCCACTACATAATGATAAAGGGCTTAGTCCAACAAGAGGATATAACCATTCTAAATATATATGCACCCAATACAGGAGCACCAGCATATGTGAAGCAAATACTAACAGAACTAAAGAGGGAAATAGACTGCAATGCATTCATTGTAGGAGACTTCAACACACCACTCACCCCAAAGGATAGATCCACCGGGCAGAAAATAAGTAAAGACACACAGGCACTGAACAACACACTAGAACAGATGGACCTAATAGACATCTATAGAACTTTACATCCAAAAGCAACAGGATATACATTCTTCTCAAGTGCACATGGAACATTCTCCAGAATAGACCACATACTAGCTCACAAAAAGAGCCTCAGTAAATTCCACAATATTGAAATTCTACCAACCAATTTTTCAGACCACAAAGGTATGAAAGTAGAAATAAATTCTACAAAGAAAACAAAAAGGCTCACAAACACATGGAGGCTTAACAACATGCTACTAAATAATCAATGGATCAATGAACAAATCAAAATAGAGATCAAGGAATATATAGAAACAAATGACAACAACAACACTAAGCCCCAACTTCTGTGGGATGCAGCGAAAGCAGTCTTAAGAGGAAAGTATATAGCAATCCAGGCACACTTGAAGAAGGAAGAACAATCCCAAATGAATAGTCTAACATCACAATTATTAAAACTGGAAAAAGAAGAACAAATGAGGCCTAAAGTCAGCAGAAGGAGGGACATAATAAAGATCAGAGAAGAAATAAACAAAATTGAGAAGAATAAAACAATAGCAAAAATCAACGAAACCAAGAGCTGGTTCTTTGAGAAAATAAACAAAATAGATAAGCCTCTAGCCCAACTTATTAAGAGAAAAAGAGAGTCAACACAAATCAACATAATCAGAAATGAGAATGGAAAAATCACGACAGACTCCACAGAAATACAAAGAATTATTAAAGACTACTATGAAAACCTATATGCCAACAAGCTGGAAAACCTAGAAGAAATGGACAACTTCCTAGAAAAATACAACCTCCCAAGACTGACCAAGGAAGAAACACAAAAGTTAAACAAACCAATTACAAGCAAAGAAATTGAAACAGTAATCAAAAAACTACCCAAGAACAAAACCCCAGGGCCGGACGGATTTACCTCGGAATTTTATCAGACACACAGAGAAGACATAATACCCATTCTCCTTAAAGTGTTCCACAAAATAGAAGAAGAGGGAATACTCCCAAACTCATTCTATGAAGCCAACATCACCCTAATACCAAAACCAGGAAAAGACCCCACCAAAAAAGAAAATTACAGACCAATATCCCTGATGAACGTAGATGCAAAAATACTCAATAAAATATTAGCAAACAGAATTCAACAGTATATCAAAAGGATCATACACCATGACCAAGTGGGGTTCATCCCAGGGATGCAAGGATGGTACAACATTCGAAAATCCATCAACATCATCCACCACATCAACAAAAAGAAAGACAAAAACCACATGATCATCTCCATAGATGCTGAAAAAGCATTTGACAAAATTCAACATCCATTCATGATAAAAACTCTCAGCAAAATGGGAATAGAGGGCAAGTACCTCAACATAATAAAGGCCATATATGATAAACCCACAGCCAGCATTATACTGAATAGCGAGAAGCTGAAAGCATTTCCACTGAGATCGGGAACCAGACAGGGATGCCCACTCTCCCCACTGTTATTTAACATAGTACTGGAGGTCCTAGCCACGGCAATCAGACAAAACAAAGAAATACAAGGAATCCAGATTGGTAAAGAAGAAGTTAAACTGTCACTATTTGCAGATGATATGATACTGTACATAAAAAACCCTAAAGACTCCACTCCAAAACTACTAGAACTGATATCGGAATACAGCAAAGTTGCAGGATACAAAATCAACACACAGAAATCTGTAGCTTTCCTATACACTAACAACGAATCAATAGAAAGAGAAATCAGGAAAACAATTCCATTCACCATTGCATCAAAAAGAATAAAATACCTAGGAATAAACCTAACCAAGGAAGTGAAAGACTTATACTCTGAAAACTACAAGTCACTCTTAAGAGAAATTAAAGGGGACACTAATAAATGGAAACTCATCCCATGCTCATGGCTAGGAAGAATTAATATCGTCAAAATGGCCATCCTGCCGAAAGCAATATACAAATTTGATGCAATCCCTCTCAAATTACCAGCAACATTCTTCAATGAATTGGAACAAATAATTCAAAAATTCATATGGAAACACCAAAGACCCCGAATAGCCAAAGCAATCCTGAAAAAGAAGAATAAAGTAGGGGGGATCTCACTCCCCAACTTCAAGCTCTACTACAAAGCCATAGTAATCAAGACAATTTGGTACTGGCACAAGAACAGAGCCACAGACCAGTGGAACAGATTAGAGACCCCAGAAATTAACCCAAACATATATGGTCAATTAATATTTGATAAAGGAGCCATGGACATACAATGGCAAAATGACAGTCTCTTCAACAGATGGTGCTGGCAAAACTGGACAGCTACATGTAGGAGAATGAAACTGGACCATTGTCTAACCCCATATACAAAGGTAAACTCAAAATGGATCAAAGACCTGAATGTAAGTCACGAAACCATTAAACTCTTGGAAAAAAACATAGGCAAAAACCTCTTAGACATAAACATGAGTGATCTCTTCTTGAACATATCTCCCCGGGCAAGGAAAACAACAGCAAAAATGAGCAAGTGGGACTACATTAAGCTGAAAAGCTTCTGTACAGCGAAAGACACCATCAATAGAACAAAAAGGAACCCTACAGTATGGGAGAATATATTTGAAAATGACAGATCTGATAAAGGCTTGACGTCCAGAATATATAAAGAGCTCACACGCCTCAACAAACAAAAAACAAATAACCCAATTAAAAAATGGGCAGAGGAACTGAACAGACAGTTCTCCAAAAAAGAAATACAGATGGCCAAGAGACACATGAAAAGATGCTCCACATCGCTAATTATCAGAGAAATGCAAATTAAAACTACAATGAGGTATCACCTCACACCAGTAAGGATAGCTGCCATCCAAAAGACAAACAACAACAAATGTTGGCGAGGCTGTGGAGAAAGGGGAACCCTCCTACACTGCTGGTGGGAATGTAAATTAGTTCAACCATTGTGGAAAGCAGTATGGAGGTGCATCAAAATGCTCAAAACAGACCTACCATTTGACCCAGGAATTCCACTCCTAGGAATTTACCCTAAGAACGCAGCAATCAAGTTTGAGAAAGACAGATGCACTCCTATGTTTATCGCAGCACTATTTACAATAGCCAAGAATTGGAAGCAACCTAAATGTCCATCTGTAGATGAATGGATAAAGAAGATGTGGTACATATACACAATGGAATACTACTCAGCCATAAGAAGTGGAAAAATCCAACCATTTGTAGCAACATGGATGGAGCTGGAGAGTATTATGCTCAGTGAAATAAGCCAAGCGGAGAAAGAGAAATACCAAATGATTTCACTCATCTGAGGAGTATAGGAACAAAGGAAAAACTGAAGGAACAAAACAGCAGCAGAATTACAGAACCCAAAAATGGACTAACAGGTACCAAAGGGAAAGGAACTGGGGAGGATGGGTGGGCAGGGAGGGATAAGGGGGGGGGAGAAGAAGGGGGGTATTAAGATTAGCATGCATGGGGGGGAGGGAGATAGGGGAGGGTGGGCTGCACAACACAGAGAGGACAAGTAGTGACTCTACAACATTTTGCTAAGCTGATGGACAGTAACCGTAATGTGGTTGTTAGGGGGGACCTGATATAGGGGAGAGCATAGTAAACATAGTATTCTTCAGGTAAGTGTAGATTAAAAATTTAAAAAAAAAAAAAGAAAGAAAGAAAAGGGGGATTACTCCTTAACAGGATAAAACTATTGGTAAATCAAAGATCAACGCATGCTTTAAATATCCTTAATGTTGATCACTTAAAGGGTGTCAGATGATCAGCTATGGAGGTACTCTTTTCTGATAATATTCCTTTCTCTTAATTAAAAAAAAAAAAAAAAAAAAGCAGTTACTGTGTGCTGACCTCCAATGAGTTCTGCACAGTGGTATAGAGGGCATGTCAAAGTGTGGGCAAAGGGTCTGTTTGTTTCTACGCAGAAGATCAAGGCCTAGCTTGGATACCCAGAAAATGAACTAAGATACGATATGAGGAGGAGCTTCCAGCATCAGCACTCTCTGGAGGACTCGTGCCGGGGGATGATCATCAAAAAGCCTCCACAGGGATCCAGACGATGCTGCGGTTGTGGCTGCATCCAGCCCACCATCTCCTGGACTTGCCATGAGAAGGAGGAGGGAGATGTCTAGGCTGGCATGTGCATACAGTGAGACAACGAATTTGACTGGATCTGTACTGTTGGAACTCAACCAGGAGTTGGGAGGGGTGCAAGTTGTAGCACCCCAAAATCTCATGACTATAGACTATCTATGGTTAAAAGAACATATGGGATGTGAACAGATCCCAGAAATGGGCTGCTTTAATTTGTCTGATGGTTCAAGTACAGTTGGAAAATATCCATCATATCATAGATAAATTTTCACAAATGCCTAGGGTGCCTAAATGGTTTTCTTGGCTTCACTGGAGATGGCTGGTAATTATAGATTTGCTTTGTTTATGTCACCGTATTCCTATTATGTTAATATGTGTGTGCAAATTAGTTAGTAGTTTAAAACCTATACATACTTAAGGTACTATACAAGAAGATATGTCAAAGAAATAATCAATCCTCCCAAGTTTCCTTCATATGCTACATCTATAGCTTTTCTTCTTCCTTCCTAATTACAAACTTTAAATAGAATTCGTGCCTCATATCGAATTTACCGAGTATCATAATTCCTCCAGGTGGTAAAGATACCTCGAGACAAGTGCTGGGCATAGAAGCCACAGGGCATAAATCTGCAAAGAAGTAAAAAGCTAACCTTTGCAAACAATATGGCTTCTCTCTCACTTACCAACTTTACATTTCCCTGTATGGCCCCGGAAGATGACTGGTTAGCCAGAGACGGGTAAGATTCCTCAAGGGAGGAACAACCTAAGACAGGCACAGTCGCAGGGGGGCCATCAGGTGAGAATTTGGGGATCAACAGAGGTGAGGCTCAGAACCTCACCCCCCCTGCTTTGAGAGAAATCTTCTGCATCCGTGGATGTCTTGCTGCCCTTGTCTAGCCTGGATTAATACTTAGTCCATAGGCACACACCTGATCATCTGATCATCTACATTTGCCTTCTTACAGCACTAAACTATGTTTTCTACCTTTATCTTGCATCTACCTACCACTTCAGCATTTTATTAAAAATAAAAATAATAATAATAATAGGAGAAATGTGGGATCAACATATAAATCAAGTACAAAAATCAAATGAATATTCATATTTGACCTGATGGTTTATAGGTCATATTGCATGATCAAAACCGAAAGTTTCTGTGATGACTGCCCTTGTACTGTTCACCATGTAAGAATTTATTCACTCTGTAAGAATTCGTTCACCATGTAAGAACTTGTTCGTTATGCTTCAGAAGATTGGAGACTGACGAGAATTAGGCTTGAGATGGATTAATGATTGTACATTGAGCATTGACCCCCCTATACTGAATTTTATTGTTGTTAACAACCATTTGATCAATAAATATGAGAGATGCCCTCTCAAAAAAAAAAAAAATAAAAATAAAAAAAAAAAAAAAAAAAAAAATAAAACTCGGTTATTTTACCAGCAAAAATAGGAATAGCAGAGAATTGCAACCCTGGACACACAATCTATGACAAACACCAGCTTTTAAAAATATGTATATATACAGGCAGGTCCTGAGGCAAAGCGGAGGGATGCTCTTTTATGAAGGAAAGGGCAGACTTGGAAGGGGCTGTTACAAACAAAACTTCCCTTGGGGTAAACTTACAGTTCCAAGGATAGTGGGTTTCTCTCGCAAGTCCAGCGAAAGGAAATCCTGGGGCAAAATAACTCTAGAAACCAAAATCAGTCAAAGGGAGAAATAAAGTTTAAAACCCGTTTATTGCTCACAAACTGCAGTCCCAGGCTGTCTTACTTCTCTGCTCCAGCAGCAACCACACCGGCCCTCCCCCTCACCTACCAGGTACAGATAAGCCCTCTGTTGCCCAGGTAATCACCCATTGATATGGAGATGAACTTTTCCACCCCTGAGGAAAGATGCAAATGAACTGAAGCCACACTTCTCTCCACCTCTGAACGCCTGTTGATATGCAGATGTACCAAAGCCAGGTGAGATATTCTGGAAATACAACAATTTTACCCACACTCTTTAGCAGAGTAGTTATAGTCTCTCATTGGCTGGGCTGTTGCTGGGGGAAGAGGAAATTTTCCTTGCTCCTGTGAGGAGTAAAGTAGCTAAAGCTATGCACATGCCAGGTCCTCCTCTTCCTGTTATAGCCCCCCACTGCTGGCTTCCTACACCCAGTCTCTGAGGTTCGCCTTCAGCAATTTTCACCAAGATAAGCCAAAATCAATCAAAGGGAGAAATAAAGTGGGAGAAACTTGTTTATTGCTATCTTGTCAATAGGTTTCAGCCGCAGACAAGTTCACTATGGATTCAATATGACTAAAGAAATGACAGTAGAACGTTCTTGGGGTGAAAGGGTTATACCCAACTTTATTATTTCCATGGTGGCAGGTCAATCACTAAAATCTCATTCACTCAGAGCAAGTCTGCATGCAGCAAACCGGTCTCTGCCTCTGGGCCTCTCTGCACACACAGCCGTCCTCTGGGCCTCTGTCTTTGGTGTTGCCACCACTGAAGCCTCTGCTCTGCCCTCCTGCAGCCTTGCAGCTGTGCCACCTTGTCACCCAGAGCACTGCACAAGCTCTTTATATAGAGTCAATAACAACGTATTACCCACACATGTGTAGTGAGCTAGCCAACCAGGGCCAGGTGAGAATCCTGGCCACAGGAACTTTCATTTTATCAACACTCCACCCCTCCAGGATTCTCTCCTCTCAATCTGTGTGCCCTCAATCCTCTGCAGTGGTCCCTGTGTGAGAAAGCTAGAGCATTGTAACCAAATTCCTTAATAACAACAGAGGCTATGATAATACACAAATAACAAAAATTACAACAAATTATAATAACCCTCAAGCCTGAGGAGATCCATTGCTACCAAGTGGTCATCCTGGCTGTATTCAAACCAGTTCTATTCAAAGGAGTTAACCAAAAGGACCATGAGTGGGCCTTACAATAACCACCTGATGAGGAAATACTCAGAAAGTTTTCAAATCCCTCCCCCTCTTGGTAGGTGTGGTGAGAAGCCAAGAAAGCCAAGGAAACAGGTTTCTATTGAGGCTTCAGAAACATACAGGAATCTCAAAGTGCTTGGGTGCTTGGGATTGAAACAATGTAACAATGTACAGGCTTCCATGACTATGGAACAACTTGTTAATCATAGTCATGGAAACACATTAGTTTACAATACAGTATCCAGGTAACCTTTACAGAAATGGATTAAAATATAACTAGCATCCTGAATACACCTATAGTGACCTAACAGCTCCAACTGCAACAGTTGCTGGGTGCTGACTCCCCTCCTTAGCTTTGTAATAAATGTATAAAAGACGTGGCCCTGCTGTACTCAGGGCTCAGACTTTTGGAGATCACTCTCCTCTGAGACCACCAGCATAAAGAAAACCTCCCCCCTCCACCACCTCCATGTGCTGCTTAGTTCTTTCATCGGTGATCCAGTCCAGGTTTTCTGGTTTTCTGTAACATACTTTCTCCAGCCTCTCCAGCAAAAAATCTTGTTGACACACAGGACAATCTTGTTGCTTTATCTCTGCCTTCTGCTTCATCCTCAGCAGCCAGAACTGCTGCTCCAGTCTCAGTTGCCACAGCTCCAGTCCAGTTTCTTTCCGTCTGCTCCTGCCTCTTCAAACTGTCTTACCAATGGGTTTCAGCCCCAGGCAAGTTCACTATGGATTCAATGTAACCAAAGAAATTGACAGCAAAATGTTCTTTGGGGTGAAAGGGTTCATTACCCAGCTTGTTTTCCGGGGGTAGGTCGAGCACTAACATCTCTGCTTCTGCCCAGAGCAATGGGCCGAGCTCGCTATATAGTGTAATAATAGCTTATTGCCTAAGGGTGTGGAAGCCGCAGCCCAGCAACAGGCCAGTTACATCATCAGGTGGTTTAAGTTCAGTGAGGATCCTGGTCATAGGAACCCCAACTTCCCCACACTCCACCCCTCCAGGATTCTTGCCTTACAATCTACATGCTTCCAATCTTTTGCAATGGTCCCTGTGCAAGAAAGCTGGGGCACTGTAACCAGATTCCACAATAGCAACAGAGGATAACAAAATAGAGATATTAAAAATTAAGACACAGCAAGATTTTGATACAAAAATTATAGTAATCCTCAAGCGAGAGGAAGTTCCCAATCCACAAAGACTTTAGGGGTGATAGGACACATGTTTTAATGTCACCAACATAGGTAAATCTTGTCCATCACGTAGGATGCATGCAAGTGAGTGGTCCTGTGATAGGACTGTAGCAGGAAGGGGGTCCCTTCCAGGTCTAGAATACCATACTTTTACTCCTCCCTGTGGGGGTTACTGAAGGGTCTATATATAGTGCTACTGGAGGTGCATGCACTGGCCATAATGATAAAACAAAACTCCCTGGTATGATGCTCCTACCTTCTGGCAGTTCAGGATATATATACTACTGTAAACTTTGGCAGCCACTCTGCTGTTATTCCAGGAATGCACAGGAGGCCAGCTTCCAGGCCTTGTCCCCAAGGTGCCAGGAGAGCCACCCATCATTGGTCCATGTGTCAAAAGGTGCAAGGCCACATCCACTCAATGGAGTCTCCAGGGTTCAGTGCAGTTGGTGCTGGCAGCAAGATGTTATTATGGTGGCCAAACTTCGGCTTCAGAGGTTCTTCCTTGGTTTGTACTTGCAGTTGTATAGGGGAGGCAGCCATATGTGTTAACATGTCTATGGGGCTCAGAGCTCCTTTTCAGGGTCTCTCATTCAAATGCCGTAGCACAGTCCATAAGCGGACTGACCATCCCTGCAGACTATTGGTATCTGACTTTAGTCTGGATTTTAACAAGCCATTGTGCCTCTCTATCATGCCTGCTATGGTAGGATTGTATGTCACATGAAACTTCCACTTGATTCCCAGCTGTTGTACCCATTCTTGCAGTGTATGTCCAGTAAAATGGGTGCCCTGATCATTCTCAATCACCTGTGGTGGGCCATAGGCAGCAAAGAGATGCTCCAGGCCTCTTTTGGTCACCTACTGGTCTGCACAACAGGTAGGAAAAGCAACCAGAAGTCCAGTAGCTGTGCCCACACAAGTCATCACGTACCAATATCCTTCTGACACAGGTAGAGGCCCAATATAGTCTATCTGCTACCTGACGAGGGGTATAGGCCCCTTAGCTATTGTCCCATGTTGCTGTGGAACTCAGTGTAAGTCCCTTTTGGAGCACACAACACACTCCTGCCAGGCTCTACTAACTTCTTTGAAGGTCAAAGGCAAGCCCCACTGATGGGCTAAAGCCCACATTGTCTTTTTGCCCTGCATGCAACAAATGCTGATGTAACCATTGGGTTACATCAGAGGAAGGCTTTCCTTCTAACCAACATACCTGGGCCAACTTATCTGCCTCATCATTTCCTGGGGATGCCAGTGGCAAATGACCTGTCACATGGCATACTGTAATTATTTTAGTCTGACCACAGGCCCATAAGTCTTGCCATAATTCTTGTTCCCAAGGTGGTCGGTGACCAACCAGCCAGTTGGCATGGTACCAAGTTGGTAGCCACAGGGTCAAGCCCTGATAGACAGCCCAGCTGTCAGTGCAGACAACTATAGGGGAGGGTTCTTGGCTGATCACAAGCCACATAGCCCGCAACTCTGCCCATTGGCTGCTCTTCCCCTCACCATCTTCCATCCATATTGTCTCAGCCTTAGGATGGAAAGCTATGGCCCTCCATTTTGGGGGCTGACCACTGCTGAAGCTGTCTGTGTACCATGCATCTTCGGGTATAGGGGCTCTTCCCTCCCAGTAGGGACTCTCTGCTACTAATGGTTCAAAAGCAAGTTCTTCCTGCTTTTCACTAGTTTATGTCACCAGCCCCAACAAGTGCTGGAGTTCTCCACTCAAGGGGCTACTAGAGAGGGCACTACGCTGCTGTAGGTAAGCACCCCACTTGGCTAGTGTGGGTGTTTGTGCCGCACCACTCCTTGGCCTTTGGGTCCAGTCTCATGCCCACCCCAGGATGGGATAGGTGGTTATTACCTTTATCAGGGCCATTCCAGTTATGGGTTCTGTAGCCAGCAAGGCGTGATACACGGCAGCCAGTTGTTTTTCTATCAAAGTGTATCATACCTCTGCCCCTTTCCAGAGTTGCAACCAGAATCTAACGGGTTGGCGAGTTTGTTCAAGCCGCTGCCAGAGACCCCAGCCATAACCATCCTCAGTGACATGAACATCCAGCTCACAGGGCCTTGATGGGTCTATCATACTCAAGCCCTGCATGGCCTTGACTGCCTTTTTTGCTGTAGTAAAGGCAGATGGACATGTCTCATCCCCATCCCACCTGATGCCCTTTCATACCAACCAGTATAAGGCTTCAGAATTTGTGCCAAGTATGGTATAAACATTCTCCAGTAGCCTAGAAGACCCAGAAACTCCTGTAGCAATGCTACAGTTGTGGGGTAGGAAAGACCTGGACTTTGTCTATAACTGCTTCTGGTATAACTTTGATCTTACCCAACCAGACAACCCCCAAGAATTTAACAGACAAACAGGTCCCTGAACCTTGTTGCTGTTCACAGCCCATCCTTTCTCCTATACATGTTACAGCAGTCTAGGTGCTGCACCTTCTAGATCTGAAAGAGAATCAAATGTGAGCATGATATCATCAATATAATGGTACAGCCACACCATTGGCACCTTCTATCATGTAGCCAAGTCCTGGACTACAAGTGCATGACAGATGGTGGGGCTGTGGAGGTATCCCTGTGAAAAGACAGTGAAAGTCCACTGCCGTCCTTCCCACATGAAGGCAAACTGTTCCTGACTTTCCTGCTTTTTGTCAATGGAAAAGTAGGCATTAGCAAGATCTACCACGTAATGGTATGTTCCTAGTTCATGGCTGAGGGTATCCATCAGGCCTGCAATAGAGGGGACAGCAGCATGCATAGGGGGTATGACATTATTCAGTTCTCTGTAATTCACAGTCATACCCCAGGAGCCATCTGGCTTTTTTACAGGCCACACTGGGGAATTGAAAGGACTATTGGGCTTTATAATACCCACCTTTTCCAGTTCTTGGAGAGTTTCTCCATCTCTTTATGCCCTCCAGGCAGTTTGTATTGTTTGGTATTAGTCACCCGCCGAGGCACAGGCAAAGCTATGGGGAGGGGGTGCTGCCTAGCATGTCCCCTCAGAACTGCCTTCACTACACATACTCTGTCTAAACTCACCCGCAGTGGTCTGCAGTCATAGACCCTGCAGGATATCAATCCCCAAAATATACTCAGGGATAGGACATATGTACACAGTATACTCTTTTGGGGGTAGACGCCCTATTCCCAAAGGGATTTGGGCTTTTTTTACTCTAATAGCCTTCCCCCCGTATCCATCTATGATAGTGGGGGTCCCGGGGAACTGCTCAGGGTTACCATGAATCAGTGAACATTGAGCCCCTGTGTCCACAGAGCCAGGACACGTATGTTCACTGGGGACCAACGGACAGTTATTTCAACATGTGGCCTCCGGTCACTCCCTGGTCCCTCAGGGCAGATAACTTGACCTTTCCCTCAGTCAAACTGTGTTCCCCAATCACCTTCCTGTGTGGGCTCAAGTGAGCTTGGCTCACTCTCCAGCAGGAATTCTTGCAAACACACAGGCCAGACTCGTGGCTCTGTCTCTGACTTCTGCCTCTTTGGTCTTAATGGCTGGAACTGCTGCTCTGATTTCAGCTGTTGCCATAGCTCTAGTAAGATCCTATTGGACTTTCCATCTAATTTCCTTCCATCTGCTCCTGCCCATATTAAATCAACCCACATCTATGTCCTGGTAACCTTCATAGGGACCTGTAAATTCTTCTTGTGAGTAACAGGTCTTATTTCTTTCTGGATTCTCATTGCTTCAGCCTCTCCTAAGTCTGCTACTGTACATGTCACTTTGCTTATGGGATGTCCTAAGTGAGGGGAAAGAATGGCCACTGGAGACCCAAAGAGGGATGTAGGAACCGCTTGAAGTACAATATTTCTCATTCCAGTAGTGAAAATCTCTTCAACTGGGTTATGATTCTCTGGACTATAGATGGCATTTCTTATGCCTAGCTCTCGTAGCACCTGTTGGAGCTCAGCATGCATCTGCCATCTAACAGGAGAGGATGACAGATCACCCAGACTGGGCCACACAGCACAAAGTGCAGCCATAAGCCAATCGAGGAGGGGGTGACTCCCTGGGGTCTGATGTGCATTTTGTAATCGCTGCCTCAAGGCAGGCTGCACTGTCAGGGAAGGCAGCTTTCCCATCTCTGATCCTGACAGAACAATCCCATCCACCCCTAAGTCCCACAGACACAGGAGCCAAGCTGATATTGACTCCGAGGGTTTCTGCCTAAACTGGGAGCCCAAATCCACCAGCTCAGCCTGAGTATAGGGGCGGACAATAGAGTGCTCCACGACCTGGGGAGGGGGCTGCTCCTCTCCTTGGGGAACTTTCAGCTGCTGGGTCTTTGTTTTCTTTACAACCACTGGGTGTGCTTTCAATACAGGAGGGGTCAGTGCCTCTGGCAGCATCCCTTCATCCTTCCCCAGCTCCTCCATTTCTGGGGCTGATGGCACCTTTATATCCATTCCCCCAAGTGCCTCCTCTGCTACAGTGCCTCACAACAATGCCAGCTCAGTCTTCAGAAGGTCTCTTACCTTCACCTCAATGCTTTGCAGCTGACGTTCTCATGCCACCTCTGCTTGTGCTTCCCTCAGGAGTTCGTCCTTTTCCTTGATGGCCTCTTCCTCCTTCAGAGCACCTGGCAGCACTGCCATCTCATCTCCAATGGCACCTTGCTGCTGGCGCTCTTGTGCCACCTCCTCCCACATCAGTGCCATCTCCTTCCTCAGGGCATCCACAGAAGTTTGCAGCTTGTTTTCTCATGCCACCATTTCTTGGGTCTCTTCTGTAGACCTTTTTAATACTGTGAGAAGCAGCCAACCCACAGTCCCCACTGCCTCACGGGCACCCTGTCTCTCAAAGGATCTGCTTATTATACCAAGGGCCACCCCTACAGCCTCAGGTGTCACCTCCACTTGCCTCCAGTCCTGGGGTGGGGCCCAGTCCTCTAGGAGGCAAGTCACCTCAGACCACATACCCATTGGGGGACAATCCACTGTCTCCTCATTCACAGGGGCAGCCTGCTGAAGCACCCCTCCGATAGGGCAGCCTGTCTTTTTCCTTGGTCAACAATGAACCCTGTTGACTTTCACCAATTGTCTTGCCAATGGGTTTCAGCCCCCAGGCAAGTTGGCTGTGGATTCAGTGTGACCAAAGAAATTAACAGCAAAACGTTCTCTGGGGTGAAAGGGTTATACCCAACTTTATTTCCAGGTGGCAGGTCATTCACTAGAATCCCGTTCACTCAGAGTGAGTCTGCAGGCTGCAAACCAGTCTCTGCTTCTGGGCCCCTCTGTCTGCACCGCTGTCCTCTGGGCCTCTCTGCACAGTCGTCCCACACAGCTGTCCTCCAAGCCTCTCTGCACAGCCATCCCACACAGCCATCCTCTGGGCCTCTGTCCTCAATGCTGCCACCACTCCAGCCTCTGCTCTGCTCTCCTGCAACCTTACAATTACAGCCTTGTCACCATTTCGCCCAGAGCATTGGGCGGGGCTCTTTATATAGGGTCAAGAGCAATGTATTGCCCACACTTGTGTAGTGAGCTAGCCAGCCAGGGCCAGGTGAGGAGCCTGGCCACAGGAACTTTCATTTTTTTTAAAGGTGATAACGTTTTTTTTTGTTATCATTAATCTACAATTGCATGAAGAACATTATGTTTACTAGGGTCCCCCCTTCACCAAGTCCCCCACACAAACCCCATTACAGTCACTGTCCATCAGCGTAGTAAGATGTTATAGAATCACTACTTGTCTTCTCTGTGTTGCACAGCCCTCTCTGTGCCCCCCCACATATTATACATACTAATCATAATACCCCCTTTTTTTTTCCCCACCCTTATCCCTCCCTTCCCTCCCATTCTCCCTAATCCCTTTCCCTTTGGTAACTGTTAGTCCATTCTCGGGTTCTGTGATTCTGCTGCTATTTTGTTCCTTCAGTTTTTCTTTGTTCTTATACTCCACATATGATTGAAATCATTTGGTATTTGTCTTTCTCCATCTGGCTTATTTCACTGAGCATAATACCCTCTAGCTCCATTCATGTTGTTGCAAATGGTAGGATTTGTTTTCTTCTTCTGGCTGAATAATATTCCATTGTGTATATGTACCACATCTTCTTTATCTATTCATCTACTGATGGACACTTAAGTTGTTTCCATTTCTTGGCTATTGTAAATAGTGCTGCGATAAACATAGGGGTGCATCTGTCTTTTTCAAACTGAACTGCTGCATTCTTAGGGTAAATTCCTAAAAGTGGAATTCCTGGGTCAAATGGTATTTCTATTTTGAGCTTTTTGAGAAACCTCCATACTGCTTTCCACAATGGTTGAACTAGTTTACATTCCCACCAGCAGTGTAGGAGGGTTCTCCTTTTTCCACAACCTTGCCAACATTTGTTGTTGTTTGTCTTTTGGATGGTGGCGATCCTTACTAGTGTGAGGTGATATCTCATTGTGGTTTTAATTTGCATTTCTCTGATGACTAGCAATGTGGAGCATCTTTTCATGTGTCTGTTGGCCATCTGAATTTCTTCTTTGGAGAACTGTCTGTTCAGCTCCTCTGCTCATTTTTTAATTGGATTATTTGCTTTTTGTTTGTTGAGGTGTATGAGCTCTTTATATATTTTGGATGTCAAGCCTTTATTGGATCTGTCATTTATGAATATATTCTCCCATACTGTAGGGTACCTTTTTGTTCTATTGATGGTGTCCTTTGCTGTACAAAAGCTTTTCAGCTTGATGTAGTCCCACTGTTCATTTTTGCTTTTGTTTCCCTTGCCCGGGGAGATATGTTCATGAAGAAGTCACTAATGTTTATGTCCAAGAGATTTTTGTCTATGTTTTTTTCTAAGAGTTTTATGGTTTCATGACTTACATTCAGGTCTTTGATCCATTTAGAATTTACTTTTGTGTATGGGGTTAGACAGTGATCCAGTTGCATTCTCTTACATGTAGCTGTAGGAACTTTCATTTTATCCACAATTGCTTCCAAACATTTGTCCACTTCTGCTGGCCTGTGTGTCTTGCAACCCGGCTGTAAAAAGGGACTTCATGGCACCTCTCTGGTCCAGGTATACCTGGCTCCCCCATCCTTCTAACCACCTATATGGAGATGGCTACCTCTCTCCAACACCTATTGATACAGAGATGCACTAAGGGCAGGCAAGAGATTCTAGAAATACTGCAATTTTACCCACACATGAAACCAAACTTTGCAGTTTATTTTATTCTAAAAATGGGGGCTCTTCCCTAGTTTTTATGATTTTTAAAAATCTTGTTTGGAAATTATCATTATTTTACATAATTGACAATAATTTTCAGATTTATGGAATTTTGCAAGCTTTAAACAAAAGATATAGCAGGCTCAGTGCTGCAGTTTTTCTTAGCTTCAGTGAGGTAGAATAACACCTTCCTGTCCAGAACCTAATCCAGACTTTTGATGATGTCTTTCTGGTTTGGGTAAAAAGTCTTTGGGTATTCACTTAGCAATATCCAATATTAAAGTGAGTATCATTAAGTGTAAATAGTAGAATCCAAATGGTGGGTATAAAAAGCTGTGGTGATGGACTAGTAAAAATCTTTTCTGTATGTTTGGAAGTTTTCCATACTAAAATATTTGGGGGGGAGATAAAGCTGGCTTTTGTATCAGACGTGGTGAAATCCCTGAAGCGGATTAGCTGTGAGATTAGAACAAAGTGCCCAATACTCAAATTTCCTCATTTTCTCCTTGTGTACTGTGGATAATTACTGAACACGCAGAATTGGTAAGAACAGAAACACTGTCAGTTTTCCCGCACTGCTGCAGAAGTGCCCTCAAATTCCGGGCAGCCCCAAGTGGTGGGGGAAAGAAACCAAACATCCATCTAGAAAGGCAAGAGGGGGCTGGTGGGAACCTTTAAACCCGCGGGGAGCAGCGGCACCTGTGTCTACTCGCCCCCAAGTGGCTCTCGAGTTGTGTGTGGCTTCGCTTGGAAACTGCCTGAGTCCGACATGAGAAGGCGCTTCAAGAATACCTCAGAAGTAGAATGGTTCCCCCATGCTTCTCAGTTCTCTGAGGACCCAGAAGTCTTTTACTGCAGAAATGGCAATGGTATTCTCTGAACGACATTCCACCCTAGGCTGTTTATTTCTTTTGCCAGTTTCATTTTGGGAAACCCTGAGAAACCGCACCTAAAATGTGCGCACTCAGCGAGGAGAAACAGTGAGGTATTCAGTCCTGCCTCAGTGACAGGACAGCCATCCAAAGCTCCGAGCATCAGAGCCGTAGGACTCTTCCCAGACTGGCAAAAACTCCGCGACCGAGCCGGCCGCTGGGGAGGGAGCGGGGCCACGCCACGCCACGCCCCCGGCCTTTTGTGACGTAAACAATGCCTGCCACGCGGCGGAACTTTGCTGCAAAATCGCAGCTGGGCACGAGTGACCCTCGTAAGGAAACGTGGTCGTCATCTGGGGCTGACTCCAGGAATCATGGATTTTTTATTTAGATTAATCGTTGTCTTTTACTTGTGGGACGTTTTTACTATTCAGGGACAAAAGGAAGAGAAGAGCCCAGAGCAAGTGAAAATAGAAGTTTTGCATCGTCCCGAAAACTGTTCTAAGACAAGCAAGAAGGGAGACCTGTTAAATGCCCATTACGATGGCTTCTTGGCTAAAGACGGCTCGAAATTCTACTGCAGGTAGGAGATGCTGCCAGTTACTCTCTGTATAGTTGATGCATTGAAATCTAGCCTCCCTCACCAACCAGAAGCCGAATTAGTTGATTGATTAATTCTTGATTTTTAACAGGAAGAGTTGAGCCTTTTATTCCTAGGGGGGAAAAAATCAGACAATATGCAGAAATTCCCTATTAAACTGAGTTATTACTTTTTAAATTATTGAAAATGTTTGCCCAACAAATTATCGAAAATACACCATACCCACAAACACCCCCGACCCTGACCACTACTTTTGAGACCTGTAGAAAGTGAGTTAAGGTACTGTCTGTAAGAATGTTCACATTTTTCCTTTGTTGTGAGTTAAAGACCCTTTACAGAAGATTATATAGGGTGGTTGAGATTTTATGGCCCTTTAGAAGCACAATATTTAAGGGCTTAGGGCTACTTTCCAACTTTATCAAAAAAAAGCCCACTGCAACAATGACTCCTGAAGTTTTCTGGGCCTTGTGGCCTCCTGCCTAACCCTCATTCCTCCACTGACTACTCTGATTTAACTGATGGTTTATTACTCAAAGGGAGAATGTCTTTTCTTCCTCTGCTATTACCCTATAAAGACAGGATTGGAGAACGTTAGTTTTTTCCATTTTGGAAAAAAATTGAGAAATTTAATAGGAAGAAAACTTACAAATTTTAATTACTGTTCAAATGACTGTTTGAGGCTAAACCTGCACCATCATTTTTTAGAACAAACCCAAAGAGGTTAATGAGTTATTTGGACAAGCCATGCTTGCTAGGCAGAAGACCCATTAAAAAGTTAGCTGTTGGATAGTTTTTGTTAAGATGACAATAAAAAGAAAATGAGATGACTCCTAATGTCTAGCTTTGGTCAAATCATACGTCTTTCTGGCTATTATGAGGGAAGTTTGAGCCAAACACCCCACCAGGGGGTTCACAAGTGAGTACTAGTATGGGAACAAAGGGCATTAGAGAGGACTCCAACTTTATAACTAAATGTCCAGCTATACTTTAAAGTTTGGTTTCATTTTTCTTGAACTCAGCTTATGTAAGTGTTGTTTTTATTATAGTCGGACACAAAATGAAGGCCACCCTAAATGGTTTGTTCTTGGTGTTGGGCAAGTCATAAAAGGTCTAGATATTGCTATGATGGATATGTGCCCTGGAGAGAAGAGAAAAGTAATTATACCCCCTTCATTTGCATATGGAAAGGAAGGTTATGGTAAGTTGTTTTATATTTACATCTCTAAGTTATATTTTAATATAAATAATAAACTGTGTATATACATAAGCAAAAGAATTAAAAGCACAATCTCAAAGAGATACTTACATACCCATGTTCAAAGCAGCACTATCCACAGTAGCCAAAAAGTGGCAATAACGCAAGTGTTAATTGACAGATGAATGGACACACAAAATGTGGTATTTGCATACAATAGAATATAATGCAGCCTTGAAAAGGAAGGAAATTCTGACACATGGCTACAACATAGACCTTGGGTACATAATGCTAAGTGAAGTAGGTAAATCACACACAAAAAATATACTGTATGACTCCATTTATATGAAATACATAGAATCATCAAATTCATAGAGACAGTAAGGGAACAGTGGATGCCAGGGGCTGGGAGGAAGATGAAATTGAGAGTTGCTATTCAATGGGTATAGAGTTTCAGTTTCGCAAGATGAAGTAGCTATGGAGATTGCTTGTACAATGATGAATGTACTTAACATTAACCAAACTATACACTTAAAATGGTTACAGTAGTAAATTTTATGTTATATACATTTTCCCATAATTAAAAATTCTGAGTCATTAACAAAATAAAATAACTCATATTACAAAATAATTACAAAACTATAGGGTCCCGTCAACTTTAGCTATACCCAGTCCAGCCCAGTCCCCAATTTTTACATGTAAAGAAAATGAGAAATGGTTAGAATGCAGATCTCTGGGCAGAGTTCTTTCCCCCATACAGTGGCAACACTTATAATGATCATGTATGTTCTATAAACTGTACCTTAGTCATTTTTGTCTTCAGTACATATTATTTTATTTATTATTACATAAATGTCTATAACACATACCTTCAGTAAGCAGTACCAAAATACAATTCATAAAACTCAGGAAATTGGAACATAAGATTTTAGAGTAAAAGGACAAAGCTGAACATTGTTTAAAAAAAATCTGAAATATAACAGGCTGTCAGTCACTGTTAGTCAAATTCAGGAAAAGCCTTGAAATGTGGAAAAAAATAAACTGTTTCTTTCAATATTTTACCTATTTTTAAAATCCTAGAGTGAGATCTGAGAACCTAGATAAATCATATTAAATGGAGAAAATGTTTGCAACATGTATGAAGACTCTTACTAACCAATAATAAAAATGACCTATCCCTAGAAATGGGCAAGTTCATAAACAAGTGACCCAGAAACAAAAAAATATGCATGACCTTTAAACTTATATGAATATTTAATGTTTCTTTTATTGAAGTATAGTTGACACACCATACTATAGTACCCTCAGGGGTATAACAGTGATTTGACAATTATATACATTACAGAATGTGTAGTTACCATCTGTTGCTATACAAAGTTATTACAATATTATTGACTATATCCTCTATGTTGTACTTTTCACCCCCAAGACTTACTTATTTTATAACTGGAAGTTTGTATGTCTTAATCCCCTTCACCTATATTTTGCCCATTCCCCCCCAAAATTACATAATTTTATTCATAATAAAAGAGAAATTAAAACAAAAATGAGACACCATTTTTATCCACCAGATTAGAAAAGACATTAAAGTTGGCAAAGGTATGGAAAAAACAAGTCTCATGCATTATTGGTGGGAAAGTAAATCAACCTCTTTAAACAATTTCTATCAAAATTTAAAATTCAGATATCCTCTGACCCAGTAGTTCCATTTCCAGGAATGTACCCAAAGGTATATGTAAAAGAACATTCATTGCACATTTTTTTAAATTGCAAAAGACTGGAAAATATCAATCAATAGGAAATTAAATAGTCATGCTATGTCTATACAATGGATACCTGAACAGCCAGTAAAAAGAATGCAGTAGAGCCATATGTATTAATATGTTAAAAATAAAGTGGGATAGAATATATTCATGCAACGAATATTCATTGAGCATCAGTGCCAGGTTCTGTTATAGGCACTAAGCATAAAGCAGTGTATAAAAAAGAAAAAATTTCCTGTCCTTAATGAGCTTACATGTGAAAGGGGGATTGTCATATATGCATCATGTATCTATCTACACAGACTGTTTCGAGGAAGGAAGCCTGAGGGTCAATAGTGAGGAGGTTTCATTTCATTGTGTAATAATTTGTACTGTTGACATTTTTTGCCAGGTGCGTGTGTTAATTTTTCCAAAATTAAAAATAAATCACTAAAATTAAAAGTGGAAAACAGAAAAGGAAATTTTTTAAAAGGGGAAAATGGACAGTCTGGCAGAGGGACAGTTTCCATCTTGAATTCTCGATTAGGTCTGCTTTCTTATTAACGTATGAAAACTATAAAGAAAGAATCCTTACCTCCTCATACTATTTAGACTCTTGCTAACTCTACCTATTTCAAATATTTACTGTCTAATTACAGATTAATTTTCTGCGTTGAGATTTTGTCATAACTCCCAATTACTTCACTGAAATGGTATATACACTGTTTGAGGCTGTTTGGCTAGCTATTTAGAGTTACAATTCCTTCACTTTTCATTCTAGCAAAAGCAAGGGATCACTGTCCAAAACTGAATTGGAGGGAGGTTAGTGGTGCAGGTCAGACCCAATAAGACTTAAAACTCTTAGAGACAGTTCCAGATAACTACAGCTTCATTTTCGATCATTTATGACAGTCATTTGGTCTCATCTCGTGGTCCCGTGGAACGATTATTTGTATATACTATTTTTAATCATAGAGGAACCTAAGAAACAGAGAAGATTGAAGGTAAATTAAATTTGAATGCAAAACTTGCCCTAAAAATATTGTTATAGGTTGAAGCCAATTCTAGGCAAAATGATGCAGGCAAGGTTTACCTTTCAATCTCTTTAATCTCATTTTAATTACATAGCTCATCAGTAGGTTCTTATCCTTTGGGGTTCCATTACCCTAAGGCAAATGACTACCTAATTTATCCTTTTCATAAATTAATTTATGCTTAGATATGAATGGCTACCCAGGCTGCCTAAGCTGTTAATAAACCAGACCCTTGCTGCAGAGATGTGGAAGTGTAACTTTGAAGAGTTTAGTTCATACCCAATTTGAGGTGTCTACAATAAACAGAATAATGATGAATCTCACTAGTAAAAAGACCAACACTTTTGTTTTATACATAAGGAAACTGAGGCCCAATGGAAGTCTGTTCTTTGGAATATATTTAACATATTAGCTTACTTGCCTTATAATGGCTTCGACTAGATTATTTTAAAAGTTGTAGAGTAGAACATCAGTAATTGCTTAAACAATATCATAATGTTTTTTTAAATAAGTTGTTATGAAGACCTAACATTAGCTCTAACTTTATTTTAGGTAGTACTTGAAGAAGTCTTTCCTCTGCACAATATCCTTCTTCATGTCACAGAACATCCCTGCATGTCCTGAAATGCATGTGACTTTTTAGTGCTTTAATTAACACTACATGTGGTATGTATAGATTCTTTACATTAACTCCTATATCTTTGATCTGCTTCTCTAAGTACAAATAATTTAAAAACAAATGCATATTTTTTCTCCTTTTTATACTCAAGGTTTTTGGAGGGATAAACCTATTTGGCAATATTTTCTATGTTTACAGTAAAATTGTTCAAAAACTTCATATGTACTTATTTTTTCTTAAGTTTGAATCTGTTTTGAATTTGTATTTGATTATTGTCAGGAGACATTATTTTTCTGTCAAAAGGAGATTATAACTGAACAGAATAGGAATAGAATTTGAGAAAATTAGTGAATGAATATCTAGCTCTTTTACTCTAAAGCCATAGTATGTGACACAGTGTTTGGGACTTTCACCTTAGTCATGTGATACATGGGTAGATTTTGTTTTATGTCCTGAATTTGGAGATGACTGATCCACTTCTTCTTTTAGCTGTAACTTTCAAGCTTTTTTCTCTTTGGATTCTATATACACTTTAGCAAGAATTCTCCACTTTTTCATTTTAAAAATTAATATTCCTTCCAACGACAAACAGCCATTTTAAAAATAAACGATAGGGGTCAGTCATTCAACAATTTTGAGTGCCTATAAAGGATCAGGCACTCTGAGGTGCTGAGAATACCATGGTGACACAATCACTGACTGCTTCTAAGCAAGACATTTCTGCAGGTTATTTTTATAACATGGTCATCTGAAATAGCCCATAGCTTGCTAAAGTCATCTGTGAAGAATTTCAAAGACAAATATATTCATACATTTTATTTGTGCTTCCAAATAATCACACAATATCATTTTTTTAAAGATTATTGATCTACACTCTGAAATTTTTCTTCCCCTACATTTATTCTCTGTACCAGCTCTCTCCTCTATAATGATGGATACATTAATAAAAATTACATTTAGTTAATTAAAATTAATAAAAATACAGATCTGTGTTTATTTTAATCAGGAAATAACGGGCCTGTAAGTCCTTAGAACTGACTTGGTTTAAAAACATTTAAAAATTTTCCAAAAGTGTATTTAGTAAACTGTTCAAAAATATGAAACAATATAATCATAATGCTATAATAACTGATTGTGAATAAATATTTGGTCATGATCTTCATGTAAGCTAAATTGTTAAAAATTTTACCTTTAGCAGAAGGCAAGATTCCACCTGATGCAACATTGATTTTTGAGATTGAACTTTATGCTGTGACCAAAGGACCACGAAGCATTGAAACGTTTAAACAGATAGACACAGACAACGATAGGCAACTCTCTAAAACTGAGGTAATTCAAATTTCATGTGTACAGTCTAATTTTGTCATCACAATTTAAGTATATCTGTGTTACAATTATTATTTTTTAGTTCTACCAAGCCTGAACTGATTACTTTGCTTTTATAAGAGCTGGTTACTAAAAAATCTTAAGCTTCAAAGAGAAAATGTGCTTTTTCAATATAAAACTTACAACTGAGTCATCCTGTTCAATTGCCTTTTTTCCTGCCAGAGGGTCATTAAAATACTGAACGAATCTCTACAGGCATATCCAGCATCTAAACTACAGAAGCAGATTTTTTTCAAGCAGCATTGTAGGGACTTAACAGTAGGGCAAACAATTCCTACCTCATAGGATTATGAGAATTACAAATGATTATGAAATTCTCATGTGAGCAAGAATTTGAATTATGTGAAGTACAAAGCTGGTAAGCAGGTGCCAGGAGTTCAGTTACCTAGCTTCTGTATTCCAGTTGGTCTTATATATTAACTGAGAGATTAATAAAAATCTCAGAATAATTTTTTTCCTTACTTTCTCAGTATCAGGTACTATCATAAGCACATTAGTATGTGAACTCATTTAATTTTCATGACTGTTCATGAAGTGGACACTATTGTCATTATCTCCATTTTATAGAAGCAGAAGATGGTGCCCAGACAGAGTAACTAGCCCAAGGTCACATTGCTCTAAGTGACAAAACCAGATTGCAACCCTGGCAATTGAGCTCCACTACTGTGCTCTTAACCATGGGCCTACCCTACCTCTTTCAGGGAATTTCCATCATGAGTATCTTCAAAATGTGTTGGGTATTTTACCCTTACGGTAGCATATCTCAACTTGGTCTAGCTGCATATCAAATACCTAGTGGTGACATGTGCTAGCCACTACCATATTAGGCACTGTTTATGTGTCTTTGCTTAGAGAAACGTCATGTTATATAGAGAAAGAATACCTCTGAATACCTGTTATTTGACATTATTATTAGAGAGATTATCAGTTATGCAAATTTGGGGAAGAACTATAGGAGTATAGAAAATTAAATTTTATTTCAAAATGTGGGATTGGGTTTTATTAGTTACACAATATATTCATTAGTTTTGGAGATTATAGAAATGCCAAATTGTATTTTATTCACTAACGGGAATGCTTGAGGGTGATTTTCCTTTGATAATGTGGACCCTATAGACTATTGGAAAGCATTTAATTTCAACAAAAAATTCAACTCAGATGTTTATCTTGGAGTATGTGCCACTATCTATAACCTGAGAGGAAGTTGATTTGAAGACCTGTTTCTCTTCAGAAAATTGCTTCAAAAGTTAAAAGAAAAACCTCAAATAACTTCTAAAATTTTTGTATCACTTCACTTACTGTAAGTAGTCTTAGATATGAGTTTATGTAAACATTTCCTCAAAGTTATTGGAAATTTGCTCTGACACCTTTTTATTAAAGAAATGTTATTTTGGCCTTCTAGATAAATCATTACCTGGAAAAGGAATTTGAAAAAGATGAGAAGCCACGTGACAAGTCCTATCAGAATGCAGTTTTAGAAGATATTTTTAAGAAGAATGACCGTGATGGTAATGGCTTCATCTCTTCCAGGGAATACAATGTGTATCAGCACGATGAGCTGTAGTATATTTTTATTTCTACATTTTCTTAGCCACTTTGTGTAAAACCGAAGTCACTTTTCTATAAGTTTTATTTTCTGTTTTTCCTCCATGAGAACATATTTTGATCCCCTTAATACATATAATTTTGGCATCATAAATGTGAAGCTATTTTGAAATGCTAACTTTTGTGAAAGGTATGATTTTGTCTGTGAACACATTGCAGCACCATGAAACAGACTGTATCCCAGTGGGCAATTTTCCCCCTTCAGGATATTAGAGGGCATCTATGTCCCATCTACAAACTCTTCTGAACTCCAACCTTAACAGCATGTATAAATATGTGAATATCCATTCTTTAATATTTTAAATGTTAAAATGCTCCCTATTTTTAATATTTTCAATTAGGACCCAGGAATTAATATTTCATTTAATTTATATGTATCATAGCATTGTAGGTAGTGGGATATAAAAATCACAGGACTGGAGAGCCTTCCTTCAGTGCGCATGCAGAAATACTTGAGTTTTACAGCTCTGTCTCACAGACAGCCTTAACACAGTCTCTGTACTTTTTGGCTTCTGGCCTTGGGTATTTGTTCCAATGGGCAATGTTTAAAGATACATGATCAGACCAAAGAGTGCCTCTTCTCTTATAGTAAGCATGAAAAAGTCCATATTGCTCTTGAATTTTGTACTCCCTCAGATGTCATTGTAAATGTGCTATTCCTTTTCCTTATGATAGGCCTTGATGCCTACTATCCCTAATTTTTTGTCTTGCTAGTTTTAAATTGACGCTGTGGTATCTTAGTTTCCAGTTCCCTTTCTCTAGGTATCTCTGTCCTATGTCACTTCATTTCACAATGTTCTTGTTATCAATGATGAATGAGCATTACAGACTGATATGCCATCAGACTTTTGATACAGATTTTATTTTACACGAGGATACATGAGGATATCAAATGATGATTCAAATGATATACAATACCATGGCCATTTTGTGTCATGGTCAAACCATCACAAGATCCAACTTGAGAATAGGAGGTAAGAGATGCTGTTAGATCACATTGTTGGTGCCAAAGAAAAGGCCTTGTTTATTGGAACATGTAAGGTTTTGCTTACTGCATATGTAGGAAAGTATGGTCAGGCAGTAAATAGCTCTGTTCAAAATAGCATTTTCCATTTTCTGAAACTTGCTCTTTGCAAACCATTGTTTACAGTTCATCTTTTAACCTCTTTAGATATACTGCCAGAAATACATTATTTACAAATATAGGGATAACACAAAAATCTGGTGAGATTAGTAGATATCACATATGCATAGCACAAAGTTCAACTTCTCATAAAACCAAAACCTTTACTGTCTTTTCTTCTCAGTATTTATTCATTCCTATGCCCTATAACTCCTCCTCACTTGCCTAGATCATCAATTCTTTCATCCTTTTACTTCTCTCCGAAAAACCTGCTCAGTTGAAATAAACTGGGTTGATGACTCAATATTAAGTATTGGTTTGGAAACCGCCCCCATTCTCTATTCCTACATTAAAAAAAGTCACCAGAGGCTTTTTTGATAGGTGTACTCATATTTGCATACAAATCATACACTCTTGCCTAAAAAATAAAATGAAAAAAGTTATATCTGGAAATTACCCCATAATACCAACTTTTATAATTCTAATTATGTCATTGTTTCTACACAAAGGGCTTTAAACTTATGTATTAAAAAATTCTGATGTTAATGTGAAGATTTACTCTAAAACTCAAATCACATTTAAATAGTTTAAAAAATTTTAAGTCATTCTGAATACATATAGTATATTTAGTATTTACACTATTGCTTTAGGCCTTCATATGTGTGAAGCACTAGTAGCACTGTAATCATATATTTAGAGTTAGAGTTTTAACATTCTAAGTTTGCAGTTACTTAAATGTATCCTTGCTGCCTGAACTTTAAAATGACAGAAGTTTTAAAAAGACAAAACTAGCAAGCCTATGTATACCACAGAATGGCAGCCCAGTACTATCAGTCACCCTGTTAACTGTGTACTCAAAACACACCAAGCTCAGGGTGCTCTTAATTTGATATAGCAATTAAACATTTAGGATTACATTAAATTATTAACACATTTTTCTCATTTTACCAGCCCTAAGGCAACAGAGTACCATAAAGTTGCCACTTGTGCACTGCCATCCCTAAATATTGAACTAAAGCCAATTAAAAATAAAATTGACACTTAGAAAAATCTATATAAAGAGTTATCTAAACCCAAAAAATACTTTTACAGTGACCGACAGATTTTATGAAGGAACATCTATATTCTGAATTTTACATTTAAATCTTTTTTAATAAAACAGTATTATAAATCTTCATGACAATTTATGAGGTAGACACTATTATTATCACTACTTTATAGATGGGGAAAATGATGCCCAGCAGGTTAATTTCTTTTCCCTCTCCCTCTTCAGTTTGCCACAGGTCATCAAAGTGAACCCAGATGATTTTGGAAAGGTGGCATAGTTGCACCTAAAACACCAGCAAGGTATATTCATTTTTTCATTTTATTTCATTCTCTTGTGCCAAACATCAAAACAAGGAACTGCATGAAGTCTCACATACTTCTGCCCATCAACAAAACACTGAAAGCACCCATAAACCGTCTCCCTTTTGAAGTTCCCCATTCCACAGAGTATGCAAGGTCCTTTTGGAATGTTGTGATTAAGCAAGTTAACTCGAATGTGTGTCCCTTCTTTGAGTGAAATATCAGTCATGCTGAGAGGTTTCTCGTAATCAGAAAAAAGATCATCTAAGTAAAGCTGCGAACGAGAAATGACATCCATCACTCTTCTATCTAAAAGAGACAAAACAGAGAAATATGTTAGATATCAAAAATATATAACCAAACTGCATTTATAAATATGTGAATCTAAACCATCACTCATGAAATGATTTGGCTTTTAAATTTAAATTCTTCCATGACAGACAGGATTATTGAATAGATAACCTCAATTTTTATGTGAGAAGAAAAAAAATTTATTTGAAATATTCTTCAGTGGACATACTTCTTTCAAATAGTATATTTCTCAGTCTGTAGAGCAGTGCAAATGTTGCCGCTTCTTCCCTTTCAAATCCTCCTTTTGACACTGAAGTGACACAAAGGTCTATAAAAAAAATTTCAGAAGATGTTATAACTTGAACAATTCATATTTTATCAGTAGTTTTAGTTGTGGTTGTTGAATTCCAGTACATCCCACTCATTTTATTTAAGTTAAATTTTATATATTTTTGGAAAAGGTATTCATATAGTTCAAAATTCAAAGATACAACCAGGGGACTCAGTGACAAGTCTCCGATCTGCCTTAACGCCAGCTTCACTTTCCTACTCCAGAGATAACTACTGTAAAGTATTCCATATATTTTCACAAGTGTAAAGGAATATGTATACATGTATGTGTATAAAATTCTTTAAGCTCAAACAGTTACATACTACACACATTTCTTTTAAAATCTCTCTTACAGATTATTCCACGTTGGGATCTGTAGTGCTACCTCATTCTTCTTCATAGTTTCATAGTATTCTGTTGTGTGTATCCACCATCATTTAAGTAGTTGCTGTTAATAGATCTTAAGGTTACCTCCAATCTTTCGCTATTACAAATGGAATATCCTTATACCCATGTCATTTCACATATGTGTAAGTATGACTAGGATAAATTCCTCAAAGTGTAAGTAAGGCTAAGGTATATGTACATTTAAAATTTTGATGCTTATGTAAGTTCTATCAGTTTACACCTCTCTTAACAATCAATATAATTGTAAAAACCTACAGCTATGGATTAACACATAGTCTACAGGCACACACCTGATCATCTACAATTGCACTCTTACAACACTAAACTATGTGTTCTGCCTTTATCTTGCATCTACCTACCACTTCAGCATTTTATTAAAAATAAAAATAATAATAATAATAAAGGGAGAAATGTGGGATCCACATAAAAATCAAGTATAAAAATCAAACGAATATTTATATTTGACCTGATTGTTTATAGTTCATAATGCGTGATCAAAACTGAAAGTTTCTGTGATGACTGCCCTTGTATTGCTCACCATGTAAGAACTTATTTATTCACTATGTAAGAATTTGTTCACCATGTAAGAACTTGTTCGTTATGTTTCAGAAGATTGGAGACTGACGAGAACTAGGCTTGAGATGGATTAATGATTGTGCATTGAGCATTGACTCCCCTATACAGAATTTTATTGTTGTTAACAACCATTTGATCAATAAATATGTGAGATGCCCTCTCAAAAAAAAAAAAACAAAAAAAAAACCCTACAGCTAAAGCATCCAAAACAGAATTTAATTAGCCTGTTTTGTTTTGTTTCTGACTCTCTGTGCCTTCCACAGAACTACAGAAACAAAAAAAGTTTTAAAATGTTTCTAAATTACCATGGCTAGGAGACTCCTTTGCCTAGTCCTTTGATCTACACCTGGACTTGAGCCTGGCTGGTCCCCTGATCTTAAAGACATGTGAAAAGTGGAAGTCTAAAGTCAGTTGCACTGAGGTGTTGCATAAGGTGACCGTTTTAGGAGAAGTATCTGTGCCTTTTAAGTTAATTTTTAGGGAGTCTAGGGCATGGACAGCTGGGTCTACAATAGATAAAACTGAAGAAAAGTTGTCTTTGGATACCCTAGTTTGGGCACCCTGGCACCTTCAGTCTTCTTACTGTCTACCTACTACTCTACAGGCAATCATCAAAACCTACGTATCAGAAGGTCATTTATTATCACCTTGTGTAAGTCACAGAATCCTTTGTCAGTTGGTTACATTTTAGCTCTCACCTGTAATTATACAAAGGGTGGTGGGGAGTCTACAGCCCTCAACAAGAAGCAAGAAAAAGGTATTGGGTAAATAGGGACCAGAGGATCTTTCCCAGCTACTTCACCCAAACATAAGATTCACTGTGCTGAGAGTATCATTCTTCTATAATTAGACATGAGAGAGAAGAAGTGTTTCCCATTAAATTCTTCCTAAAAATAGAATTTCAGTGTTTCATGCAAATCATTTTACTCACCAAAGGTACCATCCAAGTAAATGAAGAGTTCAAAAACACTGAAAGCTATGGTTGTGTGTGCTGGAAAAACAATAGCTTTGTCCCTTCCCTTGGGATTCTGTTCATCCATAAAATGAAACTATAAATAAATAAAATAATATTATTAAGGAGCATAACAAGTAAGGACAGCTTTTTTGAAATCAAACATTTCCTGCAGTCCTACCAAAGGGGGGCAAATCACCTTTCCAAGGAATGAATTATCCTACTTGAATTAAACTGTTCATAGCAGGGGTCCAAAAGGTCCAACTGGGGACTCATGATCTATATTAGGAAATACCACGCACCACTTTCTCACTTGCATTGGTACTGGAGCCAACAATTAGTGCTACCTCAACAGCATTGCTCCCTGGCATAGCAGCCTTTTTCTTTCAACTGCAAACTAACTGGATTTAAGTGCTACAGTTGTTTATAGCCTACCCTGTCTACTGTTCCAAAGCCCCCAGAGCTTTCAGCAGCTTTCCAAACTTATTTTCCAAAGCAATCACCAGCAATTAAGTAAATGTTTCAACTTGTGCCCTCAAAATTGATTCAAGTTAAACAAGTTGGTGGGCAACTAAATGTAGCCACCCAACAGAACTTTCATTTGCAAAGACTTGAAAAGATTACCATTGAACCCTGTTTCTAACGATTGGTTTTAATAAAACCAATCAAGTCATTATGCATCATTATTATGTGAATGACCAAGACAAATAATATAATTGAGCTAAAAAGGAAACCAAATAACTTTCAAGATTTTTTTTTAAAGGATTTGACAATGAATGAAGCATGTTAGGTCACTGACAATATTATTTTAGAAATTTTAATATAAAAATATACAATCAACTTTTAAAAATTCAAGCACAAAAT
This sequence comes from Manis javanica, assembly GCF_040802235.1. Classification (NCBI taxonomy): domain Eukaryota; kingdom Metazoa; phylum Chordata; class Mammalia; order Pholidota; family Manidae; genus Manis; species Manis javanica. The sequence continues at coordinate 55,629,351 of NC_133167.1, forward strand.
ACATCACTTAAAAATAATTCAACACAAACACTCAATTTCATTCTTAAAACAGCATTTCAATAGTAGTAGGAGGGACTCCAGTATCCACATTTCGCTAGACTTAGTGTTTTGCTTGCTGCATTAGATTACACATTTAGAATCAGATTTTCTTGGACTTTTTTAATATTCTAAAACAAAACCATCACTGTTCAAATTCCTATATAAACTGAAAAAATACACAAGTCTCATTAGGAATAACAGAGTACTTTTAAAAAATTCCCATTTGGCTTTTTAGTAAGGGAAGCCTGAAGAGTCGTGGTTTACCCGCATGGCCTCCCCACGAATTCCAGCATGCACAGACAGTGAGCACTGCCTTGTGGTTCGAATGCTCTCCATGACCACACACAATATGGCTTTTCTGCTGCGCCTTGACTGACGAATCAAGCTGTGGTCAAAATTAATTTTTCTAAAATAAAGAAGAGACATTCACATGAATCTGTAATATCTCATTACATTTAATCAAGGACATGCTTTGCTATCATGTGTTACTTATTCACAGTCCACCTTAACTAAAAATAAATCGAGGTAGGTCTAACACAAATCACAACGCATGCTCTCCTATTTTCTTAAAACATGTTTATTTTAGGAGTCTGTTGGAAGAGACTCTCTTAGTATATTTGTTTCAAGCAGATTCTTGTATTCGTTTAACTAGTAATTTAGCAAATGTATGCAGAGCCAAAGCAATTTTGTGGAACAATTAAAAATTCTGTTTAAACAGAATGACTCTGGATATCTATCCTTATCCAAAGTTTGGATATATTACTAAATTGCAGCATTTCAAACAAATCAAATAAATTACACTATTAAATAAAACCTGAATGTTTCAAGCATTCTTTATAATTAAATTTATATAATTAAAATATTTAATAAAAACACTTAAGTATATTAAAGATTATTATACTGACCGTGTACTAATTTCCTTCAGTAATGTTGATACTTCTACTTCATGTTTGGTTACCACACCAAATGAAGCTTTTACTGCAATGGAATCTGATCCAGCAATGTTAATTCCAACATCATTCACAATATGGTTGCCTCGCCTTCCATAGAGTGAAACATCTGATTGATCTTCATAATTCAGTAACTGATAAGATGAAATACCTTTAAGAAAAGGAAATTGTTTTTTAAATCTCGAATTCATCAAATGTAGATTATATATAGTAACACGTTTATTTACTACTTAAGACCCAATTATCCAAATGTTGAGCACTGCAGCATCTCAAACCAAGATTAAAAGTAGAAATTCAATTGATTTGACAAGAAAAAGCAATAAATAGCCAGAGTACTTAAAATGATCTCAAATTCTCTGGCCAATACAACTACTTTAGCATCAATATCCACAGGATGGTTGAAAGAAAAACGGGTCTATAAGAAATAATTTGTCAAAATGTCAATTTATTTCCTAATCTAGCTTGTAAAATACATTTCAATTTACCAATTACAATAACTAAATCATAAGAAATAAATATAATTTCTTTCATCTCATTTGAACTTGTGAGATAGGTAAGTCTAAATATTGTTTTATAAATGAAATATAGTCATATTCTAAGTCGATTTGATTAAAACAATTTATAAACTTTAGCCACTGTTAATCTTAATATTATTACTATCATAATAAAGGCTGTTTTTAATCAATGAAAATGTGTAAATATTACAAACATAAGTAGTATATATGACCTACATTTAGATTACTAATGATATAACTGAATGAGTAGTCACTCCCAAGCAGACATTTAAACTTACCAGCTGAAATTTCTCTGTCTCCTAGAAGAATATCTTTCAGTGTAAAAGGTGTTGAGGTAAATTTATATCTAGGAAAGAGAAAGCATCGCTTCTTTTTTACCACCAGACTTAGAGGTTGGTATTTGTCAGCCTCACTAAGGCTTGGAACGGGAACTAATCTCCCTCCATTTCCAACTTGCTTGACAAAGCTCTTAGTAGCAGCAGCAAACATATTAAGGTGGTATCAAAAAGTCATCAACTGCAACCCTCAGACAACAAATCCATATTTTCAAAAAAATCAGGCGCAAAACTAAGCCTTCCTTGATTTTGAATATAATTATGCAAGTTTAAATACAAAGCAAGCGTTCATCAAGTAGCTTACCAGTGTACATTTCACAACACTGTCTCCCTGGTGTGCTCAGGTAATGAATTATAGATTCACGGTGTAAAATGACATATACTAAATGAAAGTCTAATTTGGAATTGCAGTCTATAAGCATTAAAATATACACAGCAAACTAATATTTTAAAATACTACCGGAGCCCTTGATGAAGGTCTAGGGTGATAGTAGCTTGCCAGTTTTGAGGGAAACATGGGCAATTTAGGGAACAGAGCAATTTAGGCACTAACAGCCTTGGACACCATCTACAGTGGACCTAATCCAAGAGGAATTCCTTCGCAAATTCACCATCCCATTTTTGGCAACAGAAAAGTGCTATTTTGAATCCTATATGGGTCATTCATTTTCCTTCTTGTATGTGTACAAAACCAAGTGATCAATATAAAATATACTGAAATGCATAGAATATAGGAAAGTAATTGTATGTAGATCTTTGTAAAATACTAAATGAAAGTCACATTACATATAAATAATTGTAAAAACTATGACTTAGGGTGATCTTACTCTGAAGCTGACACATAGGCAACACTTTTTTGAAATGGGTGCCTGCTCCATCTACTTTATTTCATATTACTTTCCTAGTTAGCTATTCAACCTTTAAAGAAAACCATATAAGGTTCGGTTGTTTTTAAGAAATACAGCTAAAAATAAAATTTGGAAACTAATCAGAGTGCTGAAATGTATTAAAATAGTTATGTGGATATTAATACATTTTGTAATAGCGGCTATGTGGTACTTGGAGTAAGATAAAAACATAACATTGGTGGATAGAAATCGACAGAGGGGATGGGGTAGAAGGCAGAATAGGCTTTATTCAAACCTCAAATAACATAAATTAATCATTAGATTCTGGGCTTTTTCATTTGCTTTCCAGAATGCAGGAGTGGCATGTAACCAAAAAAAAAAAAAAAAAGTTTTTAATAATGTCCCTTTGTGGGAAGAGCACGTGCAAAGCAATCTTCCAGAACACGAAGAAAACGCAAGGAGTCATTTCTCCAAGTGGCTGGCAAACCCCTAGATAAGCAACAAGACGTCTACTGTCGCCGTCTGACCCCCACCAAAGGTGGTGCAATCCTGGCAGACGCCAATACAAGTCACAACACAGGTGTGCACAGCGTATAATTAAAATCTGGTCCACAGAAAGGCCTCCTTTTACACCTAATGGGCCTTGCTAGGGTCCGCTGGTCCAGCTTTCATCTCGCAACAAGCCAAGAAGACAATGGAGATTGCCCGGCGGGAGGACAGGAGTGTCTCCGAACGTCCCCACGAGCTCCAGGAGGCAAGGCTAGGGAACCGGGAGAGTCCACCCAAGATCCACCTCAGGGGCGTGTACCCTCCAGGCTCTGTAGGAATTTTGCATTTGGAGTTTTTAAATCCTTTTCTTAAAATGACGTAACCCACATCCCAACGCCCCCACCGCTCCCCAAAAAAGAACCTGAGCTTCAGGCCTCCCAGACTCTAGGAGGCTTGCCCGCTCGATTAGCCATCTCTCCGGGCAGGAAACGGCCTCCCTAAGGCCTGGTGACCCGGCGCCAAGGAGCCGCGGGGCTGAAGGCGGGACGCCCGCGGCTGCTGTTCAGGGAGGGGCGTGGCTTGAGCGGGAGGGGCGGGGCCGGGCACCAATGAGACTAGCGTGCCAGTGGGCGGGGCTAGCAAAAAGAAGAGCCCGGCGCCCGGACAGCGAGGGGGCGTGGCCGGGAGCCGGCGTGCTGCGCTGAGGCCCCGCCCCCGCCTGTACCCCTCGCTGGAGGGACGCAAGCTGGGAGAAGGGGGGAGTGGGAGGGGAGGGGAGGAGGCGGCGGTGGCGGTGCTGGAGCTGGAGCGCTTCTCTCGGGCACCGGCCGAACAAGGGAGCAAAAACGTCGCTCCGTACTGCTCTTCCTCCCGCCGCCGAGCCGTCCCTTCTGGCCATGTCCCAGAGCAGGCATCGCGCCGCGGCCTCGCCGCTCGAGCGCGAGGACAGCGGGACCTTCAGGTCAGCGCACGGGCAAACCGGGCCGAGCCAGCAGGGCCGGGAGCGGTGGGCAGGAGCGGGGGCGGGGCAGCCCGCTCTCCGGCGGCATTATGGGTAAAGCCCCTTCCAGCAGCGGTCGCCCCCGCGGCTGCGGATGGTTGGGCGGGCGCTTGGCCCCGCCTGCTCGGCGGCTCGCGGGCCGGGGTCTGCGGCCTGGCCCCGCCTCTTCTGCGTCCTGGGGCGGTGCGCTGTGTGGGCCAGGTTAGCTGGCGGCCGCCGCCAGGGAAAGGGATTTGGAGGCTTGGTTCTGAGAGGTTATAGCACCCGCGCACCCTGCAAATCCTTCCTATCTGCGTTCAAGTTGTTTCCCTAAAGATCTCCTCCCTGCCCTCCCTTACCGGGACCCGCAGCGGGCCCAGGACCCTGCTTGCGCTTCGGCATCTCTGGCCCCGGCCGCCGGCAGCTTCGGCGCCTCCCACGTCACCGTTGGTGGCCGTCAAACTAGCCTCTATGCTTCTGCTTTCCCCGCCCCCCGCCCGCCTCCGTTTGGCCTGCAAAGCACACCTTTTTGTGGTTTTTGCAGTTTGGGGAAGATGATTACAGCTAAACCGGGGAAAACACCGATTCAGGTATTACACGAATACGGCATGAAGACCAAGAACATACCGGTCTATGAATGTGAAAGATCCGATGTGCAAGTACACGTGCCCACGTTCACCTTCCGAGTAACTGTTGGTGACATAACCTGCACAGGTCTGTATGCACAGTTAATCCCCATGACGATACGGGTTGGGGGGCAAGACTTGGTATTGCTTTTAAGTTCGGAAAAGTGCCCTTTTTACCAGAGACAGCTGTGAAGAGCGGGCTCTTGAAACTGACACTTCTTTTTAACTTCATCTGATTCTCCCAAATTTTCTCTTCCCCAGATACCAAGGGAAGCTCAGAAACATACTGTAGGATCCTTCTATCTAGGGTTCGTCCAAGAATTAGGGAGAAGAGAGAAAGGTTCTTGAAACAGCCATAGCTGGATCAGTAGTAGGTGGTGTCTAGTTTCATAGATGCCAGAATTCATAGACCCCAGAATTTTCTGAGCCTCTACCCTCCGTATGGACTCATTTTGGCACTTGGGGCTCAATATTGGGGGTATCCAAGCAAAATGAGGAAGGTAGAGGACTCTAATACACTATATTGCATAGCAGCTTCTAGTTCCTGACACTGTACAGGTATTTCAGTAAGATCTTATCCCCTTTCTTATATGAAGAAGCAAGTTCAGAGAAATTATTAGTAGTATCACCTTATTATGGTCTGTGAGTCTTAACAAATAATAACTGAAGTTGCCCATTTGTAAATGTAGACATTTATTTCTTAGATACCTTTTTAATTGCAAACAAAAGACATACTGAATACTAAATTTAATTTGGAAGAATGCCAAGAAAAAAAGTCAGCAGGAAGGCTTCCACACTTCAAATACTATCAAAAGGCTCATCATTCTGAAATCTATTTTTAGCCCAGGCCCAGTTACAGAACAGTGAACTAACCTGTGCTTGCTGGGCATCTTTGTTTAGATGACCCAAAGCCACCTCAGTCTCCCATTGTCCCAAACTGAACCCATCTACTTCTCTCATAGCTCCATTCCCCCTCATTCTGAATTAGGGCACCACCATCACACACTAGCTCATAGTAGAAATTTGGGTTTCACCTGGACTCCTTACCTTCCTCTGCCTTTTGTCCTGTCACCAAATCTTACTTCCTAAATATCTCTTGGATCTGTTTCTTTTGTCATCGCGTTACTACTGTTTAGGCCACTGTCATCTCCCACTTGGGTTACAGCTACCTTCTTCTTAGCTGCTCTTTCAGTTTCTAGGCATATGATGTCCATTGTCCAGCCAGTAACCAGAGTATTCTTTCTAGCATTGGGATCTGTTCATGTACTTCCTCTTCTTAAAATCCATACAGTGGTTTTCCCATCCTCTGGATAAATACAAATTTCTTATTATGACTTACAACCTTGCTTCTCAAAATGTGATCAATAGCAGCATTAATACCACCTGGGCACTTGATGCAAGTGCAGAATATCAGGCCCTGTGCCAGACCTACTGGAGCAGAGTATGCCTTTCCACAAAATTCCCAGGCAATTCCTATGCACAGTAAAGTTTGAGAAGCACAAATTTAGGAGATCATTCTCTGACCTCTCCTCTTACCCTCCAACTCTCTAGCCTTTTATCTCAGTATTCCTTCCCTCAAGCTCTAACCATACCCAGCCATTTGGGGGTCTTGAGAACACCTGACTCTTACCTCTGAGTCTATGAGGGTCTCCTAGAATGCTCTTTCTAACCCCTAGCTTCTTTACTAGTTTTTATGAATCTTTTAGGTCTTCATTTCGTTATCTCTTCCTTCATGAAAGCTCTCTGAAACCTTACCAAGAGCAGGAGAGCTGCCCCTTTTATGTGCTTCCCCTACAGCCTGCACTTGGGCCTGTTGTAAGAGTGCCACTTCATATTTCAGATGCCTACCCACAGATGAAATCCCTCACTAGCTGTGAGCTATTTTAGGAAGGGTAGGGTAGGGACTCTTTAGTTCTCCACTGTATCCCTAATACCTGTGTTAGTAAATAAATGAATCTGGTCACACTTGGAATTTAGTCAGTGTCCCCTTTCTTTCCTCCACATTAGAGGAATGGACATCAGCATTCTAATACCACTTTCAAAGGGTTCTCTACACCTACTTTGAACTCAGAAGGAAAAAGATTGAATTTACCATTTACCAGGTGTGATTGCTTATTGAAATTAGGCATCAATCTGAGTGATTAGTCAGGCCTATCTCCTGACACCCCCTTGGAGACACATAACTTCGTCTCTCATCTTCTTCCCTATATAAACCTTCCCCCACTGTATTCAGCCTGTAGACATGACTGTATAGCCCAAGCAGAGGGGTTTAATACAGTATGGGAGGGGCTGTTAGAATTAAATTGTGCACATTTTGTTGTCAAACAGTATTGCTGTAAGTGGATCCCTAAAAGGGGAAACTTCTTGGTACAAGAAGAATTTCCTCTCTCTTTCCTTCGCCCTCCCCTTCCCTCTCCTCCCCTGTTCTGTTCTGTTACCATTTTATATCATAAACATATATAAGAAGACATAATAAGGATATTTTATACCAGTATACATAGAATTAAATCCATAGAACTTTAAAAATCATGCTTTAGTAGATTGATTTTCATGTGGCAAATATTTTATTTCAGTGTATAACTATGTAGTATATGTTTTTATTACCTAGTGTGTGAATAGAAACTGTAGTGACTATTCTGTATTGTGAAAACATCTATGCAAGCCTCACATTTTTCACAGCATACAAAGTCTTTTTTTTTAACCTTACTTCAGGTGAAGGTACAAGTAAGAAGCTGGCGAAACATAGAGCTGCAGAGGCTGCCATAAACATTTTGAAAGCCAATGCAAGTATTTGGTGAGCTAAATTTATTTGTATTCTGCAGCTCAAAAATATCATGGCTGAGGTAAGATTAAAAGTTTGAATATGCTGACAAAAGCAACAAAGTGAACAGTTGTTAGTATCTAGCTCTAAATCTGCTTCCTTGTGAAAACCTGTCCATGAAAGATAGCTTTTATCCTTAAGAAATTAAATCCAGCAATTAACTATTAAATGAAGGCTTTCATGAGCTAGGGTTCTTTTCTTTTTTTTTCAGATGGGGTGCAATAGAAAACCCCAGTTTTTCCAGCAACAATCTTACTGTATTAAGGCTGTAATTGTTTCTGCACTGAAGAAAACAAGGTGTGAGGTGGGAAAAAAATTCAGATAAAAAAAAGTACTCTTTTCGGAACTTTGAAAGGGCAGAGGTTTCCTTTTATTATAGAGTGTACGGCAAACACAAGAGGATGTCAAATGGGATAATTATGCTTGACATATCTTTCCAAAATAAATTCGTTATCACTTTGGGGCTTTTGGAAAGAGTATTTATTGGTCCTGGAGCATCTCATGAATCATAAAGTGGTGTCCTTTGGTTTCTAATGGATACACCCTGTACTGTCAAATTCTTCCCTTTCCGTGCACTCAGATATACTTGGAGTATTATCTGTTGTATTTGCTAATAACTGACAGACACCCATGGGCGTTTGGGGAAGGTTTCTCCCCCAGTCGTAGCAAAACTTGGCTTAGGGATATACCAAAGCTCATATGCAGTGCTCCTCCCTTTTCCTAGGTCACTCTCAGCCATTTGAGTAGCTTAGAACTAACCGGTGACAAGCCTTGGATCTCACAAAATGCGGCTTGATGTTGTGGAGTCATATGTTATAACTGATTTATGCTGGCTTTCTAGACATGCCAAATGGCATGTCAGGTATTGGATTTTCCCCTCAGTGGTGATGGCCATGCTATTTCTGTGTGGCCCAAAGGTCAGCCCAAAGTGCTGAGTGTACTTGTAGAAACGAGTGTACAGAGTGTCCTTTCTGCACATGGGCACTTCACTTGGTCAACAGAAGAGGCTAACAAACCTTACTATATATTTGTGCTTCTTGACAGATAAGATGGCAATTACTAAGCTGTAATCAGGCCTAAAATGGCCTGATTTAATACGGAGACTGTCTCACTTCTCCATCACAGTTATTTGGGTAGCTTTGGCATGCAGCATTATAAATGAATATTCCTATCTCATCAGCCTATATAAAGCTTGAAATTTTGGCAGTTGGAAAAGAAACGTGGAAGTGGCAATAACTAAACCTCATTAGTCAAGGAAGAAATGATTCTTCAGTTACCTAGGTGGTAGTATTTGGAGTGCAGCTTTATTACATGTTAGGTACCCATCAACCTAAGAAACTAGTCACTTCAGTCTACTTAAAAGAGATTGCTCTCTTTTTCCTTAATCACAATCCCTACATGCTGGCACCAGATTCATGCAGGCCATCTATTTTATGTAGGATACATATAAATCTTAGGAAGATTATCCTAGCATAGAGCAGATGATAGATCAAAATTATCTGAATGAAAAAGTAGTATTTTTGATTTGCATTATTCACCTTACCAAGCTAAATTTCCTGTTAGTCTTCCCTTTCAGTATAGTTACAATAACAGTATGCTGTATTTAAATACATTTTTATTGAGCACCTGTTATATATAAAAAACTACAAGGTTTATAAAGGTAAGTAATACATAGGCCCTCAAGGATTTTATAGTCTGAACAGGGGAGAGGGATGGAGAAATGACATGTATTTTTAAGAGAATACAATTTATGGTAAAATAATTTGCTTATGAAAGGGTCAAACCAAATTTTCCATTGGGGTAACAGGATAGGCTTCTTAGAGGAAGTGGCATTTGAGATAACTCTTGGCTGAGGAATAGATCAGATTCTCATAGAAGAGGTGGGAGAAAAGGGCGTCCCATGGAGAAGGAGTGGCAACAGCAAAGCCATGGAGGCTTAAATAGAAAATGCCTGTCATTTATTTAACAATTTGGAGAAAACTATTTGTTTTATAGCACTTTAAAAAATGTTTAGCTTTGCAGTTCCTGACCCCTCAATGCCTGACCCTTCCAAGCAACCAAAGAACCAGCTTAATCCTATTGGTTCATTACAGGTAAGTCATAACAGTTTTTCCATACTTAACATTTTGTCTATTGAAAAAAGATGTCATAAAGTGATATTACAAGGGGTAAGACAAGGAATTAATATTTTAAAGATAAAATAGTATAATATTTTGTTTTCCAAGTTACCATTAGACATTATAGCACTAACTTGAAATTATTTTCCTATATAATTTTTTGGATTTTCTTCCATATACAGTATGTGCCTTTGGTTTGTGGAGTTCTCATTTGAGAACAGGACCTCAGTGCACATGGTAGAGTGTTCTATGTTTTAAGAATATTACTTGCCATTCTTGCAACAACTTCTTTCTAATTCTGTTGAGACAGAGGACTTTTATATAAAGAACCCAAATTGGGTAACCAAACTCAAGAAAAGGGATGTTGTCTATTTGATCGTTTTGCTAAAAAAATAGAATCAGCTTTGAATTTCTGTATGCAGAATAGCCTTCTTGCAGCTTATCCATGTGCTCTGTTGAACAACTCCCTTCCCCATTATTCATTCAACCAGTCTCTTGATCTCTTTCCTGCTCTGAGTTTTTCTGTAGTTTTCTTCCCCTTCCTCCCTCAGTGCTGTCCAGTTCTATTTGTTTGCTGTCTCTGCTCCTTATCTGCTCTTGATGTGGTGCAGTAGTCAGCCTGCTGTGAGTAAGGAAGTCTATAGTGAGGAGGGGAGAGGCTTCAGGGACTGATGGCAGTGAAACCTGTACTGTCCTCTCTTGATGTTCCCAAAGGGGGTGACAGTAGGTTGTCTTTCTATTTGAGCTCTTTGATATTAGCTCGTGGATTTAGTGGAAGAATGCCATTCATAGCAGGAAACTGCTTCATTTTGGTAATGTGAACTTAGAAGATATAAAATGCAGAAATATATTTGGGAAATATAGGGTCTTCCCACGTTTTTCCATTGCAGAATATCATTATTCTCTTCAAAATTTTTAATAGAAATGGGCTCAAAATCATGAAAAAATATAATTGATGTGATTGAGCTGTTGCATAGTAAAAATTACTACTAAAGCCTCATCTTGATTTTCTAGGAATTGGCTATTCATCATGGCTGGAGACTTCCTGAATATACCCTTTCCCAGGAGGGAGGGCCTGCTCATAAGAGAGAATATACCACAATTTGCAGGCTAGAGTCTTTTATGGAAACTGGTACTTCTTTTTACTGTCATACAAACTGAAGACATCTGAAATATTTTCAGATGACAAATGACTGTAGAAATTTCTGTTGTGATTTCTTTTCAGATATTTCTGTGGGGGAAAAATGGATGCATTCCCATTTTACTGTCTCTAACTTTCTGCAGTTGAATTTAAGTATAAAGGGCTTAAAAATACTTATACTTCCTAATTTGATATTTTTTAAATCATGGATTGTTACTGGAAAGATAAATAATTGACTCAGCAGTCTTTCTGGATATATTAGTGACTTAAACATCATTTTGGAGAAAAAAGTAATAGTAAATTTCTTGGAGTTGCAACAGCTATCCTAGAAGATAGGAGGACTAGAAGATTACATTTGAAAAGATGATTAATAGGAGACTAGATGACAAAAAGCTTCAGTGAGATAAAAATAAAGTAGAAATTATTCTTTTGAATTATAGCAACTTCCATGTTGTAGATACCAGAAACTATGAGAAAAAGTCACTTAAAGTACTAGTGAGAATTCCTATTTTAACCTGCCTGGCATGTTTTTATCATTTTTAAAGAGACTTGAAATGAATGTTATCTTGGATATCAGTTTCAAATAATAAGCAACTGTTAGGCCTCAAAAAACACTGGGTCAGAAGCAAGAACCTCAGCTTCCATTCTTGATGCAGTCCTTGATTTGCAAGGTTAGGCAAATTACAAATTACTTAGTCTCCCTGGGCCTCAGCTTTTAAATCTATAAAACAAAAGCCTGGAGGTAGGTGATATTTATGGTGTCCTTCAACTCCGGTCCCTCCTGTGCCCTTCTTATTCTAAGAAAGAAATACCACATAGTTGTCAGATTTTAAAAAGATTGTAAGCAAGTAATAGACGTGGAGAGATGTTGTAATTCAAATGTACCTTAACAAATTTGAGTATTTGGTTAGAATTAAATGTGGTTCATTAAAGCTAGGCATAGGGAAGTATAACTGTTAAGAAAACCAGAGGGTATAACTATTAAAGATAAACTGTTAAAAGAAATGCCTTAAAAATGTGAGAATTGGTAGGCATATGAAGTACAAAAAGCAAAGATGTTGGGTTGGTAAAAGAAGAGCCTAGTGTATAAAAATCATGAGATTATTCTCTGTTCAAACACAATACCTTATACATTGGTCATTCTCTGTGGACACTAATTTCTTTTCTAAACCTACCATTTCTTTTTCTTTATTTAGGAAAGGGAGCATCAAAAAAACAAGCCAAGAGAAATGCTGCTGAGAAATTTCTTGCAAAATTCAGTAATATTTCCCCAGAAAACCACATTTCTTTAGTAAGTAATGATCAGCCAGCTCTGATGTGAATGTCGTTAAGCATCTCTTACTATATAAGAAACTTCCCTGGATTTCTTACTGTATAGATACTTCAGTTGCAATTTAAAAAAATCTCTCCATTGTGTGGTTATACACTACCCCATAGCTGCTTCTCTGTGTGAACCAGTTGCCAGTGTGACCATGTAAGGGTGGCTTGGGAGACATAGTCAAACTCAGAGTAATATCATGGCAGTAATAGATGACAGGACAGTATATTACCTTCAAACTGACAATGCATTCCCATCCCTTTGTTCATTCATTCATTTATCTACTCAGCAAATATTTAGTTCATACTGTGTGCCATGCTTTGTACCAGGTACTGGCATATAGTGCATAAGACAGTCTCTGCCCTTAAGGAATTTTAGCCTACTAAAAGAGGAAAGAGCCCTACAGACTGGTCCTTATAAAGAATACTTAGGAACATAGGAGAAGGATTCAGCCAAAATGGGGGTTTCAGGAAGACTTCTTGGAGGAAGTAATATCTAACCCTAGACCTACAGGATGAGAACAGGGGAAAAGAATTCCAGAGAGAAGAAAGAGCATGTGCAAAGACCTAGGAGTGAAACATTATGTGTGATATGGGAACCCTAAGTGACTTGGCATAGCTAGAGCATAGAGTTGGAGGGAGAGAGGTTCAAACAATGATATCAGAAAGGTAAAAGGGGATTAAATCTTGAAGGGACTAGTGTATTAAGGCGATTGGACTTTATCCTGAGGGTGTGCGAAGCCATTAAAGAATTCTAATCTAGGAAGGACAGAATATACTTTATACATTAGAAGAGAAATCACTAACTTTATTATGGCGAGTGAATGAAGATTAGAGAGAGCTGCAAGAATGTTGTTAGGGAAAGCAGATGAGAAATAATGATTACATGTACTAAGGTAGTGGCAGCTGAAATGGTCAATTTAAAAATTATTTTGGAAAACTGAAGTGAATGGGGCATGGTGATTGCATATGGGGAGTAAGAATAGAAGAGGAAATAAACAGCTTGGCGACTGAGTAGATGGTGGTACCATTCAATAATATGGGGAACACAGAAGATGAGTAGGGCTTGAGGGGGCAGATAATTACCTAAATGTAGAATATATTGAATTTGAAATGTTTGTGGAAAATCTAACTGCAAAAACGGAGTAGGCAGCTGGGCATACAGATCTACAGCTTAAGAGACTGGGCTACACATGATACATTGAGATTCTGATATTTACAGATAGGTCTGTCATGTGGTACATTACCTGAGAGAAGTGGGTGAGAAATGAGGACTCTCACAGTGTCTTAAGCTGGTTACAAAGTAAGAGTTCATTCTGTAAGAAAAAAGTCAAAGACTGCACACAAATAAGTGAAATAAATTTGGTCTCTTTTAATAGAAACTATAAAACATTGCATTAATTTCTTTTAAAATTGGATCAGAGGTGACACCAAAATCACAAACACAGATAGGTTTATAGGTGAATTCTGTTGAATCATCAAAGAAGAGGTAATTTCCGATGCTATTTATACTGTTCCAGGCAATATATAAAACATAGGGGAAGTTTCTACATTTATTTTCCAAAACCAACAGAAGATTAACACCAAAACCTGACAACAGCAAATCCCAGTGGAAAAATTATGGATTAATCTCCCTATGGTGAAACACCTTAAAAAAGTATTCAGTAGAATATTATACCATAGTAAAAATAGGGTTTATTCAGGAACATAAGGATACTTCAAGGTTAGTAACTCTGTTACTATAATTAACCATATTAGTGGTTCAAAGGAGAACATATGATCCTCTCAATGGATGCCAAGAAGATATTTGACAATCACTACTGGTAAACATTTTTAAAATGTCCCTATTGTGATTCAAAATATATGCCTCAAAAAAATCAAAATCATGGTTACATATTTATGTATTACATCCATTCCCATTAATTTCAGAAATAAGATAAGGATGCCCAGTGACACCATTTTTTTAACCTTGTTCTAGAAGTACCAACTAATGTGATTAGACAAGAGAAAACAATAAAAGATTGGAAATAAGAGAGTAGATAAAAATGATCATAACTAAATAGTATGATTGTATCCATGTAGAACCCTGGAGAAAAACTACGAGAAATAGTAAGAGAATTCATCAGGGTAACTGATCATAAAATTAATATACAAAATCAATAACTTTCTCATATTGTTTAGATTTATAAAAGTAGCCATCAGAATAATTAAAAATAGAAAGTTAAAAAATTGCTTCTGGAAAGGGGACTGAAGGTAGGCATGGCACCAGGTGGGATTGTTGCTCTTACAATTATATACTATTTGATTTTTTGTCATGTGTTTATTTAACAAAATTTATGAAGCTTAATAACATTGGTCATTTTATAGCAAAATGGAATATCCTGAAAAAGTATACTACAAAAAATCAATAGCTGTCCTATTTATGAATAGTAAGAGGAAGAACATAGAAGATCCTATTTTCAGTGTTAGAAAAGAGGATAATATGTCTGGGAATAAACTTAAAAAAGAAATGTGCAGACCCATGTGAGAAAAACTGTAAAACTGTACTGAAGGATTTAACAATTTGAGTAAATATAAAACTCTGTCTTTATTTTCCATAGGAAGATTCAATCTCATAAATAAATAAAAAGGTAATATAGTCTTCCTCAAAATCAGAATTCCAGAATTCATTTTGGACCTTGATACAACTTAACTAAGTTTATCTGGAAAAATAAACTCTCAAGAATAGCCAAGAAAACTGAAAAAGAAATGTATGGGAGGTGACGTTAAACCCTGCCAGAGACTAACTTAAAACTATAAAGCTATGGTAGGTAAAACAGGTGTTCATACAAGAATAGACAGGGGATAAAATAGAGAGTCCAGGTGCAGACACTAATCCATATGGGAATATGATATATGACAGATAGACTTTATATCAGTGGGCAAGAGGATGGATTATTCAATAAGTGATAATAGAAAGAATTTACACCCATCTTTAGGGGAAAAGGTGTGTGTAGTTGGGCATGTATGTGTGACATATTTAGGTTGTTCTTTTATTCTGTACATCAAAATAAATTTCAGTTGGATCAAAGATTTGAATGTAAGAGTTGAAATTGAGAAAACATGGAAGAGCTTTCCTTTTTAAAATTATTAGCATGGGACAGCCTTTTTAAGCATAACTTAAAATCTAGAAACTATAAAGTAAAAGATTCATAAATTTGACTACATAAAACTGCACAGGAAAAAATCTGTAAATAAAACCAAGAATAAAAACTTGAGAAGAAATTATTTTCAACATATGTCTTTAAAGGGACTGTTTTCAGTACCAGATAGAGTTTGTACATATGAATTAAAACAGACAAAATAAGTAGAAGAAAAACAAATGACTAAAAAAAAGAAGTTCATCTTTTTTTATTCAAGTTAAGATACTGTTTTCACCTTTTTAGATGGACAAAACCTAACAAAGCTTGACAATGCCTGGTGTTGGCAAGGTATCTGAAAACAGGCACTGTTCAAGGCAGCTGATGGAGGATAAAATTGGTTCAGAAATCAGTCTGGAAGTATTTATCAAAATTAATACATGTTCTTTGACTCAGCAGTTCTTCTTTTAGAAATTATTCTACAGCAAAGTCATCCAAGTGCAAAAGAGGCTTTTTGTAACATTGTTTAGTAAAAACCAGAAAACAAAAACAACCTAAAAACCCATAGTTGGCGACTGATAGTATAAATACAGTGCATATATGTGCACTGATATGAGAAAACTCAACGTGTAGAAGAGTAAGCTATCCTTTTTGCTTAAGAAGATCATGTATGTGTGTGCTTGGCATTGGAACAGTTATAGAAGGAAACTGAAGACATGTTTCACAGCCAAATACCTCTCGGGAGTGGAACATAAGTCTTCCAGGAGTGGGTGGTAAGGAAAAGAGACTAGTCACTGTGTATTTGTTCTTATTGCAGATATTTTTACTATATGAATGAATCATTACTGTTTTTAAAAACCAGTATTTTTTAAAGTTTCAATCAAGGAACGTGTAACATTCTGTTTGGTAAGTTTTAGATGTTACTAACTTCTCTATCTTGGCCATCCCTGTGATATTTTAAAAATCCCTTAACTTCTGTCAGGCTTAATAAATAAGACTAAGGATAGGGTTGCCCTATTTACTTCAGAGAGAGTAGTTTGGTTTTTTTAATGGCATAATAAGTGAAAGCAATTTAGGAAATATAAACTAACATGGAGATGTAAAGCATCCTGAGAACAGAGGTAAAAAGGGAAGTGTACAGGGGAGACTAAGAAAGGAGGAAAAGGAGAAGAATACTGAAAAAAATATGCCAAATTGGGTCCTGAGACAAATCTGGTAAGAACTTTTTGAAATCCTGCTGCCATTCATTTGAATGACTTATTCTTCTCAAATGCAACTTGCACATTTCACTTTTTCTAGTTTCTTTGTTTCCTGCTTTACAGATGTCAGTCACTGAGTGGTTGTATTTAATACAAGAAGCCATAAGATACAAAAATCCGTGTATATTTTAATTTGTAAATCGCTCCATTAGGCATATTCAATAATTTGCAAATTTGCTTATAGTCCCGTTAAACATCTTATATATCTTAATGATGTGACCATCAGAAAATTTGACTGAGAGACCTTTGTGCTCTACAAAGGTATTTTTAAATACTTCCAGTATATTATTGCTCATGCTTTTTTTCTTTAACATCATGATATTTGTTGAATGTGTGTACTTGTTAGTGTTATCTAGTTTAAATTGGAAAGCTAGCCAAATTACATACAATTAAACATGCTTTATAAAGTATTAATGTTAGTGCCTAATAGATATATTTAATATTATAGCATTGAAACTCAGTCCAAATTAAATCTTAATCTGCATCTCTGTTTTTCAGACAAATGTAGTGGGACATTCTTTAGGATGTACTTGGCATTCCTTGAGGAATTCTCCTGGTGAAAAGATCAACTTACTAAAAAGAAGCCTCCTCAGCATTCCAAATACAGATTATATCCAGCTGCTTAGTGAAATCGCCAAAGAACAAGGTTTTAATATAACATATTTGGATATAGGTATGATTTTTTTTTCTTTGGCTTGTCCCAAAACCTGTTTCTTTTTAAAATGTGTCTGAGAAACAAAACCTCTATTAAAATTTATTCCATTGACCATAGATTCTGACTATATGATTACCAGAGCAGTAATATATATCATTGATATGTTCTGTTCTTTAAAGAATAATAGCTAACATTTATGCAGTTATAATAAAAACAATAGCTAAGATTTATAGAGTTTTACTATGTGCCAGGACTATTCTAAGGATATTACATATTTCACCTTACTGCATCCTCAAATTAATCCTGTGAAGTACGTTCGATTATCCTTATACAATAAGGGAAGAAGTATAAGGCACAGCAAGGTTGAAAAATTTGCCCAAGGTGACATAGCTAGGCAGTGGTAGAGTCAGATTAAGGGAAGAGTCCCTACAGATAGAGTCTATTAAACAAGCATTGATGGGCAGCTTGACAAATAAAAAGGCACCCACATTTCTAGAACGAGTACCAAATTTGTGGAAGCCAAACTTCTCTCCACTTTGTCACTGTGTGCCAGTTCTGGAACATAAGTCACTTTGTAGTTTTATTCCAAACCGTCATCATCTATATTATCTCCAACCCTTAATCATTTAGATAGGCAAATGTAGACAGATTGGAAAGCAAATCAGTTTGGATATTCTTTTAATTCAGTTTATAAAACTGGCTAATTTCTGTGTGTGTGTGTATTTGACATCAATATAATATATGAAGATGTTGATATCCCTTATTCCAGCCTCAGTGAGCTGTGGAGACCTAGCTTGAATGAGCTACTAGCCCTGGTAAAGTAGGATGTTCAGGTGTTGAAAGACCCAGTGACTTTCTCTCCTAATTTGGGATTGAATGATGGGTCAAGTGCAATGCCTCACTATACAGAGAATGATGCAGAACCTAGGGATTATAGTGCAGACAGATGGTTAGAAAAGGTGGCTGATGAGAGACTCAGTAAATATGTATTAAGTATAAGTATCTGTACTTTGTTGGGTGTTTAAAACAAAGAGATGATGAGCTGTGTCATGAATAGGACTATGGAATTCCTATTTTTTAAATCTGGGAAAAGAAGGAAACTTGAGATGATTTTTTAGATTATGAATTAATGATGCCTTTGAAATGCTTCTTACCAATTTTAAAAACTAAATAGTTCATGTAAATATAGAACAGCAGTTTAAAACCATAGTCATTGAAATTAGCTAACTTCTATGCAGTTACTTTCAAAGAACCTAGGTATTCTCCAAAGGAGATAAACAAATAGCCAGTAAGCACATGAAAAGATACTATCATTAGTCATCAGGGAAATGCAAATCAAAACCATAGGGAGATATAAATTCATACCCACTAGGATGGCTATGAGGAGGAAAACAGAAAATAACAAATGTCAGCAAAGATGGAGAGAAATTGCAACCCTTGTATATTACTGATGGGAATATAAAATGGTGCAGTGCTGTGAAAAACAGTTTTTCAGATCCTCAAGTGAGTGACCATATGATCCAGCAGCTCTGTTGCTAGGCTTGTACCCAAAAGAATTGAAAACTAATATTCAAATGAATACCTAAACACACATGTTCATAGCAGTGCTATTCAGAGTAGCCAAACGGTGGAAACAGCCTAAATGTACATCAACAGATGAATGGATAATTCAGTCAGGTTATATACATCCAATTACATTTTATTCAGCCATGAAAAGAAATGAAGGTCTGATATATGCTGCAACATGTATGAACCTCAAAAACAAGACTAAGTGAAAGAAGACAGCCGTAAAAGGTCATATATCATTTGATCCTTTTATATGAAATACCCAGAATATGTAAATCCATAGATTGGTGATGGCCAAGGGCTAGTGGGAAGGATAGAGGGCAACTGCTTATTAGTAGGTATGGTGTTTCCTCTTGGAATAGTGAAATGATGAAATGTTTTTTAACTATCTTGGAGGTGGTGGTTGCACAACACTGTGAATGTACTAAATGCTGCTGAATAGTTCACTATAAAGTGGTTAATTTTATGGTACGGAATTTTACCTCAATTTTTTTAAAAACCTAGATACTATAACTAGAAAGCCTCTTCACACATTAAATAATCACATTGTATCTAGATATTTTCCATTATATTGACTCTAGCTGCAGTAATATTTCATCATGACCACTTTTAAGAAATTAAAACTCTCCTGTTTCTACATCCCTTTGTCTCATTCAGCCATCTTTGGCAGGAGTGATCTGTCAGTTGATGAGAAGCATATTTGTTCCCAGGTTTAGATATTGTTTTTAAAACATCCTAACCCATATGGACTACCTGTATAGACTTATAACCAAAGAACATGGAGACACAAGAGTGGTCTTGCTCTGAATCATGTATTTCCTGGCTCAGATGTCTACTGAAATAATCCTAGACTTCATAATGGAAAATACAATCTCTCCAGTGCTCTTGGAAATGTTTTTTTTTCCCTTTTAAAAAAGTTGCTTGGTTCAGTAGTTTGCAAAGACTGTTCAATGAGCCACATTAGAATCGCCTTGGGAACTCTTTTTAAAATGCAAGAATCTGGCTACTCTAACCCCCAACCCTGTGTTTCTGATTGAGCAGCCTGCAATGAGGCTGAGGCACTCTGTTCGTTTAAAGTTCCCTCAGGTGGTTATGAAGCAGAGCTACGTTTGAGAACTACTGTAGCTGAGCAGTTGTGTTTTTGTTTGCTTGTTTGTACAAGAATAATAAACATGATGAGTAAGCAGAGTAGTATACCACGGATACTTACAAAGAAAGACAGTAGTAAAAAACATGTTTTTACAAAGAGTCTGCTTTATATACGCTTGGCATTAACCATCACGTTTGAATATGTCATTACAGAAGAACTGAGCGCCAACGGACAGTACCAGTGTCTCGCTGAACTGTCCACCAGTCCCATCACAGTCTGTCACGGCTCTGGGATCTCCTGCAGCAATGCTCAGAGTGATGCAGCTCACAACGCTTTGCAGTATTTAAAGATAATAGCAGAAAGAAAGTAAACTTGGAGCAATTTAGAAAACCCTTCAGTAGCACATAAAAAGTTCTCCTCTCATCCCTTCCCAACTAAAACATTTACTGTTTGAGTTTGTGTGTTGTTTCTAAATCTCTTCATAGATTCTATCAACACTCCAGATTTAATGATCTCCTAAGTAGTCATTAAGCTCTTTTTAATGGCTTCAACTTTGTATCAGTATCTTGTATTTATAAACTTTGTACCATAGGCAGTATACAGAGAAGGAAAAAATGCATGTTGGTTTTTGCTGCTGCTGATGAAGATGAAGAAATAAAACTGCTAGCAACAGTCTCTCTTCACTGGTGCTTAACCTCTTTGTGCAATCCTCTGTAAAGGGAATTGGAAGGAAGGCCCTTAGAGTGCTGAGTAACACACTACACAGGCTTTTCTTGAATGTGATTGTTAAATTTCAGGGAACATGATTGGTCTGCTGTGTCTCCGAATCCACATAATAAAGAGCTGTTGTTATAATGAGTTCTGCTCATTTTATTAAACTGCTACTGACTTGACTGAGGCCCTGATCTTTTTAGCTATTCTCATGAGTAACATCATAATGTGGATATTCTGTTATTTACATATCTCTAGTTTACTTCTGAAAGGCAAAGGTAAATACCTATGGCCTAAGCAAAAATTCACAAATATAACATGATAAGTTACTTCCATATTTTCTCTAAACATATGCAGTGTTGTCTTTTTCTATGACATAACTTACATTCAGAGATGAACTAGTTGAAAAAAGCATTAATAGAATCACAAAACAACTTTCCAGTGCAGCACTCCACTCAGTTACAAAAATACTTCAAACAAAGCAATGAATACTTAAAAGGTTTGGAAATAAGTCTCTGGAGCAAATTTTCATTTTGCCTTTTATGTTTCCGTATATAATCCTGTATGGCCTCAAGTCTTTCATCAGTCAGCGCCAGTTGCCAGCACTACCTCTGCAGATTAGATGGAAGTTCCAGGCTTGTTTGCAGAGCTCAGAGACAGACTCAGAGAGGAAGAGCTCTATGAATGAAGGAAGGTTTTGACAGCCTCAAGTGGTCAGCTAGCAGGAAGTATGTAACAAGTATTTTTCTATCTGGAAAAAAAAATAAGTAGAATCTTTTGAGAATAGTAAAACTACATAACCAGTGTGTGTAACTTACTTAAAACTCTAAAGAGCATTTAGTTTCACATAAGCTACGTCAAGTCATGGAATTTTCAGTATTTTTGATGAGGTCAAGGAATAAACAGACTGGAAACAATGTTTAGGCATATACTGGAGCTTGTGGTCCATTCACATTGGACTGATCTTTGGTTTTTATGTAAGCTCCTGAATATAGGAAGGGCACAATAAACTATCTAGAGATGACAGTAGATTGCACAATTAAGTGTTGACTTTGAAGAGGTTACACTGGGGAGGATTTTGAAAGGCACTGAAAGAGTATCAGGTCCAGGTGGAGGAAAGGACAACACAATTTAGTTCTCAACAGTTCAGCTGTATTGATGAAATTATAGTCAATTATCAGAAACGCATGCTTTTTTTTTTTTTTGCATTTGAAGTCATTTATTCATATGGTATTCATTTTATTTCCTACATAATATTACATAATGTGGGAAGACCCAAGTTTATGGTCCCTATTCCCCTATGGATATACATTTAGGTAGTTCTCAGCTTTCCTCTTTTTTAATTTTTTAATTTTGCTATCATTAATCTACAATTACATGAGCAACATTATGTTTACTAGACTCCCCCAATCAAGTCCCCCCACCAACATACCCAATTACAATCACTGTCCATCAGTGTAGTACGATGCTATAGAATCACTACTTGTCTTCTCTGTGTTGTACTGCCCTCCCCATACCCCCCCTACATTATGTCTGCTAGTAGTAATGCCCCTTTTTTTCCCCTTATCCCACCCTTACCATCCATCCTCCCCAATCCCTTTCCCTTTGGTAACTATGAGTCCATTCTTCGGTTCTGTGAGTCTGCTGTTGTTCTGTTCCTTCAGTTTTTTTTCTTTGTTCTTATGCTCCACAGATGAGTGAAATCATTTGATACTTGTCTTTTCCTCCTGGCTTATTTCACTGAGCATAATACCCTCTAGCTCCATTCATGTTGTTGCAAATGGTAGGATTTGTTTTCTTCTTATGGCTGAATAATATTCCATTGTGTATATGTACCACATCTTCTTTATCCATTCATCTACTGATGGACACTTAGGTTGCTTCCATTTCTTGGCTGCTGTAAATACAGCTGCAATAAACATAGAGGTGCATCTGTCTTTCAAACTGGGCTGCTGCATTCTTAGGGTAAATTCCTAGCAGTAGAATTCCTGGGTCAAATGGTATTTCTATTCTGAGTTTTTTGAGGAACCTCCATACTGCTTTCCACAATGGTTGAACTAGTTTACATTCCCACCAGCAGTGTAGGAGGGTTCCCCTTTCTCCACAACCTCACCAACATTTGTTGTTGTTTGTCTTTTCGATGATGGCGATCCTTACTGGTGTGAGGTGATATCTCATTGTGGTTTTAATTTGCATTTCTCTGATGACTAGCGATGTGGAGCATCTTTTCATGTGTCTGTTGGCCATCTGAATTTCTTCTTTAGAGAAGTGTCTGTTCAGATCCTGTGCCCATTTTTTAATTGGATTATTTGCTTTTTGTTTGTTGAGGTGCATGAGCTCTGTATATATTTTGGATGTCAACCCTTTATCGGATCAGTCATTTATGAATACATTCTCCCACACTGTAAGATGTCTTGTTGTTCTATTGATGGTGTCCTTTGCTGTACAGAAGCTTTTCAGTTTGATATAGTCCCACTTGTTCATTTTTGCTTTTGTTTCCCTTGCCTGGGGAGATATGTTCATGAAGAAGTCGCTCCTGTTTATGTCCAGGAGATTTTTGCCTATGTTTTTTTCTAAGAGTTTTGTGGTTTCATGGCTTACATTCAGGTCTTTGATCCATTTCAAATTTACTTTTGTGTATGGGGTTAGACAATGATCCAGTTTCATTCTCTTACATATAGCTGTCCAGTTTTGCCAGCACCATCTGTTGAAGAGGCTGTCATTTCCCCATTGTATGTCCATGGCTCCTTTATCGTATATTAATTGACCATATATGTTTGGGTTAATGTCTGGTGTCTCTATTCTGTTCCACTGGTCTGTGGCTCTGTTCTTGTGCCAGTACCAAATTGTCTTGATTACTGTGGCTTTGTAGTAGAGCTTGAAGTTGGGGAGTGAGATGGCCCCCACTTTATTCTTCCTTCTCAGGATTGCTTTGGCTATTAGGGGTCTTTTGTGGTTCCATATGAATTTTAGAACTATTTGTTCCAGTTTGTTGAAGAATGCTGTTGGTATTTTGAAAGGGATTGCATTGAATCTGTAGATTGCTTTAGGCAGAATGGCCATTTTGACAATATTAATTCTTCCTATCCATGAGCATGGGGTGTATTTCCATTTATTGGTGTCTTCTTTCATTTCTCTCATGAGTGTCTTGTAGTTTTCGGGATATAGGTCTTTTACCTCCTTGATTAGATTTATTCCTAGGTATTTTATTCTTTTTGACGCAATTATGAATGGAATTATTTTCCTGATTTCTCTTCCTGATAGTTCATCATTAGTGTATAGGAAAGCAACAGATTTCTGCATATTAATTTTGTATCCTGCAACTTTGCTGAATTCAGATATTAGTTCTAGTAGTTTTGGAGTGGATTCTTTAGGGTTTTTTATGTACAATATCATGTCATCTGCGAATACTGACAGTTTGACTTCTTTACCAATCTGGATGCCTTTTATTTCTTTGTGTTTGTTTGCCATGTCTAGGACCTCCAGTACTATGTTGAGTAACAGAGGGGAGAGTGGGCATCCCTGTCTTGTTCCCGATCTTAGAGCAAAAGCTTTCAGCTTCTTGCTGTTAAGTATGATGTTGGCTGTGGGTTTTTCATATATGGCCTTTATTATGTTGAGGTACTTACCCTCTATATCCATTTTGTTGAGAGTTTTTATCATGAATGGATGTTGAATTTTGTTGAATGCTTTTTCAGCATCTATGGAGATGATCATGTGGTTTTTTCCCTTCCTTTTGTTTATGTGGTGGATGATGTTGATGGGTTTTTGAATGTTGTACCATCCTTGCATCCCTGAGATGAATACCACTTGATCATCATGTATGATCCTCTTGATGTATTTTTTAATTCAGTTTGCTAATATTTTTTTGAGTATTTTTGCATCTACGTTCATCAGGGATATTGGTCTGTAATTTTCTTTTTTGGTGGTGTCTTAGCCTGGTTTTGGTATTAGAGTGATCCTGGCTTCATAGAATGAGTTTGGACGTATTCCCTCCTCTTCTATTTTTTGGAAAACTTTAAGGAGAATGGGTATTATGTCTTCTCTATATATCTGAAAAAATTTAGCAGTGAATCCATCTGGCCCAGGGGTTTTGTTCTTGGGTGGTTTCTTGATTACCGATTCAATTTTGTTGTTGGTAATTGGTCTGTTTAGATTTTCTGTTTCTTCCGTGGTCTGTCTTGGAAGTTTGTATTTTTCTAGGAAGTTGTTCATTTCTCCTAGGTTTTCCAGCTTGTTAGCATGTAGGTTTTCATAGTGTTCTCTAATAATTCTTTGTATTTCTGTGGAGTCCGTTGTGATTTTTCCTTTCTCATTTTTGATTCTGTTGTTGTGTGTTGATTCTCTTTTTCTCTTAATAAGTTTGGCTAGAGGCTTATCTATTTTGTTTATTTTCTCAAAGAACCAGCTCTTGGTTTCATTGAGTTTTTCTATTGTTTTATTCTTCTCAATTTTGTTTATTTCTTCTCTGATCTTTATTATGTCCCTCCTTCTGCTGACTTTAGGCCTCATTTGTTCTTTTTCCAATTTCGATAATTGTGACATTAGACTATTCATTTGGAATTGTTTTTCCTTCTTTAAATATGCCTGGATTGCTATATACTTTCCTCTTAAGACTGTTTTCACTGCGTCCCACAGAAGTTGGGGCTTTGTGTTGTTTTTGTCATTTGTTTCCATATATTCCTTGATCTCTATTTTAATTTGTTCGTTGATCCATTGATTATTTAGGAGCATGTTGTTAAGCCTCCATGTGTTTGTGAGCCTTTTTGTTTTCTTTGTACAATTTATTTCTAGTTTTATACCTTTGTGGTCTGAAAAGTTGGTTGGTAGAATTTTGATCTTTTTTAATTTGCTGAGGCTCTTTTTGTGGCCTAGTATGTGGTCTATTCTGGAGAATGTTCCATGTGCACTTGAGAAGAAGGTGTATCCTGTTGCTTTTGGGTGTAGAGTTCTGTAGATGTCTATTAGGTCCATCTTCTAGTATGTTGTTCAGCGCCTCCATATCCTTACTTATTTTCTGTCCAGTGGATCTATCCTTTGGAGTGAGTGGAGTGTTGAAGTCTCCTAAAATAAATGCATTGCATTCTATTCCGTCCTTTAGTTCTGTTAGTATTTGTTTCACATATGCTGGTGCTCCTGTGTTGGGTGCATATATATTTATAATGGTTGTATCCTCTTGTTGGACTGAGCTCTTTATCATTATGTAGTGTCCTTCTTTATCTCGTTACTTTCTTTGTTTTGAAGTCTATTTTGTCTGATACTAGTATTGCAACACCTGCTTTTTTCTCCCTGTTGTTTGCATGAAATATCTTTTTTCCATCCCTTGACTTTTAGTCTGTGCATGTCTTTGGCTTTGAGGTGAGTTTCTTGTAAGCAGCATATAGATGGGTCTTGCTTTTTTATCCATTCTATTACTCTGTGTCTTTTAATTGGTGCATTCAGTTCATTTATACTTAGGGTGATTATGGAAATATATGTACTTATTGCCACTGCAGGCTTTGGATTTGTGATTACCAAAGATTCAAGGGTAGCTTCTTTGCTATCTAACCATCTAACTTAACTCTCTTATTAAGCTATTATAAAGTCAGTGTGATGATTCTTTATTTCTCTCCCTTCTTATTCTTCCTCCTCCATTCCTTATATGTTAAGTGTTTTATTCTGTACTCTTTTATGTTTCCTTTGACTGCTTTTGTGAATATTTGATTTTATTTTTGGAATTTAGTTAGTATTTGGCCTTGTAGTAGAGCTTTTTACTGTGATTTTTATTTTCTCTGGTGACATCTATATAGCCTTAGGAGTGTTTCCATCTAGAGCAGTCCCTTAAAAATATCCCATAGAGGTGGTTTGTGGGAGGCAAATTCCCTCAACTTTTGCTTGTGTGGGAATTGTTTAATCCCTCCTTCATATTTAATCTTGGTTCAAGGCCCTTCTGTTTCATTGCATTAAATATATCATGCCATTCTCTTCTGGCCTGTAAGGTTTCTGTTGAGAAGTCTGATGATAGCCTTATGGGTTTTCCTTTGTAGGTGATCTTCTTTCTCTCTCTGGCTGCCTTTAATACTCTGCCCTTGTCTTTGATCTTTGCCATTTTAATTACTATATGTCTTGGTGTTGTCGTCCTTAGGTCCCTTCTGTTGGGAGATCTGTGGGCTCCCATGGTCTGAGAGACTATTTCTTCCCCCAGCTTGGGAAAGTTTTCAGCAATTACCTTTTCAAAGAGACTTTCTATCCCTTTTTTCCTCTCTTCTTCTGGTACCCCTATAATGTGATTTCATTATATTCTTTCATTCATGGAGATCCTTTTCTCTCTCTCTGCTTCAGCTTCTCTGTATTCCTGTTCTCTAATTTCTATTCCATTAACAGTCTCTTGCACCTCATCCAGTCTGCTCTTAAATCCTTCCAGAGATTATTTCATTTCTGTAATCTCCCTCCTGACTTCATCCCTTAGCTCTTGCATATTTCTCTGCAGGTCCATCAGCATGGTTATGACCTTTATTTTGAATTATTTTTCAGGAATATTGGTTATATCTATCTCCCCAGGCCCTCTCTCTGGGGTTATCTGAGTGATTCTTGACTGGACCAGATTCTTCTGCCTTTTCATGGCAATAGAGGTAATCATAGGCAGGTAGTGTGTATGTCAGTTGGGAGAACAAAGTCTCTTCCTGCTTGCTGGTCACCTTGCCCTTCTCCGCTGCCTGTGTATCAGTTACCCACACACAGAAAGCAGCCTCTGGGTTAATCCCCTGAGCTGCCATGGGCGGGGCAGCACTTGGGATGGCCCAGAGCCCTGCAGGGAGTGGCAGGCATGTGGGTGTGTTGTCCTGTGAGAACGGCGCCCCTCCGTGCCTTGCCCCAGCTTCCTCTGTCTGTGCCAGGCAGCTACACACTGGCAGCAGCCTCTGGGTCTGTCCCTGGTAGCTGCGTGCTGGGAGGAGACTCTGTGTGGTTGCTGTGGGCGTAGCTGCTCTCTGGCTGCTCCGCAGCTGTGGTGGGTCAGCTTGTTTGCTTGTAGTACTGGCCCAGGGGAATGAATTGCAGCCTGCTTATCACCATGAGGGGCTACAGGGCTGGGTTATCTGCCAGGTGGTTGGGACACCTGAAGTTCCTTAGGATTCCCAGCCTGCTGGGCTGTGTGTGCCGGGACAATTCCATTTAGCTGTTAAGCCCCTGTCCCTTTAAGACTTTCAAAAAGCACCTGCTTTTCTTTTGTCCCAGGGGAGCTGGCTGTGGTGACCCACTTGCACTCCCCATCTCAGATTTTACTTTTCCATTTCTCTAATGTCCAGTACACCATGCAATGTGTGTCTGTGCTCCCGGTGCAGATTAGTAGCGCTGGTTGTTTAGCAGACCTGTGCTTCCACTCCCTCCCCACTCTGATTCTCTTCCTCCCGCCAGTGAGCTGGGCTGGGGGGAGTGCTTGGGTCCTGCCGGGTCACAGCTTTGTATCTTACCCCCTTCGTGAGATGCTGAGTTCTCACAGATGTAGATGTAGCCTGGCTGTTGTACTGTATCTTCTGGTCTCTCTTTTAGGCGTAGTTGTATTTGTTGTATTTTCAAAAATATATATGGTTTTGGGAGGAGATTTCTGCCGCCCTACTCATGCTGCCATCTTGAGCCTCTAGAAATATGCATTCTTAAGATATTGTTCAATTGTCCCTTTGTTGGGCTGTATGCACCTTCCAGGGAGTTAGCTGCACCACCAGATGTTCTTTAACAGCATTTTGTTCACCCCTTTGTTAAGGCTCTTAACTAATGTGATTGGCCACATCTGGTGTTTACCAAATAGGGTGGAGATATGACTATGCCATAACATCCTTTTGGCATCAGTTCTAACACATAATAGGCATCCAGTAAGTGATGAATAAACTAATTATAAAGATGAAGATAGCAATAACCCAACACAGGTATACCTAAGAGACACTGCAGGTTCAGTTCCACCACAACAAAGTGAATATCACACTAAAGTGAGTCAAATGAATTTTGTGGTTTCTCAGTGCATATAAAAGTTATGGTTATACCATACCATAGTCTATAAAGTATGCAACAGTACTATGTCTAAAACAATGTACATACCTTAAAAAATACTGCTAAAAAATGCTAACCATCATCTGAGTTTTCAGCAAGTCAGAATTCCTGATCAAAGATAACTAACAAATAATAATGGAAAGTTTGAAATACTGGGAGTGACCAAAATGTGAAAAAGAGACATTAAGTGTGCAGATGCTATTGGATAAATGGCATTATAAACTTGCTCAGTGAAGGGTTGCCACAAAACCTTCAATTTGTAAAAAATGCAATATTTGTGAAGCACAATAAAACAAGTCATGCCTGTATGATGATAACACTAATTCAATAAATAATAAGCCCTCATGTCCCCAGCCCTGTAATAGGGTCCAAATACAGTGTTGATCCATCATTACATTATGTAATGAAGAGCCACCCCCTGCTCTCAGGGAGTGCTGTGATCTGCCAGTTGGATTCCCCTTCAGTACTGGAGGACTTGTTCCTGTCCCCCTGTTTGTGGGAGTGCTGCTGGCAGACAGCCCTCAACTGGCAAAGCTCCTCAGAGAGTCACCTCATTCAATGTCACACTCCCTTCCTGACAGCTTGCATTCAAAGAATGGTCCCCTTGTCCCTTGTGGGTCAATCTGTAAGGCTATCCCAGCTTTAGGGTCCCATAGGGTCAGTCGGCTGAGGCCTTTGAGATTACATCATAGTCAATATTCTCCCTTTGCCTAATGGAGATTCCTTTCCTACATGTGGCAATGCCAGGAGCAGTCCCTAATAAACTGCCTACCCACTTATCTCCATCTCAGAGTCTGCTTCCCAGGGACTCCAACCTGTGACACTAGGTACCGGAAGCATTTCAAGGAAACAGATGCTAGAATGGGATTTTTAAAGCTGGTTCTTTTGACACCTGGCTTACACGATGAGACCCCCCTTCTCTGGTGGTGGGTGGGCACAGATAACCCCAAGGAAACATGACAGTGCAGTTCTTAAAACTGTCACCAGTAGTGTAACTGTGATAGCATGCCAATGGAAGAGAATGCACTGCTGGGCATAGGTCAGTTGAGAAATGTGAAGAGAGACACTAAAGATAGTAGAACTGATGGGCTATGCTAAACTCAACTGGTATCTTGGAAAAAGATACCAAAAGAAAGTTATG
The DNA here is from genome assembly GCF_040802235.1 of Manis javanica. Classification (NCBI taxonomy): domain Eukaryota; kingdom Metazoa; phylum Chordata; class Mammalia; order Pholidota; family Manidae; genus Manis; species Manis javanica. The sequence goes on from NC_133167.1 coordinate 55,659,094, forward strand.
AAGTGGCAATTAAAAATTTGGTATGAGTTGGAAGGCCTCTTTGGTGGCATCTAATGAGGCTCTAATTTTCTGAAGTCAGGAGCAGAGAATGCTGAGGATCAAACCCAGGGCTGTTATTCATAGCAGAACTCCAAAGAAGTATAAATTCAACCCAGGCAGGTCTGCTATGCCAAGGTCAGAGCCCTGGTAAAGAAAAACTGGAACCCTGACACATGGGATGAGACCTTCTGGGTCAATGAACCTGAAAATCTTGACCTCAGGTCTCCTGAGCCATCTAAGGCTACAGAAGTGCCCCACTCTCCCCTAATAAGAGCTAACGTGCCCTTCCTTTGCTTGAAGGCAGTAAAGTGGCCTCCTCCTCCCCAGGGCAGTATGTGTGATCCTTGGGACCCACACCCGCTTCCTCTCTTGACAATGAAGCCAATAAAAAGGGTTAAATCACAGCCCAGTCAGAGGCATGGAGACCTGGTAAGCGATGAAAAACTAATATATCCCCACAAGAGCTGCAGGACCTTCTGATAGACACCAGCAGGGGCTGGGAGAATACTTAAGGGATGAGACACTAATGGCGCTTCATGGTGGCAGGAGTTGGGGGCTGGGAGTGGGGCACAGACAAGGGCAAGAACTAACTATAAAGCTGGAAAAGGAGAGTTTATCAATTTGGATTAACATCCTGGCAAGATTTGGGGCGGTGGCACAAACATGCACTTAGGATGTCCCTAGAAGCATGGGAAAAAGCAGTCCACACAAAGTGAGGTACAAATGCCGTAACTGCATGACGGGAGTGCACACGCTAGACTGAATATTCTCCGAAAGTCTGGGAACCCTACCAAATGGCTACATTCCATGCGAAGTCCCAGGAGATTCTTCATTTACCAAAGCAATAAGGAATATGCTGGTGAGAGGGGCTCCAGAAATCACTAAAACATTCAGGCCAGGAATGAAGGTAGGAGATGCCATTACAGACGGGCTCACTGATAGCAATGGACTTGACAGGGCCCCAAAACAACAGAGGATACATAGCAGTGCAATTGTCAGAAGCCAGGTGGGTACAAGTGTAGTAAGTGGCCCATCCAGTGTGCCAGCCTAAAAGATATGAACATGATTAGTAGAAAATGGCAAAATAGACAGTCAGTTACCAAGGATACTGCTCGATCTATACAATCAAATCAAGATGGATGATCAGGAGGCTGAGGGGAATCACCTCAATAAGAAGAGCATGATTTCTTGTCCAGTCTCCAGACCTGAGCCATTGTTGAACTCAGACCTGCTGGCTAATCTCTTTAGTCTGGGTCCCCAGGAGGAAGGCTCCTGGAGTACCACAAGTGTGCACAGTAATAGTTCCCCAGTCCTTGTCCAAGGGGACCTATAGCCATTACTCAGGTAACCATGCAGTGGCGAAAGGGACATACTCAACATTTTGATACCCCTGTGACAGGACTGGAGGGCACGGATGGTCCAGTAGGATGGGCTTCCACATGTTCAACCTGCCAAAAACAGACCAGTGCTGAGTCCCCATTCCTCAAGGAAACATATCAGCCACTTGGTGGCATGATAACTTATAATGGTCTGACCAGGGGCACTGTTTAATTTGCATAGGAGTATAACAGACATATATTCCAGGTGATTCACCATTCCATCTCCAGGGGATCAGCCAGCATCAACTGAGGGCTTTCATAGCGTACCTACCATATGGGATCTACTTTAGAGCAAGCAAAGGACCAATGACATTATTTGTAGGGCCCAGTGCAACATGAAAATGTAGGCCTCCTAGACCAAAAATTATGAAGAATTTTAAAACAGAAAGAGCAGAGTATTAAACTAAGTGTGGTGCCTTTCTAAATGGAGCCTTGTGTACCTACACAAGCTGCACACCCTTGGCTACCAGCCCCCTTCAGTATTATCTCAGCTGAAGAGAGTTACTTTACCCAAGGTCACATCCCTTTCTTTGGGCAGGCTGCACCCAGTGACCAGTCAGCAAAGTCCTCACACTCTTGCTCTAATTGGGAACAATTTAGAATAACTATTCAGCTTCAGTTTCATGGGGTCAGCTAGGAACTTGGTTGAGACTGTATCACAATCCAGCTGTCCTCCACGGCCCAATTCCGGTTTCCCACCATTCCCTCCACAGATAGCAATCCCCAGAGGATCTCCTACACAAACCTGCTGCCTGCTGTCTCCTTCTCACAGTCTGCTCTGTGGGAAGTCTAACTTGCAATACAGATTTAGTTTAGTGAAAAAGGATATTAATAGAAAAATCAGAGAAATTGTGTACTTCGTAAATCACACAAAATGACAACCCTGAAATACTCTGGTTTCTCTTTAGATCATATTTTCTTGCTTTTTGTTAACATTTCTAGGGAAAAGATTGGTTATGAATTTGCAGCCAGTTTTTCTTTTGCAGGTCTCTGTGCGTGGAGTGGGTATGTGCCCCCGTGGCAGGGCGTATTTGCATTTTGAGAAGATTCCTTTTGAAAAGCAATATGGAGGTTCCTCAAAAAACTAAAAATAGAAATACCATTTGACCTAGGAATTCCACTTCAAAAGGGAAGGGTTGGGGCGGGTTGAAGGAGAGGGAGGGAAAGGGGATTAAGGGGCACTATAATTAGCCATGACAATACAGACAGGTCAACGTGGAAGGTAGCAGAGCACAGAGAAGATGAGTTGTGACTCTGTGGCATCTCACCACGCTGATGGACGGTGACTGCAATGGGGTTGGAGGGGGACTCGATAATATGGGTGAATGTTGAAACATATGAAACATTCATAAGATTGTATATTAATGATACTTTAATAAAAAAGATTACTTTTGACATCTAAAAGGGTATGTAGGAAATGAAACAAATGATCCCAATGTTACAGGAACTGTGGGAACTACGAACAAGGAGTCGGGACACAGAGACATTTGGCGAGAAGCAGCATTTATTAGTGCCAGCAGGGGCTCGGCAGAGTCCTATCCAAAGGCTGAGCCCTGACTGCAGCAAGGCCATGCCTTTGATACATTCACTACAAGGTTACGAGGAGTCAGTATCCAGGACCTGTTGCAATGGGAGCTATTAGGTCACTAGAGGTGTGTTCAGGATGGTAGTTATATTTTAATCTATCTCTGTAAAGGGTACCTGGGTACCCCGTTATAAACGTAATGGGCTTCCATGACTACAATCAAGAAACTGTTCCATACCACTGAGTCTGATGGGGGGGGGGGGGATACATTGTTACATTGTTTCAATCTCAAACACCCAAGCACCTTGTGATTTCTTTATATTCCTGAAGCCTCAACAGTTTGGTCTCTTTGGCTACCTACCACACTGATTTGAGAACAAAGCCCACCACTACTACCTGAACAGGCTGGTTCCCCTTCCTCTGCTAATCAGAGTGAATGGATAACTACAATGTGTCTACTGCATTTAGAGCTAGTAGATATAACTGGAGTTTGGAAAGATTTACAAATATCTCAGGGGAAAGAAAAGGCAAAAGAGACACTCTTTTCAAGAATATGGGCTGAAATCAAATAAAGGCTTAATTTAAAAAAAAAAGCAAAATTAGAGCTCATTAGATAGTAGTTTAAGAATTAAGAATTAGACAGTAGATTAAATACAGGGTTCTATTAACAAGGATTTGCATTTGTATTCATGGACTAGTTCCTTCATTGTATTGCAGTCTCCTTTATGACCAGATGCGTGTGTTACTGGATAGTATTTATTGATTTGAAATTCAGAAATTTATAGTGAGAGGGTATCTTGCCATGACCCTCCCACGCAAGAGATTTTATTATCTGAAAGAGAAAGTGGCTGTCCCGAGAGAGAGAGAGAGAGAGAGAGAGAGAGAGAGAGAGAGAGAGAGAGAGAGAGAGAGAAAGCAGCCCTGTAGTGCAGAGCGTTGTGCCTTTTGTAGGGGTGAAATGGAAAAATACCCCTTGGCCTGTTGCCTTGGGGGAGGGTCAGAATGTTTAGAAATAAGGTGAGGCAAGTACAGGCAATCCCCAGGCAAGTACAGGCATGATTTTCACCGGCTTATGTGCGTGGGGATATGGGGTAAATGGAGGATAAAGTACTATATTCTTACAGATAGGAGTACCCAGCTATGCCTGGTTGCTTGGATTGTTTTATTTGTTTTGTGTGGCTAAAACTGTAATATTCCCAGAATCTCTCTCGTGGCTTTAGTGTAATTGCATATCAATAAGTATTTCAAGGGGTGGAGAGAAGTGGTCATTTACATTATCAATAGGTAATTACGCGTGTCAGGGCTTATCTGGACGGAAGAGGTTCGGTGGAGTTCTCTGCTGCTGCAGCCTGGTCGAAAGAGACAGGACGACTGCTTGTAAGAAATAAACAGGTTTCTTAACTTTATTTCTCTCTTAGACTGATTTCAGTTTCAGAGGTATTTTGCCCTGGGATTTTCCCCTGGAGTTACCTTTTGCCTCATATTTCTAAGAATAAAGGTAGATTTTAATGGCAAAAGAAAGCAGACTAAGGAATTAATATTTTGTTCATGCAAATACACAGAAACTTAAGCAATAAAGGATTTAGACAAGTGCACTCTTTTCATCGCTACTGGTATGACAGTAGTAAAGGTTAGTGTTAATCAGGAGTACCAACTCACGTGGTAATGACTATGTTATGAGATATTTTACATTCCTTTTTTATATACTAAATCTTTGAAGCCCAGCCTGCACTGTACACTTACAGAGCTCATCTATTCAAACTTACCACATTTCAAGTCCTCAATAGTCACAGGTCACAAGTGGCTGGTGAATGGGTCAGCTAAGGCTCACCTCTCCATCTAAACTGCCAGCACCCTGAAGGCAGGGCGCCTTTGCTTGACGTGCCTTTCTTTCACTCAGCCTTCGCTAACTTCTTAAGGAGTTCCTGCCACTGCTTCTGCAGACTCTTCCTCTGTTAAGATCTCCATTTAGATTTAACTGTAGAGAATCTCCATTATCATGGAGAAGACAGAGACCCTGGATTTACTCCTTTCCACTGCAGACTACTGTTCTAAGAAAGCATTCAAGAAGATGCCAGGGTGGGGCCTTAGAATCGACATTTTAAACCAGCACACTTTGCAATACACTGCTCTCATTGCTTACATCTTACCTTTACCAACCCAAACTTTACCATTTCCCTTAATCACTCTTCCTTCCTTTTGTCTCAGAGGAAATCTGGCTGAATGTTCTAACTGCAGTTCTGACCCCACACCCTTCTTCCTTCATAGGATTTGAAGCATCAGTGACCCTCCCTTTCTCTTCTATATCCACATTTCTTCTCTCTCTCTCCTATCTTGATTAGTTAGTTCTCTCCTGCCCCTCCACCCAACATAGTCCCTTGTATGTCAAGGTTCGCCATGAAATAGAACAAAGAGGATGAACACAATCATTGGATGTGTGTGTGTCTGTGTGCCAGAGAGAGAGAGAGAGATTTTAAGGAATTGGCTCACGAGATTGTAGAGGCTTGCTGAATTCAAAATCTGATGGGGTAGGCTAGCAAATTGGTGCCTCAGGGAAGAGTTGCATTTTTAGTCCAAAGGCAGTCACTGGCAGAACTCTTTCTTGCTCCAGGAGGTCAGTCTTTGTTCTAAAAATGCCTTCAACTGATTAGAAGACTCCCACCCACTCTATGGCAGATAATCTGCTGAAAGTCCACTGATTTAAATATTAATCTCATCCAAAAAATGCCTTCACAGAAACATCCAGAATAATGTTTGACCAAATATCTGGGTACTGTGGCCCAGCCAATTTGATACATAAAATTAACCATGACACCCCCTTGAATTTCTATTTCTTTCCTTTCATTGCAACTCCAGACAACAGGTTGTAACCACTGCTAGCATTTCCTCACCTTATTCCTCCATCCTAATAACCTGACTTTGACCCTACCACTGTACTTATACATTCTCTCAGTCATTCATGATGTCATTGCCATAAGGAAGTGTAATTCTAGAATAGTGTTTCAAAAAAGTATTTTCCACAGCTTATTTGTTAGTAGATTTTTTTTTTTGCCATGAATAAGTAAATAATTTCTTTAAAGATTCTATATAGAACTACTTTTAGTAAACACTGGGTTAAATGAGTTTATTTATTATAGGTAAGATCCCTTTATAATATCCTAGCTGGTGAACAGTGTTCAGCATTTTCCAAATGTATTTGACATCAGAATCCTTCGGACACCTTGTGGGATTGACTCAAAGGAATACCCTTCGGAAAATGCTGCTTTACCTTATTCCCTGAGTCCTTATAATTCTTATTAGCTTACAGCATAGTTTTGACACAGCATATGCATCCTATTTTTTCATTTTTTTCCTAGTGTACAGATCTTACTCCTTCTGGGTATAGAGTGTGTCGGTCTTTTCACATGTCAAGCTTCTGAACTGGTGCCCCCCACACAAAATGTACTCATAAATTAGTGAGCTTTACCTTAGAGCTAATAACTTAAAATAAGCAACTGCCTTTAACCAAATGTCAGTGCACTGGTTACTAGGGGGCGACACACAGGTGTGTGGGAATCTCCCAGCTTCTCAAATCCCGCCATAATGGCCACTACACACTCTGCCCACTAACAAACCACACCCAGGAGATATTAATTACCATCCATTTACTGCTCTGGTGGCCAGTGAGCTCAGCGTGGATTCGTTTGCAAAGGAGAGCTCAGCCAAAACCAGGAAGAGATGAGGCTGATGATCAATTGAACTTGATAGACATTAGAGTAAAACCCCCTTAGGTTTATCTATACAACCTGATTTGAAGAAATCATGTTTATTTCTTTATTCAGGACCTGTAAATATAACTGCTTTCTGATACATCATATAACCTCAAATCAGTTTACTTTGGTAATAAAAAATAATTAACCTAAACTGCTCCAAGGTGGTTCTGATCAAGAACTGACCTTTATTTGAAATAAGGTCAGAGTTTAATTTTGCAAGCAACCTTAACTTTACTTTTGAAGGGAGCCTGAGATGGATGAAAGGAAATTTCCATTTCATATATGTGAGAAACAAACTGTTTCTTATACCCATATTCATCAGTTTGATCATTAGTCCAAGTTGAGGCAATTAATATCTTTACCAACAAAGCACCTGAAAGTACATTTCAGAAGTTGATGGGACAAAAGAATGGATCTTAACGATTAGGGGAAACTACCAGAAGATTAGAAATAAAATACAGTACTTCATTCCAGCAAAACAATTTTCCATTTATCCAGTGGAAGGCAGAAAAGGCAGTATGAGACAATAGAAGATAGACTGTATGTATCAATCTTTGCCCTTGGTTCCTGACAAGGGGCTTCAGAAACCCTTGTAATTTCCTTATAATGTCTTTCGTTTGAATGAGGTGACTCTGAGTGGGCTTCTGGATGACTCCTGGACGAAGGCTCATCACCAGAAAGATCAAGCCATAATTAGAAGAAGCCTAATTCTCTGGAAAGGGGAAGGGGCTGGAAATGCAGTTAAAATAACTTATCATACCTACGTGAAGAAGCCTCCATAAAAATCCCCAAAATACAGAGTCCAGAGAGCTTCCAGGAGGCTGAACACATCTACCTATCAAGAGGGTGACACACCCAACTCCACAGGGAAAGAAGTTCTTGTGCCTGGGACCCTACAGACCTTGCCCTACGCATCTCTTCACCAAGCTTTCATTTGAATCCTTTATTATTTGGTAAACTTAAATGTTTGCCTGAGTTCTGTGAGCAGCTATAGCACATAATCAAATCCAAGGGGGAGGAGGTCATGAGAACCTCTGGTTTGTGGCCAAGTTGGATGGGCATTGTGAGTAACTCAGAGATCTCCTACTTCCATTTGGCATCTGAAGTGAGGGGGAATCTCATGGGACTAAGCTGGGGAGATAGTGTCAGAATTGAGTTAAATTGTAGGGCACTTAGCTAAGTGTCACAGAATTGTTTGGTGTTGGCGGGGGGGAACCCCACATATTTGGTGACAACAAATGTCACCAAAAATGAAGTGCTCTATGTGAGAGTGAATGGGAGAAATACAGGAAGATTGAATGGGGGGAAATAATATTTTTAAGTGTATAGTAGCTAAGAAATAAAAATGAGAAGATGGAAAAAAGTTTTAACAGTTAATTTTAAAAAAACTAAATGGATAAAACAATCAAAAAAGATCTAGAAATAGGTGTGTACAAAAGATACACTTAAAATAATAGAATACACAAAGATAGGACTTAGCAATATAAGAAAGCTATCCTGGATTTTATGAGCCATAAGATACCAAGATATTTTAATATCTGAGAAAATTTAACTCAAGGTGAAAAGCATGAGAAAAGATAAAGAGAAGCATATAAATACAGGTAAAAGGAATAATTGATCAAGGAGAAAAAATTATCAAGAAGGTAAAATGGTCACGAAACATGTATAAAAAGCAACAAGACAGTGGAGAGTATAAATTAATTCTATTTGTAGATATAACACCCCTTCTCAGAAACTCAAACAGAAGAAGTAATTCATAATTTATAATAATTAATAATCACAATGAACTCAAACTAAGGAAATTGATTTGGGAATGAAAACCTCAAAAACAAAACAAACAGAAAAACCCAGGCTTGAACAATTTTAGAGATGAACTCAAATTTTCAAAGAACAAATAATTCCATGGGGGCTAAAGATTTTCAGTATAAAGAATTTATATTGCTATTGTTTCATATTAACAAGGTTTTTTTAATGTACTGTAACTATAGAGATGCTATTCTGCAAATTCAATGAAGACAGAGACCAATCTGCCTTGTCTATTTTATCTACAGCATCTAAAACAGTATCTGACACCTTGAGACCTCAGTAAATATTGGTAGAACAGAAAAGTGAATTCCTAAGGCCCACTTTTCTGTTTAACATGAGTTTATTGAAGTCTTTAAACCTCTCTGTGGTAGGCAGAGTAATGGCTCCTCAAAGTTGTGCACTGGCCTAAACCTAAGAATATGTTAGGTTACAATGGTAAAGGGGAATTAAGGTTGCTAGTCAGCTGACTTTAAAATAGGAGGATTGGCAGTGTGCCTGGAACTCCTGGGGATGTTTCTTGCCTCAACAGTGTTTAGAAGTAATAGACCCAGGGACTCCCCTTTTCCCAGCCTCCAATCTCCCTCCAATCTCTTTCCCAGTTGTAGCCTTCAGAACTGTTGGTACCTCCCTGCCTCTGGCCCGCAGATAAGGGGGGAGATGCGATGAGATAATGAAGACCTGAAAGGACCAGCCAGGGGACTCAAGGCGTAACAGCGCAAGAGTGGTGTTGAGAGGGCACCCTTCGTATTTATTGAGCAAATACATGTTAACAACAATAGAATTCTGTGTGGGGGACTTAATAGACAATCATTAACTAATTCTAAACTTAATCCTCGGCAGTCTCCAGTCTCCTGGGGCTTGATGTCTTACAAGGTATTGAAACAATAGCAAGGGCAATTAGGTCACAGAAACTGTTTTGGTCTTGTTTGTTCCGTTCCTGATCACTTATCAGGAATTACAGGAAAAATAATCAAGTCATATATGATTATACATTTGATTTCTATACTTGATTTCTATATTAACCCCTTATTTTTTTAAATAAAATGTTGAAGTAATGGGTAAATGTAATAAAGATTAGTTTCTAATAGAAAGCTTTTTAACACAGTTTACTTTTTCATAAAAGATAATCTATTTTTTAAATCTTGTGATGTAATATAAAGATGGAAAGGAGAGTTTAGTGCAGTAGGAAGGCAAGTGTAGGCGGTCAGGTCCAGGCCTTATAGACTAGGTATTGATCCGAGCTAGACCAGGGCAACAAGACGCCATGGGTGCACAAGATTTCTCTCAAAACTGGTGGGGGAGGGTGAGGTTCTAAACCTCACCTCAATTGACCCCCAGTTTCTCACCTGATGGCCCCCCTGCGACTGTGCCTGTCTTAGGTTGTTCCTCCCTTGAGGAATCTTACCCGTCTCCGGCTAACCGGCCATCTTCGGGGCCATACAGGGAAATGTAAAGTTGGTAAGTGAGAGAGAAACAATATTCTTTGAAAAGGTTAGTTTCTTACTTCTTTGCAGATTTATGCCCCATGGCTTCTATGTCCAGCACGTGTCTTGAGGTATCTTTACCAGCTGGAAGGATTATGATACACAGTAATTTTAATTATGAGGCACAAATTCTAGTAAAGGGCTGTATTTAGGAAGGAAAAAGAAAAGCTATAGCAGTTGCAAAGGAAGAAAATATGAGAAGATTATTTCTTTGACACAACTTCTTGTAGAGTAATGCATATATAGGTTTTACCAAACTAATTAAATTACGTACACACATTAACAGAACAGGAATACAGATACATAACAAAAGCAGACCTACAATTACCAGTCATATCCAGTGAAACCAAGAAAACCAGTTAGGTAACCCAAGCATTGGTGAAAACTTATTCATAATATGATGAATATTGTCTAATTGATTTTGAATAGTTTGAGAAAAATAAGACAAATTAAAACAACATATTCCTGGAAACTGTTCACATTCCATATGGTCTTTTAACAGCAGTCAGTCTACAGTAGAAGCACTGCAACTCATACTTCTCCTAGCTCTTGATTGAGTTCAGATAATATAGAAGCAGCCAAATTCATTGTCTTATTGTATACACAGACCAGCTTAGATATCTCTTTCTGCATTCCACTGACAAGTCCAGGAACTGGCAGGATGAATGCAGCTGCAACTGCAATAGAGGTGGGATCTAAAAGCTTCGAGTTGTTGTCACAATCAGGTGGCAGAGCTCGGAGAAATCTTTCATGACTATTTCTGGGATAATCTATTAGAGCAGGAAGGATGCATCCCATGCCATATATGCTTTGGTAATGTGAAGAGAGGGCTTAGGGTGTGGACTTGTACCACCTGCCCTGCCCCTAAGGTGGGCTGGGTGATTGTCTGTTTGCTAGGGCTGTTTACAGTGAAGTCACGGGTTATGCTAAGATACCCTTCTTTATTTGTGGAACACTCCAACATTCCAGGTCAAGTTGCTCCTGGCCTTTTGAGCTTTAACTGATCTCACTGAAGAATGACTCTAGAGCTTAATATTTAACACAGAGTTTTGGTAGGGGGTTTCCTTGCATGTAGTTACATTTCTCTGACTGCAAATACCCTGCCTTGCTTTTTCCGGAGGCCCTCAGCCTCTTCTGTCTAAGCTCACGGTCCCTGTCTCATTCCCTCCTCTACAGATAGAGACTCTAGCTACTGCTAGAGAAAAGGGGCAACGACCATTCTGGCTGCTTCATGCTTAGAGGGAGCACATAAAGGGCGCAGTTAGGTCTCCTTCAGTGGTCAGTTGAGAGGGCCTCGGAAGATTAGCGCTTCTATTCCGGGTTCCATTTCTATTACTATTTGCAGTTTTATGGTTTCTAGGCAAGATAGGACAAATCGTGTTATTAGGTTAACTAGCAACATCTGGAGTTGGATTTTCCTTTTTGGAGCAACTTGACAAGATTAGGAATGTATGGCTGAATATGAAGACTAGAAACAGTAAAATTTTAATTGAAATGATGGGAGAAAACTAAAACATCTGGACAATCATAGCTAGATATTTTGGGAAACTAGGATTCTGAATCGAGTCTACATCCCAATGACTAGTATTAGGATTAGTATAGATAAGGCTGCATTATTGAAACAATACTTTACTCTAAAATCACCCTCATTTTTATTAGAAGTAAGTAGATTAAGAAAATAATTAACACTTGGCTTGATTATTTGCAGAAGTGCCGCAAGAAGAGCAATTGATTATATAGGATCTTTCAAATGTGTTTTGCTGGAACTTTTTATAAGGAATTTCAGATTGGACTTTTAAAGGCCTCTCAAGGCCAGAAAGCCAAGCCAGATTTGACATGAGGTTTTGCCTGCAGTACCTGTATATTTGGGTGAAGTCCTCTCTTCTTGAGGTCCCCGAGACATTTTGAGGTTCCTGCACCTGCAAGGAAGTGACCTTCCTTACTCACCTGGTAAGGCTGCTGGGAACCCTGTAAGCAAGGTACCAGGCCAGTTCTTCTTCCAAGGGGCTTTGTTGGCTATATAAAGTCAACCTTAGTTCCTTAAAGCTGTTCATATCTGAGTTTATGCACGTGTCTCTCAGGTATGACATTCCAGTCAAAGCCTTGGTAATATAATCTGTGTTTTTAATTAGTCCTCTTACAAGGAAAGCAGATTCTTATTGAACTTATGCAAATAAACATAAGGCCATGAAATATAAAAATACTGAAAGCTTTTAAATTCTTGAGGGGTCAGGTAGAGAGAAAGATAAATTTTTCAATTCTGCTTATAAAGGTATTGTCATTTACAAAACTGTTGTCAGTCAGCTAAAGAGAAAAAGCTTAAAACACTTTATCAGCAACAATCGAAACAAAGGCCACAACATCATATCCCTTAGTTTACTTAATCTTATGTAACCAATACCTGTTCTGCTGAAATCTAGTTCTTTACTAGTTTAGGAGTAATAAAACAGTGACTATAAATGACAAAAGACTTACAAATGACAATGGTTAAAGACCTGATGAGAGCTTACTGTAAGACAGTTGACATAAGAAAATTTGGATATTTCTGTAACATAAAACATTCAGCAACTAACTTTAGCATCATTCCCTTTGACAGTGCTTTCCAGGTAAATATATATCAGATAAATAAGCCAAATCAGCCAAATATTTTCGCCGATGAGGAGAAAAATTTCCTCTGACATGTTCTAGGGGCCCTCTGGAAAATGTCAGAGTTAACTAAAGGTAAAAGCACCTTTCTGAATTTGATTTTGAAAAGTTGTCAGAAGAAAGTTTCTTTGGCATTTGCTTAAATAAGATTATAGGTTGCCATGAAGCTTATCCATTTAACTAGAACGACAACAAAATACTTCAAAGGCAGATACAGAAGTTTATACAGTTGTTAGCAAAGTTTAACTTTTAGTCCTTTAATATTAAGATCTCATTTTCTTAACTACTCAGACAATTCATTGAGACTTTAAGCATGAGAAACTATTTTGAGAAAACAATTAGAAAACCTTTTGCTATCTTTCAACATTAAGAGCAGACTGACAGTTTAAGAAAACTATGTCTTTTTAACTGAAAACAAAGTTCTAATTTTGCTGTGTACTTGATATCAAGACTCATTTGCTTTAATTTCACATAGCATGACTATATCAATTTTTCCACAAGCTTTTTACAACTTTCCTTTTACATTCAGTGTTCTCCCTCTTTAAATAAATAGCTGTACTTTAGAACAATTACCTTCTTTTACCCTCAACAAAATGAATTTCCATTCATTATACTTTCTCTTATTAAAACACACATCTTTTTTAGCAAGTAGAGATGTTTTCTTCTGTAAGTAGCTTTAATTAGACCTTAAAACCATTAGGAACTTTAATTTTCAGTGAACACTGAGAAGTGGGCTATGTAAACCATTGCATTAGCATTCGTTAGATTAACAAATTTATGAACACACTTTATAATTCCTGAAACCATGTGCTTTACAGCATAATCTCTAAGCATAAAATATGTCTACTTAGCAAAACTTTAAGGTTTTAGGTTACTACAAAGATTCTCAGGCTGTTTGTAGGTATACATACTGTAACACACTGTAATACATTAACACACTATTATTAAGATGTTTATTGCTACACTTATTTAGTGTACTTATTCTTAACAACTATGCTCACAAAACTTTTACCAAACAATAGACAAAGTCAAGCCTCTCTTAAAGCATTTTTTCTTGAAAGATTTAACAGATAACATCAACTTTGATAACTTTAGGTAAACTTAGGCAGTTGATAACCAGAAGGACATGCCCATTTCAGTTTAACTTAAATTAGCATTAATGCTTAGTATCTTTTATAGAATTTTCTGGAAGTTTTAGAATGTCCAATATTTTTCTTTTTTTTTTTTTGAGAGGGCATCTCTCATATTTATTCATCAAATGGTTGTTAATAACAATAAAATTCAGTATAGGGGGGTCAATGCTCAATGTACAATCATTAATACATCTCAAGCCTAATTCTCGTCAGTCTCCAATCTTCTGAAGTATAACGAACAAGTTCTTACATGGTGAACGAATTCTTACACAGTGAATAAATTCTTACATGGTGAACAGTACAAGGGCATTCATCACAGAAACTTTCGGTTTTGATCACGCATTATGACCTATAAACAATCAGGTCAAATATGAATATTCGTTTGATTTTTGTACTTGATTTATATGTTGATCCCACATTTCTCCCTCTATTATTATTATTATTTTTATTTTTAATAAAATGCTGAAGTGGTAGGTAGATGCAAGATAAAGGTAGAAAACATAGTTTAGTGCTGTAAGAGGGCAAATGTAGATTATCAGATGATCAGGTGTGTACCTATGGACTAAGTATTAATCCAGGCTAGACAAGGGCAGCAAGACATCCACGGATGCAGAAGATTTCTCTCAAAGCAGGGGGGGTGAGGTTCTGAGCCTCACCTCTGTGGATCCCAAAATTCTCACCTGATGGCCCCCCTGCGACTGTGCCTGTCTTAGGTTGTTCCTCCCTTGAGGAATCTTACCCGTCTCTGGCTAACCAGTCATCTTCCGGGGCCATACAGGGAAATGTAAAGTTGGTAAGTGAGAGAGAAGCCATATTGTTTGAAAAGGTTAGCTTTTTATTTCTTTGCAGATTTATGCCCTGTGGCTTCTGTGCCCAGCACTTGTCTCGAGGTATCTTTACCACCTGGAGGAATTATGATACTTGGTAAATTCGATATGAGGCACGAATTCTATTTAAGGGTTGTAATTAGGAAGGAAGAAGAAAAGCTATAGATGTAGCATATGGAAGGAAACATGGGAGGATTGATTATTTCTTTGACATATCTTCTTGTAGAGTACCTTAAGTATGTATAAGTTTTAAACTATTAACTAATTTGCACACACATATTAACATAATAGGAATACAGTGACATAAACAAAGCAAATCTATAATTACCATCCATCTCCAGTGAAGCCAAGAAAACCATTTAGGCACCCTAGGCATTTGTGAAAATTTATCTATGATATGATGGATATTGTCCAATTGTACTTGAACAGTCTGAGAAAAATCAGACAAATTAAAGCAGCCCATTTCTGGGATCTGTTCACATCCCATATGTTCTTTTAACCGTAGATAGTCTATAGTCATGAGATTTTGGAGTGCTACAACTTGCACCCCTCCCAACTCCTGGTTGAGTTCCAACAGTACAGATCCGGTCAAATTTGTTGTCTCACTGTATGCACATGCCAGCCTAGACATCTCCCTCCTCATTCCTATGGCAAGTCCAGGAGATGGTGGGCTGGATGCAGCCACACCCGCAGCATCGTCTGGATCCCTGTGGAGGCTTTTTGATGATCATCCCCCGGCACAAGTCCTCCAGAGAGTGCTGATGCTGGAAGCTCCTCCTCATATCGTATCTTAGTTCATTTTCTGGGTATCCAAGCTAGGCCTTGATCTTCTGCATAGAAACAAACAGACCCTTTGCCCACACTTTGACATGCCCTCTATACCACTGTGCAGAACTCATTGTAGGTCAGCACACAGTAACTGCTTTTCTTTTTTTTTTTTTTTTATTAAGAGAAAGGAATATTATCAGAAAAGAGTACCTCCATAGCTGATCATCTGACACCCTTTAAGTGATCAACATTAAGGATATTTAAAGCATGCGTTGATCTTTGATTTACCAATAGTTTAATCCTATGAAGGAGTAATCCCCCTTTCTTTCTTTCTTTCTTTCTTTCTTTCTTTCTTTCGTTTTCTTTCTTTCTTTCTTTCTTTCGTTTTCTTTCTTTCTTTCGTTTTCTTTCTTTCTTTCTTTCTTTCTTTCTTTCTTTCTTTCTTTCTTTCTTTCTTTCTTTCTTTCTTTCTTTCTTTCTTTCTTTCTTTCTTCCTTCCTTCCTTCCTTCCTTCCTTCCTTCCTTCGTTCCTTCCTTCCTTCCTTCCTTCCTTCTTTCTTACTTTCTTTCTTTCTTTCTTTCTTAATTTTTAATCTACACTTACATGAAGAATACTATGTTTACTATGCTCTCCCCTATATCAGGTCCCCACTAACAACCACATTACGGTTACTGTCCATCAGCTTAGCAAAATGTTGTAGAGTCACTACTTGTCCTCTCTGTGTTGTGCAACCCACCCTCCCCTTTCTCCCTCCCCCCCCTGCATGCTAATCTTAATACCCCCCTTCTTCTCCCCCCCCTTATCCCTCCCTGCCCACCCATCCTCCCCAGTTCCTTTCCCTTTGGTACCTGTTAGTCCATTTTTGGGTTCTGTAATTCCGCTGCTGTTTTGTTCCTTCAGTTTTTCCTTTGTTCCTATACTCCTCAGATGAGTGAAATCATTTGGTATTTCTCTTTCTCCGCTTGGCTTATTTCACTGAGCATAATACTCTCCAGCTCCATCCATGTTGCTGCAAATGGTTGGATTTTTCCACTTCTTATGGCTGAGTAGTATTCCATTGTGTATATGTACCACATCTTCCTTATCCATTCATCTGCCTATGGACATTTAGGTTGCTTCCAATTCTTGGCTATTGTAAATAGTGCTGCGATAAACATAGGGGTGCACCTGTCTTTCTCAAACTTGATTGCTGCGTTCTTAGGGTAAATTCCTAGGAGTGGAATTCCTGGGTCAAATGGTAGGTCTGTTTTGAGCATTTTGATGAACCTCCATACTGCTTTCCACAATGGTTGAACTAATTTACATTCCCACCAGCAGTGTAGGAGGGTTCCCCTTTCTCCACAGCCTCGCCAACATTTGTTGTTGTTTGTCTTTTGGATGGCAGCTATCCTTACTGGTGTGAGGTGATACCTCATTGTAGTTTTAATTTGCATTTCTCTGATAATTAGCGATGTGGAGCATCTTTTCATGTGTCTGTTGGCCATCTGTATTTCTTTTTTAGAGAACTGTTCAGTTCTTCTGCCCATTTTTTAATTGAGTTATTTGTTTTTTGTTTGTTGAGGCATGTGAGCTCGTTATATATTCTGGACGTCAAGCCTTTATCAGATCTGTCATTTTCAAATATATTCTCCCATACTGTAGGGTTCCTTTTTGTTCTATTGATGGTGTCTTTCGCTGTACAGAAGCTTTTCAGCTTAATGTAGTCCCACTTGCTCATTTTTGCTGTTGTTTTCCTTGCCCGGGGAGATATGTTCAAGAAGAGGTCACTCATGTTTATGTCTAAGAAGTTTTTGCCTAGGTTTTTTTCCAAGAGTTTAATGGTTTAATGACTTACATTCAGGTCTTTGATCCATTTTGAGTTTACCTTTGTATATGGGGTGAGACAATGGTCCAGTTTCATTCTCCTACATGTAGCTGTCCAGTTTTGCCAGCACGATCTGTTGAAGAGACTGTCATTTTGCCATTGTATGTCCATGGCTCCTTTATCAAATATTAATTGACCATATATGTTTGGGTTAATGTCTGGAGTCTCTAATCTGTTCCACTGGTCTGTGGCTCTGTTCTTGTGCCAGTACCAAATTGTCTTGATTACTATGGCTTTGTAGTAGAGCTTGAAGTTGGGGAGTGTGATCCCCCCTACTTTATTCTTCTTTTTCAGGATTGCTTTGGCTATTCGGGGTCTTTGGTGTTTCCATATGAATTTTTGAATTATTTGTTCCAATTCATTGAAGAATGTTGCTGGTAGTTTCATAGGGATTGCATCAAATCTGTATATTGCTTTAGGCAGGATGGCCATTTTGACGATATTAATTCTTCCTAGCCATGAGCATGGGATGAGTTTCCATTTATTAGTGTCCCCTTTAATTTCTCTTAAGAGTGACTTGTAGTTTTCAGAGTATAAGTCTTTCACTTCTTTGGTTAGGTTTATTTCTAGGTATTTTATTCTTTTTGATGCAATGGTGAATGGAATTGTTTTCCTGATTTCTCTTTCTATTGATTCATTGTTAGTGTATAGGAAAGCTACAGATTTCTGTGTGTTAATTTTGTATCCTGCAACTTTGCTATATTCCGATATCAGTTCTAGTAGTTTTGGAGTGGAGTCTTTAGGGTTTTTTATGTACAGTATCATATCATCTGCAAATAGTGACAGTTTAACTTCTTCTTTACCAATCTGGATTCCTTGTATTTCTTTGTTTTGTCTGATTGCCATGGCTAGGACCTCCAGTACTATGTTAAATAACAGTGGGGAGAGTGGGCATCCCTGTCTGGTTCCTGATCTCAGAGGAAATGCTTTCAGCTTCTCACTGTTCAGTATAATGCTGGCTGTGGGTTTATCATATATGGCCTTTATTATGTTGAGGTACTTGCCCTCTATTCCCATTTTGCTGAGAGTTTTTATCATGAATGGATGTTGGATTTTGTCAAATGCTTTTTCAGCATCTATGGAGATGATCATGTGGTTTTTGTCTTTCTTTTTGTTGATGTGGTGGATGATGTTGATGGATTTTCGAATGTTGTACCATCCTTGCATCCCTGGGATGAACCCCACTTGGTCATGGTGTATGATCCTTTTGATATACTGTTGAATTCTGTTTGCTAATATTTTATTGAGTATTTTTGCATGTACATTCATCAGAGATATTGGTCTGTAATTTTTTTTTTTGGTGGGGTCTTTGCCTGGTTTTGTTATTAGGGTGTTGTTGGCTTCATAGAATGAGTTTGGGAGTATTCCCTCTTCTTCTATTTTGTGGAACACTTTAAGGAGAATGGGTATTATGTCTTCTCTGTGTGTCTGATAAAATTCCGAAGTAAATCCGTCCGGCCCCGGGGTTTGTTCTTGGGTAGTTTTTTGATTACCGTTTCAATTTCTTTGCTCGTAATTGGTTTGTTTAACTTTTGTGTTTCTTCCTTGGTCAGTCTTGGGAGGTTGTATTTTTCTAGGAAGTTGTCCATTTCTTCTAGGGTTTCCAGCTTGTTGGCATATAGGTTTTCATAGTAGTCTTTAATAATTCTTTGTATTTCTGTGGAGTCTGTCGTGATTTTTCCATTCTCATTTCTGATTATGTTGATTTGTGTTGATTCTCTTTTTCTCTTAATAAGTTGGGCTAGAGACTTATCTATTTTGTTTATTTTCTCAAAGAACCAGCTCTTGGTTTCATTGATTTTTGCTATTGTTTTTTTCTTCTCAATTTTGTTTATTTCTTCTCTGATCTTTATTATGTCCCTCCTTCTGCTGACTTTAGGCCTCATTTGTTCTTCTTTTTCCAGTTTTGATAATTGTGATGTTAGACTATTCATTTGGGATTGTTATCCTTCTTCAAGTGTGCCTGGATTGCTATATACTTTCCTCTTAAGACTGCTTTCGCTGCGTCCCACAGAAGTTGGGGCTTAGTGTTGTTGTCGTCATTTGTTTCTATATATTCCTTGATCTCTATTTTGATTTGTTCATTGATCCATTGATTATTTAGTAGCATGTTGTTAAGCCTCCATGTGTTTGTGAGCCTTTTTGTTTTCTATGTAGAATTTATTTCTAGTTTTACACCTTTGTGTTCTGAAAAATTGGTTGGTAGAATTTCAATATTTTGGAATTTACTGAGGCTCTTTTTGTGAGCTAGTATGTGGTCTATTCTGGAGAATGTTCCATGTGCACTTGAGAAGAATGTATATCCTGTTGCTTTTGGATGTAGAGTTCTATAGATGTCTATTAGGTCCATCTATTCTAGTGTGTTGTTCAGTGCCTGTGTGTCCTTACTTATTTTCTGCCCGGTGGATCTATCCTTTGGGGTGAGGGGTGTGTTGAAGTCTCCTACAATGAATGCATTGCAGTCTATTTTCCTCTTTAGTTCTGTTAGTATTTGCTTCACATATGCTGGTGCTCCTGTATTGGGTGCATATATATTTAGAATGGTTATATCCTCTTGTTGGACTGAGCCCTTTATCATTATGTAGTATCCTTCTTTATCTCTTGTTACTTTCTTTGTTTTGAAGTCTATTTTGTCTGATATTAGTACTGCAACCCCTGCTTTCTTCTCACTGTTGTTTGCCTGAAATATGTTTTTCCATCCCTTGACTTTTAGTCTATGCTTATCTTTGGGTTTCAGGTGAGTTTCTTGTAAGCAGCATATAGATGGGTCTTGCTTTTTTATCCATTCTATTACTCTATGTCTTTTGATTGGTGCATTAAGTCCATTTGCATTTAGGGTGACTATTGATAGATATGTACTTATTGCCATTGCAGGCTTTTGATTCGTGGTTACCAAAGGTTTAAGGTTAGCTTCTTTAGTATCTTACTGCCTAACTTAGCTTGCTTATTGAGCTGTTATATACACTGTTTGGAGATTCTTTTCTTCTCTCCCTTCTTGTTCCTCCTCCTCCATTCTTCATATGTTGTGTGTTTTGTTCTGTGCTCTTTTTAGGGGTGCTCCCATCTAGAGCAGTCCCTGTAGGATGCCCTGTAGCGGTGGTTTGTGGGAAGCAAATTCCCTCAGCTTTTGCTTGTCTGGAAATTGTTTAATCCCGCCATCATATTTAAATGGTAGTCGTGCTGGATATAGTATCCTTGGTTCAAGGCCCTTCTGTTTCATTGCATTAAGTATATCATGCCATTCTCTTCTGGCCTGTAGGGTTTCTGTCGAGAAATCTGATGTTAGCCTGATGGGTTTTCCTTTATAGGTGACCTTTTTCTCTCTAGCTGCCTTTAAAACTCTTTCCTTGTCCTTGATCCTTGCCATTTTAATTACTATGTGTCTTGGTGTTGTCTTCCTTGGATCCTTTCTGTTGGGGGTTCTGTGTAATTCCATGGTCTTTTTGATTATTTCCTCCCCCAGTTTGGGGAAGTTTTCAGCAATTATTTCTTCAAAGAGACTTTCTATCCCTTTTCCTCTTTCTTCTTCTTCTGGTATCCCTATAATACGAATATTATTCCTTTTGGCTTGGTCACATAGTTCTCTTAGTGTTGTTTCATTCCTGGAGATCCTTTTATCTCTCTGTATGTCAGCTTCTATATGTTCCTGTTCTCTGGCTTCTATTCCTTCAATGGCCTCTTGCATCTTATCCATTCTGCTCATAAATCCTTCCAGGGATTGTTTCACTTCTGTGATCTCCTTCCTGACATCTGTGATCTCCTTCTGGACTTCATCCCATTGCTCTTGCATTTTCCTCTGCATCTCATCCCATTGCTCTTGCATTTTTCTCTGCATCTCTGTCAGCATGTTCATGATTTTTATTTTGAATTCTTTTTCAGGAGGACTGGTTAGGTCTGTCTCCTTCTCAGGTGTTGTCTCTGTGATCTTTGTCTGCCTGTAGTTTTGCCTTTTCATGGTGATAGAGATAGTTTGCAGAGCTGGTCCCACTGGTCCCGCAGGGAAAAATGCAGGATAATCTTTGTCCTCAGGTGCCGGTCCCAGGCACCCGCTCACCAGTCCCACCGCCCTGCCTCACTAGCACCGGGGTCCCTATCCCTTTAAGGCTTCCAAAAAGCACTCGCCAAAAAGAGAAAAAAAAAACAAAGGGGAAAAATGCGCGATTTCCTCCGTCCTCAGGCGCCAGTCTCAGGCACCCGCCCACCGGTCCCACAGGGAAAAATGCGGGATATTCTTTGTCCTCAGGCGCCGGTCCCAGGCACCTGCTCACCGGTCCCGCCACCCTGCCTCCCTAGCAACGGGGTCCCTGTCCCTTTAAGGCTTCCAAAAAGCACTCGCCGAAAAAAAAACTGCTCCGGTTTCTTTCCACCCGCCGGGAGCTGGAGGGAGGGGCACTCGGGTCCCACCGGGCTGGGGCTTGTATCTTACCCCCTTCGCAAGGCACTGGGTTCTTGCAGGTGTGGATGTGGTCTGGATGTTGTCCTGTGTCCTGTGGTCTCTATTTTAGGAAGATTTTTCTTTGTTATATTTTCATAGATCTATGTGTTTTTGGGAGGAGATTTCCACTGCTCTACTCACGCCACCACCCTCAAATGTTCAATTTTTACAAGCGCTTGTCTTTAAATTAATTTTTATTAATACCATCCGGAGGTAGAAAAATATTTTTCATTTACACACTTGGCACACAAACATACATATTGAGATGTAACGACTACAGTTGGCAACACTTTTCATAAAAGCACATATAGACAGACAGATAAACTGATACAAAGATTTGAGTTACTACTATTCAAATGCTTTCTTTCTTTTTATCTTATTTGATTAAAGGTATCAATTTTCAAGAATACACTCTAAGGGTGAGTAGTTTACATAACTGGGTTAAGGTTTAGATGGCCCCAGACTAACAGGGCTGATGAAGGCTCTGAAGTGATAGGGACTGTGTGTGTCCAGGGGGCTGGAAATGGAATGCAAGTACAATTCTAGCTCCAGTCATTTAAAGCCAGGCTGTATTGCAGAAGATAAATTTCTTCCATTTCAGGAAGTCTAGTTTAAAAATCTCTCAATTTTTGAAGATACTGAACTCAATAAGAATAGATTTCCACCAAAATAATTTAGAAAAATTAGTTCCATATTGTAGTCTACGGGATTTTTGACCATTTCCCTTCTTTGCATCAAAATATAATTAGCTGCATAATCTAATTATACTGTATACTTCTCTCAGGGGCCAAGCCTTTTTATTCAAAGACTAAAGACTGGTAGCCAGTGTTAATTGTCTTTTAAGTGGCTAACGGGTGTTCAGATGCATTTTATGAGATAAAGAGTACAGCATTTAGTCAGGAATAAGACCAATCTCTTACCTTGTAGTGGTGGGCATCAGGTTCTGTGAAACTGGTGAAGTTAGAAGAGAGTTAGGAACGCCCCCTGCCTCACTCAGAGGCCAGGGCAGCCTGAAGAAGCAGGCTGGAAGTCAGAGAGACAGAGAGACACTCCTCACGGATACCCAGTCGGGCTGTCAGGGTCTGATTCCAGACACGCGGGCCTTTGAGAAGCCGCTGAAGTGCAGCCTCAGCCTAGACTCTCGCAGGTGCCCACAGCTTTCCTCAGTCCCTTGCATCTGAGGAGATGCCTCTGAAGGGGAATCCTGGCCTCCACTCAGGTGACTTTCCCGGCTCCCAAGGGAGATGGGGGATCCACTGAGGGAGACGCAGGGGAGCCTGTCACTCGAGACTGAGATCGGCAGCTGGGCTAGTCCCATTTAAGTGGCTGACGAGCACCCCATGCTGTGTGCCACAGACGGCTTCCTTCTATAAGGACAGCAAAAGAAAAAGCAGGCTTGGATGCTGATACTCACCTCCAGTTATCCCGGACGAGCCCCCAAAGATGATGCCGGGTTCTTGTTTGCGGATCTGATAAATGAACTTAGCAAACAGTCAAGGTAGGAGAGCTAAGGGGAGGCTTTTATTTAGAGATACAGTGAGAGGACAGACAGCTCCTGGCTCACACCAGGAGGGGACAAGAGAGCCCTGTGCACATAATTTTGACAAATTGTAGGGCTGTTTAACATTCCTTGAGGAAATACTTTCTATTGGAATCCTTCTGAAGGAGCTTGTAAATTTAAGGAGGATACAGTAAAAGCAAACTTTTCCCTAAAGGAATTGTAAAAAAACAATCTTCAAGATCAATGAAAACCATGTCCCAGTCTTTTGGAATCATAGCTGGAGAAGGGAGGCCTTCTTGTAAAGGACCCATAGGTTTAAGGACTGCATTAATTTGTCTTAAGTAATGTAAGAGTTTCCATTTTCTGGACTCTGTTTTATAACAAATACAGGGGAATTCCATGGGCTTGTGGAAAATTCTAACTGAAGCTGTTCTTGAACTAATGTGTGTAAGGCTGCCGGTTTTTCTTTATTGAGGGGCCATTGATCCACCCAAACAGGTACAGGGATAATGATCCCCTGTCTGTGAGCCTTTTTGAAATCTCTTAATACATTACTCCAATCAGCTTGTCTGAGGGTTCCTGTGGCAGCAACCAGTAGCAATTTTTATTAATGTATTTGTGAAGTTGAGCAAAGTCTTTTTTAGAAGTTTTCGCTCCTGAGTTTTTTAGGAGGGCACAGAATAGTTTTAAGTAATCCTCCGGTTATCTGCTTTAGTTTCATGTTGGCCCATTATAGTGTTCCTGGCGTCTCGACCCTGTCCCTACGTATGCTTTCCTGGGAGTCTTACCGGATCGGGGATCTTTGGAGCTTCTCTGCTCTGAGTTTCAGTGTCCCTGTTCTGGTGCCACTTGTCGGTCCCTTCCTGCCTGACCCGCAGACAAGGGGGCAGATGCGATGAGATATCGAAGATCTGAAAGGACCAGTCAGGGGACTCAAGGTGTAACAGTGCAAGAGTGGTGTTGAGCGGGCACCCTTCCTGTTTATTGAGCAAATACATGTTAACAACAATAGAGTTCTGTGTGGGGGACTTAATAGACAACCATTAACTAACTCTAAACTTAATCCTTCACAGTCTCCAGTTTCCTGGGGCGCTACGCCATACAAGGTATTGAAACAATAGCAAGGGCAATTAGGTCACAGAAACTGTTTTGGTCTTGTTTGTTCTGTTCCTGATCACTTATCAGGAATTACAGGAAAAATAATCAAGTCTTATATGATTATACGTTTGATTTCTATGCTTGATTTCTATATTAATCCCACAGGAACCATCTCAGCCATCCTCTGCCTCATGGTCCAGCCAACACCTTCTTTTGAGCTTAGCGCCTTCTTGCCCATCAGCCCTGGGCTCTGAGCTCCCAGATTTGTTAGAATGATTCCCCCAGAGGTAACTGGCCCCCGTCAACCACCTGGTCGATCTGCACGGCAGGCCGGCACACCCGCCTGTCTGGGCTTCTACAGGAGCAGCGCGCTGGGAACTCTGGAGGAGGGGCCCCATCTTCCCAGAGCTGGAGGAGGGCAGCGCAAGGTCGCCCAGGGCACGAAGATGCAAAACCCGCGCGAGTGCTTCAAGGCTGCACGGCAGCAGTCCCCAGGTACCATGGGCCGGGAGAAGGCCTGCAGCAGGGCCTCTTGGATGTGCAGGCCCTGGGCTGAGCGCGTGCAGACCCCACCTCTGTGGCTTTCCAGAGAACCACTTCCTAGATGAGCAGTTGAAACTCGTCAGCATGGGCGACCACCTAACTAGCCTCGCTGGCTGGCTGGGCCCTGGCTGGGCTGGGCTGGGTGAGGATTTCTTCCACAGGCTCACCCTATAGCAGGACAAAGAGCCGCCAGAGACCGGCAGCCTCTGAGGCGCCCCTCCGGCACCCCTTGGTGTCAGGGCTTCTGTAGGAGTCACCCCCTGCAGCCGCTGGGCAGCTCCTTGACTATCCTGGAGCTCTCTCCCAAGCCAGACGGAAACTATAAAGCTTATTGCCACAAAAATAAATAGATAGGCTGATAGACAAATAGATAAGTAAAATAAAATAGGGAGAGAATCCTGGATTATCCAGAGGGCCCAATGTAATCACAGGGTTCCTAAACGAGGAAAAGGGCAGGACACAGAAGAGAGAAAACTAGAGAGGCACTGTAGAAAGGACTTGGTTTAATGGTGCTGGCTTTGAAGATGGAAGACTAGGGCCATGAGCAAAGGAAAGAGGATGCTCTAGAAGCCAGAAATGGATTCTCACCTGGAGTCTCCAGATAGGAGTGTGCCCTGCTGACACCTTGCTCTTAGCGCAGTGAGATTTGTGAGATGTCTCACCTACAGAGTTGTAAAATAACAAATTTGTATTAAGCCATTAATTTTGTGGTAACTATAATAGCTTACATCTTAAATTTTAGTTCTCTTTTATATCTATGGTTTTCTTACTTTTTGTTGCAGCCATATCCATATATACCATTTTTAAAATTCTGTTTTTCTTCATTACTGCCCATAATTGTTTTCTTGAATTTTTTCTGCTTTTGAACTTGGGCCAATTACTTAATTCTTCAGAGCCTTAGTTTCTGTAACTTGAAGTTAATAACACCTCCTTTCTATGTTGCTAGAACATTAGAGATGTTTTAAAGCACCTGGTACACAGAAGGTTTTTAGCAAGTCATTATTGTTGTGTAAGTACTGAATGCTCTTGGTTACTTCATGATCACAGTCCCGATACTATTGCTTACATTTTGAATGTACACTACATACCTAAGTTCAGGCTGCTATAATAAAGTGCCATAGTTCGGATGGCTTACAAACAATAGACAATTTATTCATTCCAGTTCTGTAGGCACGCAAGTCCAAGACCAAGGTTTTGGCGGATCAGGTGAGAGCCCAGTTCTGCATTAAAAGGGACTATCCCATTCCTGAGGGCTCCCCGCTCATCACCTGATCACCTCCCGAGGGCTCCACCTTCAAACAGCATGACATTGGGGGTTAAGTTTCAACATATCAACTTTGCATGAGGTAGGAGTGCACAGATATTCAGTCTGTGGCTCTACAAGTTCACATTTGCTTGTCATTTGCGCGAATGGGAAATACGTCTCTCCTTTGTATGCTTATGAAACAACCCTGGTTGCTTGGCCTTGGAAAAAAAGGGATCTTCCTTTAATTTTCTCTAAAACCAGAACTAGAGTTCTTTTCAGAGCCAGGCAACCAGGAATATGTCTTCAAGAGGCAGTCCTTACAGTGGAGAATTTAAGATTTCAACCATAGGCGATAGAACTTGATAAAATCCTAGACATCACCTGTAACCTCATCAATAAAAATTTGGAACTGCCCAAATTAGACATTTGAGACCAACTAGCAAATTATTAAGTAGATGAGAGAGGCTGCAACCGTAACTTTTAGATGTTTTAAGATGTTTTGGGGGAGATTGAAATACCATTTTTTAACCTGCTACTGCAATTTGGCCATGACCAGAGGCAGCATTACCAGTTATGCCCTCAGAGTGAGGCTGAGTGATATACATGGGAAGAAGCTGGGCTATTGGTTATGGTCAACTTTGGGCAAATGGGGCATTTGACAGGGGAGTTTTTGTTGGAAACTGGATGAAATGAGAGTTCCTGTGGCCAGGATTCTCACCTGGCCCTGGTTGACTAGCTCATTGCACACCTGTGGGCAATACGTTACTGTTGACTCTATATAAAGAGCTCTGCCCAGTGCTCTGGGTGTGACATGGTAGCATGGCTGCAAGGCTACAGGAGAGCAGAGCAGAGGCTTGAGTGGCGGCAGCACCGAGGACAGAGGCTCAGAAGACAGCTGTGTGGGACAACTGTGCAGAGAGGCCCAGAGGATGTCTGTGTGGACAGAGGGGCCCTGAGGACGGCTGTTCAGACAGAGGAGCCCAGAGACAGAGACCGGTTTGCTGCATGCAGACTTACTGAGTGAACAGGATTTTAGTGACTGACCTGCCACCTGGAAATAAAGTTGGGCATAACTCTTTCACCCTAAGAACGTTTTGCTGTCCATTTCTTTGGTCACATTGAATCCATAGCAAACTTGCCTGGGGCTGAAACCCATTGGCAAGGCAGGAACCCTACTCAATATGAAGTCATTACCAGGGCCCCAATGCCAAAGGGTAAGCTGGTTAATTCAACATCCCATGATGGCTAAGAACTGGCAATAATCATTACTTGGGTTACTTGGTCCTGCTGGGTCCCAGCTGTGAGCTTCTTTGGATCAAAGTTACCCTCACAGGCAGGCTGTGGTTAAACAGGCTCTTTAACCTCTGTCTCCAGAAATTCTGTGATCCTGGTCCAAGAGATTGAGTAGGGAACCTATAACTTCCTTTTTTAAAACACAAGAATACAATTTAAAAACACTTTTTGCTTTGAAGTAATTCACAGGAAGCTGCAGAGATAGTACAGAGAGGTCCCCTGTACCTTTTACTCAGTGTCCCTAATGGTTACATTTTACATAAATACAGTAAAATAGCAAAACAAGGACATTAATAATGGTACAATATGAATACATATCTACCTCATTTTTATTTAAAAAGTTTTAATTGTGGTATAATATATATATATAACATAAAATTTACCATCTTAAGCATTTTTAGTTGAACAGTTCAGTAGAGTTAAGTACATTCACATTGTTACACAACCAATCTCCATACTATTTCATCTTGCAAAACTGAAACTTTGTACCCATTAAACTCCCTCCAGCCCCTGGAAACCACCCTTGTACTTTGTTTCTGTGAATTTTATAGGTGCCTCATATAAATAGAATCAGACAATATTTGTCTTTTGCGACTGTTTGAATTCACTTAGCATAGTGAATTAAAATTCTGTATATGTAAAAATACGCTAGGGATGTCATAACCAAGTACAACAGACTGGTGGCTTAGACAACAGACATTTATTTTCTCACAGTTTGGAGGCTAAAATGACAAGAGCAACATGTTAGTGGGCTTGGCTTCTTCTGTGTCCCCAAAATCATCCATGCTCTAGCATGTATCAGAATCTCTTTCCTTTTTAAAGATGAATAATATTCCATGGTATATATAAAACACATTTGATTTATCATTCATCAGTCAATGGACACTTGGATTGCTTCCACCTTTTGGCTATTGTGAATAATGCTGCTATGAACATGGGTGTACACATATCATTTAGAGACCCTGATTTCAATTATTTGGGATATTGTTAGCAGCTGAATTGTGTCCTCCTCAAATTCATATGTTAAAGTCCTAACCCCCAGTATCTCAGAATGTGACTGTATTTGAAGATAAGTCCTCTAAGAGATGATTAAATTAAATTGAGGCCATTGGACTATTAGGACAAGTCCTAATCCAATCTGACTGGTTTCCTTATAAAAAGAAAATTTGAACACACTGAGACACACTGTGGCTGCATGCAGGTACAGGGAGACTACCATGTGAAGGGGGACCATCTGCAAGCCAGAGAGGCCTCCAGAAGAAGCCAAACCCACTAACATGTTGCTCTTGTCATTTAGCCTCCAAAATTGTGAGAAAATAAATGTCTGTTGTCTAAGCCACCAGTCTGTTGTACTTGGTTATGGCATCCTTAGTGTATTTTTACACATACAGGATTGGATTCTGTACAGAAGGGGAAGTGCTAGTCCAGGTATTCCAGAAGTGCAATTGCTGGATCATATGGTGATAAAATTTTTAGTTTTTGAGAAACCATGATACTGTTTTCCATATCAGCTATACCATTTTACATTTCCACCAACAGTGTACAAGGTTCCAATTTCCCTCACCAACACTTGTTATTTTCTGTTTTTAGTGGTGGTGTTTTTAAAGAGTAGTCATCCTGTGGAGAAAAGGGAATCTTGCTATGCTGTTGGTGGGAATGTAAATTGGTGCAGCCATGGTGGAAAGTACTATGGAGGTTCCTCAGAAAACTAAAATTAGAAATATCATTCTACCAAGTAATCTTATTTCTAGGAATTTACCCAAAGAAAACAAAATCCCTGATTTGAAAAGATATGTACACCCTTATGTTTACTGCCATATTATTTACAATAGCCAAGATATGGAAGCAACCAAAGTACCCAATAATAGATGAATGGATAAAGAAGTGGTACCTATACATAATGGAATATTATTAAGCCATAAAAAAGAAAGAAATCCTGCTATTTGTGACAACATGATGGATCCAGAGGGTATTATGCTAAGTAAAATGAACCAGGTGGAGAAAGACAAATACCATATGATTTCACTTACATGTGGAATCTAAAAACAAAACAAAACAAAATGAACAAAATATCAATTTAGACTCATAGTCACTGAGAAGTGACTGGTGGTAACTATTGGGGAGGGATTGGGATGAGTGAGGGGGATAAAAAAGGCTAAAAATTTCTCAAGTAATAATATAAATTGATCACAGGGATGGTAGTTGTAACTCTGGGGAGAGGAAATCCTGGGGCAAAATACCTCTAAGACTGAAATCCGTCAAAAGGAGAAATAAAGTTTAAAACCCACTTATTGCTTACAAACTGCGGTCTGGGGCCATTTCTCTTCCCTGCTCTGGCAGAAGCAAGCAAGACCTCCCCCCAGCCTCTCAGGTTCAGATATGCCCTGGGTAGTCCAGATAATTGCCCACTGATATGGAGATGAACTACCTTTCTCCACCCCTTAGGAACGCCTGTTGATATGCAGATGCACTAAAGCCGGGTGAGAGATCTGGAAATATTACAATTTTATCCACAGTAGTACAGCATGGAGAATATAGCCAGTGATTCTGTAACATCTTTCTGTTGACAGATAGTAACTGCACTAGTTGGGGTGAAGATTTCATGATGTGGGTAACTGTTGAACCACTGTTTTATATTTGAAACTGATATAAATAATTGAAACCAATATAAGATTGTATATCAACTATACTTCAACTTAAAAGAATATGCTTCATCACAAAATTTCCCTGCAAACTTCCACCAGCCAAGAGGACCCCACTGGCCAATTGAAAAACTCCCCTTGGAGACGTAGACCAGACATTTCCATTCCATTAGAGGGACTGGAAAGTGGGGCAGGGGAGGTTTATCCATAGCTTTGAAACCTAGCTTCTAAACCTTCATTTACCTGGGCTGGTTAGAATGTTTCTGGGAACACTTCTACAGTGTCTGGCTTAACACAGTCTCATCTTTTAGGTGTCAGAGTTTTGCTCTCCCTACTCTTCACCTCCATATTGCAGCACTGGCACTGGGACAGAAGTCACCAAAGTGACAAGATACCATGCGTGGCAGTGTGAGTCACAGGTCGCTGAGCTCTAGCAGGTTTTCATTTCTTGAACTCGACTTTCTTGCCAACTACTGACTGTTACTATGAGGAAAAACAACAAACGAAATACTGGTGTTGAAGCAGGGGGGAGGGAGAGGACTATTAGGCCAGTGGGAACTCATGGAGGTTCCCATTGAGGCAGGTGGTAGTGGGACAAAGCCCTTATGTCTCAAAGAAAAACCCAAGCAAACTCAGCCACTTAGTTAGCTAGACCTCAGCTGTTCTGACTGGTTGGGCTCTAGGCAAATGAAGCATTGTACTTTCAGCCAATCAGGAGTGAGTTGTGATATCATCAGGGGGGTGGGACTTTCTTCTCTGAGGAGGCAATATAAACCCCAGACACCACAACTCTACCTGCTTCTGGTCTTGGAACCCCTCTTACTAGCAGGAGCTCTTGCTTTTTCACTTATTAAAAGCTTTGCTGGTTGCTGTGTACTGTGGTCTGCTGGCTTCATTCTTCATCGCCTGAGACACGGATCCTGGGCAAAAACAGCATTCTGGCTGCTAACATCATCTGCCTCAAAATTCCCTGGAGACCAAGGGTGCTTGTTAATAATGCTGATCTTTGGTCCACACCCTAGATCTTGGACTCAGAACCTTTAGAGAGACGCTGGGGAACTTGCCTGTAAACATTCAATATGACAACCCGGCCCCCTGAGATCCATTCACAGCCCCCAAGGAGCATGATACCCACCCCACTTAGAGAACCTATTTTTCTTTCCCAGATTCCATTTCTTTTATTCATGCTTTCCTTTTCATTGGTATTCAGTGGTCAGTTGTGCTTATCTGACAGTCTCTGGAAACTTCTACTTTTGAGCAACAAAGCTTTGGAGGGCAGGATTTAAGAATAAGCTTTCAACTTGTAAAGCTGCCAATGGCAGAAAGTTCACTGGATTTGGGACACTTCATTTCTTTTCCAAGTTTTGGTTTAGCAACTTTATTTCCTTATGGGGAGTAAGGGCATTAAAAGAGACTGAAACCACCTCTTCGAGCACTGAAAGTTTCAAATGTTTGTGACACAAAAGTGGGCTGGGGATGCAAATAAGTAGCTCAGCACAGCTGCTTCTTTGATCACTATGATCAAAATGACATTATTTCAGTCGCATTCTGG
This sequence comes from Manis javanica, assembly GCF_040802235.1. Lineage (NCBI taxonomy): Eukaryota > Metazoa > Chordata > Mammalia > Pholidota > Manidae > Manis > Manis javanica. Next base: position 55,690,628 of record NC_133167.1, read on the forward strand.
ATTCCCATGGCTTTGTCAGTGACTCGTTCATTACAAACAAGAAAAAAAACACTTCCCAAGGCTTCTTCAGTGCTGCCAAATTCACTGTTACCATTATATTGAACACCGAAAAGATGGAAATGAGTTCATTAACTTACATGGCCATTTAGATATGAAAAATACTTTTCAAATCTAAAATTTTTACTGGGCTACCAGACCTAGAACTTCTTGTACATGTTACCATTTGATGGTGGGTCCTGGAGGAAGTGGCACGGGAGTGGTTTGCAGGCATACATCTACCCACTGCACACAGTCTTCCAGAAAAATCCCACATGCAATAAACACAAGAAAATATGCAGATTTGTAAAAATAACAAAAACAGATCAATGACTGCCCAGAGGTGGAGGATGGGGGCAGGAGAGAGGGATTATGAAGGGGCAGAGGAAAGGTTTGTTGGGGGTATGTTCACTGTTGTGATTGTGCTGATGGTGCTGAGAGTGTATGTCAAAACCTATCATGTTGCACAGCTCCAATGTGTAAAGTTTTTTGTGTCAATTATACCTCAAAAAGCTTTGAAAATAAGCTTGAAACGACTGAAAAAAAGTTCCTAGCAACCATATTATTTCCTAAAGAAGTAACTGGATGAAGATAATTAAGGAAGCTGGGGAGTGGGTGCTTAAGATAAAAGATAGCTTTAGCATTATTCTCTCTCTACGAGTATTAAGCTTTTGCTTACCTAATGAACTAAAAGGAACAGGTGGAACTCAGGATTATGCATTTTCTGAAAACTCACTATTCCTCTCTCCACAACTGCCCTAATTTATATTTAGAAGGAATGAGAGAAACAAAATTTGCAGAAAATAAACATTCTTGTTTTGTTTTTTTACTACCAATCTGGACAGACCAAGGAAACTAGTAATAATTATGATGTAACTTTTAATCCATGAGTATTTAGTATTGTTCCATAGGAGGCTAAATGCAGAGGTTTCAGTATGGATGTCACCTTGTAACTATGACGACACAGTGCAAAAGAACAGACCTGTATCTGTGCCCCTCACTGTGTCAGGAACAGAAGGAAGAACATAAATCAAGGCAGATACTTGTTTGGTAAAACAAAACACTGCATAGAACTGACACATAACTGCCACCTGTGAGCTACCTTGATCATGGGGCTTCGTTTGCTTCAAATGTTGGGCATGCGGTTGATCATAGCAATTTTTAAGTAATTCATATTCTTTAGATTTTCTTCTGGAAGAATTAAAAAGCTGAACCTTTCTTAATTTGCCATTTTCTCTAATAGTGAAGTCTGCAATAAAGGTCTTATAATTCAGTCACAAATGTATAGTCTCACAATTATGTCCTAAATAAAGTCAGGCTTAACCCAATGTACAGTTTAAATGTACCAATTTTACAAAAGAAATTCAATTATAGCTCAGAAGATCTAATCCTGGTTAGATAAAGAGTTTTTCTGAATTACTGGGAGGCTTTTCGAAAAAACAAAATGAAAAAAACCAATCACATTTTAATATTAGCCTCAATTATATTTTTTCCATCTTTCCCCCAAAAGAACATTTCTATAGAACAAAATAGATTCATAATTGTTTAATTAGATATTTTGTATATCCTGAACATAACGGTTCCCATAGAAATATTTTGTACACGAACTTTATTTAGTGTGCCACATTTATAATACACTGAGCAAAGTGCAAACATTTATCACAACAGCCCCTGGTGTGGGAGCTCTGCTCCCACGAACACCTCATAGGATGACAGAGAACAAGATTAGACAAGAAGGATAATTAAAGTCCACAAGGTAGTAACAAAAATGGACATTAGATTACGAACTCTTCTCCAGTCAGTTATAACCAGAACTAAGCCAGTTTTCCTGGTTTCCTCTTTAGCTCTGGCCCCCAGCGCTCTTTGGGGCAGGATCTAATGACTGATACTAGGACTGCTGCAAGGCGTGGGCCAGAATAAGGAGCAAAAGGTTTGGAGTATCAACAATCTAGCATCCCTTATATTGAAAACCTCTTGGTTTCTTTTACCCAGAAAATACATTTGTTAATCTTTGTGTTACATATAGTTGACATGTAGTATTAAAAGGTATCTGAAATGAGGTTTATTTTTACAATTGCCTGGAAATTATGGGGTATTTTAATGTAACCCAGGGAAAATAATGAGTTAATTTAAAATATAACGGCAAAATCTGAGAGTAAATTTGCACACTAGGTGGGAGTATATGGAAGCGTAAGGCTTTCTGGCCGGCCTCTACTCAAATGCTGGTGTGTGCCATTAATCTGTTCAGTGTAGCCACATCCACAGGACCATGGTCACTTATCAATGCTTTCCTTAATGACCAGCTCAAAAAGATGAGTGTGCTTATGAATAAATCATGGAGATGGTATAAGATATACTAGAGGATCTAGGATATCCTCCATCTTAGATTATTTTAGGGAAAAACAAGCAAGTGCCCTGAAATAAAAAGATTTATATAAAATTCTAAGAAGTCAGGTCTTATCAAGAATGATCTAATATTTATTTTATCCTTTTGCTGTTTAACATAGTTTCCAGTGCCCAAAATTATGCAGATGAAAATTCCCAACAGGATAAGCCTCACAATTCTATAGCCACCATGTCAATAAAAAATAAAAGGGAATGAGGGATAAAGCCATTGTATTTATAGGAATACTCTATTGGGAGATTTGTGAATCAGGTTTATGGCAGAATTATCTAAAACTTAATTGATCACTTGGAGTCTAATCATGATGCCTAAGTCTCAAAAGAGCTTCTAAATCTGGGATGTTATAAAATGTGGTGATTTTAATTAATTTGGCACTCTTTTCATTCTCCTCTTGAAATCCTAACCAGTTTCAGGTTAGCTCTGATCAACATTTACCTACCTGATTTGAAGCTTGAACTTATCAGCTAGCAGTTTCCTTCTTCTCAATCACAACCCAAATGCTAGGTACAGACAGAAGTTGCTTCTAAGATGCTTCCTCTATAAGCTGCCTGATAGTCACTTGACGCCTCACCTTCCTACTTCTCTTCCTGCAGTACCTTTACTTTGCAGAATTCTTATCTGTAGGCTAAGAATTTTGAGACCATTCAGGGAAGTTAGTTAAGTACAGAACTATTTAAAATGGTTCTGAAAGCTTTACCAATTGTAGGAGAACAGACATCTATGAGGAAGTCAATAGAATTCTAAGTTCCAATTTAAATTAAAGGCATGTATCTCAGGATGCAGATAAAAGGACATTACGATCAATGAGCAGATAAATGGTTAACTAGGGGAAATTTCAGCTACCACAGGGAAGCTGCCTGTAGATTTAAAATGGGAATGAAAGGCATTGAGAAGCCTAGGGAAGGTGAGGCTTAAGTGGAATATTTAGATCTGGCAATGGATTAGGGAGTTTACTTGAGAATGAAACTTCATTCTAAGCCCATGCATACTGTACAGACATACTATATGGACTCAGATAAAAATAAAAGGTTTGAGGTTCAGGATAGCTAAAATACTGCTCCACCTAGTGGAAACTGAGCTTTCCCTTATGCTCTTAGCAGTTTTGGTGTAAGTGTGGATTAGCCATTAGGAATGCTTTGCTGGGGAAAAATAACACTAAAGTCAACACCTCATAACAAATGTAAAAGATCAGTAACCTTGTTATCAGTCTAAAATAACACTTCAAATCTGATGGTAAGAAGCTAAGAATAAAAACAAGAATAAAATATATGTAATTTTATAATTGTCTAGGAAAATCTCTGAGTCTTTTTTTTAACTTAGAGGCATTTATAGTCATCTACGTGCAGAAACTCAGGGATACAATGCAAGTTTCCTACAAAAGCCTCTGTATAGTGGAGAAAAGAAACAAATCTTGAAGTATGCAAAAGACATACATTTCTGTCCACCCTCCAACCTTTTCGTTGGAATGGATAAATTACTTATTTTAACTTTTGTATCTCTGCTAATAGCAAGGTAAATACTTAATATGTGGTCATGTATCATACAGAATCATGTGATGAAAATACAAAATGCGATTTTGCATAGAACTCATTTACACAATGCAAATAAGCTAGTAGCATTCTTGCTTCTGTTCCCAGAGGGATTTCACTGGTGCCGATGGGTTAGCCATAGGATAGAGGTGTGGGTTACATTGTGCTGCACTCAAAAATAGTTATGTTTATAGTAACTCCTAAGCCTACACAGAAATTCCATGTGCTTTCTGTTATTTCCTTCCAAGGTTTTAACACTGATGCCAAGTGTTCAAATCAAATGCAGATACTGCCAAATAACAGGGCACACTGTGAGGTCAGGTGGAAGAGGGATGGTTTATTATCTGGACACAGGACAGGAACTTGATGAGCAATGTGAATACAAAGATCTACTCAGCACATCTTTTCTTTCTTGCCCTTTAGATATATGATACAGTAACCAATATATCAAAGCACATGTTGCTTACTTTTTAAAAATCCATTTAAGTCAGTCTCATAATTGTTCTGATCCCAGAAAGTGAATCATGCCATGATTCGAAAGAGCTGTCCTTCACATAAACCTATGAGCACACATTAAAAAAATGATTTATTATACATCTTTGCATTTCTTAAGGCATGAGCAATGGCGTACAGATGGAACAGGTTCAGAGAAGCATCACATTTTTTTTTGACAGGCCAGCACAAGTACACCACATCAAACAGACACATTCGACGTCTGAGCTGACCGACTGCCATGGCCAAGGAGCTCCTAAGATGAGGGGATGGTGCTTCCAGAAAAAGGACCAAATACATGGTTTACATGTCATGTTGCTTTAAACTCTCTGGATCAGCTTTAAGCACCAGTTGCAGTTTTTCTTTACAAACACTTCAGACTTTGGATTCTCTGCTCCTTTTATTCTGCTTTTTGAGGAGGGTGTGGATATTTTTTAAGGAATATGGTTGCAGCAAAACAGAAAGGATCCAAAAGTGGTTAGGGGCCTTGTCTAATGCACTTTTGAAAGTCCATTACAAAGATGAATAGAAAAGCAAATGGTTGGCTTTCGGTCGACCCAGAAACCACGTGGAACTCTAAGAAACATAATTGTGCATAGTTATTTATTCATTCAGAGCATGATATGTTGGCTAGCTCTACATTCTTGGTTTACCAAAGAACAGGGCTGTCTACTTTGCTAAACCCAGGGTCCTTTCGCAGCTCCCAGTAGGTGTCATTGGAAACCCAGGCTTCTCTTTGATTGGCATCAATGACTTTTCTGTGAAAATATAAAAATCAACATTAGACACAAATCATGTCCAGGAGACCTGATAACTGGATCCTCTCCTGTAGATCAGACGTATACATATAAGCAGTACTTTGTAAGCCAGTTAGTGTCATATCTGTTTATTGATGAACTATTTTTTTAAATCAGAAACAAACTCATTTTTGTTGTTAAATGTTTGAGAGAAAAGTGGGTGGGGTCATAGTGAGAGGGGCTGAGGGCAGGAATAAATCAGTTCCAGGCAAGGCAGGAAAGTGAAGGGCCCCAAAGTACACACAACTACTGTAACTAGCAGCTTCAGGCCCCAGGCCCACAGGAATAATCTCTGCTTCACCTGTGGGGAGAAGTATGCAACCTCAGCTCTATGAGCCTCTGCAGGGTCCAAGACCAGGGTGCACTTTCAACATCTAATGGGCAAGGCTGCTCTCCCCAGGGCAGTCATGAGATGGAAACTATAAAGGATATAAGGTTATTCTGGGCTGATTTGTCCTGCGCAACAGATGGATCTGAAAAATACAGCTCAATCTGTGTGATGTATATATGATCCTGCAAATAATCCTGTAACAATCACCCACAGTCACACAACAGAGTGACCAAATCAGAACAGACCAAGCTCCGTGTGTCAGAGAGAAAATGAAATACTAATGAGTGAGGGAATGGGAACATGTTCTCACTGTCCTGAAGGGTGCAGAGGAAGGGCAAGGAACATTCTGGATGAGACCCTCACCTATTTTTTCTTGCTGTTCACGAAAAGAAAAGAGCTGTCAAGGGGAATTTATTTTTATGGTTACAGACTTTCATGAGTGAGAAATCTGATGCAGCATTTTCACTGCCAAAACAAAAGTTACCAAAATGAGTTCAATTTTTAACCACCTTTCAGTTCCTGGGACATGAAACTATCCCTCAATTTTTTTCTACCTGAAATTTCTCATTGCTCGGGGCAGCCATCCACAACTCATGAACTTGTTATGGGAAGGGACTGACTTACTTAAAAAATTTTGGTATATGTTCAAGGTTGTTTTCTTCCATATAGCGTCTTCGAGATCTCTGGAGTTCTTCTACTCGTTGCTTCTGTGCTGCTGCAGCTTCTAAATTTCCTTCTTCCAAAAATCTAAGGAAAAAAGCAGTTACTCTTTTAACATATTATCCTTTTTCTCTCTGAAAAAATCTCATTTGCATAGATTTACATTCTGGTTGCTGTGAACATAACATAGTGAACAGTACCACTCAGTTAATGTCCCCTCACCCCCACCCCAGGACACACTACCTCTGTCTGCCCACCAGTTAGCATATGTTCTGTGTATGTGAACTGAATTACTGTGTGGCAATGTAATGGTAGGAGGGCAAGGTAAGTGGTTTGACCTGGAAGACTTCTCTGTGTTGCAGTCTAAGGTCCTATAACTTGAGATTTTCAGGATGACTGGGGAGACCAGGGTTAGAACATTAAGTCCCAGGTTGTGCTCCTTTTCCATAGTCAGAAAACACTTGTTAAGGGCCATACAATGGAGGATGGTAATCGGCTGTTCCCCACCTACTTTTCAATGACATTGAGAGGGAAGGAGTTTCCCTGTTTGGTTGGAGAGAGTAAAACTGATGAAAAAAGAAAAGATAATAGTTGGGAAAATTACAAAAAGGCTATAGAAAGGAAAGAAATAGTAAGTGAACTGGAGAGGAATATTGGAAGAGAACTGAGAAAAAAAGCAGATTCAATGGTGACTTGCAAATATTTAAATTTCAAAATAAGAGCAAAGAACAGGGATTCAACATAATACATACTGTACAGGAAGTTGATTGATACATTTGAATGTCAAACAGTAAAGCTGTATATTCTAGATTGGGATTGGATATAAGAGAATGGAAGAGTAGAACATTCAGTATCAGGAACATTTTGGCAGAAAGGCAGATAAAGCCATAACTATGCTGGAAATAAAATGGTCTTGGAGGGAATCTGTACAGCACATAGAATTTTGGGAACAGTAAAATTAATTCTGTAGGAATGGACAACGTGAGTAAAGAATTACATAAGGATAATAAAAAAATAAGAATTAGAAGATATTAAAGGTACTATTTGTTGGGTACATCTCATACCATGTGGGATCAAAACCCATTTCGGGTCAACTCCAAACGCTAGACTCAAAGCATTTCTGGGTTCTCCTGTAACTTACCCTCTTATTCTTTAGCTTAAAAGATAATGCATGTTACATAGTAGTGGAAACAATGGAATAAAAACACTGAGTGAGACTATCTACTGTTAAAAGAACATATGGGATGTGAACAGTTCCCAGGAATGTGTTGTTTTAATTTGTCTGATTTTTCTCAAAATATTCAAATTCAGTTAGACAATATCCATCATATCATTAATAAGTTTTCACAAATGCCTAGGGTGCCTAACTGGTTTTCTTGGTTTCACTGGATATGGCTGGTAATTGTAGGTCTGCTTTGGTTATGTAGCTGTATTCCTATTATGTTAATGTGTGCATGCAATTTAATTAGTAATTTAAAACCTATACACGCTTATGTTACACTGCAAGAAGATATGTCAAAGAAATAATCAATCTTCCCATGTTTTCTTCTGTCTGCTACTTCTATAGCTTCTCTTCTTCCTTCATAATTACAACCCCTAAGTAGAATTCGTGCCTCATATAGAAATTACCGAGTATCATAATTCCTCCAGGTGGTAAAGATACCTCAAGACAAATGCTGGGCATAGAAGCCACAGGGCATAAATCTGCAAAGAAGTAAAAAGCTAACCTTTTCAAACAATATTGCTTCTCTCTCACTTACCAACTTTACATTTCCCTGTATGGCCCCAGAAGATGACTGGTTAGCCAGAGATGGGTAAGATTCCTCAAGGGAGGAACAACCTAAGACAGGCACAGTTGCAGGGGGGCCATCAGGTGAGAAATTGGGGATCAACAGAGGTGAGGCTTAGAACCTCACCCCCCCTGTTTTGAGAGAAATCTTCTGCATCCGTGGATGTTTTGCTGCCCTTGTCTAGCTTGGATTAATACTTAGTCTACAGGCACACACCTGATCATCTACATTTGCCCTCTTACAGCACTAAACTATGTTCTCTACCTTTATCTTGCATCTACCTACCACTTCAGCATTTTATTAAAAATAATAATAATAATAAGGGAGAAATGTGGGATTCACATATAAATCAAGTAAAAAAATCAAACAAATAATCATAATTGACCTGATTGTTTATAGTTCATGATGTGTGATCAAAACTGAAAGTTTCTGTGATGACTGCCCTTGCACTGTTCACCATGTAAAAACTTGTTCATTATGCTTCAGAAGATTGGAGACTGTTGAGAATTAGGCTTGGGGTTGATTAATGATTGTGCATTGAGTCCCCTATACAGAATTTTATTGTTGTTAATAACCATATGATCAATAAATATGAGAGATGCCCTCTCAAAAAAAAAAGAAAAAACACTGAGTGAGGAGTGATTCTGTATTTAGTGGAGAGAGTCCTTGAATTTGCAGACATTGGGTAGATTTTGGGCTGGGGCCGCGGGGGAAGGCAGAAACTTTTTGTAAAAAAACATCTGTGTTATCTTCTGCAGGGAACATTTGTTGAGCTAATTTTCTATTATGGTCATCCTCTGAATACTGTTCTACCCTGGGGTGGTCTCAAATATTGCTGAGTGAAGAAGGGACTGACAAATGATTCAGTGAATAAATAAGTGATGGTGTCTGTAGTGCTATGCCATGATCTAGTGTCCATTTCAAATGCCTTTGCCATGCTTACCTCTGATCTGGCCGGAATCGGGCATCCGTCGGTGGAAGGAGATCTTTTAGTACAGGATCTAACTCGTTGAGCTCAATGGCAAACCTTGTGAAGCCATAGTAGAGCTCATAGTTGGTTGGCATGGAACCTGGAATGAGGCCAAAGAACCACTGAGAGGCAAAGAGGTTTAAGGAATGTGCAGAAGTTGACTTAACCCAGGTGCTATACTATATTAATACTATACTAATACCCATACTAACAACCAATTCATAGCTATAAACATTAGATTATGACTTTTTTTTAAATGAATGAAATTGGTTATTTTTTGCTAGATGGGTAACTTTATGTTGATTATCAGAACTGACAGATTCATATACTTCATAAAATTAGCCTTTAAAATAAAACTTGGCACATATTAGTATAGTCTTTACTGGCTAAACTATGCCATAACTTTTCTCTCAAATATTTAATTGTTAACTAAATGCCAGGGTGAGTAACTATGAACATTAAGATTTCATCAGAAACATAATTTACTTTCTTTTAGAAAAGAAAATGATGCAGATCTAAATTAATATTTATCTTGGTGCATTTAAACAGAACTCAAAGACAGGATCTTTGTATACTTTGCTCACTGATGTATTCCAAGCTCAGAGCAAAGCCTGCTGCAGAGTTAGTGCTCAATAAATAAATGCTGAATGAATGAACAAATCACTCTACTAGCAGGAAATTTAAATACTCATTGAGGTCTCTTAGGAAACCAACAGCTAAGTTTAAAGTTCAGCCTTAACTGACAAAATTCCAATGAACAGAAATGCCATGTGGAGATTTGTTCTATTTATTCTTGATATTCAATTACATGCTAGTGTACTACCAGAACGCTCTTGAAGTCTTTTATTAAATGTTAACATACAGCAGCTTCTTGCTGCTTCAGTGAAAAGATCACTTATTTCAGTGAATCATTGAATTTGAGGTTTGCAGGCTCTCTTTTGTTTTATTAAAGCAGAGAGTAAATAACGAGAGTAAGGATTTAAGTTTGTATAAATCAGTTATCTAAACTCTTTAATAAATACACCTAGGTTTTAAAGGTAGCCATTGCACTTAGAGTAGCTTTACATGAGGTTCAACCTGACCACAGGTCAGATTTGGCCTAAATTTTACAACTCTTTATTATCAAACATTGGGACTTATATAATTTATATGTTAAGTATAAAGGAAACTATACTTGCCTTCTGCATCTGTATTTTTAATTTCACTATTAAAGATAACAGAAGGTGAATTGCATACGATGGTCTCTCATTCCTTTCCTTCTGTCACTCCTGGCACTGTGTGGAGGCAACACACTCATGCCCATCTCACCTGGCCTCCAGATGCACTTTGCAGAAGGGGCCACACCACAGTAGAGCCCTTCATGCCACTTTCCAAACAGCCGGTGCACCACCTTCCCCTCCTGGTCCATCACAACTCCCTGGACTTCATTCACATTAGAGTTCCAGTAATTCACCTGGAAACACCAAACCCCAATTAAAACACACAATCTCTTTAATAACACCAACCCATATTATTTCTGTATGTATGGAAAATGAACTTCGGAATTCCTCAATCGAACCGTTGTCAGAAGTCTATCTCAAAATGTTTTATATGGGAATGGGGGCTTTCTAAGTGTCAGTTGGTTTAACTTTTAAGAAAGGGATGACCTCCACTCCCTGCTATCGCATGGAAGCACAACACAGAGAAGGCTCAGATCCCATCCTAATAGTGTAACTATTCTTAATTAATTACTACTTAATTAGTAATTATCATTAATTTATAGGTTAGTAATTTCTTCCTTAGATCCTCCTGTCTCAAATTTTCCTTTTACTTATGGATTTTTAATGAACTTCAATGGGCAATAGTGTAGAAGTAGTTTGTGAAATAATTTTCACATTATTTGTCAATGGCTAGATTTGATCGCGAAGACCCTGCTCTGACACTCTTCCAACCGTGCTCCTCCCGGGGGGTGAGAAGTCTGGGCCAGATGCCCTGTCCAATGGCGCTAAGCTTACTTCATGGCCTGCAGAGGCTTTGCCTTGGACTCATCCACCCAAGGGCAGGCCACCCACCAGTGTGTGAATCCTTAGGCCGATGGGGTGGCATGAGGTGCTGTTTGAGGTGGGTGGGGACGTGACTTGGATGTGTGGGCTGGGCTGCCTATGTGTGCGTGTGTGAGGCCCCGTGATGTGCATCACAGAGGAAGAAGTGGGGAGAAAGCACGAAGGTCGTGGGCCAGGACTGGCTTTCCTGCAGGGCCAGGTTTCAGCTCAGAGTTCTGAAGCATTCAAGCTGGCCATGCGAATTGTGTTATAAAAGGTGTATTTGTCTAAGTGAAAGGACAGCACATATTTGACAGTTTGTAGGCTTGATTTACATATTTTAAATATTTACACATTCGTACAAACTGCCATTTGTACTCTTGCCCTGAGCTCTGCAAGTATTAGGAGCGGGCCTGAATCGAAGCTTCTATCAAGCTCAATGTACACCTCTGCTGTCATTGCCCAGTCAGAGCAAATAATGGTCCTGGCTCTTCAGTTTTGAGCCACTAGGTGAGATTATAAGAAAAAATGAAAAAAGAAAAACATCTTGAGTTCAATTAAAGATATTCAATTAAAACTAACAATCTTTCAGTATGGCTTAGAAGGATTTAAGTAAGTACAGAAAATTTTGAGTTTAAGACTCCAATATCTTACCTGTTTCTACCGCATTAGAATGAGATCAGGAGTAGAATAGATAGAGGGGAGGTTTGTGTATCGTGATGCATTCTTTAGCACACGTAAACAGACGTGGGGATGATACTGTGCTCCACGTCAGACAGAGGCTGAGGGAGAATGCTGTTCTGTGCGCATTTCTCTCTCTGACATCTTTTCTTGTTAATAAAAGGTAATGCTTTTTGTTGAACTTATTTGGGTTAAATAATGGCAGAGTTAGATAAGCCTGTAGTGACTGGGAGCTATCATCTGCATGCATCCTCAGAAAAGAACAACTGCACTATAATTAGCTCCCTGAAAGAAGATCACTTGAATATGTTGCAATCAAGCAGGAATAGAAATAGAAATAGAAACCAGAAGACTTGTTATAGGCAAGAAGTGTTTTCTGGAATTTTCCTTAATGAACTACTGACTGGCTGCTTAAAAAGGAAACTCTTTAATTTTTTTTCTGCTTTCAGAGGTTGCCTTTTCTGACCTCCACACATTCAGAAGTCTGCATGCCTTAGTAACTCCTCCAGTTGGTTCTGTTTTTTATCCAATATGTCCCTAAGGATCAACAATACAGGACAGACTCACTTGCTGCTGTTTAAGGCAATGGTTTCATGTCTTCCTTAGGAAGCAATTTTTCATTACCATTGTGAGATATCACTTACCTTGATAAATGTGAGTTTGCAAATGCAAACACTGCTTTTAGTATTTCTAATGGTTATTTCTCCATAATGCTCTATCCATCTCCTCCCACTGAGAATGTTGTGTATGCATGTGGTGACTTTATTCCACACGTAGAAATCTCCATACCTAGTGAAGAATACAGTACTGATTAAAAACAATTAAGGTCACAAATATTTATTATTGTTTCTACCAATGAGAATATTCTTGGGCCAAAGTTTCCTTTTCCCTCATTTTCCTCTCTTTGTTGAAAGTTCCTATGTGGCCAAGGACATTTATGACATGATTCATTCCTTTAAGGAAGATTTCAGTGCTTTCTATGGGCCATGTGCTAAAGCTTCCAAGTTGAATAGAGGCCACTGCTTTCTTTCCTGGAGCCAAGCTGGAGCCTTTCGTAGGGGTAAACGTATCAACAAATATTTAAAATAAAGTATGATGAGTAAGTGTTATGAGAACATAGAAGGGGAGTCCTTGGTCTTTAGATCAGCCTGGAATATGGGTCAATGTCAAGGACGACCTGCTAGAGGAGGCTGGGTTTGGCTTAAGTGTGGAAGATGGATAGGAGGTCACTGCAGTGTGGGGAAGAGCACGAATAGTCCCTGGATCTATGATGAACTTAAAAGTGAAATTATAATTTGCATGGAAAAGAAGTGGGTAAAAAGAGACTCTTTCATATAAAATGCAAACTCATACAGTGACTGGGACAGACAGGTACCTGATGTGGATGGATGAATGCAGGATGTGAAGAGATAAACAAGAATCTTTGATACATATGTGTTAAAGTTCTCATTAGCTTTTGTGGGAGTCCATTTTCAAACTTTGGTTAAGTTAACAGAAGCCTTAGCATACAGGGGAATGTATGCTTGGCACTTTCTAGAGTTTCAAATACCCAATTCTGATTTGCAAATGCTGATAAGAGACCAGGAAGATGATGAGAGCAACCTACTTTGGAAGCATGACATTCAGGGTTCCAACAGGCAGGATTTCCATCGACTTCCCCCAGAACTTGTTTTTCCATCTGATATCTAAATGATGTAGGCAGAGGACAAGAACTATATACTCCACATCTAAGCATTTATTCTTTAAAAACTGTTTGTATTGCACTTTACATTTTACAAAGAATTTTGGTAGCAATACTGATTCTATAATAGGCATTTGACACATTAGATGAACAAGTATGGCTCAAGTGAAAAGATTAACTGTGAACTAAAAAAAAAATCCACTATCTATTTTTCTCTATAATACATGTGCCACACTTGTTTTCAACTAATAAAACTGTGAAAAGTCAGGAATGACATGTATGTGTGTGTGCGTATTCATATACACATGTACACAGACTCTACTATGCTTTAATATCTAGATGAAAGTTGTTCTATGTTTTAACTAAGTGGTGAAAACAGTTAACATATGCATTAAAAAAAGTGTGTAGTAAAAATAATTGCAGTATGACAATACCACTGATTTACATACACATTTATTTGAAGAGTTATATGATTTGGGAGGACAGTAAGAAAACAAAATCTCTAAATATAGATAGGGTAAGATTTATAAGAAAGTGGGATTAACTTAATGAACATGTTCCTACAGTGGTTATTAGGATATAGCCCAGCACCCAGTGCTTTATCTCACATAATGACTATGGTTTCTGTGTGGATGCTCAGGTTTACCTGTGCATTTATAATAACCACCTGGTTCCATTTTGATGAACTAAGGGAATTTAGGGCTGTCCATGAAATTTCTGACTCTCTGATATGACCAAGAAATTAATTACTCTGCAATAAGGTCCAGTCACAGTGCTCTATCATGCTGTGTGCTTGCAGGTTGAGGAAGTACATATGAGAAGAGTCTTTTTGTGAGTGATGAAGCACCCTTCCAAACAAGAAGGAACAATTTATACTTAATAGTCAAATACACAAATATATATTTTTCTTTCTTAAGGGATTTTGAAAACCTTTATTTTGGCAAGTCTGTAACATTCTGACTGAATAATGGGCGGGCAATGATTAAGTAGAGACTTTAATCCAAACCCCTGAGCCTCAGTGGGTTAAAGACCGGAAATCACTGCAATGTTTACATATCTAATCAGACTGTGACTACAGATGACATCCATGGAGCCTGCTTTTGGGGGTTGAGATCTCTTTGCACACCCTCAAGAAGCTAGAAGGCAGCAGCTCTAACCTCCACGTTACATGAGGTACGTACGTATCTGAGGCACAACGGGCTAGTGATAGCCCTGAGCCCGCAGTCAGCAACGCTCTGCTGTCCCACAGGGCTTTGCTTCTTAGGTAAACAGCCTCATCTCCTGGATGATACGGTTTCATACTTAAACCAGGAAATATAATTTCTCAAACTGCACTCCACACCAATTACTAACATTCTCTGAATTACAAAGGTAAACATCTAACCTGAGTACAGTGTACCTTTGCACACTCGAAACTCTTTCATCAGCTCATCAATTGGACTTTTAGGTTATAATTGAAATACACACCTTGCCAAAACACAAAATTCTTGGATTCACAGTGACAGGCAGAAATGGGTGGATGATGGCTAACCTAGTAATTAAAAACAAAGGAGGCAATGTCATCAGTGTTAAAACTTCCATAAGTGGTCATTTTATTACAACATATATTGGCTACTCCCTAGTACCAACTAGTCAACTCATCCATCTCTATTAGTAAATTATTCTCAAAATGTATAAGTAAATTATTGAATCTTTAACTTTTGAGACTTCAGAGTTAAACACAGAAAATTTATATATTTAGACGGGGCAACTTTATAGATAAGTCAAGTGAGTCTTCTGTTAAAATTTTATATTCTTCTCCAGAGGTTTTATCAAAAAGCTGTTTTCATGGTCAATGTCTTCCCTACAGTGTCTACATAGAAACTTCACTGAGTCTACTGGGACTTACCTGTTCTGAGAAAAATCGGAATCCCTTGTCCTCTCTAATGCATTCATAAGTCTCCCCAAGGACAGGGTTGAATGGCTTACTTCCTGCTCTGAAATAGGTGGAGCAATATCCTGAAACTGCAAATGCAGCAATAAGAACCTGTTAAAACATTTAAGAAAGGAAAATAATATAGGAGAGACTACTTCCAGGTCTGTTTGTCCCTTACTCCTCTAGGTTTTACACACCCCTGCCAAACAGGTGCTGATTTGATGGTATTTCCATTTTCTATTACTTGCACAGACTCTTTATAAACTCATGGTGAAAACAAAGTGAAAATGAAGCTAACATCCTCCCCTGGGAACTAGCAGGCAACTGAGGCCAGTATTTTTCAGTCATCTGTCTCCCAATTTCCTGACCATCATAGAGTCCAAAGGTTCTGAAATGCAGCTTATAGGTTACATCATTTGTGTAACTTAGCTCCATGTGCAGGAGGGCTGGGGCTACTGGTGCTTTTCAGAGGGCAGATCAAGTTTTGCACGGTCCTATGGAGAAGGTAGCGGTGTGGGAAAAGCACAAACAGGAGTTACTGTCTGAGACCTACGTTCCTAAACAAACGGGCTCTCCTGGTATCCAGGAAAAACAGACAAAGCAAATCCAGGCAAGTCTTAAACCTGTAAGGAGGGCAAGACCCTTACATCTTAAGTTAGAAACACTCGGAACTGAGGATAAGCCACAAAGCATGTCTTCCGGCAGGGGTATCTGGAACTTCCTGGCCCTGCCCAATTTCTGCAGATGGACTGATTCCTCTCTTACCTACACAGTGAGAATGTTATGCCAAGACCAAGTGTGCCATCATAATGAATTCTGCCTTAGCCTGGGTCTGGGGTGGACAAGTCCCCGAAGGCTGCTGCTCTGTTATTTATTACCATGCGCTCATGCGGGTTGTCGGTTTCTGATGCCTTGTCCAGAAGCTCACTGTATTCCATCTCCTCACACAGATGCTGTAGGGTGTTGAGTGGTTCATTTAGCTCCACAGGCATGGAGACTTTAGAGAGGTCTTTACCAATGTTGTTTCTTAAGATATTCCACAGGTTAATGTTACTGGTGTCGGGACACGGAGCTGGCAGACACGTGCGACGTCCATTTCGGAAAGCCCCTCCTGTAAGCTCCCCATTCAAGACTGGAAGAGGGAGAAAGACGAGAATCACAATAAAGGATACTTTGCTTTTTTGATTTCATAAAACCCAGGAGGGAAATAGCCCTTTCAAATAATTCTGATTGTGCTTCATTTCTTAAGCCTTCATTATACTCTCTCATGAGTGAATGGAATTATTTTCAATACAAGGGTTGCTAATAAGTGCACAAATGTCAGTGTATAGTTTTTTAAACAAGATGTCAAATACACTCAAATATTACTCAGGATTGTACAAATCAAATTTTTAAAAATTAAACATATTTAGTATGAAGGAATCAAACTTTTGGTTTAAGCAAGAAGTAAAACTTCACTTAATCATCTACCTAACAGATTTGTCAACCATTTACCTCAGCAGATTAAACAAACATAACATTTATTAAACAATCAGTTGTAAAAGGAATCAATGAGCGGAAAAGGATTAACTGATTCACCAGTGTTCTAATTTGGGTGTTGACAGAATAACCTGGAAGCTCAAAGGATGCATACTTTGCCGAGAAATGTTGTCTGCAACGCTGGTGTTGTCTTCAGATATATTATCACTCACATCACTGATGTAAGACTCATCATCTGAAGCCTAAGGAGGCAGAAAGAATTCTTATTCAGTCTTAAAAGTTCAGAAAAATCAAATGAGTAAAAACAACAAATTATTGCCTAAATGAGAAGCACAGGTCATGGTGAAAAATATGTGCACGAAATACTTGAGGGTCTCCCATGAGCCAGAAGATAGGACTATTCGAAAGCAGCCCTTACCTCTCAGTAGCTCCTTGTCTTAGCTGGGCTGGGAGGCTGGTGCAGGCCAGTACGTAACCACAAGTATTTCCGAATAGTATATACAGTAAGGATGTGCAAACAAGTAGGCTCTATCCCTCCCGCTGGAGGAGTCGGGAGAGGTTGCCTGGAGGAAAGTACTTGGGCTGAATGTTGGAGAAGTTGTCAGAGGGGGAGAAGCACAGGAGGAAGGGAGAGTGTGCAAAGGTAGAACCCCGAGGGGCACCTTCGTTCTAGGGATGCCATGGAGTTGACGGGCTGTGACAGAGTGTGGGGTGAACAGAAGAGGATCCCAATGTGAAGGATTTTTCATATCAACATTAACGTTTCACATATAATCCTGTGAGGATGCAAGGGAATGATACTTAGTTTTCAGGAAGATACTTGGCTGCTTGCCCTAGGGAGGTCAGATAATAGGGTACTACACAAACCTGGGTAAGAACTACTGCCAGCTTAGATTAAGATGGCCACAAGGAGGATCTGGAGGTAAAGCTGCTTTAAGAGCCATGTCTGAAGTGTAATGGACAAAATATGGCAGGATATTTGGGAGTGGGGCAAGTAGGGGCAGGAAGAAATCAACAATTAATCCACTTTCTACGTGAAAAAAAACACAGAACTAAAATGAAACTAAAGGTAGCATGAGAATAAAGTTAAGGGGCAACATATACACTAAAGAGAGTGAGAAATGAAGTGAGAAGAGGGATATGAAAGGTCAGGGGAGAGGAGGAAATGGGAGCTCTGAAATGTAGCTTGTACAGCCAGGACAGGCTTCTCAGAAGGTGACTTCTGAGCGGACTGAAGCAAGTGAGGGCTCTGAACATGACGCTCTTGGGGAGAAGTGCTCCAGCCAGCGGAACAGCACATGCAGAAGCCCGATCTCTCCCGGCTGCTGCAGTGCAGAACATGCAGCTTGAACCTACTCTGTGGCTGTGGCAGGGAGTCACACATGTCACTGAAGTAACCCAGTGGGTTAGCCAAGTCTGTTGATGTGAAGACTCGAGGAGCCTTCTGAGATCTCATCCCAAGGGAATTCAGAAACTCGGATGGAGGAGGCTGACTCTGTGGCAAAGTCTTAGCCGAAGTGAGGAACAACTCTGAGACTGTCACAGCGTCTGCCCCCTGGGTGTAGCTCCTGGTCTACCGTCCTCAAATGCTTAAGACTGAAGGACCAAATCATTCGATGCTGGCTTAGAGCCCAGATAACATAATGAAGTTTGACTGTGACCTGACTTAAGGACAAGAAAGGACTGATCATCAGGGAAATTTTAAGTAAAAACAGTCATTTAGGAAGACCTGTAAGATTCAGGAACAAGCAAGAGGTGGGCATTTCAGTTTTTCTAATGTAGGTCATAGCACAGTCACTCTCCTTGTTTCAGTAAGGGTCATGGAGTGTCTCTAGCTAATTGACAACTCCAATAATCAGTCTGTTGGGCCCTGGAAGGCTCCAGGAGAATAGAGGTTGCAAAGGGCTGCAGCTGAGAGCACAGATCAGATTCTAAGGGTCTTTGATACCTAAGGAGTTAAGAAATTATCCTAAGGACTCTGGGGAATAGGGACATGATGAGATTTGCATTTCAGAAAAATGAATCAGGCTATCCAGTGGAAAATGGATTAGAGGTGCAAGAAGGGAAGCAGGAAAACCAGTTACAGGAATTGACACTAGGTGCATTCTTCCCCAGGGGTGGCAGCACTGTTTTGCTTGGACTTGTGCAGTAACCTGCTTCACATCCTCTTTGTTTCTGAATTGCCAGTGTCTGCTGCAGGTGGCACCTGGATATTCAGTTGGGGGTGTCCCCCAAACTCCAAACCTGGACATAAGGAAATCTGGCTGTTCTCAGAGAAATGAACTCTAAAGCCATCAGATGATTGGTCAGAGCCCAGACAGCATAGTGAAGTTTGACTGTAACCTGACTGCAAGGAAGGCCTGGTTAGTAATGGGAGCTCGGAAATGGGAGAGTCAGAAAAGAAAATGCTGGAAGCATATCTCCAGCGTGGTAGTTTCCCTGGGTTAGCAGAGTGGCTCACAGACAAAAATACCCTGTCCTTGTGGCAGAGTATTCCTATAATGGAGATACTACATTCTGGCCTTCCCAACCTTTAGTTCATTCAATTCACTTCTTTTGCTACCATTCCTTGCTCTCCCAAGAGCTCCCTAACTCAAAAGTAGTCTTCCTGTGCAGATTTGCCATCTGCCAGCATCCATTATCATGAATAGTTAAAATAGTATTTGGGCTTATGAATAGGAGTCTCAGTGACTCTGATGATGTATTACTTGAGATCTGACTGGTAGGTGCACGGCTTGGGGTGTTAACAAACTCAGAACCTGACGCAAGAATTCTATCTGACCCTCCCCCCATTCTAAAAGTGATGGGCTCACTATTCTTTCTCTATTCCACTTATTTTTATTTCTAAAAATCACTCATCAAAAACAACTACGACTATTTGTCAGGATATCTCCTTCTAATCTATTTTCTATGCATATGGAAATAAATTTTATCAACTATTTAATTTCCTTCTTTGTAAAAAATGCAGTACAGATTTGTAATCTCAAATGACAAAATTCCTAATCAACTGTGTGGGAAAGAGTTTTAGCTACTTCTCCCATCCAAAATAATAATAATCATTATAAAATAAAAAGTTAAAGTGTACCTGACTAAAATTCAGTAAAAGAATTAATTTCTACAACCTAAGGAAGATACAACCAGAGTCTATGACCTTGCCAAGCCTCACAAGCATAAAGAACAATCTAAAATATATTGTACACTTGCAATTAATATAATGTTGTATGTCAATTACCTCTGCAAAAACTCAAACCAAACCAAGCCAAAAGCTTTTATGGTAGCCACTGCTGGCCTCCAAAAGCCTTATTACCCAACTTGATAATGAAGCCAGCATCCTTCTAAGCTCAAATTCATGTTTCAGGTAAAGAGTGTGTGTGTGTGTGTGTGTGTGTGTGTGTGTGTGTGTGTGTGTGCGCACATAAATGGTGATCTCCTAATTCTCTCATTCATTCCATACTCATTAGCTAGTCTTTCTATGAATAACTCTGTTACCAACTTTTTGATTACCCTGAAATATGAATTATACAAGAGAGTCAAAATAATGCTTAATTATTTTCTTCCACTAATCAAATTTAAGAGTAATAAGCTAGAGCCCAGAAGTGTTAAGTGACCAGTAAAATGGTAGCCAATAGAGTTTGCATGTTTTCAGCTTTGCTACAATTTGGACACCATCCTATGACGTCAAAAAAAAAAGTTCCATGGTCTTATTACTTTCTTTAACCCAAACTTACAGTCAGAAGCAGTGGGGATTGACCAGTCGAAGAACCTTACCTCATTCTCTGACGAGCTTGCAGAGAGGAGCACCTCCTGGGCATCGAAGAACTCAGAGACAGACTCTGACATGGAGAGGCGGCTCTCATTGGCTACTTGCTGTGACACGGGGAGATTGACATGTATTTGCTCACCAGCCTACAGAAGAGAGAAGCATATGGTGTAGTAATTTTTCCCTGTGAGAAAAGCTATTTGTTAAAATTTGACTGTGATGTGCCAGCCAGATTTCTAGAGAAATTCACAGCATAGGTTAAAAGAGTGGTGACCACAAGTAATTTTGTCTTGCAATGCATAAGTTCCTCCTAATACGTCTAAAGAATCCAAAGGCACACATAAGAAGACAAATCCTACCATTTGCAACAACATGGATGGAGCTGGAGAGTATTATGCTCAGTGAAATAAGCCAGGTGGAGAAAGACAAGTGCCAAACGATTTCCTCATTTGTGGAGTATAACAATGAAGCAAAACTGAAGAAACAAAACAGCAGCAGACTCACAGACTCCAAGAAGGGACTAGAGGTTACCAAAGGGGAGGGGTGGGAAGGGAGGGAGAAGGGGACTAAGGGGCATTATGATTAGCATACATAATGCAGGGGGAAATTGTAGCACAGGGAAGACAGTGTAGCACAGAGAAGACAAGTGGTGACTCTGTGGCATCTTACCACGCTGATGGACAGTGACTTACATGGGGAATGGGGGGGGACTTGATAATATGGGTGAATGTAATAACCATAGTGTTGTTCATGTGAAACCTTTATAAGATTGTATTTCAGTGATAGCTTATTTAAAAAAAAAAAAGAATCCAAAGGCATAGTTGAAAGGTATTGGTGTCATGACTTAATTTTAAATCTATGCTGTTTTGTATTAAGTGGAATTTAACAGATGGAGCCCCTACTAATACCCTCAATTGACTGTGGAGACAAGTTCATTCTCATATACTTACACTGTCAGTCATATTCTAACAAGTACACTAAACCTCAAGAATTATTTGTAGAAACTATTAAAGATATGCTAAGGAAAAAATCTACAAAACAATTTTTTGAGACAGAATATACAAGTCATTTTTCCAATTTTAATTTTACCCAATGAAATATATGACTAGAGTACTGAACTTTACTTCAAACTGTATTTTTGTTCATTAAGTGCAGTTTTATTCAGTAAATACTGTTTTCAATGAGGCTATTTAAGCTTCAACCAGAAAATATGTAAGAAAACTGTAATATATATATCCTAGTGCACATTTCAGGTTAAAAAGAAGACTCCAACTGGGACTGTTAACTGATTTTTGAGTGACAAAGTTTTAAAAATATTTCCAGATTCTGGGCATAAGTGTCATCAGAGATCAGGGAACCCACGGAGGGGAACCCACACAGCATGAACTGCATAATCACAGAGAAGCTGTCTTGGGATGGTATTTCCTAAGCAATTAGATGGTATAACCGTTGTACCCATAGGTTTCTAGTAAAATGTATATTTTTGTGCAAATATGACCTTAGTATTAGTTAAAACTTTCACCTTGCTACATGTACCACTGTATATAAAGTTCTAATATCACTGTTGAAAAGTGTAAATTCTCATGGTCAGAATAGTTTTATAAAGGGTTACAAGCAGAATTACAGGCTTAAGTCTAGCCCAAATACTAAATGTTCTTCTACCCTCTTACTATTTCTTCAAAAATTCTTCTGAAAAATGGAATAAGAGCACTACTTCAGAGGATCATTGGGAATGTCAAGTGAGATAACACATGGCAAGTGGTTAGCATGCTTAGCACAGAGTAAGCATTTACTTGACACATCGGGTACTAATTATTATCATCAGTAGCAGCTATAGCAGCAACATTCGTGGTATCTTGGCAAGGTCAGGGGACTTCTAAGATAAAGCTTTCAAAACAAACTTTAAGAAATCTTTCATTTAGCACCTTCTCAGCTAAAAATGTTTTTTTTCCCAGCATTTCATGGGCCATTTGATGATAATGAACATATTTAATGAAGACTGAGACTGACACAGAAGATTCACAAGCTGAAGTAGATATATGAACTTAATATTCAGTGCTATCAGGTGAACACAGGAATAAATTAAACACTGATCACCAAGAATAAATGATGTCAAGCTCATGTACATCCTTCACACTGAAGAACACTGGAGTGTCAGTAATACAAATCTTTATGCAGGGAATCTTATTAACAGTGAAAGAACTGTATAAAAATACCCCAAACAATACAGTAGATTTAGATGCAAAAAATTAAGTACTCTCCATCTATTAAAGCTAAGTCTTACCTCATCAGGGCTAGGGATAATATTTACACTGACAACCTGATCACAAATGATAGATTCTGAATGTATTCTGTTCAACCGACTCCTTAGTTCAGCATTCTGGTTGAGCGCCTTAAAATACAAAAATTGCACATGTAATTTCCAATTAATAAGCAAGCATAAAACAGAACAAGCACACAGGTACTCTTTAGACAACAAAGTCTATGATGTTCTTAGCTATAACTTTTGGAGTTATCATAGGCCAGATCCTATTGGTAAGAAGGAAATAGGCTCAGAATTAAGGTATTCATTTTTTTTTTTGTAAAATAAGACTACTACTTAAAGGTTAGTGCATTTAAAGAGTTCACAGATTTCATAAAAATGATTCATGGTGTTTTTCTCCCTTAGAGTAAGGCTCATTACATCCAAGTCCAATCTACCACCACATACATATTACATTTTACAGCTTTGGATGAAAATTATTGATTCTTTCAATTTTTGTTGTGGTTTCTAAAATTTGGGAGTTGTTTCAAAGCCAGATACTTATTTAAAACTTTTTTTTTGGAAATGAATGACCAATGAACTGGCTTTAATTTATGGAATTATATTTTATTGCAGGGAAAGAAAATAGTTCTATTTTCATTTTCTAAGAGCACACAATTAATAGATACGATAGTGCAGCAGAACTAACTCAAATGCAGATCAAAAGGTGCCTTCACTGGCAGTGCAGACACTGAGAAGCATAGTAAAGAACACAGCCCTGGAAGGCAACTAACTCTAAGTCATCTGCAACATACTGCTTTCAACGTACCTTAAGTTCCCACCAGCAAAATACTATCTATTATATAACAAGGGTTAGTATATGCAGTGAGAAGAGAATAGCTCCATAACCGTCATCTCCCCACCCAGGCCCTGTGGATGAAGCCACATGCCTTACATCTATGCATGGGAACATGTTCCACATACATAAGACCCATGTAGCTATCTGAGGTGACATCAAGTCTCAAGTAAGAGACCTGTGTGAGGTCAAGACCCAGTGAAAAACTGGACAGCTCCTTTCCTTCCTATTAAAATCAGCAATTAGAAGATGGAGGTGGATGCTTTTAGAGAACAGAAGATAAATGCCACCAGAACTTAAGAGGGCATCTGCCCTGGGAATGGGCATTCTGCTTTTCTTCATATGGAGTCAATGAGTATAGTAAACAAAACACATACGCAAATTTAATATCATAATGATAACTCTGTATTAAAATGCCCAGGATAAACTACACACTTGCATTGAGTTCTGCATAGTCCTTGAGCATGGAGCATAGAACAGCTTCTCCTTTCTACGCTCCATGCTCAAGGTTTCTCCATTCAACCCAGCTTGTAAAATATCTGTAAAATATAACACCCTTGGTCTGGTGGGCTGTCAAGAATTGATGGATTAAAGGTGGACATAGATCCTACAGTCATTACATTTGTGGATAAGAGGTATGTGTCTAGCTTTCCAAGAAAACAGGATGTGTTAGACTGAAGGTGATTACTTTTTTAGCACACAAACCATATGCTTCAAAGAAAGAATCTTAGTATCTTTACATTCTACAAAGGCGCTGGGGATCATTTTTCCTGGAGGAAAACCTCAAATACTTGGAATGTGAGACAAAAACAGTGTCTTACTCCTATGCTTTATTCCTACTATACATATATTCATTGTATCATTCTCTCTCTGCCCTCCAGTATACTGAAAGTTGTCCTAGTAAATTATTTGCAACCAGATATATTTCACCGTCTTATAAGGGGGGCTCTGGTATATTGTTTGATGGTTTTAATTGCAGAATCACAGCCTTGACCTGACCATTTCATGCAAAGCTCAACTACAAGTTTCTTCTGAGTGACTGCTCCTTCTATTACTGAACAGTTCATCAAACAACTCCCACAAAATCTAGCGCCAGGACAAATAATGGTTTTCCTCAGAGTAGGAGTTTTAAACACAGGCTTGCCACTTACAAGGAAAGTTGTACTGTTGTTTGCTCCAGATATTTTAAAGAGTTAAATTCTCATTTAAGCTCTCATCTTGTCCAATATTCATTAAATGTGGTCCTGCCTACAGCTGAATGTGAAGGCGTAAGAAGGAACGTCTACCGTGAGTATCAGCAGGGAATTAGCTAAACATTAGAAGGAGCATTCTGTTAATTAATATATATGCAGTGGTGGAAAGAAAGTTGTTACACAGTGCAAAAAATTTGGAAATAAGTACTCTTCCGACTCTGGCAAGCCCGATGGCAGGAAGGGCGAGCAGACAGCTGATGGAGCAGCAGTCCGCAGCTAGCCGTCCTGCCTGCCAGCCCCTCCTTTTGCCTTGATCACAGGCTGCCTTTGAACTTGGCTGCAACCGAGTGCCATGAGCTTGGGGTGCGGCACTCTCAGGACCATTACTTCCCGCCCTGACACTCGACTGTTTTCTCTGTGATGGTATAAAAACCGTGCGAATTTTGAGGGATACAGGTATTTTCAGTGACATGATGCTACTGGTGGTCATTAAGGCAGAAGAGCCCAGATGATGGCAGAAACGATGCCCGGGCCACACCCAAGGAGGAGGAACAACGGAGAAGCAAGGGAAAAGGAGGTAGGCCGGCAGCTGCGTGTGCCAGACAAAAGCGGGGGCAGCTATGGAGAACCTGTCAGAACCTCAGCGCTCTCTGTCCATGGCACACAGGGCCAGCGGCCCGACAGGGCGGAGGCGCCTCGAGGCTCGGGAGCTCTGCCGAGCTTCTTCACCAGGCAGGTTCTGGGCTCAGCCTCATGACTTGTCTTGTTAGTGAGCTGGGACTGCAAAAACTCTCGACAAAGATGCTCATTTCCCCACCCCTCATATCCATTTCCAACTAATATATCCGAGAAACACACCATTCCTTCCCAATCTATAAAAGAAGTCAGTTCTTATCTTGAGGTTCTGAGCCAGAATCAATTGTCCAAATCCCTGTCTCCTTGGCTGTAACTACCACCCATCCACCTTGGCAGACAACGGGTGAGGATTCACCCCAGACCGGGGGAGACTCTGGCATAAACATCTCCCGAATGCCGCTGTGGGTTCTGGTGGGGAACATGGAGCCTGATGGAGGAGGACAGGAGACACACGGCGGGGCGGGGCCGCCAAGGCTCAAACCCTGTGGCCGCCGCAAGACTGGCCCGAAGGGGTGAGAAAACGAGTATGGGCCCGTCATAACGAGAGCTTTCAAGAACCAAATCCTGAGTATCTCTTTAAAAAAATCACTGTTTTTAAAATAAATATATATTATTATATATTTGGGAAATGTAAAAAGTAGAAAAATATTTAAGAAAATTTGTACCTTACTGCCCGATCAACCAACTGCTGGTAGCTTGGTATATTTCTAGATTTTTTCCTACACATTTTCACATTATTTAATGGGTATGTATTCTATGTAAAGTACCTAGGCTGCCACTTATTCTTTGAACATAAACATTTTTTTTTATGTTGTAAATTTTTCAGAAATACTATTTTAATAGCTGTATAATAAGCAATTATTTTCTATTATTGGGCACTTACGGTGCTACTGATATTTACCAGAATAAATAATACTGCGGTGAATGCTTATGTGCATAATGGTTTCCTACTTCCTAAGCATTACTTCCTTAGACCAGACCTATAAACCATGGACCAAAGGGTCAAAGGATAAAGTCTTAAGGTTGTAATAAGTATTGCTAAATTATGTCCCAAATGACATCAACTTAAACTTACTGGATTGTTTTAAAAAAAAAGATATAAAGGCTTCTATGAAGAACTATTTTCATACACATCAAATCTGGACAAGTTTCAGGGAACTTTGGAATTCAGAAATAAATACTCTTGGAATTTTTTTTTCCAGATTCATCCTTTATTCTATTAATATGGCATATTACATTGATTGACATATGTTTGATTGACATATATATATTGAACCAACCTTGCATTCCAAGGGTAAATCCCACTTGGGCATGCTGTATAATACGTTTTATATGTTGCTGGATTAGATTAACTCGTATTTTGTTAAGGAGTTTTCATCTATATTTATGAGGGATATTGGCCTGTAGTTATCTTTTTTTGTGATATTTTTGTCTGGTTTTGGTATCAGAGTAATATACTGTCCTCACAGAATGAGTTGGGAAGTATTCTCTTCACTTCTGTTTTTGGAAGAGTTTGTGAAAGACTGGTGTTCATTATTCTTCAAACATTTGGTAGAATTTGCCAGTGAGGTACTCTTGGAATTTTTATCCTAATAAAGATCCAAGAATTTGTTTTGGGTATGTGAAATGTTGTAGATAGGAAGGATGGTAAATACTATGGGATTTTAATTGTGCCTTAAGTCAATTTTTTGCTTGCATTCTAATACATACTATATTTCATTGATTTTAAGATAGATACTTCCCCCTACATTTAACACCTCTGAAGTACTGTCAGTTTAATTGACAACAGTATGTTTTTTTTTCAACTAATGAACAAAATGATGATACATCTAACAATTGATGGCCTATCGATTTAATGAAATTAGTAACTCTAGCTGGAGTACAAGGATCATATTTTTCTGCCCACATTTGTACCCCACTGCATTTAGCATAAGCTGTTCACAAATTGTGGAGCCAGAAATCAAACCAGTAACAGTGAAAAAGTATAATGTATTAAAGATAGACTCAAGTCAAATCTTTTATTATTATAGTAAGGTGAGAGGCTGAGGTTACTTTAGCCATATATACTACTTGATTTTGGTGTTTAGGGTACTACATTAGAGGGGACATGAAATTATAGCTGTTGTGAAAGAAAGTCATTGTGATATACAGAGTTGTAAGAAATACATATTTGGTCATTCAGGTGACCAAATGTTATTTCCCAAGTGTATTTGTTCTTCATCTACAGTTCCTGAAAACACTGAACTTCTAAAGGTGAAACAGTGTATTGTCATGTTAATGAGATTTCTGGACCCCCACCCAAGGGCAGGGGCTGGAGGCTGAGTCAGGCAATGGCCAATAATTTAGTCAATCGTGACTATGCAATGAAGCCCTCACAAAAACCTCTGAGAAAAATTTTTTGCTCTCTTTCCCTGCTCTGCTCCGCTCTGTTGGATCCTGCTGCTCAGTCGGAGAGAGCTTCTATGCTTTGGGAACCAAAACCCCTCACGGGCCACCGAGCCAGACCTGGAGCTCCATGAGGACAGAAGCTCCTTTATGTGGGACCTTGCCCTCTGTTGCTCTTCATCTGGCTGTTAGCTTGTATCCTTTATTAACTGGTAAATGTTAAGCGTTTTCCTTAGTTCTGTGAGCCGCTCTAGCAAATTAATCCAACCTAAGGGGGAGATCATGGGAACCTTCAATCAGTAGCCAGTGGGTCAGAAGCACAGGGAGCTGTCTGGGGCTTGCCACTGGTGTCTGGAGGGGTTAGTGGAGGGCAGTCATGTAGGATGGAACCCTTAACCTGGAAATCTGGTGCTGTCTCTAGTCAGATAGCATCAGAACTGAGTTCTCGGACATCCTGCTGGTGTTCAAGAATTTCTTAGTATTAGTATATGTGGGAAGACCCCCTCCCACATACTTACACACAGTGGAGTCGAGTCTGGGAACCCGAATGGAGTTACACTACTATTACTGCTGTGTATAACTTTGTTATTGTTATACATCTATGCAAAGAAAGACACCATTGCATTTGGCATCGGACAAGTGGGAATAACATTTGGTATCAGAGGAGTGGGACTTACAATCATTTATAAGGACAGATGCCATATAAAATGCGGTGCCCTACAGGCTTGAATCTAACATCTATGCTGCCTCTCAGATGTGAAAGTTACTTTTAAAGTTTCATGGAGGTCAAGTAACGGAATTATGTATGTCTTTGTGTACACATAGATCAGGAAAGAAATAGAACTTTAGAAGAGGAATTCATTATACTGTTAAGCCTTGCAAATTTTTACATGCCTAAGGCAGGTAACAATCTATGCTGAGCATGTAGTGAGGAATGCTAATTTCACATATTTTATGCTTTGTGCCCTCTAAAAGGATGATGGAATTTGCCAAGTTGATAAGAGCTTTATTGAAAAGCAGCATTTTAATCATTACACATATATCAAATAGACTTGTGTCAAATAAAAATATGCTTTAAAAATGTTAGACCAATTTGGGGAACTTTCCTACACTGCTGGTGGGAATGTAAATTAGTTCAACTATTGTGGAAAGCAGTATGGAGGTTCCTCAAAAAACTCAAAATAGAAATACCATTTGACCCAGGAATTCCACTCCTAGGAATTCACCCTAAGAATGCAGCAGCCCAGTTTGAAAATGACATATGCACCCTTATGTTTATCCCAGCACTATTTACAATTGCCAAGAAATGGAAGCAATCTAAGTGTCCATCAGTAGATGAATGGATAAAGAAGACGTGGTACATATACACAGTGGAATATTATTCAGCCATAAGAAGAAAACAAATCCTACCATTTGCAACAACATGGATGGAGCTAGGGGATATTATGCTCAGTGAAATAAGCCAGGCAGAAAAAGACAAGTATCAAATGATTTCACTCATCTGTGGAGTATAAGAACAAAGAAAAAAACTGAAGGAACAAAACAGCAGCAGATTCACAGAACCCAAGAATGGACTAATAGTTACCAAAGGGGAAGGGACTGGGGAGGGTGGGTGGGAAGGGAGGGACAAGGGGGAAGAAAAAGGGGCACAGGGAGGGCTGTACAACACGGAGAAGACAAGTAGTGATTCTATAGCATCTTACTATGCTGATGGACAGTGACTATAATGGGGAATGTGGAGGGGACTTGATGATGGGGGGAGTCTAGTAGACATAATGTTACTTATGTAATTGTAGATTAATGACACCAAAAAAAAATTAGACCAATTTAAGAAGGTATTGAAACATGGTGCCTCTTCTCCTGCCCTCTGAGGGGAGGCTTGGATTGGTAACTGGTAATAAGAAAAATACCTGGAGGTTTAAATGATGACATTTGAATATGGATCAAAGATGTGTTTAGGCTACCTAAAATCACTCCATAATGTGAAGTTATACTAATATAAACATACAACAATTGACTCAATTTTCTTAGCTATTTAGAATCTTGTTCATTCTCAAGTGCTGTGTTAAAAGAGGGGCAGTGAAAATAGAGTTGGCTAACCAGGATGACTCTGTCCGTGAACTGTCTTCCACCTTTGATATCTGCTTAGCTGCTAATTCCTTCTCTTGATGATACAAACAGGCTGAGATGACGGCTCAATTCCAAGGCTGACTTTCAGGCCAAACATTATTTGCTGATTAAGTCAGATTTTTCTTGGACACTCTCCTTCTTGAGACTATGAGAACTCTACTCTTGATCTCAATGGTTATCACTATCTAAATTCTTTGGCTGCTTCTCCTGAGTCTCCATCAAAGGAGCCTCTTTTTTTCTTTTTAGCTTCTTCTTTAAATATTAATGTCCTCTATGGCAGCACCATTGATTCTCTTTTATGCTCACTGAAAACACAATTTATCACCATTGGTAAAGTCACCAATATACTGGGGTATCCACATCTTTCTCTCTAGCCCAGACCTCTCTCCTATGTCCTAGGTCTGTACAGTTCACCCTTGAACAACACTTGTTTGGACTGTGTGGATCCACTTACACACAGATTTTTTTCAATAAACATATTGAAAAACTTTTTGAAGATTTTTGACAATTTAAGAAACTCACAGATAAACTGTATGGCCTAGAAATATTGAAAAATTAAGAAAAAGGTATGTCATGAATGCATAAAATATATGTAGATACCAGTCTATTTAATCATTTACTACCATAAAATCAACAGTAGGTTATTAATAGTTAAGTTTTTGAGGAGTCAAAATTATATGTGGATTTTTGACTGCACAGGGGGTCACTGCCCCAACCCTGCATTGTTCAAGGGTCACCTGTATATCCATTTGCTTGTTAGATGTCCCATAGACACCTTAGTCTCCATAAAAACCACTCATTATTTATGTCTGATAAATCAGTTCCTCCAGTATTTCCTCTCTTGAGAAAAAGAACTACCACCACTCCATTAAGTGAGTAGTTTTAGCTCTGTCTCCTTATCCCTCTCTGATACTCAGCTGATCTCTGAGCAATGCTGACTCTCCTCCTTCAGTGACCTTGAAACCTATCCCCTCCTTCTACTAATCCTGGCACTTCCTTAGTTCAGTCCTGCATTCTCTCTAATATCTTTAGAATCTTCCAACTAGTTTTACCTTCATTCCATTCATCCTCCAAACTTTACCAGAATAATCTGTCTAACGTGCAGAAATACACAGTAATATTTCCAATTTCTGGCATTATCACTTACTAGTTAAAATTCTGCAAGGTCTCCCCAGCATGGCCAAGCTAAATCTCTACTCTTTTGTGTTGTTCTTGGTGAAATGTTTCCCACCTTCTAACTAACTACTCCTAGATTATTAACTGTCCCTTGCTCACCCCATGTTTCAGCCACTGTGAATTAACTGCCACAGCTGAGCCATGGATAGTGATCCTGTAGAAAGGAGTGAACTGTCAGTCAACTTAATTGCCTTAACAGACGCAATGGTGAGTTCAGCCTCAGAGGTGATGGGCGCAGATGGCCGCTTTGGGCCACCGGGAAGGTATGGACAGACGGAGCCAAAATGCCACAATGACACACCACTGGGGCACTGACTTCTCTACTGGATGGTGCATAACTATCTTTAAAGTACCAATTTATTTGTACATATTTAGAGTATAAAATACAGTTTTTGGTTAAAACAACCAAAAAAATAAACAACCCAACAAAAATCTCTTGGGGCTCTCAGACTAGAGGCAAGTAATGTTTTGACAAGGAAATATTTAACCCAAAGGATGTGAAGTTGATCTAGTTCTGCATTATTTTACTGTTATCATGTTAGTATCAGGTCTTCCCTTGTGAGTTGCTGCTGCCTCCTCAGGCCCAATCCAAGGCTTGGGTCCTCCTGATCTGTGGCTCTGCTCACAGATCTCCTACTCTGAACAACCGGAGCCTGGGAAATCTGTACCACCCCTGCACTGCTCTGCATGGACTACAGCATCATGGTCCACTTCACTGTTTCCTTAGTAAATACTGCTCATCTCACTAATCAGATCGTGAGCTCCCTGGGAACAGGGCAAGGCTACTTTTTTACCTTGGCATTCCATACCTTGCCCTGCACCTAATATATAGTCAGCTGAATGAAATACAATGAGTAAATGAATGAACAAATGAATAACTTAAAATTTTCACTTCACCCTGTATGGCCCCGGAAGATGACTGGTTAGCCAGAGACGGGTAAGATTCCTCAAGGGAGGAACAACCTAAGACAGGCACAGTCGCAGGGGGGCCATCAGGTGAGAATTTGGGGATCAACAGAGGTGAGGCTCAGAACCTCACCCCCCCTGCTTTGAGAGAAATCTTCTGCATCCGTGGATGTCTTGCTGCCCTTGTCTAGCCTGGATTAATACTTAGTCCATAGGCACACACCTGATCATCTGATCATCTATATTTGCCTTCTTACAGCACTAAACTATGTTTTCTACCTTTATCTTGCATCTACCTACCACTTCAGCATTTTATTAAAAATAAAAATAATAATAATAATAGGAGAAATGTGGGATCAACATATAAATCAAGTACAAAAATCAAATGAATATTCATATTTGACCTGATGGTTTATAGGTCATATTGCATGATCAAAACCGAAAGTTTCTGTGATGAATGCCCTTGTACTGTTCACCATGTAAGAATTTATTCACTCTGTAAGAATTCGTTCACCATGTAAGAACTTGTTTGTTATGCTTCAGAAGATTGGAGACTGACGAGAATTAGGCTTGAGATGGATTAATGATTGTACATTGAGCATTGACCCCCCTATACTGAATTTTATTGTTGTTAACAACCATTTGATCAATAAATATGAGAGATGCCCTCTCAAAAAAAAAAAAAAAAAAAATTTTCACTTCATCATCATTTCTAATCTCATCTGATGTCCCAAGCCAGATCTCTATTTAAGATTCTCTGCCTCACCAACAAGAAAATAAAAGCAAGTCAGCAAGCCAGCAAGAAACAAAGATATTTCCTTATTTTTCTTAGTACAAGTTTGTCTTAGACCACTTAGCCCCCATCATTAAATACACATGAAGAAAACACTGCAACATTTCAGGGGACAAGAGTGTACTTGACATGTTTACAAGATGACGTTTGCACATTTACCTAACCATTATTTTGATCTTTCTGATTCATGATACTTTCAGAATAATGACTCAGAAGATCAAATAGCATGGGTTAAGTATTCAACAGATACATGACATGAGAATAGTCCAGGGCAAACCGTTACATGTGCTTAGGAATTAAGCCCTCTGCAGATGGGCACAACAGTTGCAGCTTGGAATGATGGTGCTCCCGAGTCCCCTTGTTTTTCCCTGGAAGCACTATATGCACCTTAACTGACAGTGTTACACAGTGAGCACAGAAAGTGTGGCCCAGGTAGGTAACTGCAATCAGTAACTTAACATTGAAACAACATTGAAAATAAGCTGACAGTTCAGGTACATAAAACATGGCGAGACAGTTTAAGTCTGATTTTCAGGGACTGACGCAAACTATTCAAGCAGGAGCTGATCCACATGGAAAACCACTTACCCAGGATTTGCTTGCTCCTTCACTCTGATCCAAGGCACAAGGAAGTGAACAATATTTTATGTAAACATTGAGTTCTCACACAAAATCATGCAACAATACTGAATTCACAAAGGAATTTTTTAAAGTGCACTTAGAGACTTACTGAAAATATTTCAGAGGAAGCACTCAGTGTAAAAAGTATAATTGCAGTTTTAAAGGATTTTTATCAGAAATTTCAACTTTGATTATTATTAATACGATCAATATAGTATGTACTGAATAATGTATAACACATATTGAATATATTATAATGCATGATATATATTGATATATAAGAGCCTAGCTTCAGGGAGCATAACTTTAGATATGAAGAAAATCCTAAGAGTGCCAACCAGAAAAGAAAAAAAAATAGGTAACAGTAATCAGTAGTTTTCAACAGATAAAATTTATTGAATGTGGGGGTAAATACTAAGTGTGGAAGACCCAACAGATTTTGTTCTATTAATATTTACTCCTGACATTGCAGTGTCTTGGGAGAATTTCAGATGAATGTGCCCTTTCTGTGTTGGGCTGCCTCTACCCCCATCTTTTGCCTCACTGGGTTGGGGATGGGTCAGAGTAAAACAAATCCTCTCATTTACCTGAGCCAGTGACTGTCGGAGCCGTGCCATCTGCTTTTGGCCTTTATTGTGCTCCTGCTCAGAAACCATCTGCTTCAGCTTCTCCTTCTCTATAGCTATGCTATTAAATGCAGACTTCAAAAGAGAATGCACTGGATGGGGGGTGGAGAGCAAGAAACAAAACATCAAATGGGTCTGGAAAGAATATACAGAGTTATAAACTTCTCAGCACTTTAATTCTTGCACAGACATTTTTCTGGAAGGGTTATGTTATAGTCTAATTAAAAGTCAATCTTAAAGTAGAATCTATCAGAATATTTAAACACAAAACGAATCTGGTAATTAATCAGTGTGAAAATTTCAGCATTTTATACTAGACAAGCCAACAAAGATTTCAGAAGCAGCATATAAAATATCAAAATTGATTCTAAAAAATCAGTATTTTGAAAATTAACCTATAATTCCTAGAAAAAATGGAACAAATTTTACTCTCCATAGTTGATGAGAATATCTGAGCAGTTCTGTGTACAATGAAGTCTCATGCAAACCATTTAGAACTATCCAAAATTTATTTCCCAAAAGCATGAACCCAAAAAAACAGCACTTTTATAAAACCTGCCAACATAAAAGAGGCAGCTAAATTAGAAGTTCTACATAGTTCTCTTTGAGGCAGCAAATGATTTGGTTTTAAGAATAGCACTTGCATTACTTTCTCAGCCAGGAACATGCTGATGTCAAGAGTGCTTTCAGAGTACAAACTTCCAGTTATAATAGGAATAAGGTCTGGGAATCTAATGTACAGTAGTATGATGATTATAGCTAATAATACTGCATTATACACTTGGAGGTTGCTGAAAGAGTAGATCTTAAATGTTCTTACCACAAAACATTGGCAATTATGTGACACTATGGAGGTATTAGCTAA
This sequence comes from Manis javanica, assembly GCF_040802235.1. Lineage (NCBI taxonomy): Eukaryota > Metazoa > Chordata > Mammalia > Pholidota > Manidae > Manis > Manis javanica. The sequence goes on from NC_133167.1 coordinate 55,725,603, forward strand.
TGCTATGGTGGCAATCGTTTTGCAATATATAAGTGGATCAAATTAACACGTTGTGTACCTTGAATTTACACAATGTTACTTGGCAATTGTATCTCGATAAAGCTAGAAATAAAATAAAACAAAATAAAGCAAATTACCCTCCCCCCATTTCTGCATACCTAACATACATCAGTAGAGGCTGAGACAGTCTTTAACTATGAAACATAAAAAGGTTGCATTTCCAACTCCTATCTTTGTAAGAAAGTTTCTGTAATAAGTCGTCTTCCAAAATAGGAATTTCCTTATTTAAGAAAGGTTATTTTTAATAGAAGTTGAAGATTTTAGTGCACAACAGTGGCCTGAATTAAAAGTAAAAATGGTGGGACCACAAGGGACTCACAATTACTGTTTTATGTGCTACTTCCTGTCATCATCAATTTAACAGTAATAACTTGATAGCTGGAATACTGGCAGCTCTAAAAGTGGGCTCTCACTAACTTCAAAATCCAGAATTCTTTCTAAAGAGTTCACTCAATAGTCATAGGAAAAAAAAAAGTCATAGAAAAGTCCCTTTTTTCCCTAACTCAGTTTAAAAGAAAACATGTTGTTTTAACAGAGCTTTTAAAATTCTGTTGAAATTTGGATTTCCTAAAAGCCTCAGGATTGCAACCAAGTACACAGAGCTTTCCTGGAACTACCTTCAAATTTATTCATCTCGCCGAAGAAGCTGTGCTATACTAAACTCACACATTTGTTGTCTCATCCTACATGCTCCTACAACTTTTAGAAATAAAAGTTACTGGCTTTACTGTCCATAAATCTATGCCAGTGTATCAACAAAACAACACTGCTCTGGTCTAATGGCTCAATCAGCACCCAGCAAAGAAACGTAATAAAATGTGCTAGGGGTAAAATAGCATGTTATAGTTGGCCTTGAGGAACCAATTGAGAATTCTATAGAAGAAAAGGGGGGAGATAATTTAGCTTAACTGTTTTAGGTATGGAATTAAAGAAGTACCTATCTAATGGCATATCTTTACTGATGGTTTGTTGAGTATAAATTTTTGTTAACTTCAGCAATCCCAGAGATGCCCTTGAATGTGCCTATTTTCCTGAGCCACCAGGCTCTTGAGTATTACGGGGGGCACTTGAGATGTCCATTTAATACACATTTTCAAGAATATTTTATAGTTTATTACCAGCAGCCTGTGGGGACATATATGTGGTTAATTCACCATAAGGTGTTACTGACTGAAAACAATATAATGTGTATCTACCTCCAAAAGATCATGTATTTTAAAAGACATTGCCTGGGGAGGTATATGTCAAAAAATGAATTTCAGCGGCTGAAATTTAAATACTAGAGCAATAAGGGCAGGAGTTAATTTAAGAGCTGAGGCTTTTCCTAGTAAACACACGACAGCTCAGTGTACCTACATTCTACTATTCTGCTTATTTATTGTATCTTACACCCTGTGGCTGATGATAGTAATTGAACTTATGCAACATGCCTTATTGAACATTACACATTAAAAAAGACACTCCAAGGTGGGGTTGATTAACCCTTCCCTCAGATCTGGACTGGCCTGTGAAGCTCCGACCAGCAGAATGCAGAATTTCTGTGCCAATCCAGAGTTGGCTTTGAATAGCAATAGAATCTTCCACTCCAGTCCATTCAATTCTCTTGGAGCCCTGAGCTGCCATGGAGGGGTAGAGGGACATGACTGTACCCATCCCCTGGGTACCAGGTACATGGGTGGCACCTCTCAGCTGCCAGCCGAATACCACCGAGTGAGCCTAGTCAATGCTACATGGTGCAGAACTGCCTACCCGAGCCCTGCCTCAACTCCTGCCCACAGACTGTAAAGTACAATGAGTTTTGCTTGTTAAAAAAAAAAAAAAAGATTCACACAGAATCTATTTTTCTTTTTCCTTGCTAAGGACAACCTACAAGTATGTATTAAATGACTACAAAAAGATACTGGAAAAAAAAAAAAAAACCCCACTGAGTAGTAGTGTCTGCTGGCCTGTTTAGGATAACTATGTCTTTCTTCTTTTTACCCCTTCCATGACACCTTCTTTATTCAGTCAAACTGTAAACCTATGATGTATGCTCTCCCAGGAGGTAGGCATCATGTCCCCATGCATTTTGTGTGTAGAACTCCAACCAGAATAAAACCACTTAATTTTCCTACCATGACCCTAGACAAGGATGAGAGTAAATGGCAACCTTTCCCCAAAGAAGAGAGCTTCCGAAGGGCACATTATATTCATTGTTACCTTTCTGTGCAATGAGACAAAATTCTTCCTGAAGCTTTGTGTAATCCGTTGAGCTTTCCAGAGGGTCAGTGAGGTGGCTAGGGGGAGTCTGAAATTCAATATCTGCACAAAGGTTGGGGTTGGAGGAATGCAAGCGAACTGGAGACATGGTAGCACTGAAAGGGACCTGAGAGGGGAAGGCACCAGTTATTAAAACGCAATAGTGCACGGACCACATTCACTCATAGAAAAGATCTCTTCACTTTTTCAAAATAACAGATTCCTCTGTGATGACACACTTTGAGACACTTATTTATTCATTTATTTTGCAGGTGGTTAGGGTAGGATGGAGTCTCATTGCCTATTACTGACATAGTACTGCCACTGTTCACTGGCTTTTCACTTTTTACAGGGAGAAATGACTACAGAATGACATGAGCAAAAGGCATAATCCCAGAGAAGCTTCAGCTCTGAACTCACAGTTGGATCTAAGAAATTACTGACAGAAAATGGTAGCCTGAACTGTGACATAACTGACCTGCTCTTACAAAGTCTGGGCACTTGTGTCAGAGGGCTGTTCATGCTCATTTCTTTCTGAGCCTGGAGCAGAAGCTTACTGGACAGGTAAAAATTCTAAAGGGAATCTATACAGAAAGATTCCCTTGCTCCATGGCCATTAAATAAACAAGCTTAATAGTAAAGATAATAATGGCTTAGTGAGACTCACAATTAAATCTGAAATCGATTTATTAAAATGTTAATGAATGTGTTTATGTAAATTACTAGTTTACCTTTGTATGTTACATACATGAACATGGCTTATGAACCAGCCAGTATTGAAAAGCATTAAATAAAAAAAGTCATATTACTATAGATTTTTCCAGATGGCTAGCGGTACTTTTCCTGCTCAGGCTGGATCTGGACTAGGCTTACTGAAGGGTAAAGGCGAAGCACTTTCCCTCTCCTCCAAAGTTCTACCTGACCATTCCAAATGCTGTCAGCCAAATGCTCTTGAAAAATGAGAATACCAGTTCCTCTTGCAGATCAGATCACCGGTAACCTGCCCTAATTCTTAGTGCACAGATGTTCATTTAATTATTCCATGAATCAGACTCAGACTCCTCCACACACTGAATTTTGTATAAATTAAAGGATAATTCACACTCTCTAGCTAACAGGAATATGCTATTAGAGGAAGGAACCAGTATTTTGTCTGATGTGTATGTGTACCAGAACCACTTCCTTTGTTTTCATTTTTTGGTTTAGCTTTAAACTTCCTGACAGAAAAAAAGAATAGGAGGTAAGGAGGGAGTGGGGAAGGGGAGAGAGGGGTGGGGGAGAACGAGCACGTGTGTGCACCTGAGGATATGGAAGGAGAGCGAGAGAGAAACACAAATCTAGCCTGAGCTGCAGTTTGTGGATCTGGGTGAGGACAGCTGAGACTAGAGAGGGTCCTTTGGATGTAGCTTTGCCCTAGTAAGCAGTAATTTATCCTAGAAGACATTCAAGTATCCAAAGCTTACTGGGGAAGGAAGTGAGCATGAAGCTTACCCCCTGGATTCAGCTAAGCTAAGCCTATCCAAAGCATTTGGTATCTGGAGTTATCAAAGTAACTTTACTTCATCCTCCATGAGGACCTTGGTTATACTGGGCTGGAAGATGTCAACAGCTTGTTTATATCATCAGGATCAGAATTTCCAGCTATTCCAGAGAACAGACACAAAAGTGGCAGTTAAGCCATTTGAGAAAATGGAGTTCTTGAGTTCAATACTTTGCTGGAATCCTGTCCTGGTAACTTTTAGAACCTGGTGTGGTGATACTAATGACTGAGGTCTTTGGGAATGCCTATAAAGGGGATTTATGTGGAAGACTATTTGAAGATAGATACAGGAAAATCCTGGCCTTAACTGTGGTGATGCTCAGTCTAGGAGGGCAACTTGCTGGGAAAGTCCTAAGAGGGAGACAGAATCCACGGGAAGGTTGTGGAGATTAGGAGGTCATGGGAGAGTCTGTGACTTGAAATGCATAGATCAGGGAGTCTTCAGATTTAAGGTATGGTTTTCTGGTACAAGGAACTGGAAGAGGATTTAAGAAAAAGGAATGTGGCTGTTTGGTGATGGAAATATAAAGTGTTGAGGATCATGAAAAGTGTTTTATCTATACTCAGGTGCTCCCCGCGCTTCACCTAGGCATAGGATGAGAGGTCCCTTCCCTTCAGCAGGTGTGGAGGCTGGGGTACAGCTTGCAACAGGAGATCGGGGTGCAGTGGAGGCCCAGAGGATCAAGTAAGGACCTAGATTTGTCCCTGAGATAATGGCCATTCTATTTGAAAGTTGGAATCAGACACTAAGAAGAAAAACATAAGTTACAGATTTATATTTTGACCATAATGGAAGTTTAAATTGGCAGTTAAAAAATGATCTTGTATATAATCCACAGGGAAAGGGACTCAAAATGCTCCATTCAAACCACAATCAGACTCTTTCCTGGGAAGGTGAAAGCTAATTTTTATATACTCTGGACTAAAAGTGTTTATATTGAGATTTTTTTTGTTGTTAAAAATGTATATGGAATGGGTCATTTTAATTGAAGAATTCATGAAATGAAATTGAGAATACAAATTGAGATACATTATTACTCTAACTGCAAATTGAATCTCTCTTTAGCCTGGGGAGATATTTACTCAGATTTTTATGCATTACTTTGGTGTTATAGGATTCAAAAATTCCAGTGGCAACTAGACTCCCTGCCATTACGGTTGGAGTGGGAGCTGTCCATAGCTCTCAATGTCTGTACCCAAGCATGTAACCTCCATGCTGGATGCAGCCTTCCGCTGCTCAGGGAAGAAATCCAAGGTTCCTGTGAGACCCTGTAACAGGGAGGAAGCCTGATCCTGGAACATTCTTGTACCACTAACTGCAGTTTGGACTGGGGATGTTAGGAGGTACTTTTAACACCTGCCTATAAAGAAGTCAAAAGGGAAATGGATTGACAGTGGAATGTCTGGCACCCAAATTTAGCAATGGTTCGCTAAAACTGCATTAAACATAAATGAAATGGGAACACACAATAGCAGGTCTAAGACAGACAGCCTACACAACTCATGGAGCCAAAGTAAAGAGTCTCCTGCTGTTGTTAGTCCACATCATGGCACGGCTGTCCTCGTGAGGAGTGTGGAGGGTGCTGCCTCTCCAGGTGTGTTTCACGGGGGGGCCAGGGCTGCCCTTTCTCCAAACCCCTAATCTGTTGGGTCTGGCTGACATTGTAAGTGGGCCATTCTGGGTTCTAGTGCTGAGAATCAACCAGAGTAAATCTCTGGCACATCTCCTTGGAGTGCTCTTTTCTTTGGGAGCAATTTCCACTGCCCCAGATGCCTGAGTGGATCCACTCACTGCAGGAGAACAAGGACTAGGAGTCATTCGGAAAAATTCTAGGTAAAAGGCACACAGCAGGGTAGGCTAGGCTCAAACTGAGTGGCATAACTTTAGCATTGGGAAGAGGAGGGACTGGGAATTAAGGGGAACCACTGTACTAAGAGAAATAGTGGGGCTGAGTCATCAGTGTCAGGTGGCAGTGTGTGTATGAGGGGTCAGGGCTGCCAGCTGAGGATGCTGCTAGACTGGGCTCTATAGGTGGCCTGTGAAGTTAAAGCTGTAAATCCTAGAGGGTTTGGAGTAACCTTGCCCTCTACTTATTTCTGAACGCATTACTAAATGTTGTCAGCTTTTCTCATTAGGTACATCTAAGTTATTTCTTAACTGCTGTGGTCACAGCTACCTTGGGAAGTGGACACTAACACTTCCTCTTTTAAAAGCTTTTTCTCTTCCACTTTCAACTTAAAAAAATAAAAACCCATTCTGTTTAAGTAGGTTTTAATCCCTATTTTATTGTAGTCACTGTATGTATCTGCAATTAAAAAATGAACAGAGTAGAAACAGTCACTTCTCTGCATGCCATCTCAGAAATACCTTATTTCAAGAAACATTAATATTTTCACAAAATGATTGACCTTTCCTTGCCATACTCTCTCAAATCATCATTAGAGTTTCTGAATGTTATAAATGAAAGATTACATTTAAGAATGATTTAACTGATCTTACACGTATCTATTTTCAGAATCTGTTACCACATCAGGGTCAAGTACTTCATTTATCTGCATTTGAATCTATGAGTGAGATATACATTAGCAGTGAAATCAAGTTCAATAATTTGTCTCAAATGTTCACAAAACTGTGAATCACTTGCCTAATAAATTCCAAGTCATTAGTTCATCATAATCAAAAACGATTCTGTCTAGCCAACAATCTAGCCAAAAGCACCCAGATGTAAAGGAAGAGTCAGCGACTGACCAAAATGCAGAAAGCCAACAATCTTCACACCAGTATCCATTCTCCTACAGCACAACCAAAACCTTTTATTTTCAGCAATTCTAATCCTAAAATATATTCGATCATTAGCAAGAGCAAGACTTTTGTTTAGCCAGGAAATACTATGTAATAGCCAAAAAAACCCTAACACCCACAATTGCTATGAATTCAGTAGGCTGTATTAAAAAAAAATGTGATAGGATGTCATGATTAAGCAAATATTATGATTTACTTTTATCTGGCAAAGGATTCTTGTATTTACATATTCTATTTTATATTTTGCATTACAATTCACTGTTCTGAACACCTTCTACTCAATTTTAATTTTTAGTTATTTCCCTTATCTCAACATTTCCTCTATTCCCCTTCTATCTTATTTTCTCTTAAAAAAAAACAACAACAAACCAACCTCTAGCTATGGATTAAACACCATTCTGTGTTTTTCTCCTTCTCACATGCTAGTTTCTGATTTTCAGCTCAATATTCTTTCCAGAAAACAACTTTCCCTTGCTAAGTGTACCTTGGGTAGCCATTTAGAGATGACATCAAAATTTACCTTTCCTTTCTCATTTCTTTATTCTCACATCCTTTTCAAACAGTCATATCGCTACAAGGAAAAAAAATAATTTATGTCTGTAGTAACATGACTTTTCTTAGAAAAACAAATCAGTTACCAAAGGTTCCAATATCAGTATGGCAAAAAACAAAAACAACAAAAACAAAAAAACAGTGTAATTTAAGGAAATTCCACAGCACAGGGAGCTGTACTGTTTTACACCCTTGAGTTGACACTGTTTCTTACACTGAGAGTAGAAATAGAGAACTGGGTTGTAGTTTGCCATTGGCACCACCAATACCCGTGTGCGACTCTCGCCATGCAAGTACAGATCGAGAGCACGTGAAACCTATGCCAACACGGGAGGGGGCCATGGTTGAGGAGGCTGTGGCACCCGTAGAACTGGGGAGGTGACACCCGTACATGGTTTCTCATTCTTATTAAATGTCCACTCGAGATTGAAATCCACTCACTGTTGTAGCCACTGCTGCCGCTAGCCTCTGCCGGCGCCGAGTTGTGCTGAACTGGCCCTTCGCAGATGGCCCTTCCTGACAGTGAATGAGAGAACAGGAGGGAGGAGGACACACAGGACGGGGCAGGAAGAGGACAGGATATGGGAGACGGAAGATAAGCAGACAAGGGAAAGGAAGAGTTTTTAACTGGAGTTGACTTTTCCTAAATTGTAGCATTGAAAAGAGCTCCAAGGGGCATTCATGCTGTGAGAACAGTGCATCACTCTCACTGCATAATACCCAAATGCTTAAGTCTATTTGCTGAAAATAACCCCAGCCCAAAAGGAGATGGAAAGTTATGAACTGATGGATATCTTTAAGGTAAAATAAATGTGCATACTGTTTCATCAATGCAAAGTCAAAGGTATTCAATAAATGGAAGCAAAGAAAACATAAGTTCAGGAAAAAGTGATTAAATCAATAGTGGGCAAAGGCTGAAATGAACAGGTTGTAATGAGAGAGCCTCTTGCTGGCCAGGCAGAATTTTTTTTGGTTTGTTGTTGGGAGGAAACCATAAGGTGGGAGGGGGCCAGGAATCTTCAACTCTCCATTTATTCCCTACTATAAAGCTCTCTGGGATTCAACATTAGTGATTTTCATGTTGAATATTCTTCCAAGGAGGAAGCCAGTCCTCATAGCATAAAAAAAAAATCTCTATTTCTTCGGTGTGTTGGAAAAATGAACAATAAAACTCTGAAAGCATAGGTTTCATTTAGTGATGTGCACCTATGCATAAACCAGCAGAGGAATTCTACAGCCTTCTTTCCTTTCTCTCTTTTTGGAGGATGGGGATGAACAGTTAATGACATTTCCTTCTAACCACTCAACTCTACATCCATTTGACAGACCCCGACTTTTCAAGGTTGTAAGCAATAATTTTAATTCCAATCAACTAAGATATACTTAGAATCACATAACAGTCCAGACTGAGAAAAAAACAGCAAGACTGCTTTAGTCTTTTTTGGAACAAGATAAATATTTTAAATTCTTTTATCTCCAATTCTCTGTAAAGTCTCCAAATTACATTCACATTTTCTCTTCCATTTTCATAAATCTCCTACATACATTATATATGTTTATTACATAGTATATGTAATATGTTTTCCATGAAGTTTTCTGTACAAAACCTGTTTATGTTTAATGTAGTAAATAAAATGACGAAGAACTTATTTTCACCATTTAGTGTAATTTCAGCAACTGTGTGATCTAGAATAGCTACACAGGAATGACATCTGGTCATTTTTCTGCTACTCCATACTTCCCTATTCTTTCCAACATGTAGGGACCAATGTTTAATTCATGCTAATAATCACAGAGGAAACCTACCAGCTCTCTCTTCTGTAGCAACCCTTTTAAAGTCATTCCATTCTTGGCCTCTTCTATCTCATTGAAAACACAGCCAAACTGTTACTGCTTAAAGATGATGCTGAGACTTTTATCTGACTGAGCCAGAAATTTAAAGTTTGGGAGAGAGGAAGTCCTTTTTCTAAAAGATAATCTGCACACAGCCTTCCAGGACACATGCTGCCTTCAGCGAGTCGCACAGTGGATTATTCCTGAGGCTAGCTTTCCAGTGGCCTCTAGCAGAAATAAGGCCATACAAGTCCAAATGTAACCTTCACCTTCGAATCAAGAGAATGGTTTAAACTACATAACAATAAGCTGTCAAATGTCCAGTACAAATGTTCTTCATTTTTACTTTCCTCAGTCAGTTAAAAAATGATCTATTTTGTAATTATTTCAAAGGGACCACAACTACAGATGCTGAGTGCAAAGGTCAGTGAAACACCACGAGCACCAACACTGACTACCGTGAGCAATACCAGGCAGTCCAGGTTCCTCACACACGACCAGAGAACCAGATGCTATCAACAGAAGGGATGAAAAGTGAGCCACTCACTACAAAGCCTTCCAAGCAGGCTGCATCCAGGACCATCAGAGAAAGCTGTTCAAGGAGTGAGATAATTATAGGCTCAAGAAAAATAACTGGCATTAATAGATGGGACTCCCATGATCAAGAAACACTTAAAACCAGAGGGAAAAACCTACATATTAGGGTGGGAGAAGGTGGTGGGTATGTTTAATCCATTATCATAAAGATAAAAGCTGTGCCTTTCTGTAGGTAAAATGATGAGAGTAGTGACATTTATATTGGTCACAGATCATCATCCTTGGTTGATTGTATGGTTCCCCAGCCAAGTGTGCTTGTTGAAGAAACTGCTAAGTAACTTCCCAGTAACACAGAATGAGAACCCGGAGGGCTCCCGGAAGCCTTGTTGGTTTGCCTGAGCAGAAAAGGTCTAGCGATGCAGCCTTCACCCTAAGACAGCTTTTGTTCTACCAGTCCAAGTGGAAGTGGGGTTTCACTGGGAGTGATTAATAGCTTACTACCAGACCAGGTCTATTTATTTTCATTTGGAATTGGACTAAATATCCTACTTTTGAAAGTTTAAAGTTTCCTTGGAGTATGGGAATGAATTGATTTTAATGTTCCTCAAAAATAATTAAACTAGAATCACAGCACCATTTTGTTACTCTTTGGTAAAATAAAAACAATGCAGCATAAATAGGAATTTAAAAACAAACCACCCAAAGATGTGAACAGGAGTATGAATGAAGACTATTTTCCTGCTATTGGAACGATTTCTTCTGACGACCTTAAAACGTCTTCATAAACTCTCCACTGAAAAGCACAGCCTGTGACTGGGAGGACTATTCAGAGCTGGATTCTGTTTCCTTCAGGCGGAACTGAGCGATGGGGCGCCTATGCCAGTGGCCACGGCAGGGTTGCCACGGGCATTCTGCTCAGACTCTTTGAGGACCTGTCTATTCAAGACGGCAGCTGTGAATGGTAATCTGTTCAATGGCACACCTTCTAAAAGCAAGACTGAAGTAATATCTGCCCACAAATGCAGATGTTCCTATGATGCTGGCCTCCTTCAATTATTTTACTTCTTAATGGCCTATTTTTCCCCCAGGCTATGATAACCCTAGATACCATATGCTTTTAAAAAGCCCTGCAAAAGTAGACAATCGCAAGCTCAAAACAAACGAAGCTGCCAAAAGCAATTTTTGGTAATTTTCTTGTGAAGGTGTTTGGCACATTTATTGTTACAGCATTAATTTCTTGAATAGAAGGGAAAACCCACAAAAACATTGTGTTCACAGAGTGTGGACATTCCAAATTAAGTAACATGGATCTCTGGTGCTTATGAAAATTTATTTTCAAATACATCAGATTAGCAAGCAGAGCAACAGTTTGTTATTTATGCATTCAGAATATCATACAGTGTCAGTACAATGAGAATTAAAGAAGAATAATTGTTATTTATTCAGAAGACTTTGAAGAATTCTGAAAAGTGGTTCCTTTTACCTTTAGAGTATAAACTGATTCATAGTGTAATAAAAAACAAAAGCAAAATCTCAAGTCTGATTTTGATTGTGCAGGGCAAGAGTTCTTTTATAATATACAGCTAGGACTGGAATAGTTGAGATTGTAGTTTGAAGATATGAAAGTAGTAAGATTTATGTTATAAGAGGTTTTAGGCATTTATCATATTTTGTATCTTTGCAATGCACTAACATAAGATAATCTTACTTGAAAAATTTAAAACTACTCATTTCAAATAAATAACTTATTTAAAATAAATTTCAAGGAAATTTACCATGAGTCATTAAGATTTTAATGATTCAGATTTTAAAAGTAGTTGTTGATGGCCAAATAATATCTATTTTTGTAGAATCATAGAATTTGAGTTGAAAAGGAATTCAGAGGTTATTAACTCCATCACTTTATCCAGGAGCAAATAGAAGCCCAGGAAATTGAACAGAATGCACAAGCTTATGCCAGGAAATCACAGTGATCAGAGGAGAAGCCAGGTTTGTTAATTTCCAATCTTTTGCAACCTCCCTCCCTTTTTACTGTTAGATAAAAGTTTAGACAAAGAAAATAACACATAAAAGGTTAATTTAAGATCTAGTATATATAAATGAGTGTTCATTACATCCCATGGGACTTTTAGTGTAGACTTTCAAGGTGAATTTTTGTTAAAATACATTTTAATGGCTCAAAGGGCATACCTGAGAATGATAATACCACTTTGCAGCCATATTAAATAATTTTAACTTTACTTTTGAATTCATTTCACTTTGCCAGAATAAGCAGCATAGACTTCCCACTATTTTAGATCATATAACTCAGTTTGAAAAGCACTGCCTTTAAAGCAGTTAAGCTGCTTTAGACTTTTACCTTCCATGAACTGACATATAAAGACTACTATTTAAACAGTATATAGAAATATGAATGAAGAAAAAGGTCTGTACCTGCAGTTGTAACTTTGTATCTTTGCTGACACTTTTTGTTCTCCAACGTCTTGTGACCCGCTTGTCTTTCTTTGAAATATCTACACAGTTAGCCTACATTACACAAATAGTTAAAAGCAACAAAATATTATTAAGTTCACACAGATGATACAGAGAGCAGACGTGTTAGTAATGAGTCAGTGTGAGACACTGAAGCAAACCAGCCAAGACAGAAAGGCCTAGCTGATGCACAGTGGGCATTAAGAGCGGAGAGAGGAACTTAATCAAAAAATACATTTGTCTGATACACAAAAGGAAAACAGGAGTAAAGAGCTTAAGCATTCTTTTTTCTACATGAAAAGATGGTAATAATTCTAAGAGTATCTAAGGTATATCTTCAAAGGTATCATTTCTAATGCAACACAGACATGGAAGGGTAATTCAGATATTTATTTCTTCTTCTTAGTTTATATTTCAATATAAAATTTTTCAAAATACACATCTTCATTAACATAGTGACACCAAGATTCAAAATTACTTAAGAATAACTCCAGAATATGAACTAATCTGTGTTGTACTTACTCCTTCTTTAAATGTTACCTTATATATTCATAGAACAATCCAATAAGAAGGCTAAATTAATATCCTGAAGTCCTTTTACCAGCAGCAGTAATATGTTTACCTGCATGTCAGTAAAGTTAGGTGCTGACTGAGTTCTCTGAAGTATTTCCAAATTTTGTAGGAGTTTGCTTAGTTCCACAAGGTTTGACTGGCAGTGTGCAAGGTCTAATCAAAATCAGAAATAAAGATATGTTAGAACTGGGTAGGAGTAGTGATAATGGTAATAAAAGGGAGTCAATCCAAATTATATAATAATGATACTGGCAAATGAAAAAAAATGGACCCTTCTCTACTTTAGAACTTTAAAGCAATTATTAGATGAGTTGAAAGCCCACTCTGATAAGTTAACAGTATTAGTGCAGCACATCACTACAATCCCAGTGATATCATGTGCTTGTTGTGTGATGGTGCCGCCTGTCACACAGGCGCACACTCAAGGGCACTTCAGCAGCTCTGTGGTGTTATTATTAAGAACCATGATTTACAATACAGCTGCTTGGAGTTGGGTGGAGTCAAAGTCAAGTTCAGAAAAATAAGATGGAACACAAAGCTAAATAAACATACTCATCTATAGTTTAGCTCACCGACAATAATGAATGACTTCTTTAAAAGCTATCAGAGACATTATATTAAACAAAACCACGGTTATCAGTGTGTCCCTGGTTCAGCAACGACAGCACCAGCTGGGCATGAAACTCATTTTGTTGGAATTAATGTTTAGAATAAAGAAAAATAACTTTCAATCTTATTTTAAAATTTTGGCTGTATTTGAACAAGAGAGCATTTTTAGAAGATCTGTGTAACAAAATATCACTCTTAAAAAATTGACTTTTAGCATGTGAAATTAAATACAGTCACGATTAGTGAGTTTTCAGTAACACTCAATTAAAAAATATTGAGAACATGCCTCCCAATTGTATGATTACTTTTGTATGTGTACTGTTTATGAAGTGACTGCAATAGGGTACATCTATAAATCTGTTACATTAAATGATTGTTCCTTTTTCTAACTTAATGGAAAGAGAACTTTGTGAATGACCTCGACTGAAGGCAAAGGACCCAAAACTAGGCATCAAGAGACATCAGTTGACTTTTATGCTTCTCAGTTGCAATTCCCTCACCTGTCAAGTGGTGATAGTAATACTACCTTCCCAATTTAGAGTAGCAACTGAGATCGTAGATGAGAAAGTTCTATGCAAAGCAGAAATGGTTTTTTTGCCATATTGCTCACACTATGTATAATTGTACTGCCAGGGCTTTATCTTGGAACAAACCACACACCATTCCTCGCTACCTCTCTCATTTGAAATATGGGAGAAATAAAATCCCTGGCAGAATTTCATTGTTTGCCTAAGTGTCTGGATATATATGTAAGAATTACAAAGATTTACTCAACACAATTTGCCCAAGACAACTAAAATCTGCCTAAGACAATAAAATAAAATTTGCCAAGACAATAAAAATACTTTTTGAAAAATAAATATCTATAATTTTGTTAAATTACCATTAAATCTAATTTTGGAATCTGGGGAAAAGGAGAAATTATACCAAGAAATGGCTGCTGAGATGGTTTATAATAGTGAAAAATTTTAAATTAAAAATATCTAGCAGTTTACTTATATTCCCATCATGCCTTGTTCCAAAAAGAAACATGTCATCCAACTGTGGAATGGTTAAATCAATTGAGGTATATCGAAAGTTGTCCATTTATTATTTCATTTATGTACTAGTGCCAGGGAAGACACTGTGTACCCTGCACAGTTCTTAGCACAGGGAAAATAGCAATCAAGTAATATTAATTCAATTTACATTCTGGTTAAAAAAAAAAGCACCCAATAAACAATCTGTATGTTAAGTATTATGTACCCATTTTTAACAATGGCATATATACTGATATATAAACATGGCATATAAAATACTAAATTAACATTTTGTTTCTATGGGGAAAAAAACGCTCTCTAAGAGCCAAGCAATTCCTTTACACACTTGAGAAGCTTTGGATTGGAATGAGTCAGATCAATGAATAGCTTATCACTCTTAAGTATTAACACTATAAATCAGATATAGTATGGGTTTGAGAAGATGTTACATGATGAACTGTTGAAATACAACTAACCTCAATATTGGGACTCTCTATGAAACTGATCAGGGTAGATTTTTAAAAAGTGCTGTGGTAGCTGGGAAAGTTACTGTGGTTTGAAGTCATCAGGGCAGACTTAAAAGAGAGAGTGGAATCTTTTCTGGGACTGGAGAATTTGATGGAAAGGATTCAGCAAAACAGGAAGATGGCAGAGGGCAGAGAGGGTCCCCTAGGTTAGGCAGAACCACCTGTGCAAAGGCATGGGGTGGGAGTATCTGAACATGTTCAGGAAACAGAAAGTAAGTACAGTTGGGCCTGTGGAGAAAGCAAGGTTGAAAGGTTAGGCAGGGCCAGAAGACTGAAAGTTGGATGTTAAATTCTAAGCTAAGAAGTTTGAATTAAAGTCCTGGACCCCATGTAGGGATTTTGGGTTTTGCATGAAGGCTATTTTAAGAAATATCAGTCTTGAGGGAGCACTACATAGTGGACAAAGAGTTAACTTTGAGGTTAGTCAAACATGGGGTTGGCTGGAGTCCCAGCCTTTTCCCCAGGGCTGCTGTGTAATCTTGGGCAAATTCCTTAACCTCTGAGCGTTTCACTTTCCTCATCTGCAAAGTAGAGACAGCAGCATGCCTACATCTCATGACTGAATGCAGTGGAATAATGCCTGCCCAGTGCTGGCCCATGGATGCAAACATGTTTGAGAAGAGTAATTTCCCATGAGTCTCTGAGAGAGATGGGGCAGCAGAGCAAGGGACTGAGGGTGGGAACAGTGGTCAGGAGGCTTAGGACTGACGGGACAGTGGGTGATCGGGCCTGGGTTAGGAAAGCAGAAATGGGATTTGAGAGGAAGTGTGAGGACCAGCAAGAGGGAGCAAGTTTTCAAACAAATAGCACCACCATCAGGGCTGGATGAACAGGTTTGGGGATTACAGGTGATGCTGAAGTCTCAGGGGTGGTTATGGCTACAGCGCTGTGGAAAATGGAAGCCCAGGAGCTGGGGCCATTTTCAAGGAAGAGACTGAGAGTTGGTCTCTGACAGGCTGAGAAGAGGGTGAGAGAGGGAGTATAGAAAGAAAGGGCCAATAGCGAGGCAAAGCAATGGGAATACAGCACAGGCTGGATACAGAGATCTGAGGTTTAAAAAGAGTTTTCAGCCCGTTGGAGGAATATGGTGTCATGATTAAGCACATACTCTGGAGTCAGACCGCCACAGTCTGAACCCCAGTTCCACTGTGCTGAGCTGTGTGAGCCTGGTCAAAGTGAGCTACCTTCTCTAGGCCTAAGTGTTCTCATTTGTAAAATGCATTTGAAAGGATTAAATGAGTTAATGCATATAAAATGCCGAGAACAATGCCTGATACAGAGGAAGTGCCCACACCTATCAGCTGCCACCAGCACCATTATCATCATCAACATAGAGATTTCAGGTGAAACTATAAGCATGCCAGTCACCGCCAAAGCACAGAGCACAGTCCCCAGAATCCAGCTGGCCTTGGTTAGCCTTCTGGCTCTGCCCTGCAAGAACTTGGATAAACACAGACAAGTTACTTGACCTCTCTGAGACTGGTTTCTCTATACAAATATGGTTCATACTTCCTACCTGGCACTGTTTACATACAATCATGTATGGGAAGTACTCTCAGGTCAGCGCCTGGCCCATAAAGAGCACCCAACAAACCAAGGGTATGATTATTGAAGCTGAAAGCAGAGGACTAAATCTTGATCATCCCCACTACAAATGCTGGCCAGAGGAGAATCCAGTGAAACAGGAGAATGAGTGGGAGAAAAAGGAACACCTCGTGTAGCTGAGGGAGGAAGCTCACTAGAGAAGGTCCTGCAGGGCAGGTCAGAGGATGAGGCCTGAGAACAGGGCATAAACCAGATGGCCTCCTGCCACCTCCAGGGCTTTTCCCATTGAGCAAACAGAGCAAAGGTCAAATTACGGGAAAGAAGCTGGAGTCCATGGATAGAGAGCAGGAAGGAATGAAGCAAAGAAGATGAGCCTGTCCCCAAGAGATAATTATTGCACTAAAAGCTGAAAGGAAACAGCAAGGCAGGATGGTGGACGCAGGCAGGGCAGTCAGGATGCAGAGGAGGAGCACCCACAGGCTGGTGAAGGGTGCGCGCGTAGAACTGGGGAGCGCCCCTCCTCTCAGCCAGGCGCTTCTTGGTGTCAAAGCCATGGTCTATTCAGTTTGCTCAGATGAACAGATTTTGTCCAAAGGGTTGGTTCTCAATCTTTTCAGCGATGTAGATGGCCAGGTTAAAGGCTGTGAGCATGTGTAAGGCATAGGGGAGCCTGGGGGAGAGGCTGAAACATCTGGAACTGCTGCTGAGGAGAACATGCGGTATTCCAGGAAAGTCAGGCTTGGCCCCTTTCCCCAACCTGATGCTCATATACTCAAATTCACAGCTGTGTATTTTATGAATACATTCAAGTAAAACCTTTTTAATGGAATGTTAGCTGGACATGCCTTATGAATACAACATCTCTCTTAAAATCATATTTTCACATAAAGATTGAGCTTGGGATGTATAGAGGGCTAAGAAAAATGCTGCAGACTTTGAGTTCACATATGTGTAGAGCAAAAAAAAATGTTTTTGGTTGGGGTACCAACACCAATTGCCAAATTTTCTAAGTGAGTACATGAACCTAGTATCTACTTGCACCATATCATAAAAGAAAAAAATTTAATATTAAAAAAGTTAGGTCTGCCATCATCTCAAAATAATCTAAAAAATCAAATCAATTTAAACTTCATTAAATACTTTGTTATCCTTGTTTTTCTCATTTTTGAAGGACAAATGAGGACAAACTATCTCACAGAATGGAAATGGCCTGTGCACTCAGTTTGGATCAATATGTTCAGGCCAATGACAAGGGAGGAGAAAGTTTCCGGAGATTTCAGAGGCTCAAAGATGGCAAAGTGAGGGCACTGTGCAGAAGGTCAGAATATTTATTAACTGACCCAGAGTGCAATACCACTAACAGGTCTGCAGCTGTAGGATGCAGTACAGTTCGGTTGTTGACTGCCAGATCACCAGGAAATGTGCACTTGTTCCCTGGGTGAGACGGAGCAGCAGAGAAGGCAGCTACGGACAGGACCTCACAGACGGTCAGGAGCGAGGGCAGGGGTTGGAGGCTGCCCTGAAGGCTGCACCCACCGTGTGACTGCCCCCAGGGTTCACGCGGGAGGCTAATGAAGCCGGGAGGCAACTGGCAGTGAGAGGAGGTGAGAAGGGTGAGGCGGATGGAAGTCAGGATAAGGACAAACCAAATTAGCAGTTGTGAGGGCGCAGGGGAATGGACACGTAAGAAGCTGGGGTCATGAGTGGAGGAGGATCCGAATACATGAGTCAGGAAAAGGAAAGGTAGAGGCCATCGAGGGGTTGGGGGTGAAACTGCAGCACTCATGACTCATCCCTTCTGTTTTTTTTTTCTCATCCTGATAGCCCATCCGGGCAAGAACTGACCTTCTGCACACCTGTCCATTTCTTCCGAGTCCTGCAACCAGGCTGCCACTTTACTTTGGCCGGTTGTGCAGGTGGCAGGGAGGCTGTTGCTGCAGGGCAAAGGCGACTGCCAGGGGAAACTGTTCGCTTGCACCTGCAATGGACGAAACCGAAGTGTGGCTAAGCAGGAACAATACCCGTAAGTGCTTAAAAAATCCATGTTATCTTTGAAGCAACATTTAAAAAGGGAGGAAGAAAGGGCACACTAAAAATAGGGAAGAAGCCTCTCAGCTGACTGTGGTCTGTGCTCAGTGAAGACCAAATTCTTAAAGAATAGCAACACTCTCATTAAGCTGCTATCTCCGCCTTACAATGAAGGGGACAACAGCTGTATCTCATACTCACAAGCACTCACCAACTCAAATTCTCAATAATTTGTAATTGCTAGCAAGTTGTATCTGATACAGTATTCTCATTGCTGTACTCTTAACTCATGTCTGAAGGCCTTTCCTTCCATAATCTCTCTGTACCCTATGATTAGCTCAAGGTTTCAACAGCCACATGGGATTCCTAAATACATTAACCACCAGCAAGCAGTTTGCAATGCTTTGAATGCATACTGAAAATTATAACATGTAAAAAGGCAGTCTTGGCAAGGTATTATTATTTATAGCTGATAGGCTCTCCATTAAAGGGATTTTATGTGGAATAAAGTTGTATGAAGCATGTAGATATTAAAGTGAGAGCAGTAAACCTTCTGTGAAAAAAATTATTTCCCCAAAATCTGAGACAAATTTAAAACCCCATATTTGACTTTAATATTCTATTGCAACTGCTGTGTCTCTTCTAAATCATTATGAAGTCAATGTTGCACACACACAGCCAACCCAGACTTATTTATTACCCACACAGGGCCACAAACCAATTAACATTCAGGAGTCTTGTAATTTGATACTTAGAATGCAAACAGTGATAAGAAGCTCTTTTCACTCTTTACTGCACTTTGATAAATGTAATGGAAATCTTTCACTGAGTTCGATCTTAGAGGTACATCATTTGTAATGAGAGCAATACATTGTCTGTGAAAGCCAGAGTTGAAGAGTATTTTAACCAAGGCAAACAGTGGGGAGGATTTGGCTCAGTTCTCCATTCTGGAGTATCACCCAAGTTATTTAATAGGTAACACAAGGGATTAAAAGAATACAGCTTTTCTCAACACTGTGCCAAAGACACAGGTAGAAACTGGAAGAACCAAAGGAGTAAACATTTATATCTTTAAAATATCCATCTGGGATACATTTCTTGTTTAATTTGGACTAACTCGAGGATTCATTCTCTTCTGTGCTGAGAACACAGGTGCCCCAGAGAAACACGCGGACTGTCTCAAGCATCTTGGCTTGGGCCGCTGAGGAAGTGCCCGATGCCCTAGCCCCCTGACCTCCTGGTCGGTTCTCCTGCCTCTCATACCTGGTCAGTGTTAGGGTGAACCCAGCACCCTGCTCCTAGGAGAAAGATGATGACACAGTTCCTGGCAAGGTTCCAACACAATGAAATAAGGTTTGAGAGCTTTGGGAAATACGATTAATGGATTCAACAAAAATTCTCAGTAATTTCCATTGAAAGAGCAAAAATTCAACACAGTAGTATTTCATCTGATTTGATTAGCCTTGCAGTTACTCTCTCAATACTTTGCAAAGGAAATCTGGATATATGTATTACATATGTGCCTATATAAGAAAACAGAAACAAGCAGAATCTTCACAGAAATGTTCTTGAATCCAGCTCCTTGTGGCAGCCAGTCATTCACAGAGTCTCTGCACTCAGTATCATGAGAGGTGGGGGCAGCCCTGGGCAGTGCACTGTGGCTGTGGTTCAGGAAACTTAATTATTGAATCAAAGGCGGAAACAGCTGTCTGTCTCCCTGTTGTCTTAACCTTGATTTTTAACAGGCAACATCTCTAGATTTTCAGCAACATAGATGATGAACTCTTAATGCAGCACAAAGAACAACTTCAGCCTCCCTTATTCTGATATCTGGTGCAGTGGAAAGGGCACTGATTTTGGTAACAGAGAGGGGGATTCAGATCCTGGCTCAGCTGTTTAATGGCTATGTAACTTCTGGAGAAATTCTCTATGTCTCTGAGCTTTGGCTGTATTAGACATTAGATATGAATTAGATATAAATGCTTAATATAGTGCCTAGTCACTCAAGTGGGCTACTACT
The DNA here is from genome assembly GCF_040802235.1 of Manis javanica. Taxonomy (NCBI): domain Eukaryota; kingdom Metazoa; phylum Chordata; class Mammalia; order Pholidota; family Manidae; genus Manis; species Manis javanica. The sequence continues at coordinate 55,745,959 of NC_133167.1, forward strand.
TATATTACTGCCAGCCTGCTTGCATTAACTTCACAGAGAAATTCACTGGTCTCTCTTAGGGTCATGTATATATAACAGCTTAAGGCAGGAAAGCAACTTTCATTTTCAAAATTTTGTGGTCTTCTTATTGCCACCCAGAAGGACACCAGTTTCTAGTGCTGATTAACCAAATGTTCACTCTACATCATAATATTCCTACAAAGTCATATAGAATTCAGATGTAGACCATTCACAGAAAGGAGAAGTAACTGTTAATTCTCTTGGAGATCTACATTTCCACCTAATGTATACTTATGATAAACTTTGATGCCAAATGTCACTGTTGCCGTCTGAGTGTCTTTTTGGTTTGTGAAATGTGACTCAGTTATATGTTTGCATAACTTCCCAAGCAATTTCTGGGCTGATTTTTAAATAACAAACTCATACCTTTCCATCCACAACAGAAACATTAGCAGCTGGTGAGGATTCAGCTGTGGAGGTTGAAGGAAATATGTGAAAACCAGCATCTCTAGGTGATCTCACAATTTCATTCTGCCGATACAATCGATGATGGCGTAGTTTGGAGACCCATGCATCAAACCAATCCTGGGATTTCACCTGCAACAATGAATAAGAGGAGAAGTTAATGATGAAACCAATCTCCTGTTTGAAAAAGGAAAATGATTTTCCCTGATAATGGCAGAGAAACTGCTGAAAAGTGACATGACCTTCAAGTGATAGATGTGCTCTTCTGTGTCAAGGTCTATTCTCCGTGCTTTCTTTTTAATTGACATGACCGACAGTCCAACATCGATGCTCCCATGGACCTTCCCTTTTTGAATCTGAAATCAAAAGACTAGTAAGTAGCCTGGAAGGATATATGATTTGGTGTGTTTTGTATTGAGTTTAAGGTAATCTTTAACATACATATGGGAAATGGAATGCCACACCTTCTTTACAAAGAGAAAACAGCTAAGGTTCTAAGATTAAGGTCCTTAATCTGAAGACAGTTGAAATTGCAGCAACTTCACACTAATTTCAAAAAGTAAGACTACTCATCTCTTATTCCTATTTTTGGCATAACATGTAATGTCAATTCTTCATAATTCTAGATTGCACAGCATATATCCCCTGAAAGATATCTTTAGTAGTTCCTAAAATAACTATGGTCAGTCTTTGACCTACAACCCAGAACGTCCCCAAGTAATCAGCTAGAAGACATCTGCTGGGCTGCACTGGGAAGCTGGTGCCAGAAAGCATATAGCAATCAGCTCTTCTTCCTGGCTGCCCTGGTCTGATCAAGGACACACAGCTGACTCAACGGAAGATGTGGGGACAAAACTGAATCTGAGCCCTCTATTATTTCCCCTCCACCACAGTGATAGGAAGAGGGGAGTTTTCCAGTTTTGCATGCAAACAAGTATGTTTTATATTAAAGAAAAATAATTTTGAATAATTTTAGTGTTGAGATTCCTAAGACAAAAGCATGTATGAAACAGAAATGAAATTCATAAGACAGGTTTTAAAAGGATATTGGCAAGAACAAAGGTTGCTTTAAATCTCAAAAAAGCACATAAAGCATATTTCATTGAGAGGTGCTGAAGGCAGCCTATTTGGGTTTTTTCTCTCCAAGACATAAATGGTGATTTTTATTAGTGTGTCGCTTTTAGGTTGAAGCCTTTGTTTTCAACAACACGTATCACAATTGTTAAATCTTCATGCACTGGTTTGAGATGTTTGTGTTAGCTTGAGCAGAAACATAAAACATACCTTCCATGGAACATGGAAGTTTGGTAGCTTGTTAAATCTTACAGGCACAGAAATGCACAAAGGTGGTAACTATGGCACAAGGCTTAAACAAATGCGGTATTTACTCACTTTAAGCAGAATTCTAAGTCAATCTTGGAAACATGTCCTGTGTGCTACTTACATCAAGTGGTGCCTTTGAATACTTTAACATTCCATTATCCAGGACAAAAAAACGCTGCAAGGACCAGACAATTCCCAGTTAGTGTCTGTATTCCAAATTATATAAAACATTCACAAGCGTGGGTCTGATGTTGCTTGGCATTTAGTAATCACTACATTTGATCATTCTGATGTATCTGGACTCAGTATACCTGGCCAGTCAGTTACACCAAATGGTGAGGAAATCTGAGCTTAAGTTCCATCCACACTATGAATCTTCTAGGGTCCTTTTATACATAATCCAATGGGAATGACTTAGTCTTTTCACCATGGTTTTTCTTAACAGTGGGTGAGAGGCGTGGGGAAGTCTCAAAGCCTGCGGCTAACACTTTCTGAATGAATCATATAGGGTTGTTTTTAAAAGTGGGAAATAAGAATAACCTGGGTTGGGTCACATCAATTCTCTGAAGAGTTTACCTACAGGGAAGTTTTCACCATAGAAGTAAACTCCTGCATTTCCCTGGATACTGGAAAATTCCTGAAAATGCTAATCTGTTACAGAAGTGGAACTATGAATAATGGATTCATCTGCAAAGTTTAAGCAAAATGCTTGCATTTCACTATTAGTAAAAGGGATTAAAAATTATCTCTGAACTACATTAAGGGCTAAAAAAAAAAAAGAGAGAGAGAGAAAGAGAAAGATTTTTGGTTCCTGGTCTAGTTCAAAGGAATCTAGCCATTCTTGCTCCACAAACACACAGGAATTCTCTGCTGCTGATGTCCTTTCCACAGGCAATTCACAAGGGAACAAACAGCCCTCAGGACGCCATCAAACAATGGGTCCAGTGGGCTCCTCAAGTCTCCACAAATGCAGGGAGTCTATCTGTTGCTGGAGAATGACCCTGCTGGCAAGTTTTTATGTGATACCGGAACTCCTGGCTGCCAAGGCGGCAGGTGGCCAGGCGTGGGGGCACTCCGCCCAGAGCTCACGGAAGGCCACTGGAGCCCTTTGTTACAGGTTCTGGAGGGTGATGTGAGCGCCAGGAGAAAATCTCTAAGGCTGAAAAACACTTGATGGCTCAATTGCCCTGGACTTGGGTGATCAAATGGGCTGATGCTTGAATGAATATCTGATGGCATTAGAGACTAGGAGAACCTTCTACTATTTATATAGTAAATTGTTCAAAGGCATAGTCCAGGAAGAGTTGCTCTTGAACCACAGCCAGTCTTGGTGAAACATGGACTGAGAATGTTAAAGTTAACAACTCATAAAATTTGTTTCTTTGGCCTCTTCTTTTGATTTTTTCTATTTCTGTCTACCAAAGAATTTCAGCAGGGATAAACTACAGCATGGTCATGGGGAAGACATTAGCAAGGCCATGGATTTGAGGAATTACAAAGGTGTAAGGTCAGAATGAAGGGCAAAAGGTGATTCTAAGAAGAAGCATGCCTAGTTGGCCAGAATCCAAGGGAGAACAAGGGTGGTGAGAAATTCTTGGCAATGATAGTACTATGGGTTCAGGGGAGAAAGAGGTTTCTGACAAGCAAGAGGGAACATTAGTCAGAAGTCTATTTAACCTGTTTTTATTTCACCCTCAGAGACAAGGGATAGGGGCAACATTTCCCATCTGTTAGTTTCAAGTATTTGCCTTAAACTGAAAAGATGTGTTTCTTCAAGGATGTTATAATCCATAACATCCCTGCTTTGGGCCAATGGGGAGCCACCACATGGCCATTTGGGCCAACAAATCCATAGCCCTGAGATGAAATCCGCTGGCAGATGTGGAATGTGGGTGAACCTGTTCTTCCAGTGATTTCAGAGCAGATACTGGTGGTCTAGCAAAGGGCTTATATTGAAAATGGAGGGCAGTTTTCTCTGCCTTAGCATCACAGAATTCTTGTTACTCAGCTAATTGCAATGATGTAGTACAAAATTTTTCTCCTTAACCAAAACTGGATGATGACAAAAGGATGTGGAGTCTGAGAGGAATAAACCACACACTTTAAAGGGCAGGTTTTCCATCTGCTAATATAATTCTAGGAATTTACCCCAAGGTCTTAAATAGAAATTTGTATGTAAGGATGTTCATCACAATATAATAAAAAACTAGACAGACCTTACTTATCTAAAAATAGGAAATTGGTTCAACAATGGAGGGACATATAGTGAACCCTTGAACAATGTGGGGGTTAGGGTTTCTGATACCCTGCACAGTTGAAAATCCACATATAACTTTTGATTCCCCAAAAACTTAGTTACTAATAGTCTACTTTCTGTTAACTGGAAGACTTCCCAATAACATAAACAGTTGATTAATATATATTTTGTACATTATATGTATTATATGTGGTATTCTTACAATAAAGCAAGCTGCAGAAAACATTAAGAAAATCATAAGGAAGAGAAAATACATATACAGTATGTCTGAATTTATTGAAAAAAATTCATGTATAAGAGGACTTGTACAGTTCAAATTGTGTTGTTCAAGGGTCAACTATAATATAAACCACCCAATGAAATAAGTGCATGCATTTTTAAAACACCTCATATTCTGAAGAATGTTTAATAACAACATATTCATGCTAATATAATTGAAAAAAGCAGAGTAGACAACAATATGTACAAGCTGGATTTTAAATATCACATAAAATATTTTTTCCCTGCATGCAGGTAATACTTAAATGGGTACAACAGGATGGAGTCAATATAATTAAAAGAAGGCCCTGAAAGCTAGTTAGACACACACAAGCACTCAGTTGATTTCCCACCTAATGACACAGATAAGATCCTTTCTATTGATGAAGATGATCTACAGATCCCTATGATGAAATGGTACCTTGTGCCAGCCTTTTAAAGGCCATTTTCTTTTCTTCAGCATAAAGCCTTCATGTTTGTCTGGTCTCTGGACATTAGTCTGGCCTATTTTCAGCCCTTCTATAATTTCCCAGCTGTCAGCTTCCTGAAATAAAAGAAGAAAAACAAATCACATGTTTCCCAGTGCTTGATGTCACACTGAGAGCAGACGGTTAATATAAGTTGTTTTTTGAAGCAACTCTTGATCCACAGCATTCTGGAGCCAATTCTAACATGAGATACAGCTGTATCTCATATATATAAAAATGGAAGTGAAAACGAGTGTCCAGGTAGGCCTGGGGGTATGTGCGTCCATCAGAAAGGAGATGGAGTTTGGGGCAGATGGAATTCCTCTCACTAGTAAAGTTTAAAAGGCATTTTTTCCAGATAGTTCATCTCTGGCACTTTAAGGTTTTAAAAGAAGACTGTTTTTGATGACAAATGTTCGATTCACATATGAACACGGCTTTCTGTGTGGAAATGGAAAGGCCGACGTGGTCTAAGTGGCTCATGCCCACCAGCTGAAGAGCACTGCCGTGGGTATCTTTCCCCCTCAGTGAGGCCGTGTGCATTTCAGAGAGCACCTACAACACCCTGCTCGCCACACACACACACACCGAGAAGTCCACGCTTTCGAAGACACTCATTCCGAGACACACATAGTCTTGGGAACCCATAGAAAGAACACGAGACTGCAAGGCCCGAAATCTGGGACCCCGAAGTGTACACTGTCACCCTCTGCTATTAACAGTGGATGAAATCATGATTTCCTCTTCTGAAAGACATGTTTTGTTTGTCTATGGTGTCTGCAGTTTTTAAAATGAGCTGTCAACACTTCAAAACCAGAAGATTTCAGAATCTTAACAAATCTAGATTTCTAGACTTTTGTGAAAGCCTCGAAGGTCTGGCAACATTTTGCTTTCCCTGAGGGATGGACGCCCTACTTTGGTTTGCCACACTCCCCCTTGGGCCTGCCTCCATGTTAGATACCTGGCCCTCAGCAACACCCTGGATTTTAGAATCCCTGGACCAGGTGACTTCTAAGGGCCCAAGCAGCTCTAAAGTAATACTTGGCTCTCAGATTCCTGATCTCAGGCATGTGCCACAAAAAGGTACAGAGGCAGGAACAACAAAGTTATAGCCCACGCACATTTTGCAGGGAAGCAAACTCTCTCTGTGATCTGTTCTACCGCCTTAGCTTCATGAAGCCAGACACAGCTCCACAGATCACGGCAGGCCCCTCTGAAGAACGCCCTGGCCCAAACTGACTTGGGAAGTTGCCTTCGATTCCACCAGAAACACCCTTCAACCACAGAACCAAGATTTCAACAGGATCGGCCGGTGGGTTCCACCTCAGGGCAGCCGGACTTGCTGGCTCCAGTGTCCGCGTGGTGGCTGCCCAGAACTGGAAGGGCTGGGAGGCTCGATGAAGCCCAGTGGCAAAGGTGCCACAGTTAGGTGCTGACAGTGGCTGTGGCGATGGCAAGGGGGAGGGCTGCGTATCTGTCATCCCTCCCCCTTTCCCTTTCTGCCTCCTTTCATCCTAGAAGCTGCTTGCCCTATGGCCAAGTCAAATCTATGTTTAAGTCCAAATATGTGTAAACAGGGTGGGATAGTCACAGAAAGTTATGTTTCTAGGAAATATGGCTGAACACTGCTTCTTCCTAATATCACTAAACCTAGGAGATACTCCTGGCTTATGAAAAGCCCTCTAACACCAGCATCATGCCTCTGTCCTCCCTAAGCCCAGCCCTACAACGCCCTCAAGCCTACAAGGAAAACCAATCTGAGACCAGAGTCATTTCTTCATCTTCTTGGCCATCCCTGTGGGGTCCCTTGTGATGAACTACATACTCCAAAGAAACACACCTGCCTGTGTTCACTTTGCAACACTGGAAACCCCTGAAAGGATGTGTAACAATTTCCCCTTCCTTACCTAAGAAAACAACCCAAGAAGTGATGTTCTACTTTAAGATAATTCTGTCAGAAATCATGATTGAGCTGGCCAAATTGTTAGATACAGTGATTGTTATAAAATGTTTCTGATGAGACAATTTCAGGTTCTATGCATATTTGGGGGACAAGTGCAGGTGGCATTATCATCCCGAGTAAAGAGCACGATGCTCTGGAATTCCCATTTTTCAATACTGAACTGCATGCAGTTACACAAGCAAGCGCTGCTTATGAACCATGTCAGGAGAACAGGAGAAAAGGCTGGGTTCTTATGCAATGTCCTATCTTTGGCATTCTACTCTTACCAGAAACGTTGATAAAAATTTCCTTAAAAATGATGATTTCAACAGATTTCATTTTTAAAATTTTATGTAATCAAGAAAATTAAGAATAACTATATTTATGTATGTATATATTAAATAGATTGATTAGCGCTCTCTCTGTTCTTAGGGATCAGCTGTTTTTAATGACATTTCTGTGTTAAGTAGCCCCATCATGGGCAGCATCTCTAGAAGAAAAGCATTTTTCTCTTTGACTTATTTGAAAGCTAAGGTTCATCTTTGATTTAGTCCCTGTAAGTATATGTGTATGTGAAGAATACTCTATACAACTTGTAAAAATGAAACATTTAAAAATAAGGACAAACGCTTTTTCTCATTAAACTCATTAAACAATTTGTCCCTGTGGAGCTATGGCTACTGATTTCTTTCAGAGCAGTTTTTTTCTTCTTCAGAAGTTTAACTGCAGGGGACAAAAAAGAAAGGGGGATAAGATGGGAGAGGCAAAAAATTTAAATGTATTTCTTAAACATAAATATATCAGCTCTGAACAAATAACTCCATTTACTCTGATGCAATATCACGAACTAAAAGAAATTGAAAGAAAAAATTGCAGTAGTTCATAAAGTTAAACAAGCTGTCAACTTGATAGAGGCAAAACGTAAAGCAGGAACAAACAATATTCTATTTCAATTATAAATGTTGTTGATAATATCCTAAATAAGTTATGTAAGAAAGGAAACAACTCCTCTCAGTACTTAATATTATCCATCTCGATGCTTAGTAGACTAGATCTTCCTTAAGAAAGCTAAAATTACTTTCTGAAAATTGAATAACTTCTCTTTATATTGTAATTTCAATTGATACTAATTTTCTGCTTGTTAAGCCTGCAACTTCCTAGGTTAATATAATATAAACAGACTTTACAAAATAAAAATGTTAAATATAATATAAATTCTGTTTATTATGGAAAGAGAGTCAAGGCCCTATTGTGATCACATCAGGACTCAGATATGCAAGCTTTTTTGCTATTGCAGAAATTTAAAAAATACTTTAAATCTAATAAAAATTGCTAAAACCAAAATAATGTAACAGCCCTAGTATGTTCATCTGAGACATTTCCTTAGTCAAGGATATATACTCTGTATGTGCAAATGCTGGGAGGGGTGGGATGTGAAGCTTTAGGAGGTGAAAGCACCCAGCAAAGAATTTCAACAAATCCTGTTGGGACAATGTGTACTTCAAACAACATTCTTCCATCACTACCAGTGCCCCAGAAGCCCATCTTTTCTCAAGAGGGCTGAGGATGGTGTGAGGCTATGGTATCTGGATTGGATGGGACCCTCTGATATCATAGGGCCCCAAGAGGTGTGGTATCTATTAATATAAAAACATAACAAGCAGGTGCCTCATTAGCGCAGTAGGTAGCGTGTCAGTCTCATAAAAACATAACAAACAGCAAGAGTGCCCGTCATACAGCAAGATTCAAGCAGGCAACAGCATGGGACATGGTGTGGGCACTGTGAACTGCCAGGGCCACCAGCTCCCTCCTTTACTGCAACTTCTGTTTGGCCAGGCTGGGGCCTTTGCGCCTGGGCATCAGCCTCCCTCCTCCATGGTTCTCAGCTACTGAAGGACACAAGGTACAAAGGGCTGAGGGAACAGAAAGTCCTCCTTGCTCAGGGTGAGAGCAACCCTGGTGGAGTTCATGCTCCAGGCGCACCAAGGGCTCAGGCTGAAGGTGGCCTCCAGCTGAAGCCCCTGCTTGCTGAGCACCACCCCTGCCCTAACCCTTGCCCTTCCTCCTCCTTTCTCCTGGGGGCTCCTCTCAGTAAAGCACAAGCACCTGAAACCCCATCTCAGGTTGTCCTTCTAGAGAACCTGACATAAGAAGAGTGTAAAATAAAGTAATAAATGTGGTCCATACAGAGATAGGCTACACAAGCCATTCTGGGGCTGAGGGTGGACTGGGCAGGAAGGTGATGAACAGCATTTGAAAAAAGATTCCTGTGGGTCTAACTTAACAGAAGAGTAGGAGTTTTTGCAAGGTGCAGGAAGGGCAATGGAGTGGGCAAACCAAGGAAGGAGCAGACACCCAGCAGTGGAGGGAAGAGCACGGCCAGTGCACGGGCCTGTGTGCAGGTGGCTATAGCTGGAGCATAAAGTGAGATGCCTAAGAGGCTGGCAATGGTGCTGGAAAGAGAGGACAGGCCACAGCAAGTCCTGTGTGCCCATTGCTCCTTATCTGTTGCTTTAATACGACCATCTGTCCTTTGCATTTCTATGTATCCTTTCTGAGTTCTCCAAGTTTCCCTTTCTCTATGTGCCTCTCCTGATCACAGTCAGTTTCCTTCTGCTCTGTTATACACTCCCAGCTATCTGACTCTGGGCAACTGACTTATTCTCCAAGTCTCCATTTCCTTATCAGTAAAATGAGAATAATTATCAGTACCCACTTCATCGAGTTGGGGGCTGATTAGGTGAAAGAATATATGTAACAATTCAGTGGCTGGGACAACGCAGGTGCTCAATAAATGTGAGGTGTTTTTCCCATTGCTCCTATATTTACTTACTCTCTCTCTCTCCTTTAGCTGCCTCTAAGAGAGAACTGATGTTTTCAGAGATTACTGGTTATATTTTCCAAGTAGACATTCTCTCTTTGCTATCCAAATAGAAATCAGATCACTTTTTATTCCTCATTAAATTATTTAAGTTTAATAACCAACTCCTCCTTTCTTTAGTGTAGCAGTCTTCTGATGTAATAAACTCTACAGCTTGTAATATCTTTAAGGTATAAAAAGGTACAAACATATATATTCTAAAACAATAAGGTGTATTCTTTTCCCAAAGAATTCTGCTTATTATAGGAAAAGCATAGTGGAAGGATCAGTTTATGCATATTTAGAACTTTTTTTGGAAATAAAGGGTTGTTTTTATTATTTGAATTCAAAGTCCCCATGCATTCTATTTGGAATGCCAGCTTACTGAAAATCTCAGGGAGCTGAACAAGGAATGGGGATGAATAGGATGGTGTCTCCTCAATTTTTCTTTATGATTTCTGCATTGTTAACATAAAGGGATTTAGATGTTTCCCTAGTCCAAGAAAGAGAAGGATAAAGGGAGGGAGAAAACACTGGCTTCCATGAAATGGAAAAGGTATCAATCAGTAATGTGCAGTGTTCTCCTAGGAGCTCACAGCTAGGAAGGCCAAACGTAGGAAGGAGAACGGAATGCTGAGTGTTCAGCAGTCCCTCTGCACAGGCACTATTTTACCTGCAAGTGGGGTAGAGCTTAAATATGTCTAAGTTTGAATTCCCACTCTGTTTTTAGCAGCTATTTCTGACTTCTAGCAAGTTACTAACTCTTGGTTTCCATACTTGTAAACGTAGTAAATACACTGCATAGAGTGTATTTATAAGATATTAAGAGTGTATATATAGAGTGGTTCTTAAGAATTATAGTAAATGGGATAATGTTTTTAAGCACTTTGCATAGTGCTTGGTATGCAGAGCATGGGCAATTAATAGTAGCTGTTGTTATTGTATCATCATTATTGTTAGACTCAGTAATTGTTTTCTTTTAGCTTAGCACAGAAATATTTGCTTCTCTCTCCAAAAGAGAATTATAGTAGTCCCTCTTCCTTTAACATCAAGAGAATTCTGGATTTTTCTATGTAACCCTGCAAATCCCAACAAAATATTCTTTCATCTACTCCTCCCTTAAGCAGGGAAGAAAAACTCTACGTACTGGAGGCAGAAAGATGTGGGAGATCAGCCCTAAGTGGGCATCACAGCTGCCTCAGGGGACCAGGTGTAAGAACTGGGTGCAACTCCGCTGGCCCCGGGGCAGGCATCACGCATCCGACAAAGCACCAATTCGGTCACTGACCTTGGAGAGGGGCACAGGCTCCGGTTCTAGCAGCTGCCGACTTACAGAGGGTTCGGTGCTGGAGGAAGCAGTCCTCTCCAGGACGTGGAGACTCTGAAAGTAAACGGAAGCACAGCCGGGGCTTAGACAACGCATTTCTCTTGTGGAGGGACATCGGGGAGAGATCATACAGATCGCTGTAAAATCGGTGAGCCATGCTACAAATGGCAGGTTCCTGAGGAGACCAAGGGAACATCGAGTCAGAAAAATGCCAGCAGAGGAGTTTGTTTTCCCCTCCGACAGGTCTGCTCCTGAACTGCTGCTTTCAGTGTTGAGAGAGTGTCAGAGGTCACACAAATTTAAAGAGACACAGAGTACAGCTCAACATTTTTACAACCTTATGTCAAGGGGACACTGACTATTTAGACAATTAGCCTCATATAAAAAGATTTGCTTACCTCTCTGACAGCAATAGAGAAAATGAAAGGTCTACATCAAAAAGCCCAAAACCTTAATGTCCTCCAGTCCCTAGAATTTCTTATAATCCTCATGAGATAATAATATAATAATTATAATTCTTTTTTATAATAATTCTTAAATGCACAGAGAAGAAAACTTATCAAATACGATAGACAGTAAATGTCTTTTACCATGACTGCAGAGAACCTCATAGATACACACGATGACATTCCGGTGGAAAAACAGGTGGAGCACAGGAACGGGAACTTACGCAGAACATTTGAAAAGATGTTCATCCTCAACGTCAGAAGTATTCAAAGATGAAAACCAAAATAATATGACATTTTTAATCCCAGTTTCAAGAATGTTGGGGGAAAGGGAGTATAAACTGGGAAAAATCTTTCTTAAAAAGAAGTTTTGCTATTTTATCAAAAAGTCTTTGGAAAAAGAGCAAAGTGCCCCATTGGCCCAGCAATCCCACAGCTGCCTTCACTGCAAGGATATGACCAGATTTGCATGCAAAGATGTGTGTTTACTAAAGCATTATTTTATTATAGTAAAAAAATATCTAATATATGAGAACAGTACAGACTTACAAGGAAATACCATGCAGTGATTCAAAAATGGCAATACGGATGTATGTTTATTGATATGGAAAAAATACCATCATGAAAAATCAGGCTGTAAATAGTATTACAATATGATAATGCTACTATACATATAATCAAAAATATATCCCAAAATGTTAACAGAAGCTATACAAAGGTGAAGGGGTTATAGTTGATATTTAATTTTTCTTAATATTAAAATATTTTTAATGAAAAATGTAGATACTGCTTGCATATTTGGAAAAAGTTAAGTATTTTCTATAGGTGATAAATTTGAAAGATACCAAAGAAATAACTCAAGGGAGTTAATATTTAGATATACACTGGAAATGAAATGTAGCATTTTTACTCTAGTTACAGTATTTGATTGTTGCAATAGACAAGACTGGTATTTTATTTACTTATTGAGGTCTCTATTTCTGATGTGCCACAGGAAAATGATTAGATTAATAGTTGCCCTTTTCTCCCACAGTGAAAAAAATTACACTTTGACCTAAGCCAAATTATTCTGATTTCTTTGTAAGTTTTCAAGCTTTTGGTTATTTCTATTACCCTGAAAGCAAGGTGTCTGTCTGATCACAGATATTTAAAATCCTATCTGAATGCATTTTAAGTACTTAATGAGAAAGAGAAAAATTAAGTAAAAGACATGAATTGCTCCTATATCTCCAATTTGTAAGGAAGCAGAAGAAGTAAGAAAAGTTACTTGGGGGCCAAAAATAAAGTTGGGCAGGGATTAGTAAGGATTCCTAATCTGACAGCTATAGTGTCCAACGACAGTTACAGCATTAAGTGGTACTCTGCTCTTTCCAAACCCAGATTTACTTGAATCAGCAGAGAAAAATCATAAAGGTGGTTTCATATCCCCAACCATGCCAGGGCTTCCTGTGGGAGCGTCAAAAGCAAAGGTGCCCTCTGGACTGAGAAACTGGCGGTGGGTGTTCAGACCTTCAACACACAAGATGGGAACTAAGGACCTGGCGCTTGCATTATTTGCTTGTTCATGTTCCTACTTTGGATAGGATCCTATGTAAAACACACTGGTTAAATTTGAAATTTAGATGCATTCTGGGACCATATAATTAGAAACTAAAATGAGAATTTTTGTTGTTGAAACAAAAACTTTATCACCTTCTTTTGAGACTTAATCATCTTTCCCCCCACAGTCTTTCATTTTGTTTTTTGTGTTGTAAACAGACAAAAGTAATATATGCTCATTATAAAAAATTCAACTACAACATAGAAACAGATAAAAGAAAAGGTCAAACAAGCTTCTGGAACAGTGGTTCTCAAAAGGTGGCCCATGAACCCTGGGGTTCGCAGGGAGTCTGTAGGGTGAAAACTATTTTTATCGTAACACCATGTATTAGTCTCATTCCCTCACTAACGTACATTGTAATTTTTCAGAGAATAGATGTTATTAGTATTGTAAGATGTTAAAACAGAGGCAGATGTGAGAATCCAGATGTGTTTTACTAAGCCAGAGAGATTTTTGCAAACATTTAAAACAGTTATTGTTCTTTTCACTAGAATTTGTTTTGGAAATCTTTGTTTTTCAAAATAAAAAATACCATTTAGACGGGCATGTGATGTGTTTATTCTTACTTTAAAAAAATAATAAAATTTTTAATCCATTTTGTTTTCTAATACACTAAATACAGATAGATATAACCCACATTAACAAAAGCTCTTTAAAGTCTCCAATAATTTTTAAGAGTATAAAGGGTTCCTGAGGCCAAAACATTTGAAACTGCTGTTCTAGAACTACTATTAAGCTGTTGTGCTTATACCAAAATGGAGAACTCTGACTTGAACATTAAGTTATTCTCTTTTTCATAATTCTTCTGAGGAAAAGCTTTTTTAAAAAGAGCAGACACGCTTCAAATCTCTTTACAACTACTTAATCCACCTTAGGCTAAATTATATAAACCTACTCAGAAACACTGACACATTACACAAACTATCCTGACATATCCACAAACCTATAAGAAGAAAATAAACCTTATTCCATACTCTTCAAATACAGTATGAACAAAACTTCCCTAATTGTAAATTCTATGAAGATAAACATAAAAGTAGTTTTCTAATGCATGAGTTGATTTATCTTACCAAAAAAATAAATAACCTAACAAAACCATGGAAAATAAAGACATATATAGGTGTTGCTGTATTAGAGAGATATAACATGCTTCCACACTGCCCACAACTAACAAATGACTATAATTTGAGATAATCTCCTACAGGAAAAGTTTCCAATGTATCACTTATTTAAAGAATCAAGAATTAGAATCATTTAGAAACTACATGAGTTAGTACCAGCTTTCCCTTCACCATTTAAGAATATCAACCAAAAAGTTCACTATAGTAAATATAATAAAGTGGAAGACCAGAAACTGCAGTGAACTGTGTCATTCATTCATTCATGCATTCATTCATTCAGCCATTGGTTCAATGAATCAACAAATCATTATCAAGCAACTATATTGTGCCAGGCACAGATGACAGGGTTACAGAGAACAAAACAGACAAGAGAAATTAATTGCTCCTAGAAAAAGGTCTTATCATTACCAAAGACCACATGAGACTGAACAAATTTTTTAAACCCACACATTAGCCTTGTTCACGTGGCTACTGTTTTTACTTTAATTTTTTCAGTAAAATCTCTTTGGCCTGAGCTTCTCTTTAAGGGCCTTTCTCTATCCTCATCCTTGCAGGCTGCTGGGCAATAAACCAACTCAACATACATCGTCTTCCTGCTCACTCTGACAGATAAATATGGTAAGTAAAGCAAAGCTTGGAAAGAAACTGGACTGCAGCAACTCTGTAGTCAGGAAATAAAGGATTAACTCAGGAATTTAGCCAGGGGAAGGAAACTTAATCTCCTAATTTCCAAATCAAACCACAAACATAGAAATCAATTCAGGATATTTAAAGTGTGACAGAAATTAGCTTTGTCTCTATAGATACCTGGGGATGATTAAAATGTTGCTAGGATTTTGCAGATCAGAAGGGTTAGGGACTAAACAAACTAGGCAAGAATCTGTAAAACGCCTAGGACAGTATCTGTCACAAGTAACACCGTGTTAGTTTCTTCTCCATCTCACTTCACAGAACAGCTTATATTATGGGAAAAAAGCAAGAGATTCATTCATTTCAAGCATAGTACAATACAGTACACCATCAGCTGAGTAAAAAATATCCAAACATCAAATTGTGTTGATTTGCCAAGTCCCAGAAAATCATTAAAACATTTACTAAGAAATAATAAGTGAATATTTTTATTACCACAAATGTATGTATATATTTTCACTTAAAAATTAAAGCATATATAGAAAACTACCAGTTCACATCATACCTATTATTATGAATGCAATTTCTTTAAAAAATAACATTTCATTTTGCCTCCATAATGATAATGAAGAACCAAAAGCTCTTAAACTTGCACCTTCTTATGTCTGTATATTATTAGGACCTACCTATCACTGTCTATCCAATAATAAAATACCAATCCACTATCTTAAGAATAGCCTTCAAATTTGTGGTTTTCAAAGCCAAAAGCATATCTTCGAAGTTATATGATTGCACACACAACCATTCATTATTTTTAATGAGATATCTGAGTACTTGAATGCCAAATGTTTAATATTAGCGGATATGAAGAAGAAAGTTTTCAAACTTACCATATTCAGTCTTGGACTCTAGTTAGATTGGGTTCCTTGAAGGTAGGGACCAGCTCATCTTCTTCTTGGTATCCCACCTCCTCTACCCCTAGAGCACCCCATCCAGCACACTGCAGCCAAAGATTTCTGGAATTTTCAGTGCTCTCGGGTTAATTTGCACAGAGCAGTCCCTCAGCAATCATTAACACATAATGAGGCATAAAATTGACTTATAGCTTCAACTTGGAATAAAATCACAGCTCCAGTAGGATAGAACTTTTGAAAACATTTAAAGCACTAAACTTTTCTTTTTTTTTTGCTATCATTAATGTACAATTACTTGTACAACATTATGGTTAGTAGACTCTCCCTATTATCAAGTCCCCCCCACATACCCCAATTCAGTCACTGTCCATGAGCGTAGTAAGATGATAATCATTCCTTGTCTTCTCTGCATATACTGCCTTTCCTGTGTGCCTCCCCCACTACATTATGTGTGTAAAGCACTAAACTTTTAAAACTGAAACATCTAGTGGATAAGTCAGAGGGTTCTTGTTTATTGGATTTAAAGCTACAGACCAGTCAAAGGGGAACACATCAAATCCAATGTCATTAACATCTTCAATAACAAAAAATTCTTTTCATAAAGTTTCCTTTGAGATCATAATTTGAACTATAATTTTGTATACTTTTCTTCACAAGCTGGCTATTTTCAGATTCTTCCACAGTGACTTATAAACACATGCCACATACCTTCAAGGTGTTATACACAGTGTATAAGTAGGTTAAATAAAGGGTAACAAGTTTCCTTTCAAACAGTAAAATTACAACTTAATTTCCAGGTCAGTGTTTTTTAAGAACATTTTTAACTTCACAGCAAAATTCAGAGAAAGGTACAGAGATTTCCTGCATACCGCTTGCCTAGGCTCCCACATTATCCCTATCTGCTATATCCATACATTTGTGACAACTCTTGAACCTACTCATTCCCGGTTAGTTTTTTAAGGAACTTAAGAGCGCACAGAGAAGGTGTAAGTACTACCTACTCCTTGTTTCCCCTGCTCTGAGAGAATTGATGAGTATTTAGCTTAAAACCAGGAGTCCAGAACACATATTTCACTGCAGCCCTTTATTTTGGTAGTTTGTTAGGGCAGCTCCTGCAGAGAGGAACACGACTCCCAAATGGAGAGTACACAAGAGCTGCTGGGGGTCTCTGGGTTTGTTTGGCCTGCCTTTTACTTCAATTTCATTTCAAAGAAGTAAAGGCAATGCTGGAAATGTTTTAGGCTGTGGTTGCATGTTTCTGTATAGACTCACTTTTCACATGAATTTAGGACAGTAATAAGGAGAATTGGGCCATTGTTTTCTAAATGCTAATGCCACTGAAACTGTCTGATTATCTTAGTTAGTTTTCTATTCATTAATTATATAAAATACTTCCAAAGAAAAATATCTGAAATAATTTATAAACTTCTAGACTATTTTCTTCTTCAAGCATTTGACTGTTACGCTTGCCTCTCTTCTAGTTATATCTGATTTGAATACAGCAACACTATTTCAGCAACACTAGTAACCTTCACATGAGTATTGATGATAATGGTGGTGGTGGTAGCTAACAGTAAGTGCTTTCTCTATGCCTGATTCTATGCTCTACATGGATTGTTTCATCCCATATTCACAAAAAGTCTTTGAATAACGACTATTAAATTTATTTTATGATGGACTGAACACAGAGAGGTGGAATTAATGACACAGAATCAGTAAGTTTTGGAGTTGCAATGTGAATCAAGATTTTGCCCTGCAGGCCACGCTTTTAAATACTCCCTCCCACTGAAGCTAAAGCTAATGTTAAATGACAAAAATTACCACAATTTCAAGTGGTATATTCCCTCAAGACTAACTAAACACATCAAAACCAACTTCTATCACAGCCTTCCATGGAAACAGAGAAGCAGAAATGAGTAAAACAGAAAAGATTACATCACTCCTAAACATGGTGCAACCTTAAGCTTCATTTACAGGTTCCAAGAACTAAGAGCAAGCCAGCAAAGTTTCTTCGGTGCAGCGTCGGATGCAGAGAAAAGAACACAGATTTTGCAGTTACACAGGCAAACGTACCAACCTTCAGGCTGCTATTCACCATGTAACTTGGGCGAATTGTGAACCTTTGTCCGTCTCAAGTGTATTCTATCCATAAAATGTGGATTAATGTCTACCTTAAAAGACATTGCAAGTCACAGAGTTGGCACCCAGCGTATACACAGGGCTGCCCAGGGCTGGCACACAGTAGGCATTCCAATAAAATAAATTAATGTTAGGGTAGCTAACATTTCAGTGTTAAATACTTTAAGAATAAATGTTTAAGAATTTCATGCATTCTTATTGCCATAGAAAGTTGTGCCCAGACACCCTGTAGGCATATGACAACCTTTTGAAGGTGAAGAATCCATAACTGACATGACCATGTTACCCGGTCAACCTAGCAACCACAGTTGACACCACACCTCATGACTGGAGCGCCATGGTTATTAGGAAAGCTGACACAAGGGACCCAGACATCTGCCAGCGGTAAAGCAAAGGCAGCAAATGGCAGTGAGATGCTGCATCCTCCAGAATGCCTGCAGGAGGAGAGGTGCATGGGCCTGCCTGCTATCTTCTTAATAGTTTCCTTCAAGGAATTACCATTGTTAGTTAGTTACTGAGTAGCATAAAATATTTAAGTCACCAAAGCCAGAAGGCCATGATGGAAGAGGTAGCGATTCTGCTCCGTTCTCTGTTGTAACAACTGTCTTACTCTCACTGAGAGATGGCAGAATTGCATTAATAATACATCTCCACATAAGCGCCACGAAGTGAATAAAAGGAGAAAATTTCAGAAATAGTGGCTGGAAAAATTCCACAGAGCACACCTGGGAAGCCCTGAAGGGAGAACGCCCAGCGATCACAGCCCTGACTTCCCGCACAGAAACATGGAATTCAGTAGAAACTGACAGCTACGGCCCCACACTGAATCAGTCTGCTGTTAGAAACACTGCATTGCAAGACGTGACATCAGGACTCATCAAGCGGTCCATTCACAGTGGACAGCTCCTCTGCGATCTTGACTCGTGGTAAAAGGCTTATGAGTAAAGGGTTTTTTTGTTTTTTTTTTTGAGAGGGCATCTCTCATATTTATTGATCAAATGGTTGTTAACAACAATAAAATTCAGTATGGGGGGTCAATGCTCAATGTACAATCATTAATCCATCTCAAGCCTAATTCTCGTCAGTCTCCAATCTTCTGAAGCATAACGAACAAGTTCTTACATGGTGAACGAATTCGAGTAAAGGGTTTTTTTTAATTCCCACAGTTGCCTTTAAGTAGCACTAGAACCAGAACTTACTGGTGGTCTTGCTTCTTGCCTGTACTCAACACGCACAAACACAAACGTGTAACAAAATCATCAAAACCCCAGCAACTTTGGTCATACTTCATTACGGCAACTAAAATCAAATGACAAATAACAGTGACAAATACTAAGCCACTTCAAGAGCAAAGGCTCTGGAATGTGTGAGTTAAGTGAAAAGGCAGGAGAACAGTTACTCGAAAAGAACACTAAAGTCAAGTTAATTTTTGACAAGGCTATTAATAACCCAGAACAGACACAGGTTTTCAGTATGTCATTTTGTTACCATTACAAGTAAAAAACCCAATAACCTATGTATCTATTTAACATTTACATGTACATTTGAGGCAAAATTAGTTTGTTTTGATCAGCATGGTAAACTCAGAGCCAATAATCTATGATTTGCCTATATGTACTTATCAGTATTTGCTGAATGAAAAAATGAATAAGTATTTGTTTTAAAAATAAACAAATATTTGTAATACATATAGAACCAAAGTTTCCATTCTCTGGCTAACATGCTTAAATTACTATGAGATAAATACAGGTAGTTAAGATGAATGGCTCAGCTCCTGCCTCACCATCTCAAAGGTGGTTTTAAAAACTTGCTCAAAGTGTCCCATGTGGCGTATCCTTCCTATTAAGTTAATTTTAAATCTTATATTTATGGGGTTAAAGCTTACTATTTTATTATTAAACTAGCTGACACATCATATTTACTATATTCCAAATCTGTTTTAAACCTACACATGAATGCACATTAACTCACAAAATATAACCTTAGAAAAAAATTTTTTTTTTACTATAGAAGCAATACACATTCACTGTAGAAATTTGGTGGGGAGAGGGAGCAGAGAAGAAAAAAAGAAATTAAAACCACCCACCACCAACAATAAACTCTTTCAATATCTTCTTATATTTGCTTTCAGTTTTTTAATGCATATATATATATATATATAAATACTCAATTCTTTTTTTAAAATTAAGGTGTCATTGATATACAATCTTATGCTCAGATTTCACATGAGCAACATTGTGGTTACAACATTCCCCCTATTATCAAGTCTCCACCACATACATACCCCATTACAGTCACTGTCCATCAGCACAGTAAGATGATACAGAGTCACTACTTATCTTCTCTGTGCTATACTGCCTTCCCTGTGCCCCCCTATATTATGTGTGCTAATCATAATGCCCCTTAATCCTCTTATCCCTCCCCTCCCTCCCACCCTCTCCAGTCCCTTTCCCTTTGGTAACTGTTAGTCCATTCTTGGGTTCTGTGATTCTGCTGCTGTTTTGTTCCTTCAGTTTTTGCTTTGTTCTTATACTCCACAGATGAGTGAAATCATTTGATACTTGTCTTTTTCTAACCTGGCTTATTTCACTGAGCATAATACCCTTTCCATCCATGTTGTTGCAAATGGTAGGATTTGTTTTCTTCTTATGGCTGAATAATATTCCATTGTGTATATCTACCACATCTTCTTTATCCATTCATCTACTGCTTTCCACAATGCTTGAACTAATTTACATTCCCACCAGTAGTGTGGGAGGGTTCCCCTTTCTCCACATCCTCGCCAACATTTGTTGTGAGTTGATATCTCATTGTGGTTTTAATTTGCATTTCTCTGATGGTTAGTGATGTGGAGTATCTTTTCATGTGCCTGTTGGCCATCTGAATATCTCTGGAGAAGTTTTTGTTCAGCTGCTCTGCCCATTTTTTAATTGGATTATTTGCTTTTGGTTTGTTGAGGTATGTGAGCTCTTTATATATTTTGGATATCAACCCGTTATCGGATATATCATTTATGAATATACTCTCCCATATGGTAGGATGCCTTTTTATTCTACTGATGGTGTCCTTTGCTGTATAGAAGGTTTTTAGTTTGATATCGTCACACTTGTTCATTTTTGCTTTTGTTTCCCTTGCCCGAGGAGATGCATTCAGTAAAAAGTTGCTCATGTTTATATTCAAGTTTTGCCTGTTTTTTTCTAAGAGTTTTATGGTTTCATGACTTACATTCATGTCTTTGATCCATTTTGAGTTAACTTTTGGGTATGGAGTTAGATAGTAATCCAGTTTCTTTCTCTTGCATGTAGCTGTACAGTTTTGCTGACACCAGTTATTGAAGAGGCTGTCTTTTCCCCATTGTATGTCCATGGCTTCTTTATTATATATTAGTTGGCCACATATGTGTGGGTTTATATCTGGGATTTCTATTCGATTCCATTGATCTATGGTCCTGTTCTTGTGCCAGTTCTAAATTGTCTTGATTACTTTGACTTTGTAGTAGAGCTGAAGTTGGGGAGCGTAATCCCCCACCCCACTTTATTTTTCCTTTTAAGAATTGTTTTGGCTATCCGGGGTCTTTTGTGGTTCCATATGAATTTTAGAACTCTTTGTTCTAGTTTGTTGAAGAATGCTGTTGGTATTTTGATAGGGATTGCATTGAATCTGTAGATTGCTTTAGGCAGGATGGCCATTTTGACAACATTACGTCGTTCTACCCAAGAGCATGGGATGTAGTTCCATTTATTAGTGTCCTCTATAATTTCTCTCAAGTATCTTGTAGTTTTCAGGGTATAGGTATTTCACCTCCTTGGTTAGGTTTATTCCTAGGTATTCTATTCTTTTTGATGCAATTGTGAATGGCATTTCTAATTTTTTAATACTACAAAATACTTTGATAAACATCTTTGCTCAAAAATCTTTACATGTATCTTTAGTTGTTTCCTTAGAATACATTTCTTAGAAAATTAGTTACTGGGACCTATGATATGATCTTTTAAAAGGCTTTATATACATATTGCAAAATTTCCCTCCAGAAAAGTTGAATTGATCAAAGTGCTTAGCAGTAGCACATGGCAGTGTCCATTTCCCTAAAATGGCTGTTATCACTGTTACAGAATCAGCTCTCAATTATGTTTTGAAGTCAAGGAGTCTGGCACTTGAAAGCATACAATATGCATAGGGCTTTCCTTTACCTTTGTGACAGTATTTTACTTGCAGCCTGACAGAGTTACAGTGGCGGAGGGATTGTAAAACTTTCAATTTGTCTGAGTGGAAAATCAAATAAAGCAGTTTTGTAGACTTATAGTCCTTCAGGATGATGTTTTTATAGTCCTAATGAAACACCTAAAAATGTATTCTATAAGAGCAGTGCCTTCCAAACCAAAGTGAATAAAGTCTTCCTGGGGAAGCATCTCTAAATGGCAGATTTCCAGGCTTCCTCAGCCATGTACGAATGAGATCCTTTGGGGTTCCTGATTATGCTGTGGCTTTCTTTCTCTGGTGTTCTGCCTAAGAACCAAACAAGCAAGGTTCATCTTGGGTCTAAGAGACGAATCTGCTGCTATAAAAATGCTATCCCAAACCAGCCAGCACAAAGTCACAAGAGAGAATTTCTTAAGTGAGAAGCTAATAAGGTAGGCCTAAAGTATCAAAGGGTTCTGGCAAACCCACCACTGAAAGCAGTGAACAGATTCCTTCTTGAATAGTGCCAGATTCTGAATCACTCGCGGACAATGAGCATGTGAGTGGCAGGTGGCAAATTTCTTTCCAGCGGTCTCAATTTTGGCACATTTGAAGTGGACTGAACACATGCCATAAATACTGAGTAGCAGCAACAATGATCTCCAAATGGTGGGGACAGCAAGAAAGCTGGGGGGCTGTTCACTTCGTTGCATGGGAAAAGCTAATTACAACTTTCAATGAACAGATGATCAAAACTTTTCATTCTAAAAGCAGTTTGTGTACTGAAAACACAGAGAATTCAGGAAAGCACAAAGAACATGAAATTTACCTTTGATACCAGTACTTTATGATAGTACTTATTAACATTTTGGTCTATGAATGATTTGGTTTACTGTTTTTCAGGAAAATGAGAATGTGACAAATGACTATTACCGCTGAGGGAAAAAGTAAAGAGGCAATACATAACTCAAAAATATTTGACAAATGCTGCCTATCTTAGATGTGTACAGAAGTCCCCTCCCCTGGACATTCAGCTGGTCAAGTCTTACAACAAAGCAAAAAGGTGGAGTGGCCAAGGAGAGGGGCTCCAGAATGGGCTCGCAGGGAGCAAATCCTACGGTCGTTGCTCATTAGCTGTGGGCAAGACATGGCACCACTTTATACTATAACTTAGTTCACTGCAAAAGGTGATGATTGTTCCAACCTTCCATAGTGAGGACTCATGATAGCCATTAGCTGGTGCTGTAAAATTAGATTATTCATGAAGTTTGCCTAGTATGTAGACTTTTCAGAATACCCAATTTACAAAATGCATCTAAATCACAAAAGTTGGTCATGGTGTGAATTTTTGCAAGCAAAATATTATTTTCCCATTAATATTGGTTTTAAGTCCTAAAAGTTAGGCTTGACGGGATGAGTGTAACCCCCAAAAGGCTAAATTGTAAGCAATTCAAAAATTTAAATATACCTAGCACTGAAGGCCTTATTCACCAGGATCCCTCTAGTGAGGACATTGCAGATTTTCATAGCAAGTTAGGATTTCTTCCTGAACTACGAGTTCAGTTCCAGGATCATCCTGCAAACTTTTGGACCCACTGAATTTTACACAGAGCTAAGAATCTTCTATTCAGATATTAGTAGGTTTCAAGTTATATGCATCCTTACTGATAAGACCAAAGATGATTGAAACTGGAGGTTAGGTATTAAACCAGGAATGCTTGATTTTTTTCCTCCAAAAATTAGAACATTTTTGTTGGATGGAACATTTTATTTTTCACAACTCAAACGTAGAAATAGGTTTCATATTCAGAAGATAGAGACACTATATTTCAAAGCTGTGTTTTGGTTCTTTCTATTTGAAGAAGATGCTTCATAGGTTCAACTGGAAGAGACATATTCAAATCCAATTCATGTATCTGCTGGGGATATTTTTATCTCCTTGTTTGTCCAGGAAGAAAACTCACTATGAAAGGTATACTTGAAGTATAGACACTAATGAGAAACATTTTTCCTTTCTGGTTTTCTGTGCACTTTTTCACTTACACTGAAAGTTGCATGAATAGCAGATGTTGCTAATATCAGAATGGGTGGTTATGTCACCCATGGCTGCATGAGCCCCACTGAATCACTGTTGGGGATGGCCTTCACATGTCATCAGCAGACATTAACTGAATGGGCCATGGGTGGTTTTGAAATGTATTGCTGTTGCTAACATATAGGGAACATTTTTAGATACCAGTGTTAAATGAAATATTCTACTAATTGATAAAAAAGATTAACGATGATATTGAATATATATTTTATAAAAACTGGCAGGAGACTAACAACCAGCTCCTTATGACTTATTTGTAAGATACTTTTTTCCTTTAAAAGTTCTTTATGATCTTTGTGTTTCAGCCAGCTTTAAATTATTTTAAGGAGTGGCTGATATTTTATTCTTTGATTTTTCATTAAACAAAAAAGACTGACTCATTTAAGCATTTACAATATCTAACTGCTCATTCTGATAATAGGCACTATCACCTGGTAATTATGTAGCCCAAGTCCTAAGTTCTTAGAGCAATAGTGCCTGATTTTCTGAATTGATTTGATAATGACATAAATAAAGATAATGGCTCCAAACTGAGTCCTCAGTTTAAAAAATGCAGATCCTTGGGCCTGATTCCACAACTACTGCAACTGTCTCTACAGAGTGGTCTCACTCCTGTATAATGAAAATAATTCCTAAAAAAAAAATGTAGACATAAGGGTAATTATCAAAACAAACCAACAAAATTCACTCAGCTGTTCAGAAACATAAGTAATTCTTGCTTTAAAATAAACAGTCACCTCCCACCCCCACCAGTATTTTTCACCTCTGTGCAGAATGCTCTCAAGGCTTTGCTTTTGTCTGATATCATTTCCTTCATAATCGTCAAGCCAGTTATTCCACCACACAGTCATTGTCAGCAGCAAGCAAAAGGGTCCGTGCTCCCCTAGCTTCCTGCTGCCACCTTTGGAGCCATCCTCCTCCACTCTCAAAATCCCCTCGTCTTGGGAGACTCAGCACTCCTGACTCCACTACTTTCTCTCCTCATTGTCATCTTCCACTCTCATGACTCTTCCTGCACAGCCATTGAGGCCTCTGGAACCTGAAAACAATCATCTTCTCTGTGCCAACTCTTCATTCATTTATTCATTCAAATATATTCTGAGCCATACCCTATGCAAGGTACTGTATGAGGCGCTAGGGGTACATTATTGAACAAAATAAAATATCTATTTTCAGGAAGCTTATGTGTCAGGAGCAGGGAATACAGGAAGAGGATACAGACATAAACAGATAAATCTGTAATCTGACAGGTGGTGGTTTATGCTTTGAAGACAAATACAGTGATGTGGATAATGAGTGATGAGGACATGCAGGGGAGGTCAGAAAAAGCTACCCCAAAAGAGTAGATTTGGAGAATGAGCCAAATGTGTGAGCAACGCCTGGAGGAAAAGCAAGGTAGGGTGAGGGGACAAATGCAGGCCTGAGATAATTAAGTGGAGGGGAACATGCTAGGGGATGGGATCAGAGCGGCAGGCAGAACCAGATTAGAGGGACCGTTAGACAACAGTCAGCAATTCAAATATTATTTGGAGACAGATGGGAAAGCACGGAAGGCTTGAAGCAGAGGATTGGCTTGACTAGGGTTTGAAGGAATCAGTCTGACTGCTCTGTAAAAAAAGACCTGTGTTTTGGGCAATGATAGAAGCAGGGAGACCAGTTTGAAGACTACGGCCATAGTCTGGGTGAGAAACGATGACCTGGTTGGAGAGGGAGGAGGGGGTATAAGCAGTGGTCAGATTCCAGGCACGTCCTAACGGTAGTACCAACAAGATCCCTGAAGTGTGATGTGAGAAAAAGTCAAGGATGACTCCTGGGAAGGCTTTTGGCCTCACCAGATCAAGGGACAGAGTTGAATTTTACTGAGATAAGGATGCCTGGAATGGAGGCGATTTGAGAGGGAAATTAAGAGTTCAGTTTTGGACAAGTTAAGTTTGAGACGAGATGTAAGAGATCACCCTTGGTAACTTAAATATTACTGTGGTTGACTTCCTATCTAGGATCAGGGTTGGTAATTCAAACACTTACAGGGGACAAGTAGGAAACATAAATAAGTACTGAAATACAATAAGGAGGGGTAGGGACTGTGGCTAATTAGAAAGTAAATGCTCCATCTAAAGGGGAAGCCACTCCTGAGCCCAGTCTATGATACCATTTGGAATCTGGGACCAGTGTTCCCAGATACTCCAATTTCTTAATAGAAAGAAAAATCTGGATTTTTAACAATCAACTCCTAGGGAAATGAAAGGCTAACTGCCTTATCAATGTCCTTAATTTATTAATGTACACTGCAAAAAGAAATTGTGTTTAGTCTCTAACCTAACCTCTTTCATGCAGTATCTCAAGGGACAAACATTTCTTGGCACATACTTTGAGAAATGCTGATTTATGCATAAATCCTAGATGTTTGATCAATCCACTTATTTCTCTGTTAAAAATTTTAAGGCATACATTCCTTGCAGCTTATGAGTCACAGCAGATCACACACACACACACACACAGCCAGTTTTGTTAGATGGTTTAACATCTACTATCAGCCTTGAACAAAATGTAAATGGAGCAATTACTAACATCTTCCAACCTGTTAGATACTAGGTGGCACCTTGACCCTCTTATGTTGGTAAAGAAACACGGAGTGAAATCACAGGGGTGCTGGGTCACTTCATGCCCCAACTCCTCCTGCTCCTTCACTTGCTGTCTATATAATGTCGGGTCAGGAAGGACAGCCAGTCACCGCTGTGCACCTGGCAGGTGTTCTCTGTTTGACTCATCTGTGAGGAAGGAAGAAGGGAGAGGACAAATAAACCTGGAATGGGAAATTTGTAATCAAAAGACAAGACCAATATTGCTGCAGGTCTTTAAAAAGATTCCCTAGGGTAGTTAAAATACTCAAGTGCAAGGCTTGTCTCTGAAGAACTGGAGTGTATAGTCTGTTTAAAAGAGCTCACAAGTACACTGGAGGAGAGCAGTACATGAAAAGATAAACACTATAAAATTGTCAAATATTATCATAAAGTTTTTTAAAAAGTCAGAGAAGGGACAGTATCAAATGGGTCTGAGGGATCAGTGAAATTGTCACATGAGCCAGTCCTGGGAGAACAGGGAGGTATCAGGTCCAGAGGAGGGTGGTGGGAATTCCATGCAGCAAAGATAAGGATGGAGACGGAGATAATGCAGTTTGAGGAGACATGTGCAGACAAGATTGCTTATACAGATTGTGTGGAAAATGGGACACTGAGGCTGGATCAGATCACGGTGGTCACTGGACACCAAGTAAAGAAATATGGCCTTCATCATGTAGATAACCACGAGTCCTCGAAGGGCTGTAAGCACAAATCTACCATATTAGGGCGATTCGATCT
This sequence comes from Manis javanica, assembly GCF_040802235.1. NCBI lineage: Eukaryota > Metazoa > Chordata > Mammalia > Pholidota > Manidae > Manis > Manis javanica. The sequence goes on from NC_133167.1 coordinate 55,773,338, forward strand.
GGTGCGGCCCTAAGGGAGATGGTGAGGCAAGAGCCTGCGGCAAGGTCCCAGGTGGAGATGGTGAGAGTCTGGGCTAGGGAACAGTGGGAAGAGAAAGAAATTTTGGTATTAAGAAGGAAGAAACAGTCAGTAGGATTTTTAACCTACTGAATGTGACACAGGCAAAGGAGAATGCCATGGCTTTGACTCCGGGTCCAAGAGAGAACCATTATCCTGACAGCAAACTGGTTTATCCATACTGATTTAAGGTGACGGTGGTACATCTAAGGTAGAAACACTCACTTAATTAGTGATCTAGGACCAGAACATGGGAGACCAGCAAATAATGCACAGTAGGGTTCCACTGTATTCTCAGTTATGTGCTAGATCCTTTACCCATATGATCAAGGTAGGAGAGAAATAGGGGTGGATTTTGCAATTTGGCACCATGTGCATATAGATGGCAGTCGAATCAGGGGAATGGTAATGTTCAGTGAAGACCAATTTTTCACACTTTCTCTATGTCCCTTCACTCTGAAAACAGTCATCATACAAAAGTATGATGCATATAAAAAAAACTGCATCATATTCTATCACAGGATCACTCAAAATTTTGATTTCCACAGGTTAATACAGGATTCTCGGAAGGAAAAAAGAACTGTAATTAGTCATTATCCTTTTATCCCTTGAGGGAGATGAGCAGACATAAATAGGAGGCAGGAAGGAGCCAGAGGAGAAATTATTTGGGAGAGTTCCCACCTGCTGAGATAAGCAGGAATGAAAATAAACTCGCTCCTTAAAAAATAATAACCATCTCTTAGCTTTCTAGAATTCATTATCAATTTACAGACATGCTACTTTATTCCTATCATAAAACTTTCCATTCACAAACCAGCCGGGACTCACATGTGCCATCTTGAAATTCCCTCTGACAGACCAGGGTCCCAGTTTGCCCCTGTTTTTTTTCACACTAGCCCTGGAGCTCAGGTGCAGCATGCAGATCAACCATGTGTGGCGGACACTTCCATGGCAGTTATCAGTCTTTTTCATTTGCCACAATTCTCCAGGGTTAGCTGGGTTGATCCCTTCTTTCCCTCAGCATCCAGGATGGCCATGCTCCTTAAAGTGTCTTTCAATTCAAACGCCCATGGTGAGGAAAAAATGGAGAAGCCACAACAAAAATGGACAGAGGGGCAGGTAAAGGGTAGACTGAAACTGCAAACTTAAAAAGCAGCTCAGAATGCTGGGGTTATGTAATATAAATGTATTTTCATTCATGGTTCTCTTGACTTCTTTTACTCTATCACAGCAATGCAAGAAATACTATAACTGTGTTATCACAGCTTTTGTTCACATAACTGCTTCTTTTGAATAGAAATTAGATATTCTCCTTGAATGTTGTAAGAAAGGGACACCAATGTCAAAAATTTCCCAAAACCCATAGTTCAAATGTCTGCCTCAGAATCTGTGAAAGTTACACACATTAAGCATCTTATGATTCTTACAGAGTCCCTGTTATCTCTTGCTAGAAGTAGAGAGGGAGATCTGAGAGGGCTTATAGACTGACGGTTCCCTAAGGAACACCCTTAAAAGTACATTCCCACCATGCACAGTAGTGAATTCATATCTAGAACTCACTCTCTCCAGACCCAAGTCTATACTGTGGATTTGCAAATAACTGATGCTTATATTTCTTGAAACCAGGCAATATAACCTTGAGCTCATAATATCGGGAGGAAAACCCTGAGAGAATGTTCATTAATTGAATGTCCCCCAACAGGAAAGTTTTTATAATGAGTTAACACCACCTGTTTATTTTGAGTATCTAGTTACACAACAAAAAATCCTATCACAAGATATTATAATGGCAAATAGCAATATTTAGATAGGTACCGGGCAACACAACCACCGCTTTTGACAATGAAAATAATTCATATGACTAATCCCCACACAACTCTGGCAGAATAACCACTGAAAGTAGTAACAAAGTAACTCTGTAAACAAAAATGATTTATAGAACTGCTCAGTGGGATAGTTAAGCAACAATAAACTACTTTTTTCATTCATTTTAAACATCATCTGAGTTCCCACTGCCCTTAATTCCCTGATACTACAGTTTTATTTGTATCCTAATTCCTGAATCTGACTGTTGGCAGACTCCATAAAACACCAAACAGCAGTCAATGCATGGCAGGCCAGTGAGAGACTTGTAGGAAGAAGACCTTTGCATGTTCAGATCCCTTTCCTCCTCCACGAATGAAGACAGGAAGAGCAGAACATTCAAGTTCCTGCAGCTGGCTCCCCTCTCTAGGTACAGACAGTGCAGAGGAAACCGCAGTGCTTTTCCTAACTGCCCTTCCTGTGGTCTGCACTCTAAGAAAGGGTCCTAAATAGCATTGTCACAACATCATCCAGTAGATCTACAGAAAATGTGGGTTTTCCTGTAGAATAAAAAGCTTCACAACAAAATTTCAGATACTGTCATATCTTAATGGGGCTGTATTTGCATAACATAGTAAAATGCACTTTCTACTCTTCTCTTACCTGCCGACTGTCCCTTTGGGAGGATGTTGAAGAAGAGGCACTTCTATGGGTTGGAGTGGATGTTTTATGAGCAGGGGATATGCCCTTCTCGTCTGAACTCATAGCTGCAGGTACAGTCAGTTGTAAGCACTTAAGATCATCCCAGTTGTGTCTCAAATTCACAGACAAAGAAGTAGATGACTTTTCAGCTTCAGTCCATTTCATAAATCATGTCTGACTAGAAAAGACAGGCAAATATTGAAGGTGTCCCAAACACCTAAAAGCAAAACAAACCAAACACCTCATGTTAAATAATTAGAACACAAGTGAAAAATTATTATGTTTAGGAAAAAAATCCCTAAAATGTTAGTGACAGAAGAACTCTGACACATAAGGAAATATTATTTCTTCCTCTAAATTTTAAGATGGAGGCTAACATGTGACAAAGGTCTATCAGCAAGAAAGAAGAGACCACACACTAAAGTCATAGTCTTCCCTTATATTCTCTTTGTTTTAAAGCAGATTACAATACTATGTTCTAGACCCTCATGCCAAACTAGCAGTTTCTTTCCCCAAGTTAAATGCCCAGTGGATTATAAGAGCTAAGGCCATGTTTGTCTTCTGTTTAGTTCAGCTATGTCATGTATATATGATGGTTAGATCCAACATAAACAGTCAGCAGACACAAAAGGATTTATGCACTTAGTGCATCACATGATCCAGCCTTTAGGAAGGATTGAGGAATACACACACTAACAGTTATCTGCACCTCAAGACCAGAGCTCACCTAATATGATTCTCAACTCAACAATCAACGGGCTCTCAAGCATCTACAGACTGACAGGATTGTTTTGGAACCTGGGTAATGCTTAGTGTTGCTTCACTTACACACAACCAAGAGCCACTTCATTTTTCACTTGGATTCATAAAACAAAAACCTCCATTAGTACTCTGGCCAAAAACTTGTGCCTGAGAAAGGCATTGTTCAATTGGCAACAGAGGTTGCTAAAAAAATTTTTTTAAGGTAAGCAGGATAGTGTAAGATGAAAAGCTTACCCCACAATCCATGACCCAAAAGACTGACCACTAAAGTGAACTTTATCTTATAAGAAAACAGAAGACCAAGCTGTAGCCTCCATCTTAATGATCATATGCTTAGAAGGAAGCCCTGAGCATCTGGTAAGTACTTCAGCACAGTTTGGAAGAGAAAGCTGACGATGATGATGATCAGAAATCAATCTTTAGGCCAAAGAAAAGTGAGACCTGAACTTTGGTCCAGAGGGACAGTCAATCAAAAAATAAAAAACGGAATAAGATGTTGGAGGACACCGGCAAGGGCGACTAATGGTCTGGTGGCCAGAGGCATCCCTGAGCAAGTGGGTTGGAGCTGAGACCAGAAGGATGAGCGGGATTAGTCCAGTGCCTGGGTGTCCAGCCTGGCGTGACCAAGGAATCAGTGCTGGCCAGTATGATGAGGGCAGAGGGATGGTGACATGAAGGTCTCAGAAAGGCAGAGGCCAGTCCCTGCAGGGCCTTGTTAGCCATGCTCAGCATTTTGGATTTTATCGTAAGCCCAAGAAGCCCTCCAGGAGTGGTATAACAAGATTTGTGTGCTTGAAAGGATACTTTGGTAGCCATGAGGATAACCAAATGGGGAAACAAGAATGACGGAGGCCCAGTGAGGAAGCACAATGGACTAGAGAGGTGGTAAGCAATTCAGCACCTTGTCCTGTGGGTTGGGACAGGATGTGGAGGAGGAGGAAAAGAGAGGGGTGGGGGTGACTCTTAGGTTTCTGGCGTTCTGAGTATGGGCTGACAGAGGTCCTGAGTATGATTTCAGAAAGGAGTTTCCAGTACAAATGAGGCACTCAAATGGTGACAACTCTTAGAAAGGTAGGTCGGATGCTCACAGAACTTTAGGCTGCAGACAAATGTTAATAGATTATGCTAACGGTACAAAGTATCAAGTGATTTATATACAGACCGTGTCAACTCTGTGAGTGCAAGCAAATTTAATACAGTGCTACAGTTCTATTTTTTAAATGTGCAAGATTACGTTAATGGTTATGTGACCCCAAATGTGCTCATTAGGATTTTAATGGTCACGTGGTTATAGAGAATATTCAGTAATCAAAAGGCAAATTATCGTAAGTTGGGAAAATGGACTCTCTAGTGACTATGTCACTACCACTTATCCCAAACACTGGAAGGCTTTTCTTGAAACAAAACTAGTCTTTGAGCTAACAGAAATGTAGAGCGGTAGAGCTCTTTCCTTGGCTCAAGATCAGGTTTCATTCAGTACTGGCAAAAAGTAGTAGCGAGCTGCTACTTGATAGGTGACCATCTCATCTTTTTTGTTTCATGAAGGTTGTCTAATTAAAGTGTGAGTAAAATTTCTGAAGCCAACCTCTTGCCAGCAAACAGAAAGAAAGGGCAGTGCTCAGATCCTTGACTGGAAGTACTCTTCTCTCTGGTCCAAGATGCTGATACTTGAGCTAAAGGTATGGAGCTTCTGCGATGTATGTGCTCAAGTGGCCTCAAAGGATGAGGCTGAGACAACCAAATTCATTAAACTGTTACCCATCTGGAAGTCAGGTCAATCCAAGCTACCTCAAAGGCTAGCATTTCCTCTTTTGGATTTTTTTTTTCTTTTCTTTACTGCACTCATTAACACCAATGCTAACACCTTGATTTTCGTTTTAATTTAAAATGACATTTTCAGAGTAACTTGTCTATGATGAAAGGGTAACATTTTGGTTGAATTACAATTATGAGTATCTTGAATAATATCAAGGCTGAACTGAAGTTGAGTAAGAGAATTTAATTCATTCCAAGAATCATTTTGGGGGGTTACCATTGTTGTTTTTATTAATTTTTTAATTTTTTTAAAACAAAGCTTGCACCTACTTATTTTTTATTCCTAAAGTATAAAAATTACTGAGACACTTAAAACAATTATTTCCTTTTTATCAAAGCACACTTTCAGAAACTGCCTACAAATCTAAACCAAAGACCACAGATTTTAAAGTCAACACTAACATAATTCCTGACCTCAATGAAAAAGGTAATGTGGCTGAACATAACAGCAATATGAAAGCTGAACATCTAATTTTCCTGTCTCGTTCCCTGTTCATATCAGTGGGATCACTAAAATTGTTTCTAAGTGCAGTAACATGCATTTACACTGTGACAAAAAAATTCAGATTTATGACCCAGAGACTTAACTAAAAGCAAAAGGTGGCAGGGAAGATGTCTAGAACTCGCTATTCACAGGCATCATAAATTGTATGTGTTCAGAAAAATATCTGAAATTGGACCCTACATAACCCAGTCTAAGTTGTGATGTGATAACATACAACCCCAAAGTCTCAAGGGCTTACAAGGTTTATTTCTTACTCATTTACACATCCTTGAGAAGAGCTGCAGTCCTATTGTGTATCATTCCAGGCTGGAGGAGCAAGCCCTGAGTGGTGAAAGCAGAAAAGGTACTGCAGAACCAGGACACAGTTCTTAAAGTTTTTGCTTTTTGGTGGCACATGCCACTTTCACTCACATTTATCGGTCAAAACAAGTCACATGGCCAAATTGAGGCGAATGATGGATGAAGGGTAATGCTCCTAGAGGGAGAGGCTGTGAACACTAATATAACCTACTATATTCACCACAGGAAAAGTTCAGATGAAAATATTCAAATTGACTCTAGTTTTATCACCTAGAAATAACCCTGTTTTAACATCTTGATTCCACTTTAACCAAAGTAGGAAGATAATACCTGCAATCTACTTTATTCAATCCACAGAATATTGGTAACAGCCTTCCTTTTGGACACAGACACTTCCAAATTGCCACTCTTCAGCCCTACATACAAGGCCACCACACAGATATACCACAACACCCTGCACCATTCTTTTGTCGGGACACTTATTGTATTCAGTTTATCTGGGAACAGAGTGATTTATCATGGAGGTTCATTATAATTCTATATTCACTTTTGATCATTACAAAAATGGCCCATTTTTTTCATTTTAGTACTTTTTTGCTGTGTTTGATATCACCTGCTCTCTTTTCTGTTTCCAAGTGATTAATGAAATTTGTCCATCCTTTAACACTTAAACTTTCTGTATCATTTTGTACTATCATGTCCTTTAGTAATAATGATCATGTTGGGTTATTTCTTAAAAAAATCAAATTTTAGTGAAGTTTTTCCCATTTTCATTTAATGTTATAAATGATAGCTGATGTATCATTTTACACTTTTTTTTGGCAGAGGTGCTTCTTTGCTTCCTTTAATGCTTGATGGCTTTTCCTTTATAATCTGCCTTTCTATATAATATGGATTTTGATATGGTTTCAATGGATTTATATTTGCCATTAATTTGAAAGATATAATTCCCTTTTTAAAGTTCTACTGCTGTTTCCCATCAAGTCTCTCTCAATAATGCTGGAACCTACAGTCTGTAAGGAACAGAGCCTCCTTACTTAAGAGTAAAGAGTAGAGACAGTGAGGTGTCAAAGGAAGAAAGTGTGGCAAATTCCACTCGTTTCCTCCAAACTGGACAGACAGGTAATAGGCTCACCACAGATTAATAGTGTTCTGAGGCCATCAGTGCTCTCCTGGCAGGACAAGTAAATGGCCTTTCCTTGCCCTCTGCAGGTTTCTTCAGTCTTGGCTTCTGAACAGCATCATGGACATGTTCCAACACACCCCCAAGCATAGCCTCCCCTCCCCAAGCTGGCTTCTGGGCAGTCACTTACAAAAGTAAGGAGGCAAAAGTATACAAAGAAACAAAGTCTCTAATTATGACTGACTAATTATGACTCTACAACCACTGAATGGGAGAATATATTTGCAGATGATATATCCAACAAGTGGTTAATATACAAAACACATAAATAATTCATACAACTTAACATCAACCCCCCCCCACAAATAATCCAATTAAAATAATGGGCAGAGGACCTGAAACGACATTTTCCAAAGAAAATATATAGATGGCTAATAGATGCATGAAGACTCTAATCCCTCCCTACTCTCCTCAAGCTCTTTACTAAGTAAATGAATATGACAAACCTACAATCTTCATCACCCAGACCTCCACAGTGAATTTTAAGAGAATCTGAATGCTAACCAAGTAAACATGAAGGATGCCAAGGATAAATGGCACAAATAATCTTTTGACAAAGAGTAGATCTCTTTGTCAAAGAAAAAAAAGAAAGTGTGTGTGTATAAAACACTACAAAAAAGTATTCCTCAACAGGAGACAAAATTATTAGATGCAAGAGATAGAAGGCTTATTTGGAATGTTAATCCTAGCAAAGAGAGGAGTAGCTTTAGAGAACAACTACTTTACACTTACACTTTTTTTTTAAATGGAGTCTCTGAATAGGACATGAGACGGGCTCAAATGCAGTGAGAACTAGTAAAGGTGAAGAAATTGAGGAAACAAATAAGGATACATAATTCAAATGTAATTAAAATGATATTAACAAAACAGAATGATTCTGCAGAGAAATCTAGTCAATAGGTTAGAAAGGAAAAATTGAGGAAATCATCTTGTAAATGGAAAAAAGGGAAAGGAAAAAGTTAACAGATATGGAACCTGAATCTACAGATACTAATGGTCCTGAAGATAATAATCAAAAGAGAAACAATGTTAAAACAAAAAAACAAAAAAACAAAAGAAGACTTCAGCATGGAAAATAAAATCTTCATTAATAAAAGTAAATTTATTCTTTATCTGGCAAATAAAAAATCTTTATCCAGCAAAGTTAATAAAAAGTAAATCAAAAAAAGGTAGGTCTTCCTGAAATTGTCAAATTTAGCTCACATTCTCTGAAGCAATTCAGTAAATTAAATATAAAAAGCAGAAATAGAAGTTAATTCTAGAAAATTTTGAAAATATACTCTTCTAAGTTTGTCTTGGGTTGAAGAAAAAATCAAACTGATATTGCAGAATATTTGAAAACAGACAAAGTAGAAACCAAAAGCACTTACTCCTGTCCCTCTTCCTCCCTTCCCATTCTGTCTTTCTCTCTGGGTGATGAAGTGAATTCTCCAACTAACCCAAGGGTGAAAGACTAATGATAAAAGCAATCAAAGAAAATACAAAATAATGCAATGAAATATCACATATTTAGAAATGTAGGAAGGACAGAGCTAAAGCCATAATGAAAGGAAAATTCATGGTCTTAATCATTTCCATGACTAAACATTAACATTTATAACTTATGAAATTAGAAAGATAAATATTTATTTGAAGAAACAGTTCTTGAATTTATCAATTTCTTTATTTATTTCTACTTTTATTCTAAATATGTAGAAAAACAGGAACCACAAATATAGAAATAAGGTTATAAAAAGTATATAACCAAGTAACAGAAGATACTGAATTATGAGATAATGGTTGCAATCTATAATAAACAACTAAAGCTAATAATAGATCAATGGCAAAATATTCTATAATCATCCTATCTTAAAAATGTCATCTACAACCACTGAATGGGAGAATATATTTGCAGATGATATATCCAACAAGTGGTTAATATACAAAACACATAAATAATTCATACAACTTAACATCAACCCCCCCCCACCACGCCAGAAATAATCCAATTAAAATAATGGGCAGAGGACCTGAAAAGACATTTTCCAAAGAAATATATAGATGGCTAATAGATGCATGAAAAGACACTCAACATCACTAATAACAATGTGAATACAACCAAAACCACAATGAGGTATCACTTCACACCAATCAGAAGGGCTAACATCAAAAAGAAATAACAAGGGCTGGCAAAGATGTGGAGAAAAGGAAATCCTTGTGCACTGTTGGTGGGAATGTAAATTGGTACAACTATTATGGAAAATAGTATGAAGGTGCCTCAAAAAATTTAAAATACAAATACCATATGACCCAGTAATTCCACTTCTGGTTATTTATCCAAAGAAAATAAAGACTAATTCAAAACGATATATGCATTCCCTTATGTTTATTGCAGCATTATTTAAAATAGCCAAGATATGGAAGCAACCTAAGTGTCCACTGATAGATTAATGGATAAAGGTGTGGTACATATATACAATGGAATATTACTTAGCCATAAAAAATAACAAAATCTTGACATTTATGACAATATGGATGGACCTAGAGAGTATTATGCACAGAAGAGGATAGCAGGGCTTAGAAAGTTTATTAAATAGAACCCTCAGTTCAGTTTCTAAATCTATTTAACTTCAAAACAAGTGCAAAAAATTCTTTCATTGCTGTTGACCATTAATTTATTAATAAATCAATGAATAAACTAAGCAACAAACCAAGTATGTTACAGTATGGTACATTTCTGATGGCATACAGTACAAATTTATACAGGCTCTTCACCTGGGCTTCATGAATAGGTTTAGCACCTTCTTCAAACCCTAGAAATGATCTTAAACCTACTAGATATACATGCATTTTACTTTTCCAAGGAGATATTCAACAGCTTTGAGTAGACTATAAAAAGACTAAAACAGTACATCCTTGAAAATTCACATATCTAAAAGGACTGTTATCAGAATAAGTTAAAAAAAAATCCATGGCTGTACAAAAGCTGTATAACATATTTAATATAATGAGATCACAGAACATTTTATCTCAGTGAGACCATGTGCCATGGACATCCTTGACAAGACCATTTTGAAACCACTATGTGATAATTTTACCAGCATTGATTTTCAAAATTTGTCAGCCACTTTTTCATAAATCATTTGGTTTCTAATGCTTACTAACATGCTTTGAAGGGTAGCTTTGTGTGTCATAATTTCAATTTTTTTTATTAAGGTGTATCATTGATATACAATCTTATGCTCAGATTTTACATGAGCAACATTGTGGTTATTACTACACTCACCCTATTATCAAGTCTCCGCCATATACCCCATAACAGTCACTGTTCATCAGCATAGTAAGATGCTATAGAGTCACTACTTGTGTTCTCTGTGCTTCCCATATTGCCTTCCCATGCCTTCCCTACATTACGTATACTAATCATAATACCTGTTAATCCCCTTATCCTCACCCACCCTCCCCAACCCCTTTCCCTTTGCATAATTTCTATTTTAACAGTAAAAATAATATTGGGAAAATATGGTTCCCATGGCTGCTAATAGGTACTGACTGTCAGCAAAGTGCAGACTTTTTGGCAGTAACAGGAAATATCAAAGATTTTGCCTCTGCTTTGTGACCTTAAGCAATGATTCATAAATCCATGTTGAGTATGTGTAAACTCTTACTGAGGTACCAGTGACTTGAGCAGCAGCACATGTCCTGTTCTCTAGAGGAATTTCTGGTCAAAATGACAGTTTCTGTACTGAGCTGAAGTATGCTGAAGAGCTGGCTAAAGCAGACAAAATGGCTTAGGTTAAAAAAGTTCCTGAATTAACTGGTGCATTGCTGCTGAGAATGTAAAATGGTGCAACTGCTACAAAAAAATGGTATGGCAGTTCCTAAAAAAATTTTAAATAGAATTACCACAGTTCAGGCAACTCTAATTCTGGGTATATACCCAAAAGAACTGAAAGCAGGGACTTGGACAGATATGTGTATATGCACATATATAACAGCATTATTCATAACAACCAAAATGTGGTAGCAATCAAAGTGTCCATCAACATATAAATGGGTAAATAAATGTTGGAAATTCATACAACGGAATATTAGTTGGCCTAAAAAAAGGATGGAAATTCTGAAACATGCTACAACATGGGTGAACGTGGAAGACATAAGCTAAGTGAAATAAACCAGACGCAAGAGGACAAATATGATTCTATTACATGAAGTACCTAGAGTAGTCAAATTTATAGAGACAGAAAGTGGAAGGGTGGTTGGTTGCCAGGGTTTGTAAGGACAGAGAAATGGAGTTAGTGTTTAATAGGTACAGAGGGGCAGATTGGAAGATGAAATCTTGAGACAGAACCAGTTGTCTTAGGCTATTCAGGCTTCTATAACAAAATACTACAGAGTGGGTGATAAGCATTTATTTCTCACAGGAAGCTGATAAATCCAGGATCATGGCACAGCAGATTTGGTGTCTGGTAAGGACCTACTTCGTGGTTCATAGATGGCTGTCTTTTAGCTGTATTTTTATGCATATTTTACAACAATAAAAAAGTTCCTGTATTATCAGCTATAATGTCATTTATAACTTGTTCAATTGCATTTTATGCTCAGGTTTTATCTTCTTTATAAAATATTTCCTAAACTATTAGACAGAATTGTTACTTCAGTCGGTATCACCTCTATACTTACGCATAAATATATTACTGAACATGCACTAAACAGTGTTTGTTTGTATTGATACTGTACAATCTTTGAGGGTGGGAACTATGTCACTTTCATCGTTGTACTCTGATGTCATGGGGCCATGAATACCACTCAGATTGTTTACTGGGCTTATAATTTTAGTTAAGACTTAAGTTCTCCATTATTTCCTTTAAGTACAGTTGATTGTGCTCACAGACTGCCTGTAGACAAAAACCCTCATGTCAGTTTTTGATTTTATTATATTTACCCAAAGATAACCCAAAATAATTCAAATGACTTGCAGGCTGGAGTTCTCTACCTGTTCAGTAGTGAGCTAGACAGAGACTGTACAAAGTTCAACATTCCCAAGAGAAAACCTCTTGGCTGTCCCAAGAAAAGCCCACCCCCAGCCCAGGCTGCTAATGGTGCTCTAGAGGCCTGTGGTATTATTAGGTTCTGTTCTCCGTGGTGCTGAGTTGTACATTAGGAATGGGAATAAAGGCAGCAACATAATTCTCTCAAAACACTGCTGATGGGTGAGCCTGGCTGTGCAGAGTGGCTGCACCTGCCACCTACTTAATTTACCTATTTATCTATTACAGATATTTCATGGTCAAGAACCTTCAGCAGAATTTTTAGAAACTGTCACCACTCCAGGATAGCCATATTTATGCAGACCTTTATTCACATGAGGATGTTCATAATTCTATTTGTGTTAGGCATTTAGCTGAGTGTTGGTTTCAATTATTGCTCATTCATTGCTATAATACAGAATGAACAGCTAACAGTAACTGAGGATTTACTGTCAGGTGCCAGGTTCTTCAGCTTCAGGAGCTTATTTAATTGGGGTATGGTAAGTTTTGCACAAATCTAGTAGTAGCTTACACTGGCTTAGGAGCCAATTGTGTGCATCTCTCCTCAGCTCAGCCTTCAGAGAAGTCCCCTTGAGAATCTGCAATTGGCCATGGTGGGGGCATATATACCATACAAATCAGCACACTCTTTTTCTTTTTTTTTAAAAGCTGATTTTTAAACATCAATATACCACTATATATCCTGTATCACTTTTTACTTTTATCTTTACACAAAAAAAATTCTATGGATGGCCTGGGTTTAAAAACAATCCCAACTCTGCCATTTCCCAACTCTGTATGAAACCTCAGGCAATTTACTTAATTTCTGTGCCTCCATTTCCTCATCTAAAAAAAGGGATAATAATATTTACTTCATGACATTGTGACAAAGTAAATGCAATAATCTATGCAAAATACTAGCTATTATTAAGCATCCTCTCTGAGCCCCTCCTCCAAATGAATCTGTGAGGGGAAGGAGACTTAAGGACATATTGTGCATCCATGACAGCATCAACTTCCTCCATGAGCAAGTTCAGGACATTTAAGTCTCAAGAGTTCCATTTGAGACTTAATTGATTTATGACACTATTTTATTAACAGTCCCTATGAAGAAGTTGGCTCATTTGGCATCAAATACAAGGAGTATTTGGGGTGGTTGTGTAATGCATAATTTAACAAAAATCCACAAAATGGAAACTAGTGTGCCAGTTTATGTCTTTAAGTGGATTTTGTGGCATATCCTATTAAAAATTAGCCACATAATGAAATGGCAATATGCAATCTACCTGATAAAGAATTCAAAGTAATGGTTATAAAGATTCTTACTGAAATCAGAAGAATGGATGAATGCAGTGATAACTTCAACAAAGGGATTTAAAGAAATATTAGAAATTACCAAACCGAAGTCACAGAGACGAAGAATATAATAACTGAACTGAAAGAAGAATTATATGGGTTCAAGAGCAAACAGAATGAAGCAGAAGAACAGACGAGTGACCTGGAAGACAGGGGAGTGGAACTCACCCAAACAGAGGAACAAAAAGAACAAAGAATTTTAAAAGTAAAGATAGTGTAAGAGACCCATAGGACAATATCAAGCAGAATAATATTTGCATTATAGGGTTCACATTAGGAAAAGAGAGAGAGGAAGGGATAGAAAACTTATTTTAAGAAATGATGGATGGGCTTAGCCTCCAGAGTAAGTCTAAGCTCTCTGTATTAAACATCATTCTAAATTGGTTTCTCATTTTCATGGTCCTGGACTGCAACATCTGGCACCAACATGGGGCTCGAAAGTGAGATAGGCTTCAATTGACTTCAGACTGGTCAGAATTGAAAGGGAATTGTGCACTCCGAGGGATGACATTTTAATTGCTCATAAAACTTTGCCCACCAGATTGGATTAAAGATGGTGGCATGAGAGGTAAGACAGAGACCTCCTCCTAAAACCACATATACTATGAAAATATAATTAATACAACTAATCCTGACAGAGCAACAGGAAAGAAGACTTCACCAGACTGCATACACCTGTAGAAAAGAGCAGAACTCATGGAACAGGGTAACATACCAAAGCTGTAACTGGCAGGACCATAGCACTTCCCCCACCACAGCTCACCAGCAGGAGGAAGAGAAACAGACTGGGGAGGGAGTGCAGGCCTGGGACTTCTGAACACCTAGCCCTGAAGATGTACTATGGGAGCACGAATCTACATTGCATGGTGCTGTGGTGATTAGTGGGGTTGGAAAGCTAAGACAGGTGGAATACCAGGAGAGACTGAGATTCCAGCTGTTTGTGGAAAACAGGAATTCATATCTGGCAGATCTGGGCGGGCAGTCTGAGAGACTCCTTAACAGTGAGAGGGCTGCTAAAAGGGCAAGGATTGCAAATAGTTTACTGCTCAGAAGAAAGGACAGGTAGGCAAAATTGTCTGGGTGCACTCTGCCCAGCAGTATGGGAACATAAAACAATCTTCACACGCTCCATCCCCCTGGCTGGATATGCAGCTCCATGGCCCCCCACTGTGATATGCAGCCTGCTGTATCTTCCTCCCGGCTGGCCTGCACCTGGCTCACAAACCGGCAGCTGCTGCCCTGGTGTCAGACCAGCCAGAGGGAAGCCCCACCTATGGCAGTTACAAACACAAAGAATAGAGGCTTAAACCTGTGTGTTTGGCCCACTGGTTCTGGCAGTGGAGACAAGCATAACAGCCAGGAAACAGGAAAAATCTCTTCCGTTCCGACAGGCACCAGCAACACTCCACTGAGACCCCTGAAATTGCTCCGGGAACTGATCAGCTCCAGAGAGTAGAGCTTCTGAGCACTAGAGGGTGCCACATACAAATATGAAATGTCAAAGGAACCTGGTTCAAAGCAAAAATCTCAACACCAGAGAAAGGACCAACTGAGACTGAATTAATAAATCTTCCTGAAAGAGATTTCAAAATAAAAATCATAAACATGCTAATGGAGGTACAGAAAAATACTCAAGAACTCAGGAATGAATTTAGGATGGAGATCCAATCGTTGAAGAGCACAATGGAGGGTATTAAAAGCAGATTAGATATGGTGGAGGAGACAATAAAAGAAATAGAAACTATAGAAGAGGAATACAAAGAAGCTGAGGCACAGAGAGAAAAAAGGATCTCTAGGAGTAAAAGAATACTGAGAGAACTGTGTGACTAATCCAAATGGAACAATATTCGTATTACACGGGTACAAGAAGAAGAAGAAGAGAGAAAAATGGATAGAAAGTGTCTTTGAGGAAGTAATTGCTGAAAACTTCCCCAAACTGGGGAAGGAGTTAGTCTCTCAGGCCATGGAGGTGCACAGATCACTCAACACAAGGGACCCAGGGAAGACAACAGCAAGACATATAATTAAAATGGCAAAGATCAAGGATAAGGACAGGCTATTAAAAGCAGCCAGAGAGAGAAATAAGATCACATACAAAGGAAAACCCATCAGGCTATCATCAGACTTCTCAGCAGAAACCATACAGGCCAGAAGGGAGTGGCGTGATGTATTTAATGCAATGAAGCAGAAGGGCCTACAATCAAGATTACTTTATCTGGCAAGATTATCATTTAAATTTGAAGAAGGGATTAAACAATTAACAGATAAGTAATAGCTGAGAGAATTTAGTCCCACAAACCATCTCCAGAGTATATTTTGGAAGGACTGCTATAGATGGAAATGTTCCTAAGGTTAGATAGGTGTCACCAGATAATCAAAAGGGATAGACAAAGAGTACAGAATATGATACCTAATATATAAAGAATGGAGGAGGAAAAAAAGTGTGTGTAGGGGGGAAGAACCTTTAGATTGTGTTTGCAATAGCACACTAACTGTGTTAAGTTAGACTCTTAGATAGTAAGGAAGTTACCTTAGAACCTTTGGGAACCACGAATCTAAAGTCTGCAATGGCAATAAATACATGACTATCAATAATCACTCTAAATGTAAATGGTCTGAATGGACCAATCAAAGGACACAGAGTCACTGAATGGATGAAAAAACAAAGACACAACTATATGCTGCCTATAAGAGACTCACTTCAAACCGAAAGATACACACAGACTAAAAGGGAAGGGATGGGAAAAGATATTACATGCAACTAACAGGCAGAAAAAAGCAGGTCCTGCAGTACTTGTATCAGACAAAATAGCCTTTAGAACAAAGAAAGTCACAAGAGACAAAACAGACATTATGTAATGATAAAGTGTTCAATCCAACAAGAGGATATAACCACTTTAAATATTTATGCACCCAACACAGGGGCACCTACATATGTGAAACAAATACTAACAGAATTAAAAGGGGTAATAGAATGCAATGCATTCATTCTAGAAGACTTCAACACTCCACTTACTCTGAAGGACAGATCAACCAGACAGAAAATAAGTAAGGACACAGAGGCACTGAACAACACATTAGAACAGATGGATCTAACAGACATCTACAGAACTCTCCACCCAAAAGCAGCAGGATACACATTCTTCTCAAATGCATATAAGAAGATGCAAATGCATCTTCTCAAATGCATACTAGGCCACAAAAAGAGCCTCAGTACATTCAAAAAGATTGAAATTGTACCAACCAGCTTCTCAGAGCACAAGGGTATGAAACTAGACATAAATTCTGCAATGAAAATGAAAAAGCCTACAAACACATGGAGGCTTCACAACATGCTCCTAAATAATCAATGGGTCAATGACCAAATAAAAACAGAGATCAAGCAATATAGAGAGACAAATGACAACAATAATTCAACAACACAAAATCTATGGGACGCTGTGAAGGCAGTGCTAAGAGGGAAGTATGCTGCAATAGAGGCCTACCTCAGGAAAGAAGAACAATCCCATATAAGCAGTCTAAACTCACAAACAAACAAAACTAGGAAAAGAAGAACAAATGAGGCCCAAAGTCAGTAGAAGGAGGGACATAATAAAGATTAGAGCAGAAATAAATAAAATCAAGAAGAATAAAACAATAGAAAGAATCAATGAAAAAAGAGCTGGTTCTTTGAGAAAATAAACAAAATAGATACACCCTTAGCCAGACTTATCAAGAAAAAAAGAGAGTCTACACACATAAACAGAATCAGAAATGAGAAAGGGAAAATCACTATGGATACCACAGAAATACAAAGCATTGTTAGAGAATACTATGAAAAATTATATGCTAACAACCTGGATAACCTAGAAGAAATGGACAACTTTCTAGAAAAATACAACAGTCCAAGACTGACACACAAAGAAAAAGAAAATCTGAACAGACCAATTACTAGCAATTAAATTGAATTGGTAATCAAAAACCTACCTAAGAACAAAATTCCTGGACCAGATGGCTTCACTGCTAAATTGTTTCAAACATTTAGTGAAGCCTTAATACCCAGCCTCCTTAAAGTTTTCCAAAAAGCAGAAGATGAAGGAATACTTCCAAACTCATTCCATGAGGCCAGAATCACTCTTAATACAAAAACCAGGCACTGAAACCACAAAAACAGAAAATTACAGACCAATATCCCTGATGAACATAGATGTAGAAATACTCAACAAAATATTAGCAAACCGAATTAAAAAATACATAAAAAAGATTATCCATCATGACCTTGTAGGATTTATTCCAGAGATGCAAGGATGGTACAATATTAGAAATTCCATCAACATCATCCACCACCACAACAAAAAGGACAAAAACCATATGATCATCTCCATACATACCGAAAAAGCATTCAACAAAATTCAACATCCATTCATGATAAAAACTCTCAACAAAATGGGTATAGACGGCAAGGACCTCAACATAATAAAGGCCATATATGACAAACCCACAGCCAACATCATACTTAACAGTGAGAAGGTGAAAGCTGATCCCCAAAATCGGGAACAAGACAAGGATGCCCACTCTCCCCACTTCTATTCAACATGGTACTGGAGGTCCTAGCCATGGCAATCAGACAACACAAAGAACTAAAAGGCATACAGACTGGTAAAGAAGAAGTTAAACTGTCCCTGTTTGCAGATGACATGACATTATACGTAAAAAACCCTAAAGAATCCACTCCAGAACTACTAGATCTAATAACTGAGTTCAGCAAAGTTACAGGATACAAAATACACAGAAATCTGTGGCACTCCTATATACTAATGATGAACTAGCAGAAAGATAAATCAGGAAAACAATTCCATTCACAGGTGCGTAAAAAAGAATAAAATACCCAAGAATAAATCTAACCAAGGAAGGGAAAGACATATACTTTGAGAACTACAAGAGACTCATGAGAGAAATTAAAGATACCAATAAACAGAAACACATCCCCTGCTCATGGACAGGTAAAATTAATATTGTCAAAATCACTATCCTGCCTAAAGCAATCTACAGATTCAATGCAATCCCTTTCAAAATACCAATAGCATTCTTCAATGAAGTAGAGAAAATAATTCTAAAATTCATATGGAACCACAAAAGACCCTGAATAGCCAAAGCAATCCTGACAAGGAAGAATAAAGCTGGGGGGATTATGCTCCCTGACTTCAAGGTCTACTACAAAGCCACAGTAATCAAGACAATTTGGTATTGGCACAAGAACAGACCCAGAGACCAATGGAACAGACTAGAGAGCCCATATATAAACCAAAGTATATATGGTCAATTAATATATGATAAAGGAGTCATGGACACAGAATGGAGAAATGACAGCCTCCTCAACAACTGGTGCTGGCAAAACTGGACAGATATATGCAAGAGAATGAAATTGGATTATTATCTATCCCCATACACAAAAGTAAACTCAAAATGGATCAAAGATCTGAATGTAAGTCATGAAACCATAAAACTCTTAGAAGATAACAAGCAAAAATCTCCTGAATATAAACATGAGCAAGTTTTTTCTGAATGCATCTCCTCGAGCAAGGGAAACAAAAGAAAAAATGAACATATGGCACTACATTAAACTTTGAAGTTTCTGTACAGCAAAGGACATTATCAACAGAAAAAAAAGGCATCCTACAGTATGGGAGAATATATTTGTAAATGACATATCTGTCAAGGGGTTAACATCCAAAATACATATCAAACTCACATGCCTCAACACCCAAAAAGCAAATAACCTGATTAAAAAATAGGTGTAGAATATGAACGGACAATTCTCCAAAGAAGAAATTCAGATGGCCAACAGACACATGAAAAGATGCTCCAAATCACTAATTATCAGGGAAATGCAAATAAAAACCATAATAAGATATCGCCTAACACCAGTTAGGATGGCCAGTATTGAAAAGACTAAGAACAACTAATGCTGGTGAGGATTAGTTGGGGAACCCTCCTACACTGCTGGTGGGAATGTAAGCTAGTTGAACCATTGTGGAAACCACTATGGAGGTTCCTCAAAAAAACTAAAAATAGAAATGCCATTTGACCCGGGAATTCCACTCCTAGGAATTTACCCAAAGAATATAATTTCTCAGATTCAAAAAGACATATGCACCCCTATGTTTATTGCAGCACTATTTACAATAGCCAAGATATAGAAGCAACCTAAGCATCCATCAGTAGATGAATGGATAAAGAAGAGGTGATACATATACACAATGGAATACTACTCAGCCATAAGAAAGAAAGAAATTCTACACTTTGCAACAACATAGATGGAGCTGGAGGATATTACACTCAGTGAAATAAGCCAAGTGGAGAAAGACAAGAACCAAATAATCTTCCTCATTTGTGTAGTATAACAACGAAGCAAAACTGAAGGAACCAAACAGCAACAGACTCACAGATGCTAAGGGAGTAGTGGTTACCAAAGGGGAGGGGTGTCAGAGGATGGGTAGGGAGGGAGGGAGAAGGGGATTGAGGGGTATTATGATTGGCACACATGGTGTGGGCGAGATCATAGGGAAGACAGTGCAGCACAGAGAAGGCAAATAGTGACTCTCTTGCATCTTAGTACACTGATGATGGGCAGTGACTGCAATGGGGTATGGGAGGGACATGATAACAGGGATGAAGTAGTAACCACACTTATAAAACCTTCATAAGAGTGTATATCAGTAATACCTTAATAAAAAAAAAGAAATGATGGATGAAGACTTCTTTAAATTTGGGAAAGAAGCAGACATCCAGATCCTGGAAAATCAGGGAGTAAAAGAAATATGAACCCAAAGAGATCCACACCAAAATATTTATAATTAAAATGTCAAAACATAAAGAGAGAATCTTAAAAGAAGGAAAAGGGAAAAATAACTTGTTATGTACCAGGGAACCCCCATAGGACTATTAGCTGATTTTTCAGTAAAAACTGTTCAGGCAAGAAGGGAGAGGCATGATATATTTAAGATGATAAAAGGACAAAAATTTCCAACCAAGAATACTCTACCCAGCAATGCTATCATTCAGAAGTGAAGGAGAAATAATGTTTCCAGACAAGCAATAGGAGTTCATTAGGATGAAACAAGCCTTAGAAGAAATGCTAAAGGGGCCTCTTTAAGCAGAAAAGAGATGGCACTTAAGAAACAAAAGTACTAAAACCAAGAAAAGTATAAAAGTAAAAATCTCACTGGTAAAGATGGTTATGTAGTAAAGGTAGTGGATTAACAACTAGGAAACCTAGTATGAAGGTTAAAAGACCAAAGTAGTAAAATTATAAGTACAATAATTAGCTAAGGGAATACACAAAATAAAAAGATGTAAAATATGACATCAAAAACATAAAATAGGGTGGTGCTTAAAAATATAGAGGTTTTAAATGCATTCAAATTTAACTTGTTATTAACTTGAAATAGACTATTATATATATAGGCTGTTATACACGAACCTTCTGTTAACCACAAAGCAAAAGCCTATAGTAGTCACATAAAAGATAATGAGACAGGACTCTAAACATAACACTAAAGAAACTTATCAAAACCACAAGGGAAGATAGCAAGGGAGAGGAAAGGAACAGACAAGAACTACAAAAACCACCAGAAAATAATTAACAAATGGCAGTAAGCACATACTATCAAAAATTACTTGAAATGTAAATGGACTGAGTTCTCAAATAAAAAGAAATAGAGTGGCTGAGTGGATAAAACAAAAAGTAGGATTTATCTATATATTGCTGACAAGAGACTCACCTCAATCTTAATAATAAACAGATTGAAAGTGAAGGGATGGAGTTAGTTCATGCAAGAGAAAACCAAAAGAAAGCTGGTATTCAGAAGTGAAGGAGAAATAATGTTTTCAGACCAGGAATAGGAGTTCATTAAGACTTATACTGACAAAACAGACTTTAAAACAAAAACTAATAAAAGATAAAGAAGGGCATTTCATAATGATAAAAGGGTGAACCCAAAAAGAGGATATACTATGGAAATATTTCTGCACCTAACATAGGAGCACCTAAATATATCAAGAAAATATTAACAGATCTACAGGGAGACTGACAGCAATACAATAACAGTACAGGACTTTAATAACCCACCTACATCAATTATTAAATCATACAGATAGAAAATCAAAAAGGAAACATTAGTCTTAAATGACACATTAGAAAAGATGCACTTTCCACATATATACAGAATATTCCATCCAAAAATAGCTGAGTATAAGTGCATATGGAATGTTCTCCAGGATAGATCACAGGTTAAGCTACAAAACAGATCTAAATAAATTTAAGAAGACTGAAACCATATGAAGCATCTTTTCTGACCACAGTCGTATGACATTAGAAATCATTTGCAAGAAGAAGACTGGAAAAATTACAAATATGTGGAGATTGAACAACATGCTATGAATAACAAAAGGGCCAAAAAAAAGAAATCAAATGGAAAATAAAACTGTACCTTGAAACGAATGCAAATGGAACTACAACCCAAAATCTTTATCATGTAGAAATAGCTGTTCTAAGAGGGGAAGTTCATTGTGATAAGTCCTAAATCAAGAAACAAGAAAAATCTCAAACAATCTAAATTTACACCTAAAGTAACCAGAAAAAGAACAGAGGCCCCAAGTTCATAGGAAGAAGTTAATAATAAAGATGTGAGCAGAAATAAATGAAATAGACTAAAAAAATTAGATACTAACAGCCAGTTCTTTGAAAGGTTAAACAAAATTGACAAACCTTTACCTAGACTCACCAAAAAAAAGGAGAAAACTCAAATAAATAAAATCAAAAATGAAAGAGACATTACATCTGATACCACATACACGAAAGAACTAAAACAATATAGACAATATTATAGGAAATAGATAAATTCTTAGAAACATACAAACTTCCAAGATTGAATCATAAAGACAGAAAATCTTAATAGACCAATTATTAGTAAGGAGACTGAATCAGTAATCACAAACCTCCCACCAAACAAAAGGCCAGAATCAGATGGCATCACTGGTGAATTCTACTTAATATTCAAAGAAAACTTAATACGTATCCTTCTCAAAAACTTGAAAGGAGGGAAAACTTCCAAACTCATTTTATGAGCTGGCATTACTTTGATACCTAAACCAGAGAAGGATACCACACATACACACACACACACACACACACAAATTACAGGCCAATATCCCTGACAAACACAGATGCAAAAACCCTCAACAAAATATTAAACTGAATTCAAAAATATATTAAAAGCATCACTGACCACCACCAAGTGGGATTATTCCAGGTATGCAAGAGTGGTTCACCATCTACCAATCAATAAATGGAATAGACCACATCAACTAAATAAAGGATAAAAATCTTTTGATCATCTCAAGAAACAAAAGCACTTGAGAAAATTCAACATCCATTATGATAAAAACACTCAACAAAGTAAGTACAGAGGGGAACATATATCAACATAATGAAGGCCAGATAGGACAAAACTACAGCTAATATCATACTCAAAGGTGAAAACTAAAAGCTGTTCCTCTAAGATCAGGAACCAGAAAAGGATACCCACTCTTACCACTTTTATTCAGCATGTTATTGGAAGTCTTAGCCATGGAAATTAGGCAAGAAAAGTAAATAAAAGGCATCCAAATTGGAAAGGAAGAATTAAAATTATTACTACAATAATATAACATGACACCATAAATAGAAAAACCTGAAGAATCCACTAAAAAAACTGTTAGAACTAATAAATGAACTCAGTAAAGTCACAGGATATAAAATCAACATACAGGAGTCTATTGCATTTCTATAAACTAATAACAAACTACCAGGAAGAGAAATAAGAAAACAATCTCATTTATAATTGTACCAAAAAGAATAAAATACCTAGGAAAAAACTGAACTAAGGATGTGAAAGACTTGCACACTGAAACTATAAGACATTCATGAAAGAAATTTAAGAAGATACAAATAAATGGAAAAATACTGTGTTCATGGATTGGGAAAAAATAGTATTACCAAAACGTCCATACGACCCAAAGCAATCTACAGATTCAATACAATCCCTATCAAAATTCCAATGGCATTTTTCACAGAACTAGAATAATTCTAAAATCTGTTTGGAACCACAGAAGACCCTGAATAGCCAAAGCAACCTTCAGAAAGAACAAAGCTAGAGTTAATCACAATCACTTATTTCAAACTATATTATGAAGCTCTGGTAATAAAAGCAGTATGGCGTTGGCATTAAAAATAGACTCATAGATCAATAGAACAGAATAGAGAGCTCAGAAATAAACACATGCATTATATGGTCATTAATTTATGACAAAGGAGCCAAGAACATGCAATGGGGAAAGAACAGTCTCTTCAATAAATAGTGTCCTGATCATTCAACAAACTATTATTTGTTGTCCTGGTACAGTGTCAGACTTGCAGTACTTTATAAATTAACAAGAAAATGGGTGTCAAAAAGCCTGGGCTTGAGCCTTCCTTTTTCAGCTGATCATGAAATTTTGTGTCTCAGTGTCTTTGCTTCCCTTACACAGAGAAGATACTTCTGTGCCACTTACCTCATGGGATTTTGTGGGAAATCTAGAAAGAAAAAGAAGTACTTCAAAATACACACATAGATAACTGGGATGAAGCTGGCAGACTGAATACAGGATCTGTTTCACTCTAAAACCACTCAAAACACCAAGAAAAAGACTTTAAAAAAAAGTAAACCCAAGAAGAGTGAGAACAGGATACAACAGCAACACAATTTGGGGACTGAAAAATAGATAAGGGAGGTAAAATGATACCTAGGCCATTAGTGAGTCCTGTCACAAAGATGGTAAGTAGACATTTAAGAAACCCAGGGGAAGGCTTAAAATGTTACTTTATATTAAACTAAGATGAAAAAACTTACTTTTCCCCAAACCTAAACTTGGGAAATGCCAGAGCTAACTATTTACTACAGAGGTTCTAAAAGGTAGACCAACATGTCACTTGGAAACTAACTCTAAATGTCAATTCTTGAGCTCATCCATACAAGAGAACACACGACTGCAAGGCCCAACACTCTGCTTTGACAAGCCTGGCTCTGGGCAGCAGGGGGGAAGGGTTACCCGGTGGGCCCTGCTCGTCACTGATCTGACACCACCTCTAGGGAACAATAACATGCTGGTAGACAGAATCACTCTCAACTAACAGACCTAAAGACTTTAAAATAAAGGAATTGTGAAGGTTTTTTCTCAGAAATAAAAAAAAAATTTAAGAATTTTAAGTGATAACTAAAGCAGTGAGCATTTAGCACTTATATAAATGGACTTCTTACCTCAAAATTTGTTCTCAAAACTTCAGAAAGCTCATGAAAAACTAGTTTTACTATAAATACAGCACCTCCATTTACAAATGAAGAAAATAAAGCAAAAAGCTCTATCATGAACTAATAGGACATTGTTGTATCCTTGCAAGTAAAAAATTTCCTGGATCTGGCTTCAGAATCAGAAACAGATAATCCAGCCACTGTCTTTTGACTCAACAGGAGGTCAGCGAACATTTTACGTGAAGGGCAGAAAGAAAATATTTTAGGCTTTTTGTGAGCCATACACTCTTCTCACAGCTCCCCAACACTGCTGTTGTAGTGGAAAAGCAGCTGTTGACAATTGCACATGAATAAATATGGTTATGTTCCAATAAAACTTTATTTACAAAACCAGGCTACAAGCCAGATTTTCTTCCCAGAGGGCTATAATTTGGTGACCTCTGAACTAGAGCATGAAAGATTAGAAAGCATTTTTAGGACCAGATATTAGAAAGCACTTTCAAAGATTTTAGATTACCAATCAGTTTCTCATGGCAGATCTAAACTGCACTGCAGTTGGCAAAGCATTTACAAAGGAGATTCTATATTTAATGGCTTCTTGCCAACTTCAGATTTCTCTAGCCCCTCTAAGGTGTGAAAGAAGATACTGTATGCTTAGAAATACACTAATTGAAAAATACTAATAAAACCAAGGGTAAAGAGGATTGTTTGGATCAGAGTAAACTTTTACCTATGATACCAGTTTATTAAAAGTCCGATTTGAAAAAGATTTGCTTTTTCCACCTGAAGGATAACACCCTAAGTAGTCCAAGGATATTTAAAGAAAATGCACTATTTTTCTTTTTTTTTTGAGAGGGCATCTCTCATATTTATTGATCAAATGGTTGTTAACAAAAATAACATTCTGTACAGGGGAGTCAATGCTCAATGCACAATCATTAATCCACCCCAAACCTAATTCTCGTCAGTCTCCAATCTTCAGAAGCATAATGAAAAAGTTCTTACATGGTGAACAAATTCTTACATAGTGAATAAGTTCTTACATGGTGAAGAGTACAAGGGCAGTCATCACAGAAACTTTCAGTTTTGATCATGCATCATGAACCAATGAGGTCAAATATGAATATTCCTTTGATTTTTATATTTGACTTATAAGTGGATCCCACATTTCTCCCTTTATATTATTATTATTATTATTTTAATAAAATGCTGAAGTGGCAGGCAGATGCAAGATAAACGTAGAAAACATAGTTGAGTGTTCTAAGAGAGCAATTGTAGATGATCAGGTGTGTGCCTGTAGACTATGTGTTAATCCAGGCAAGACAAGGGCAATAAAACATCCATGGATGCAGAAGACTTCTCTCCAAACAGGGGGGATGAGGTTCTAAGTCTCACCTCTGTTGATCCCCAATTTCTCACCTGATGGCCCCCCTGTGACTGTGCCTGTCTTAGGTTGTTCCTTCCTTGAGGAATCTTACCTGTCTCTGGTTAACCAGTCATCTCCCGTGGCCATACAGGGAAATGTAAAGTTGGTAAGTGAGAGAGAAGCCATATTGTCTGAAAAGGTTAGCTTTTTACTTCTTTGCAGATTATGCCCTGTGGCTTCTATGCCCAGCACTTGTCTCAAGGTATCTTTACCACCTGGAGGAATTATGATACTCGGTAAATTCGATATGAGGCACGAATTCTATTTAAGGGTTGTAATTAAGAAGGAAGAAGAAAAGCTATAGAGGTAGCACACGGAAGAAAACATGGGAAGATTGATTATTTCTTTGACATATCTTCTTGTAGAGTAACTTAAGCATGTATAAGTTTTAAACTACTAATTAAATTGCGCACACACATTAACATAATAGGAATACAGTTACATAACCAAAGCAGATCTATAATTACCAGCCATCTTCAATGAAACCAAGAAAACCAGTTAGGCACCCTGGGCATTTGTGAAAATTTGACTATGATACGATGGATATTATCCAACTGTACTTGAACAGTCTGAGAGAAATCAGACAAATTAAAACAACCCATTCCTGGGAACTGTTCACATCCCATATGTTCTTTTAACACTAGATAGTCTGTAGTTGTAAGATTTTGGAGCGCTACAACTTGCATTTCTCCTAATTCTTGGTTGAGTTCCAACAGTATAGATCCAGTCAAATTTGTTGTTTTACTGTATACACAGGCCAGCTTAGATATCTTCTTCTTCATTCCAATGGCAAGTCCAAGAACCAGTGAGATGAATGCAGCTAAAACTGCAGCATCGCCTGGATCATTGTTGAGGTATTTGATGATCATCTTCTGGTATGACTCTTCCAGAGAGTGCTGATGATGGAAGTTCTTCTTCATATCATATGTATCGTAGTTCATTTTCTGGGTAGCCAAATTAGGCTTTGATCCTCTGTATAAACACAAACAGACCCTTTGCCCACACTTTGATATGCCCTTTATACGACTGTGTAGAACTCATTGGAGGTCACCACAGAGGAACTGCTTATTTTTTTTTAAGAGA
This sequence comes from Manis javanica, assembly GCF_040802235.1. Taxonomy (NCBI): domain Eukaryota; kingdom Metazoa; phylum Chordata; class Mammalia; order Pholidota; family Manidae; genus Manis; species Manis javanica. Next base: position 55,800,648 of record NC_133167.1, read on the forward strand.
AAGGAATATTATCAGAAAAGTGTACCTCCATCGCCAATCATCTGACACCCTTTAAGTGATCAAAATTAAGGATATTTAAAGCATGCATTAATCATTGATTTACAGTTAGTTTTATCCTATCAGGGAGTAATCCATCCTTCCTTCCTTCCTTCCTTCCTTCCTTCCTTCCTTCCTTCCTTCCTTCCTTCCTTCCTTCCTTCCTTCCTTCCTTCCTTCCTTCCTTCCTTCCTTCCTCCCTCCCTCTTTCTTTCTTCCTTCCTTTGTTCCTTCTTCTTTCTTTCTTCCTTTTTTTCTTGTTATCTTTAATCTACACTTACATGAAGAATATTATGTTTACTAGGCTCTCCCCTATACCAGGTCCCTGCTATAAACCCCTTTACAGTCACTGTCAATCAGCATAGCAAAATGTTGTAGAATCACGACTCGTCTTCTCTGTGTTGTACAGCCCTCCCCTTTCTCCCACAACCCCATATGCATGCTAATCTTAATACCCGCCTTCTTCTCCCTCACCCTTATCCCTCTCTACCCACCCATCCTCCCCAGTGCCTTTCCCTTTGGTACCTCTTAGTCCATTCTTGAGTTCTGTGATTCTGCTGCTGTCTTGTTCCTGCAGTTTTTCCTTTGTTCTTATACACCACAGATGAGTGAAATCATTTGGTATTTCTCTTTCTCTGCTTGGCTTATTTCACTGAGCATAATACCCTCCAGCTCCATCCATGTTGCTGTAATTGGTAGGATTTGCCCTCTTCTTATGGCTGAGTAGTATTCCATTGTGTATATGTACCACATCTTCTTCATTCATTCATTTACCAATGGACATTTAGGTTGCTTCCAATTCTTGGCTATTGTAAATAGTGCTGTGATAAACACAGGGGTGCATCTGTCTTTCTCAAACTTGATTGCTGCGTTCTTAGGGTAAATTCCTAGGAGTGGAATTCCTGGGCCAAATGGTAAGTCTGTTTTGAGCATTTTGATGAACCTCCATACTGCTTTCCACAATGGCTGAACTAATTTACATTCCCACCAGCTGTATAGGAGGGTTCCCCTTTCTCCACATCCTCGCCAACATTTGTTGTTTGTCTTTTCAATGGCAGCCATCCTTACTGGTGTGAGGTGATACCTCATTGTAGTTTTAATTTGCATTTCTCTGATAATTAGCAATGTGGAGCATCTTTTCATGTGTCTGTTGGCCATCTGTATTTCTTTTTTGGAGAACTGTCTGTTCAGTTCCTCTGCCCATTTTTAAATTGGATTATTTGTTTTTTGTTTGTTGAGGCGTGTGAGCTCTTTATATATTCTGGATGTCAAGCCTTTATCGGATCTGTCATTCACAAATATATTCTCCCATACTGTAGGGTTCCTTTTTGTTCTATTGATGGTGTCTTTTGTTGTACAGAAGCTTTTCAGCTTAATATAGTCCCACTTGTTCATTTTTGCTGTTGCTTTCCTAGCCAGGGGAGATATGTTCAAGGTCACTCATGTTTATATCTAAGAGGTTTTTGCCTATGTTTTCTTCCACTAGTTTAATGGTTTCATGACTTACATTCAGGTCTTTGATCCATTTTGAATTTACTCTTGTATATGGGGTTAGACAATGGTCCAGTTTCATTCTCCTACATGTAGCTGTCCAGTTTTGCCAGCACCATCTGTTGAAGAGACTGTCATTTCCCCATTGTATGTCCATGGCTCCGTTATCAAATAAATTGACCATATATGTTTGGGTTAATGTCTGGAGTCTCTAGTCTGTTCCACTGGTCTGTAGCTCTGTTCTTGTGCCAGTACCAAATTGTCTTGATTACTATGGCTTTATAGTAGAGCTTGAAGTTGGGGAGTGAGATTCCCCCCTACTTTATTCTTCTTTTTCAGGATTGCTTTGGCTATTCGGGGTCTTTGGTGTTTCCATATGAATTTTTGATTTATTTGTTTCAGTTCATTGAAGAATGTTGCTGGTAATTTGATAGAGATTGCATCAAATCTGTATATTGCTTTGGGCAGGATGGTCATTTTGATGATATTAATTCTTCCTAGCCACTAGCATGGGATGAGTTTCCATTTGTTAGTGTCCCCTTTAATTTCTCTTAAGAGTGACTTGTAGTTTTCAGAGTATAGGTCATTCACTTCTTTGGTTAGATTTATTCCTAGGTATTTTATTCTTTTTGATGCAATTGTGAATGGAATTGTTTTCCTGATTTCTCTTTCTATTGGTTCATTGTTAGTGTATAGGAAAGCCACAGATTTCTCTGTGTTAATTTCGTATCCTGCAACTTTGCTGTATTCCGATATCAGTTCTAGTAGTTTTGTAGTGGAGTCTTTAGGGTTTTTATGTACAATATCATGTCAACTGCAAATAGTGACAGTTTAACTTCTTCTTTACCAATCTGGATTAATTGTATTTCTCTGTTTTGTCTGATTGCCATAGCTAGGACCTTCAGTACTATGTTAAATAGCAGTGGGGAGAGTCAGCATCCTTATCTAGTTCCTGATCTCAGAGGAAAAGCTTTCAGCTTCTCGCTGTTCAGTATAATGTTGGCTGTGGGTTTACGATATATGGCCTTTATTATGCTGAGGTACTTGCCCTCTATTCCCATTTTGCTGAGAGTTTTTATCATGAATGGATGTTGGATTTTGTCAAATGCTTTTTCAGCATCTATGGAGATGATCATGTGGTTTTTGTCTTTCTTTTTGTTGATGTGGTGGATGATGTGGATGGATTTTCGAATGTTGTACCGTCTTTGCATCCCTGGGATGAATCCCACTTGGTCATGGTGTATGATCCTTTTGATATACTTTTGAATTCGGTTTGCTAATATTTTATTAAGTATTTTTGCATCTACATTCATCAGGGATATTGGTCTGTAATTTTCTTTTTTCGTGGGGTCTTAGCCTGGTTTTGGTATTAGGGTGATGCTGGCTTTATAGAATGAGTTTGGGAGTATTCCCTCCTCTTCTATTTTTTGGAAAACTTTAAGGAGAATGGGTATTATGTCTTCTCTGTGTGTCTGATAAAATTCCGAGGTAAATCCGTCTGGCCCGGGTGTTTTGTTCTTGGGTAGTTTTTTGATTACCGTTTCAATTTCTTTGCTCGTAATTGGTTTGTTTAGCTTTTGTGTTTCTTCCTTGGTCAGTCTTGGAAGGTTGTATTTTTCTAGGAAGTTGTCCATTTCTTCTAGGTTTTCCAGCTTGTTGGCATATAGGTTTTCATAGTAGTCTTTAATAATTCTTTATATTTCTGTGGAGTCTGTCGTGATTTTTCCGTTCTCATTTCTGATTCTGTTGATTTGTGTTGATTCTCTTTTCCTCTTAATAAGTTTGGCTAGAGGCTTATCTATTTTGTTTATTTTCTCAAAGAACCAGCTCTTGGTTTCATTGATTTTTGCTATTGTTTTATTCTTCTCAATTTTGTTTATTTCTTCTCTGATCTTTATTATGTCCCTGCTTCTGCTGACTTTAGGCCTCATTTGTTGTTCTTTTTCCAGTTTCGATAATTGTGATGTTAGACTATTCATTTGGGATTGTTCTTCCTTCTTTCAAGTGTGCCTGGATCGCTATATACTTTCCTCTTAAGACTGCTTTTGCTGCATCCCACAGAAGTTGGGGCTTTGTGTTGTTGTTGTCATTTGTTTCTATATATTCCTTGATCTCTATTTTAATTTGTTCATTGATCCATTGATTATTTAGCAGTATGTTGTTAAGCCTCCATGTGTTTGTGAGCTGTTTAGTTTTCTTTGTAGAATTTACTTCTAGTTTTATACCTTTTTGGTCTGAAAAACTGGTTGATAAAATTTCAATATTTTGGATTTTGCTGTGGCTCTTTTTGTGGGCTAGTATGTGGTCTATTCTGGAGAATGTTCCATGTGCACTTGAGAAGAATGTATATCCTGTTGTTTTTGGATGTAGAGTTCTATAGATGTCTATTAGGTCCATCTGCTCTACTGTGTTGTACTGTGCCTCTGTGTCCTTACTTATTTTCTGCCCGGTGGATCTATCCTTCGGGGGTGAGTGGTGTGTTGAAGTCTCCTAAAATGAATGCATTGCAGTCTATTTCCCCCTTTAGTTCTGTTAGTATTTGTTTCACATATGCTGGTGCTCCTGTGTTGGGTGCATATATATTTAGAATGGTTATATCTTCTTGTTGGACTGAGCCCTTTATCATTATGTAGTGTTCTTCTTTATCTCTTGTTACTTTGTTCGTTTTGAATTCTATTTTGTCTGAAATTAGTACTGCAACCCCTGCTTTCTTCTCGCTGTTGTTTGCCTGAAATATGTTTTTCCATCCCTTGACTTTGAGTCTGTACATGTCTTTGGGTTTGAGGTGAGTTTCTTTTAAGCAGCATATAGATGGGTCTTGCTTTTTTATCCATTCTATTACTCTGTGTCTTTTGATTGGTGCATTAAATCCATTTACATTTAGGTTCACTATTGAAAGATATGTACTTATTGCCATTGCAGGCTTTAAATTCGTGGTTACCAAAGGTTCAAGGTTAGCCTCTTTAGTATCTTACCACCTAACTTAGCTCACTTATTGAGCTCTTATATACACTGTGTGGAGATTCTTTTCTTCTCTCCCTTCTTATTCCTCCTCCTCCATTTTTCATATGTTGGGTGTTTTGTTCTGTGGTCTTTCTAGGAGTGCTCCCATCTAGAGCAGTCCCTGTAAGATGCCCTGTAGAGGTGGTTTGTGGGAAGCAAATTCCCTCAGCTTTTGTTTGTCTGGGAATTGTTTAATCCCGCCATCATATTCAAATGATAGTCATGCTGGATACAGTATTCTTGGTTCAAGGCCCTTTTGTTTCATTGCATGAAATATATCATACCATTCTCTTCTGGCCTGTAGGGTTTCTGTTGAGAAGTCTGATGTTAGCCTGATGGGTTTTCCTTTATAGGTGACCTTTTTCTCTCTAGCTGCCTTTAAAACTCTTTCCTTATCCTTGATCTTTGCCATTTTAATTATTATGTGTCTTGGTGTTGTCCTCCTTGGATCCTTTCTGTTGGGGGTTCTGTGTATTTCCGTGGTCTGTTCGAAAATTTCCTCCCCCAGATTGGGGAAGTTTTCAGCAATTATTTCTTCCAAGATACTTTCCATTCCCTTTTCCTCTCTCTTCTTCTTCTGATACCCCTATAATACGGATATTGTTCCTTTTGGATTGGTCACACAGTTCTCTTAATATTGTTTCATTCCTGGAAATCCTTTTGTCTCTCTCTATGTCAGCTTCTATGCGTTCCTGTTCTCTGGTTTCAATTCCATCAGTGGCCTCTTGCATCTTATCCATTCTGCTTATAAATCCTTCCAGAGTTTGTTTCATTTCTGTAATCTCCTTTCTGGCATCTGTGATCTCCCTCCGGACTTCATACCATTTCTTTTGCGTATTTCTCTGCATCTTAGTCAGCATGTTTATGATTTTTATTTGAATTCTTTGTCAGGAAGAGTGGTTAGGTCTGTCTCCTTTTCTGGTGTCTCTGTGATCTTGGTTTGCCTGTAATTTTGTCTTTTCATGGTGATAGGAATAGTTTGCAGAGCTGGGATGAGTGATGGCTGGAAGAACTTCCCTTCTTGTTGGTTTGTGGCCTTCCTCTCCCCCTTTGCGAGGCCCTTGGTTCTTGCAGGTGTGGATGTGGTCTGGATGTTGTCCTGTGTCCTCTGGTCCTTATTCTAGGAAGAGTTGTCTTTGTTATATTTTCATAGATATATGTGATTTTGGGAGGAGATTTCCACTGCTCTACTCACCCCGCCATCTTGGCTCCTCCCCGCACTATTTTTTTTAAGAAAGGAAAACTGTAACTATATTTTCAAGTTTTGTTAAGTTTCTGAAATGCAAGAAGGTCAAAAAAAGCTTTAAAAATGGGCAAAATTTTTTTAAGAGAAAGCTCTGGAGAACCAAGATGGTGGTGTGAGTAGAGTAGCGGAAATCTCCTCCCAAAACCAAATATATTTTTGAAAATACAACAAATACAACTAATCCTAAAAGAGAGACCAGAAGACACAGGAGAACAGCTAGACTACATGCACACCTGCGAGAACCCAGCGCCTCACGAAGGGGGTAGGATACAAGCCGCAGCCTGGCAGGAACGGAGGCCCCTCCCCCAGCTCCGAGCGGGAGGAGAGGAGTTGGCGCAGGGAGTGAGAGGGAGCCCAGGACTGCTAAACACCCAGCCCCAGCCATCTGGGCCAGAGCGCAGACACAGTGCATGTGTGGGGTGCTGGATACTAGGAAGCAGGACAGTAAGACCTGTGAGGGGGTCCTGCAGCCGGCGCACATGGGACAAAGAAAAGCAAGTGCTTTTTGAAAGTCTTAAAGGGACAGGGATCCCACAGCTGGATGGAAGCGCCCTATGACACTTCGCCCAGCAGCTGCGAACCTCAGGGAGCTCTGGTTGCCTGAACCCCCGCAGCACAGCTTGGAGGCCCCTCACCACAATAAACAGCCTCCTGCCTGTTCCCCCTCCGATGCAGCTCCGCCATATTGGAGCAGCAGCCTGAGGCTGGCCACACCCACAAGAACTGCAGAGCTTAATAAACTCCATAGCGGCCAGGCAAGATCAGAAGCCCTGTCTGCACACAGCTGCCCAGCACAAGCCACTAGAGGCTGCTGTTCTCCCAGGAGAGGAAGGCCATAAACTGGCAAGAAGGGACTCTCTCTTACCCAACAGACATGCCAGCTCCCCACAAATATATCTATCGCCATGAAAAGACAGAAGAAATTGATACAGACCAAGATCACAGAGGCAAACCCTGAGAAGGAGATAGACCTAACCAATCTTCCTGAAAAAGAATTAAAAATAAAGCTCATAACCACACTGATGGAGATGCAGAGAAATATGCAAGAGGTAAGCGATGAAGTCCGGAGGGAGATTACAGACGTCCAGAGGGAGATTACAGAAATGAAACAATCTCTGGAAGGATTTATAAACAGAATGGATAAGATGCAAGAGGCCATTGATGGAACAGAAATCAGAGAACAGGAACAAATAGAAGCTGATGCAGAGAGAGATAGAAGGATCTTCAGGAATGAAACAATATTAAGAGAACTGTGTGACCAAGCCAAAAGGAACAATATCCGTATTATAGGGGTACCAGAAGAAGAAGAGAGAGAAAAAGGAATAGAAAGAGTATTTGAAGAAATAATTGCTGAAAACTTCCCCAAACTGGGGGAGGAAATAATCAATCAGACCATGGAGGTATACAGAACTCCCAACAGAAAGGATCCAAGGAGAACAACACCAAGACACATAATAATTAAAATGGCAAAGATCAAGAACAAGGACAGAGTTTTAAAGGTAGCTAGAGAGAGGAAAAAGGTCACCTACAAAGGAAAACCCATCAGGCTATTATCAGACTTCTCAACAGAAACCTTACAGGCCAGAAGAGAATGGCATGATATATTTAATGCAATGAAAGAGAAGGGCCTTGAACCAAGAATACTGTATCCAGCACAACTATCATTTAAATATGAAGGAGGGATTTAACAATTCCCAAACAAGCAAAAGTTGAGGGTATTTGTCTCCCACAAACCACCTCTACAGGGCATTTTAGAGGGACTGCTCTAGATGGGAGCACTTCTAAAACTAAATAGATGTCACCAGAGAAAATAAAATCACAGCAAAGAAAGCAGACCAACCAAATACTAAGTAAAGGCAAAAAATAAAATCAACTACCCACAAAAGCAGTTAAACGAAGTACAAAAGAGCACAGAATAAAACAACCAACATATAAAGAACAGAGGAGGAGGTATAGGAAGGGAGAAAAATAAAGAATGACCAGACAGTGTCTAAAATAGCTCAATAAGTGAGTTAAGTTAGACAGTAAGACACTAAAGAAGCTAACCTTGAACCTTTGGCAACCATGAATCTAAAGCCTGCAATGGCAATAAGTAAATATCTTTCAATAATCACCCTAAATGTAAATGGACTGAATGCACCAATCAAAAGACAGAATAATAGAATGGAAAGAAAAGCGAGACCCATCTCTATGCTGCTTAGAAGAGACCTCAAACCCAAAGACTATAGGAACAAAGAAAGACTGAAGGAACAAAACAGCAGCAGAATCATAGAACCTAAGAATGGACTAATAGTTACCAAAGGGAAAGGGACTGGGGAGAAAGGGAGGGAAGGGAGGGATAAGGATGGGGAAAAAGAAAGGGGACATTACGATTAGCATGTATAATATGGGGGGGCATGGGGAGGGCTGTGCAACACAAAGACAAGTAGTGATTCTACAGCATCTTACTACACTGATGCACAGTACTGTAATGGGTTTTATGGGGGGATTTGGTGAAGGGGAGACCCTAGTAAACATAATATTCTTCATGTAATTATAGATTAATGACAACAAAATAAATTTTTAAAAAATGGGCAAGATTTGTCTAGTCCAAAAATGAGTAATGGCATAAAAGTCTAGATAGAGTACAAGAGCATTCAAGTAATAAATTCTCAACAACCACCATTTCCCCCCCAGCCTCTTCCTGGGTAAGGTGGCTTCCTCATCTTTGCAAATCTAAGCAGCACTGTACTTGATGAAGTATAAATTTTTGTGTTTCTTCATCAGTTTTTTCATTTACATCTTTTATTTTGAAAAATTTTTCAGAAAAGTTACAAACATATTACACTGAGTTCCCATATACTCTTCATCCAGGACTTCTTCCAGTTTTCAGAAGTTGACAACACAAGAGATTTTATCTTAAAGTGACAATTGAAAAAAAATCAGATGTTTGGAAATAAATTCATATGCCAAATTTGTAGTTATTGTTTGAGTAAACTGCATAGTACTTTCATTAGTGTTCTAAATATGAAAATGTAGTCAGCAAGTCACCCCTCAGTTCTCAGCCCGTGTCATCTTGAAATAGGCAAACACCCTGTCACTTTCTAGCAGGATATTCTCTTCATTTCCTTCACAGCACTTACTTCTCTCAGTAGTTATATTATTTGTTTAGTGTCTATTCCTGGAGACTTGTTCTATTTCCTGTTCTCTTTGTTATCACCCCTGGGCCCAGAATATGCCCGGTGCACACAGTAGATAGACACCCAGTAGACTTTGTTGGATGAATGATTGACGGGTGAATGAATGCCTACATGTTATAAGCAAGCGTATAGTGATATGATATAAGGCACAGGATAAAGGACACATCTATTTAAGTTGTCACTGTTTATGAAATCTCAAACCTTTAAAAGTCTACCACAAGCTATGCACAATTGAAGTTTTGTGGAGCCTATGTTTGTTCATCTCTTTGTAACCACCTCTTACTGAAGCAAAGTTAGAATTGCTACTCCCAATATATTTTGGTTCTCTGAAAGCCAAGCCCTTCAAAGTAGATATGTATTGTTGGTTCACTGCACACAGTACCTCCTGGCATTATTCATTAGATGTGGGAAATAAAGAAAAATTGTAACTCATCCTTAAAGTTAGGCTAAAGTATTATTCAGCCTTCTGTATGTCAAAATATATTTTAAGAAGATTCACAAATACCGGAGTCAAAGAATCAGGGTCAAGGAATTACCTGGTTGTAGGAAAAATAAAGAAATGACAGATAGATGGCAGGAAGGAAGAGAGGGAGGGAAGAAGAGAAAACTCTCTATGAATACCTTCATTTCTCCCAGGGTCAGACATTACAAATGTGTCGAAAAATCAAAGCACTCCAGCACCTAACCAACCAAGGGAAAAAGAAAGTCATTCCAAAATGAGCACCATCAACATCTCCATGTATGAAGTAAAGAGAAGCCAGAAGACAAACATGCTGGGGCATTTTCAGACTCTTGCTTCATTTAGAGCATTTATCTTCCTTCTGTCTCTGGATCTGCACTGTGATGAAGGGTGGTCACTAATAAATGCAATCAGTGCAGCACCAACTGCACCTCCATCCAAAAGAACTCAAATTCCACCATCACTTTCGGAGCATCTGCTGCTTATGATGTAATGAGTTGCAAATAACTCAAATGATCTGAATCTCACTGCCAAGGAACATTATCAACACTAATACTAAAAATGGAGTTGAAGGAAAAATTCATCTTTGGTCCTCATGCATAAATACTGAAAGACCAAAAATAATGATAAAATAAGATGTAAATAAAATTCTGCATTTCTTCCCTAATAAAAATAGAATAATAATTAGTAGTAGTAATGCTGAGATAATTCAACTGAAGCTATTTCATGTACTTTAAGGATAAAGCAGTAAGTTTGTAAAGTTATTTCAAACCAGATTTTCAGTAGTTTTCAGTAAAAGAGATATAAATATAAAATCAAATAATATTAAAATTCCATAAAGTTACCTTGGGAAAATCAGTACGAACTCCTATTTTTCTATTTAAAAATATATTTACTTCCTATCCTGTCCCCTGAAAAAGCCTGGAAACACTGGAATTTATAAGAATGAGCCCCACTCATGCTCAGACTATAGTTTCTAAATTCCATCGCCTAGTAAAAGGAACCATGGTTCCTTGGAAGGGCTGATTTTCAGACTGTGATAGGAAAAGTACAAAAAGTGCTTGGGACATCCTATTGTACCAAAAAGTGAGGTCAAAAAAATCTAACGGAATAGTGGTGTTTCTGGGATATTCTGTATCTTGATCTGTGTGCTGATTATACGGCAATGTTCGGTTTATGAAAATTCACTGTGATTCACTTATGCCAGGTCCTCTTTCCTGAACGTCTACACAAGAGACAACTTGAAAGGCATCCCCATGACCGAGAAGGTTTTATTTGAGTATCTGAAAAAAAAAGCAACTAGTTAAAACATAACAAATATTTTTAAAATCCATGAATTTGCAATGATACTCCAGAAAAAGGGCAACTCTTCCCCTGAAAAAGACAAAGAAACATCTTTGATCACCTTTTGAAGAAACTAAAGTACTAACTCTGAAACTGTCTATTAAAGCACTTATTTACTCTGCCTGTCCTCTATGAACTGTATTTTAGGGTTATCAAATTACTGGCTGATCAGCAAAAGCTCCTTACAAAAGAATTCTAGCTAATAAATGTAAAAGGTATGATAGGATAATGGGGGTAGAAATCATCATTTTACAATCCCTAGTGAAATAATGTATCCAGGCAATGGTTACTGATGGATAAGATCATTAGATGGAAAAAACTGGTGGAAGAAATTCACAATAGAGGGCCCAGGATGTTACCTGAGACAACCACTACAGCCACTATCCAATCTTAGCATCATTAGAAATGGGGAAACCAGACCATGTGAGCCTGCTGAAATGATGCCACCTGAAGTGCACAGCACAACAGAGGCAGAATTCTTGCCAAAAAAGCCGAATCTGAATCCATTCAAGCCTCCAGGTCTAACTTCCAGTATCCAGTAATTTGGCTGATAGAGAAAAATGTAAAATTATAACAATCAGCCACAAACCCAGCATGTGGAATGTTCTATTGCCCAAGTGCTTAGTTTCTTCAACACATAAATGACTTGAAGAAAGGAGGAATATTCTAGATAAAAGAGACTTAGGAAACCCAATAACCAAATGAAATGTATATACTACTCTGGATTTGATACAAATAAACCAACTAGAAAAAAGACAATTTTGAGAAATCTGATAGTAAAACTTGAATACAGAATGAGTAGTCAATGGTATCAAATAATCTTTTAGTTTTGCAATGGCACAATGGTTTGTAGGAAAATATGCACATCAAGAGATGTATACTGAAGAATGTAGGGTGGATATGACATGATGTCTATCTCTAGTAACTTCAGAATATAAGGGAAAAGGGATAGGTGAATCTGGATGTATGCATATGGGGGTTCACTATACTATTCTCTTTACTTTTGTGTAAGTTTGAAATTCTTCCAAATGAAAGGTATTTTTTAAAAATAGAAAAAACCCAACAAAACACAAATGAAGAAAGTTAAAATTTCCCTCTTCCCTATTATTTACATATGAAACCTGTGACATTGACAGTATACTCTTTTTTCTTCTTCATTTTTTAATTACTTCATTCCCACTTTTACTAAATACATATTTACATGACTTATTTTTCAAAGCTGGTCTAACTTTTTCAGATTTTGGCATGGCGATGTTTCTTAAACCTCACCTACCTGAATGAAAAAGACAATGTGCAGGGGTGGGCTGGTCTAGTGCGCAGCCTTTACCTCCAGACAGGATTCTTCTCTGGTCTCTTGTTCCCACTCTTTTCAACTGGGCAAAGAAGAAAGTTTGAGGTCTTTTCACTCATCTTCCCTGGAGAGAAGAGTGGGCTACCTCTCTGCTGATCCCTCAGCTCTTCAGAATTAGGTGCCTCTTGAACAGAAGAGACCACCTTCAACATGAGAGACACAAATGGAAGGAAAGCCAAGGAGAGGAAGAAAGAGGCTGTAAAAGACCACCAGCATCGCCTGTTCTCAGTGGATTTCTCTCCAGGTCCACTAGTCTCATGATCCTCAAAACAGATAAAAGGGAGTGAACATCAGCTTTCTTATCCTGCCATGGTTGACTGCTCTTTCTCCTCTTCCAGTATTCGCCTAGCCATGTTATACTGGCTGACTGGTTAGCTGATTGACTGACTGTACCTTTTCACTCCATCTTGACCTGTTTTATATATCAGTAATGGCTTCCAAACATGCCCCACCTTGTTTCTATTTTTTCAGTCCTGGTCATCCTTTTCTCAATGAGTTATGTGAAAGGGAATTCTGAGCTGATAATAGGAACACCAGGAAAAAGAAACAAAGGTGCTTTTTGAAAGCTTTTCAGAATATTCAAGCATAGAAACTAATTCCTATGACAAAAGAACAACTAAAAAAACACATTATGTTAAGGAAATGAATTGTCAATCACCTGCCATTTCCTTTTAAAGGAAAGTTTAATTTCTTTCTCATAAAGTGAAGTCACAACTCAGCAAATGTGTGGAAACAAATTTCTAGTTACTTTATTTTCATGAACTGAAACCTGAGAACAAAGGGACTCATGTACATTTCATCTTTGCATGGCCAAGTATCAAGGAATCCTAGGGAATACTGACCTACGAGACTGCATGAGCTGGAGCAAAGTAATGCAGCCAGAAGGACCTAAAATAAACCTTCAAAGCAGCCAGCCTTCTTGCATGCTTGCCTCAACATTAAAAATGGATATCCTGAGACCTGAAAGCTGCTTAAGTAACAGTCACTCCCCCATGTGAAGTTAAATGGATTGTTGGGATAAGAACCACTATTTGGGGATCAAGCCAGTTTCCGCTGCATCTGTACGCTACAGTCAAATAATAAAAGTGTGAGTTTAGCAGACAGAGAAGGACCCTACGATTTGAAATGCTTTCATGATTTAAACTCTTCATTACCATATAAAAGTTTGAATATCAAATGAACAGGAACATCATTGTGAGAAGTCCAGCTCCCAACAAAAGACAATGATCAAAAAAAATGGGGAGGTTTGTGATTAACTACAACACACTGTGTGTGAAGATACGTCTGATTCTGATGGCAAGATATCTCAATGTCAGAAGTTCTGCACATGTAGATGCCACAGCATATTGCTCACTGAATCACTATGGTGTCCAGAGTAAGGGAGTAGTAAATGTTGTCTTAAGTCCCTACAGGAGACATTAGAAAAGAAGCCAATTCAATACATCAGTTTTCTATCTCCCTAGGACCAAAACCATCAGATAAGCCATGGAACCCAGAGGTCATGGACTATCAGACTCCGAGATGACTACCTCAAGGTTTGGAAAGAATGAGTCTCACCTTATCACTATGCAAAACAGATTCTCCAAACTAAGAACAATGGACTATCTGATTTTGGGAAAACCTTCTTCTTAGGCACTTCTGGCAGGTGTTAGGCTTAACCTCAGAAAGCCATCTGGCTCATAACACGCACACTGTATATAAAATAATAAAATGTCAAAAGAGAATAAACACTAACAGAGTATTGTGTGTAAAGTACATGGGAGAGACTTCATGTAAGGAAAGGAGAAGAAATTGATGCTTAAAGCAAGGATCTGGACTGCAAACTCCTACAGGTGCCAGGTAGTGACATAAAACCTTGTGAGGCCGTTGGGTTAAGCACTTAGGGAATGGTCAAAACCAGCAAACTTTAGCCCTTGGAGAGTAAAAACCCAGATTTTTGATCTTCCAAGAGGAGACACGTATCTGATGTTTTTATGTAAAGTTTCCAGATTTCGAATGTAGGCAATGAACTCAATTAAAAAAAGCTTTTCATAAGAAAATTGAAGAATTCTAGGCAAATATAAAAAAAGAAATAAAATAAAATGTTTACAGCTTAAAAAAATTATTTTAAACTAATATTTGGCCAGTGAGCCATCAGTTTGCAAGCTCTGCTCTAAAACATAATTTTAAATAATGCATTAATAAACAGAAAGCTTCTCACATAATGATTACACTAAAGTATCAAGCCTTGGTTTTTGCTCTACCATGAGGCACCAGCCCGTGCACGGAAAGGGTAGGAATGGCATCAGAATATTGGGTAGTGTCTTCCAAATTACAGATGTCTGAACTATCTCCATCACCAACACCACCCCACAGCAAATAAGAAAGTATTTGAGTGGAAGACACACAGCTTGCAAAAGCTCCCAAAGAGGGGGTCACAGATCACAAGAAAGTGAAAAGCTTTGTGTAACTGGGAAGGATGTGTCCAAATTGTGAAGAACAAAATCACTGAGCCTAAGATCTCAAATAGCGTATGTAGAGTGGCTCTGAAAATACAAACTGCAGATATCAAAGATGACAAGGACCCCATAGTGAGTATTGCTGCTATCATATTAGTTATTTCAGTCTCATGGGCAAAAGAAAACAACTGTTTACCTGTTTACTATGAAAGACTATAAAAAATGGATGCATTTTAAGAATGCATATATGCCTGCACATGTGGGTTTGTGTGCATATGCATGCATAATGGAAGCCAGGATAACATTTTAGCTATTTTTAGGCTTAGGTCTCCGCAAGTTCATTACTCAAGAAGAGGAAGGGGAGTGTCTTATTTCCACATGATACCAGACTGCAGATAGAAAAAAGGTGACACATATTTTGGCATGTTTTTCTACTTCCTATCCTTCAAAAAGTTACAGCAGAATTTTTTATTAACATGGCTAAACAGTTGGGATTACTACATATTATTTTTAGATCTGATATACACATTTTTTTAAAAAGCCTTCCTATGATTTGATAATGTCTCACTAATCTTTTGTTATTAAGCACAGCCTAATCCAACCCTGCTTTTGATTTCAGGCTTGTACTCTCCTAACTCACCTTGTACCTGGGAGTCAGTCTCCCAAATCAGGTTCAAGGTAAAAGCTGTTCAAAGCAGTTTATCCTCAGATGACTGCAGCTTTTCTCCTGGGAACGTGGATTATCTATTGACCCCCCACCTCCCCCGCAGGGGGTTATCTGGTAAATTATAGTAGTGGCTCCTTGATTTCCTTCTCTTGCTGTTTTATAGAAGGGCAGAAGCTGAAAAAGAGAGATTACCATTATATATACAGATCCACAGAACTTTCACGAGCCTCTCTGGCAGACTGCCTAAGGCTAATCAGAAAATTCCTTCCAATTTATTTCTTGAGGGGAAAGTTCATAAGGGATAGTATCTCAGCTTTTTTATCTCCTTTGCTCAATCTTACATAATCTCTAAAATGTAACCATTGAACTTCTCAGCAAATAGTAACAGTCATAATTTACATTTTACCCAGAATTTGGAGTAAGAAAACTCTCAATTTATATAGCCAATATTTTCTAAAAGGGGACAAAGTATATTTTCCAGAAACAAATTTAACCCTCCAATTAAATGTAAACCTCCGTTTTTAAGAACAGTAAGCACCAAGTGCTTTCATCACATATGCACCTAAGTGTACAATCCCAGCGCCCTGATAAAGACCTATTAATTGTCTCCAATTTGCCTTAACAGAGTAGAACTGTGGCCGAACTCCTAGAATAATCCTCTAGCAGAAAGAGCAATTTCTCATAAAGGAAAGAAACAATATTTTATGAGAAGATAATATATGTTGAATTTAAGGGAAAAAAAAGAAAAACCTGACAAGTAATCCAAAGTACAAGCTAAATTAGTTCCTCTGTGATCCTCAACTGCAACAACAGTTTTTTTCCTTCAAGACATAAACCTCTCTAGCAGGCTTGTTTGTTCACAAGGTAGATTTAAAAATCACTTTGTAGGTTTGATTATTTTTCAAGCTTACTCTTTCACTTTGTTTTATTTTTTTCTTTTTACTTATGGAGAAGGGGAAAAAATGTGCACATACACATATTCTTAAAGGCTGCGACTCAGTGAAAGTGCAAAAGATTGATGTCTACCCAGCATCCTATGCCAGGACTGAGCCTTTAAGTATCTTCTTTCTGCAAAAAAAAAAAAAAGTTTTCTAAATCCCTCTACCCTTCAAAAAGATATTTTTAAAAATCTCTGCTATGTTGTAAGACAATTCCATACAGCCTGTAGGTCCTAAGTAAAATGTACTTGGTGACTATGATGATGACATGGAAGAACTAAGGTTAGGGTCCTTCAAGATTATTTTTGTATGCTCAGCATGATAGCTGTTTATTTTCTGCAAACACGACTCAGTGCTCTTTAATCCCATATAACTATAAGCAGACTGAATATGAACGGTCAGCCTCAGGTATTTCCCTGCACACCTTTTCCTTGCTCCGTCCTATGCTGGACTCTGCCATGCTTTGGAAAAGGAGAGAACACTAAGGAAGGAAAGCAAAGAAAAACAGGGTAAAGAGCCCCTTGCACTCCACTGCAGTTCGGATCCATCCCTTTTCCTTAGTCTTATTATTCTTCATAACTTCCTACCAGCCTGTAATGGCAAGTGGAAAAGTAAAGGAAAAGAGAGGACCACAGGTTAAAAATCAAGGTTTCCTCTTGTCTCTACTTCTACCAGTCCAGCAGCAGAGGCAAGGAAGAAGGCAGGGTGAATCTTACTAAACAGACCCAAGGAACTGCCCCTCCCTCCCACATCAGACGCTGCGCACCTGTCCGTCTCCCGCCTGTGTAGATCAGACCTTAGCCTGAGGGGCATTTTTCTACTTCACTCATCCATTCCCCATAGTCTTTGCCTATACATCTTCAAATTCCAACTCAAAACCACAACTCCCAACTCCTTCACTGATCTTCCCAGCTAGAGAAATGGCTTCTCATTGTACCTGGTACTTGGGTCAATTCTATTCTACTGGTGTGAGGCTGTCCTGTCTTACATGCTGCTTACGACTCTTACCCCCCCCACTACCAGACTGTTGACTGGGAACCAGAGACCAGACCTTAGCTCCCTGCACACAAGAAGTGTGAAGGTTAAAAACTGAAATTTACAAGGTTTCTATTTATATGTATTTTGTGAGAAATTACTCTACTGAGGCAGGGAAGGGACATGGGACACACATCATGATGAACTTCTCCTGCCTATGATTAAAAATGCTGAGATATAAACAGCATTGTAAGAACAGGAGGGGCTCCATCTTAAAGGTAAGATCCCATTTTAAAAACCGGGGATTTAGGAGGTAAGATCCCTAACATATTTTATGGTAATCAGTCAACAACTGACTCTGTCTTAAGGCGGGGCAAGTAGTCCTAAATGTTATGCTCCCAATGCTTGATGGTAACCACTATCTTGGAGAAGAACAGGATCAAGGAGTTCCTTGTGTTAAGTTTATCTTACAGAATATCTAGAGGACAGACTATGAATGGTGACACAATGCCTTTCACTGGAGAAAGGCATGAGACCACATGTCAAGCCTATGCACCCCCACCCTCCACCCTCTGTCCCCTTCTTAAAGCCTTATTATAGGACAGCATCCTAAGCCCTTAAGTGTGCCTCCTCTCTGAGGCTGCCCCCACTCCCCTTTCTTCAAGTGTGTACTTTCTGCCTTAAATAAAGACTTCTCACTGCTCAGCTTACTGCGTTTTGTCTCTGCGCTGTTCTATTAATGCAATAATGTCTTTGTCACTTTGCTATTTCATTCAATTTTCTAGACTTCTTAAGCACAAGTCTTCACTCTCTCTGTCCTACTTCAGACAAATAGGGAAGGGCTAGTGAGATCTCTGATTTAGGCTTGCAAGTTGCCGTCACCTAAGTGACCTGGACAGGATTTTAGCTGGATGATCATGCTCTTTAGTGGCCTGCCCCAAAATCTCCTTTCTTTGTCTTTGGAAAGTTCTCAGGACATAGTCTCACTCCATCCAGTGCTCTTCAGGTGCCCCAAATCCTGGGGTGGTAGAGGCTTAGTTCTCATGCCTTGAAGATTCAAGGAGACATCAGGACCCCAGGTGACTCTGGCTGTAGGTGTTAACAAGGGATTTGCCCTACACTGAGCAGTTCAATGAGCTTCCCTTTCCTCCCTGTCTTTCCTTGCTCTCTGCTGCCTGCAAGGCAACCACCATACCCTGCTACCCTAGCTTAATGAATTCCTTCCTTACTTACATTTGTCCAACCTGCTTGAGAATTCTTTCTTGTTCAGAGTCAAGAACCCTCTCTCGTCCAGGGTGAGGTTTTACCCAGTGAGCAGGGACAGACCTCCTCAGATACAGCTGCCCGACAACAGTACTACATCCATTTTTGCACAAAAGATTGTGTTTTCACACAGTGTGTATGCAATGTTTTCGATTGATTTGAGACTATAATTAGTGTTCATGTGGACATTCTCTGCAACTTTGAAAATGGCAACAACCACGATAAAGTGTAGTGCTTTTAACCTTCAGGAGGGCTGATTACTACGCATTAAAAATTCCAACTCTATCAATACATGGTTCAGATACAATCAATCACCCCCTGACAGCTACTGAAGCCAGAAACATTAGGAATATTTTTGTTAATTCAGCTTCAAAAACTTGAGTAGGGCAGAAAGATTTACATTGCCATGTTCAATTCCAAATTTCCAGGTGACTAATATATTAAGTTTTATTAAAAAATCAGTAAGTTAACCAAGGAGCAACTAAACTTTATTTTAATTAAGAAACTGTACAGGGTCTGGTTTTACCTTGTACATAAACTGCGTGTGGGACAGAAATCCAAAGGTGCTAAGATTATAAAGTTCAAGTCTGATTATTCCAAGTCCGATTACTCCTTGTGATGACACACATTGAAGATTAATTCTTAAAGCTCTTGTGAGCTCTTGTGAAGAAATAAACTCAGAAAATGGAAGAGGTTGCTTCTATTTAAAATTATAACCAAAATTGATGCTTAAAAAAAGTGTCTGGTTTTTATCAATAGACTAAAAGGAATCATAATTAACAATACCCTCTGCAGACCAAAAAGGCTCCTGACATCCTCCTCCCCGGCAATTAATAAATTTAAACGTTGGAATAAAGGCTGATTCCAACAAGGTCTCCTATGCCAACCAGCACCTGGGTAGGAGTCTCTGCTGGAGCACCTCATCAGGGGAGCTTAGAGATTTGGCAAAGGTTCTTTTGGAATGGCTCATTCAGGAAGCAAATGCTCCATTATCTCTGCAACAGAATTTTTCCTGTAAGTTGTGTGACTCATCCTCCCACAGCCTAAATTTTGCCTTTACACCATGTTCTCGTCCAGCATACTCCCCACACATTCCACTCATTTCTTACTCAAGCTCCTCAGAGCACATGAGCAATCTTACCAAAGACAAGACTATCTCATATGGCTACTCAGTTATTGCATAGAATGCAAAATGGAGACAAGGTAAAGCAAGCTCCATCACTCTGTAAATACTTAAGATTTTAAAAATAGTAGGCACAGTACAGACAACCGTAATAACCAGAAGAGTATTTACACACAGTCAGCCATCTGCATAGCAAAGCCCATGACAAAAATAGGAGATGAGATACTTTTGACTAGTAGGTCTGAGTGTTACGTGGCCCATGACTTTGGTTCAATGGCCACATCATTTCCACAAAGGACTGGTCTGCGTTAGGGTTAAACATCTTAAATTGCTTTCCCAGAAAACCATAGCCCAAGATGTGCTACAAGACCTTTCTTCATTAATATACTTTGCCTACTGTCTCCAACATATCTTAGCTGGTGAAAAGATAATTATTTTACTTTTTTCACTGGCAGCAATGTTTAGACAAGAAATTGATTTTCTCTTCCTACCCCTGACAATCCCAAGTACACTGAGGATTTCTACACAGTGTCTAATTCCCTGGAGAATACAGTTTTGGTGCTACAACCCAAGAGAGTTTATTTTATGTAAGCAGGTTGTGCTGAGGAGACTTTCTGCAGATGGAAAACACAAACTCTGCTCACTTTCACCCAGCAACTGCTGTGGCTCTCTGAGGGCAGGGCAAGTGTTACATTTCTCCAAATCCCAGACTGTTAATTTGGGAATTTCTCTAATCTCAGTAGTGCTACCATCTAGCAAAGAAGTTAAAAAGCACCAGCTGAAATCACATAACAAAGTTTTGGTATCTGCAATGAAGTACTGATTGATTCATCCACTCCACAGTAAGTCAACCATGCAGTTTTATACAAGCATTAAAATCAGACACCAAAGAAGATACAGGAATGTCACAATCACCAAAAACAAAGCTCCCTCCCTTAAGAAATTTAAGGTTTAGGCATAGACAACGGGAAAAGGTATGTGAATAATCTTTTTAAGTTACAAAAGGGGAAAATGTGCTATGGATGTTCCTGGCAAGAAAATATCACCTCTGCTTTGGAGTTTGTGCGACGGTGGGAAGCAGAGATCAGAGGAAGTTGCTCAGAAGATGGAGGGCATTTTAAAGATGAGTAGAGTAAGGCAAGAAATGGAGAAAAGCAGAGATGGATAAAGGATATTCCTACTAGTGAGGAAAAGTATGTGAAAGTCTAGCGATGGGGAAGTGTAGCCTGTAGTTCCAGTATTCAGAGTTTAGAGTACAAACAGGACGGCGAGGGAAGGAGAGGCAGGGAGGAGGTTTGGAAGAGTGCAGAAGGTCTTAAATGTGGTGAAGGACCCAGTGTCACAGCGCAGGCTACAGAGAGCAGCAGCGGGATGCAGAGGGGAGTCACGTGATCAAGCTGCAGCGAGGCTGTCCAGGAGCGCCACCTGGGGAAGGAGAGCCTAGGGGTAGGGGAGGGGTAGGGGAAGGGCAGCCCACAGGGAGGGTGGCGCTACCTGGGCGAGTGCGCGACTAGTAGGCACAAGGGAATAACTTTTATCTGACGGAAATTGATCCTATTTGGCATCACGTATTTCCTGCCCTATGAAAATAATGAGAAATAAAGTACATCCATTTTTTCCAGAAAGATGATAAAGTACTGTAAGATACGGTCAACACACTAATAAACTAAAATAATTTACTCAACACAATATATTTTTCTCAGTCTGTTATACTTATGATTAGGCCAATTCTTGCAGAGTTTTGTTTGCTTGTATCCAACTTCGTTCAAATTGACACGTATTTCTCTGAGGGCAGGGCAAGTGTTACATTTCTCCAAATCCCAAAGCCACGCACGAGGAAGGACCTGGCACCTATTAAGTGTTCGAAGAAAATTTTTCTTCCGAATCAAAAACAGTTTTGTTACTACTGACAGAAATTCAGATGACTGATTATACAGATAAGAAGAGTTCTGGTTATAGATTACTTAACAGAGTCCTCAATTTTATTATTCCCTTGACAATCTCTGTTTTATATCCAATGAACCAACAGTATTGAAACCACTCAATGCTTCAATTACTCAGTTGAAATTTATTCAAATTTTATTTAAATTTTAATTTAAAAAAGGCTCACATTTTACTGTAAAGCACTATAAATATGTTCTGGACATATCCTAATCTTCCGAAAGCAGAAGGCTATAGAGCAAGAGTCAGCACTTTCTCTGCAAAGGTAGAGATCTGCAAACATTTTAGGCTTTGTGGATTATGCAGTTTCAAACTTAATGCAACTACTTAACTCCAGCATCCTAGCAAGAAAGCAGCCCCAGGTGATACGTAAACAAATGAGCATGCCTGTATTCCAATAAATCTTTATTTTTTAAAAAATGGTGACCCACATTTGTCCCCTTGGACTGTAGTTCACTGGCTCCTGTCTAGCCCATAGCCCAGCTGTGGTGACTTTGGTGTGGTTTCATTGGTATTTGTTCCACAATGTGCATAAATCCAATGAAGTGATAAAAAATTAAAGAAAATAGGCTCCAAAGAAAATCTCCACTGCTAGTGTACCAATTAAAGGGAAAATAAAATGAAGAGGTTCTAAGGAAGTGATACATTCAAAGAGATGAGAAGTTTTGGGTAAATTACAAAGAGAATGTAGAGCTTGGTGATGTCTCTGATTACTGCTAAAAGTCCAACCTATATTCTAAGTGCAGACATGAAAATGTGACTCATGAAACCATTTCAGGAAGTGCGTCCACTAAGGCCAAAAACACTCATTAGCCAGGAGAAAACTTCAAAGAAAGCTTAAACTATTAAATAAAAATATGTTTAAGAAGTGCATGATCAACAAAATGGGTATACAGGGCAAGTACCTCAACATAATAAAGGCCATATATGACAAATCCATAGCCAACATCATATTTAACAGTGAGAAGCTGAAAGCTTTTCCTCTAAGATCAGGAACAAGACAAGGATGCCCACTCTCCCCACTATTATTCAACATAGTACTAGAGGTCCTAGCCACAGCAATCAGGCAAAACAAAGAAATACAAGGCATCCAGATTGGTAAGGAAGAAGTCAAACTGTCACTATTTGCAGATGACATGATATTGTACATAAAAATCCCTAAAGACTCCATTCCAAAACAACTAGAACTAATATCTGAATTCAGCAAAGTTGCAGGATACAAAATTAATACACAGAAATCTGTGGCTTTCCTATACACTCACAATAAACTAACAGAAAGAGAAGTCAGGAAAACAATTCCATTCACAATTGCATCAAAAAGAATAAAATACCTAGGAGTAAACCTAACCAAGGATGTAAAAGACCTATACCCTGAAAACTACAAGACACTCTTAAGAGAAATTAAAGAGGACACTAGCAAATGGAAACTCATCCTATGCTCTTGGCTAGGAAGAATTAATATCGTCAAAATAGCCATCCTGCTCAAAGCAATATACAGATTTGATGCAATCCCTATCAAAATACCATCAGCCCTCTTCAAAGAACTAGAAGAAATAGTTCCAAAATTCATATGGAACTATGAAGGATCCCTAATAGCCAAAGCACTCCTGAGAAGGAAGAATAAAGCAGGGGACATCTCACTTCCCAACTTCAAGCTCTACTACAGAGCCACAGTAATCAAGACAATTTGGTACTGGCACAAGAACAGACCCACACACCATTGGAACAGAATAGAGAGTCCAGATATTAACCCAAACATATACGGTCAATTAATACATGCTAAAGAAGCCATGGACATACAAGGGGGAAATGACAGCCTCTTCAACAGATGGTGTTGACAAAACTGGATGGCTACATGTAAGAGAATGAGACTGGATCATTGTCTAACCCCATACACAAAAGTAAATTTGAAATGAATCAAAGACCTGAATGTAAGCCATGAAATCATAGAACTCTTAGGAAAAATCATAGGCAAAAATCTCTTGGACATAAACATGAGCGACCTCTTCATTAACCTATATCCCCAGGCAAGGGAAACAAAAGCAAAAATGAACAAGTGGGACTATATCAAGCTGAAAAGCTTCTGTACAGCAAAGGACACCATCAATAGAACGAAATGACATCCTACAGTGTGGGAGAATATATTCATAAATGAAAGATCCAGTAAAGGGTTGACATCCTAAATATATACAGAGCTCACGCACCTCAACAAACAAAAAGCAAATAATCCAATTAAAAAATGGGCAGAGGAACTGAACAGACACTTCTCCAAAGAAGAAATCCAGATGGCCAACAGACACATGAAAAGATGCTCCACACCGCTACTCATCAGAGAAATGCAAATTAAAACCAAAATGAGATATCACCTCACACCAATAAGGATCACCACTATCCAAAAGACAAATAACAACAAATGTTGTTGGTAAGGATGTGAGGAAAGGGGAACCCTCCTACACTGCTGGTGGGAATGTAAATTAGTTCAACCATTGTGGAAAGCAGTATGGAGATTCCTCAAAAAACTCAAAATAGAAATACCATTTGACCCAGGAATTCCACTCCTAGGAATTTACCCTAAGAATGCAGCAATCAAGTTTGAGAAAGACAGATGCACCCCTATGTTTATCGCAGCACTATTTACAACAGCCAAGAAATGGAAGCAACCTAAGTCTTCTTCAGTAGATGAATGGATAAAGAAGATGTGGTACATATACACGATCGAATATTATTCAGCCATAAGAAGAAAACAAATCCTACCATTTGCAACAACATGGATGGAGCTAGAGGTTATTATGCTCAGTGAAATAAGCCAGGCAGAGAAAGACAAGTGTCAAATGATTTCACTCATATGTGGAGTATAAGAACAAAGAAGAAACTGAAGGAGCAAAACAGCAGCAGACTCACAGAACCCCAAAATGGACTAACACTTACCAAAGGGAAAGGGACTGGGGAGGGTGTGTGGGAAGGGAGGGAAAAGAGGGGGGCAGAAAGGGGGCATTACGATTAGCATGCATAATGTTGGGGGGTGCACAGGGAAGGCTGTACAGCACAGAGAGGACAGGTAGTGATTCTACAGCATCTTACTATGCTGATGGACAGTGACTACAATGGGGTATGTTGGGGGGACTTGGTGATGGGGTGAGTCTAGTAAACATAATGTTCCTCATGTAATTGTAGATAAATGATACCAAAATTAAAAAAAAAAAAAGAAGTGCATGTATTTTGTCAGACTATTCATGGAAGGGAAAGCCAGGCCATCTGGAAATTCATGAACATCTCAGATCATACTTCCTTCATGAATTCTGATGATCATACTGTATTTACTTGATAAAGTAGGGGGAAAAGTAAGGAAATACTCTCATCAAAGCTTAGCAATCTATACTTAAATCTATAAGAGAATTATGCAAAAACAATCTTAATTCTATTACATAAGCTTAATGATGCTGCCACTAATTTACCACTGCAAGTGACTTACTAGCTCTGAGACTTGGTGCAGTTACTTTACCTTTCTGTGTCTCAGAGTCCTCATGTGTGAAATGGGGCTCTTTCACAGAGGTGACTGAAGACTAAGCAAGTCAATGCACAGAAAATGTTCAGAACAGTCCCAGGACACAGCAAACATCCAAATGCTGTAACGGTAATGCTGCTGCTCTTTCCGAGTCTCTTCTCCCCCACCAGCCTTACAGGTACCCTCCTTTGCCTTGTCTTCTACTTGCAGCCCCCGACACACCACCCCCCTGGTGGCCCTGTCTCACTCTGTGGGCTTTAACCTACCATTTTCTAGAGAGGGCTAAATCTCTCTCTCCAATGCTGACTTCTTTGCTAGACTGCACTTCCGACTGTCTACTGGACACTTCCACTGGAATATATCATGGGCACCTGAAACTCAGTGAGTCTAAAAATCAAGTGCACTGCACTTTTCTCTGCTTGTCTTCTGTGTTAGTTAACAGCATCACTGTTTATCCTTAAACCAGGCTGGAAACTACAGTTTCTTTACCATTTCATTTGCAACCTTCCCTTTTAACTCACCCGAAGTCCTGTCACTTCTAACTCCCAAAAATCTTTCACAGACAAAACTCTTTCTGCCATCCCAGCTGTCTCTGGCCTAGATTATTTATATCTGCCTCTTGATTTCTCTGCTTCTAATCACTCTCTCCTCCACACCACCTTTCACTGTCATCAGAATCATCTTTCTTAAAACATATATTTGGCCATGTTATTCTCTATTCTCAATTTTTCTCTGTTGCTTGAAGGAATGGGATCTGTGGACCTTAAGGTGAGTTTCAAAGCACTTGGGAACCGTCTGGAATTGGATACAAAGATTTGTGAGTCTTTGATCAAAAAAGATCACTGTTTGAGAGGACAATTTTTAAACTGCTCAGCAGGGTACACTCTGCAACTAAACTGCACCTTACCACTCTCATCTTCTACTCTCTGCTTCAGATACAGCAAATACCATTTTCCTCCAAACATGCACATCGAATGCCATTTCACCTTTCTGAGCCTTTGCATGTGCTGTTCCCTCTACTTGTGATGCTCTTCTTTGCATTTTGAACACTTGAACATCCTTTAGGTCCTGGTTCAGGTCTCAAATGTCACCTCTGTGAAGCCTTGCCCCAGTGTTCAACTATGTGCAGACAACAAAAGAGATGAATAAACAGATTTCTGATGTCTGTACATCGTAACACTGGTCTGAAGTTTCTTACAGTCAAAGCTTTATTCTATACAAAATATATTGCCTTAAATACCTGGAAATACACTGTGTTTACTAAGTCTAGGGACGTACTTACAGTGTCCTTGTATTCTAATTAGCTGGGGAGTAAAGCCCATGGAGCCTAAGGGCCTGGGTTGGAATCCCGGCTCAGCCAACTGCCAGTAAGGGGACCCCAGGCAAGTTACACAGCTTTTCCTGCCTCAGTTTCATGATCTGTAAAGATGGAGACAGTAAAGTAACTACCGTTTAGGATTGCTGAGGCTTAAATGAGTTTCTATCTATAGCACTTAAAACCATGTAAATGCTTACTATTATTATAATTTATTGAAATTAGTGGCCAGAACAAGAGGTCCCAAGAGATAATCACAGAGCAAAAATAACTGACCTTGCCACTTAAACCTCAAGTTTTAGTCAGCTGAGTTAATTAGCCAGATAATACTATACAAGTTGCCCTTTTCACTCATGCTTTTATCAACTGAAGAGTGTTTCAAACCTATCTGATAAAACTCAGACTTTTCTCCTATTAACCTCCAATAGCCAAAAATTTTAGTTCAGAGTATTTCCAAGGCACACCGTGTAATAGTAATTCCTTTGAATATAACAAAAAACCCAGAGCTGCTCTTTCCTGGGCAGCAAGTCAGTGAGTCACCTCATTGCTTACGAAGTGCCCAGTATGAAGGGAAAATACTCAGAAGGGAATTGGGAAGAAAGACAAAGGAGCTCAGGGACTCGGCTGTCAAACAGACAAGCTTGTTTGCCAGAGAAGAGGGGTTTAGGCTAAAGCACTACCCACCTGGCCAGAAAACATCTGTGAAGGAAAGATCCTAACACTACGGAACCGAAGGAGGAATCAAAGCGAGCCCATGCTCTGTGACGCAGCTGTCACCTGAGTGACAGGATTATGCCGCAGCCTCGGCACTGCCTCTGTGGAAAATTTTCACCTCTCCCCGCTGGCCTCCCAAAAAGCCATTTTGATCCACACCACAAATAATGCAGTTGTGTAAAAGACAAGACTGGATGTTTTTTTTGAGGACAGTGTCCACTCCTCTCCACCTTTGTTCCCCAGAAAACCACCAAGGGATCACTTTACTCTTCATTAATAACCCTACTCAATAATCAGACCTTAAGGTAAAATACTTGAGTTAATATTTGAAATGAAGGAGAGAAGAAAGCCCAAATTCCTTATCCTAGTATTAAAGGTCCTCCATGATCTAACTCCAGCTAACTTTCCAAGACAGGTTTCTGGAAATCTTTAGCCAAACAAAATTCCTTGCAATTTCACCATACCTAGTCTTTGCCCCTTCTGTGCATTCCCTCTAACTAAAATAGTCTTCTCTTTGCATCTCCAAAGTCTAAATCCCATCCTTCCTTTAAGTTCTGTATGGATGACATGAAGCCATTATTTATGGCTCAGCCAGAACTAATTCTCCAGGTCCTTAACTTTCACATCCCTGATCAGCAATTCTTGGACTTCCCTCATATTTTTGACACATGCGTTTTTTCTTCCTAAGACGGGATGCTTTTTGAGGGCAGTGTCAGTTCCTCTCCATCTTTGTGAGCCCAACTCCTCCATGGGCTCATATGCACATGGCAGGGGCTCCTACTGTTTGCTAAAGTATGCAAGAAGTGTGCTGAAGGGTGCTAACCCTCATTGTGACTGATCACTGAAACAAAATGGACAGGAACATGCACTCAGACAAGCTTTGCAGAAGGAAGGCTTCAGTTTGAACGATATGCAATAAGACTAGACTTCTGGTGAAGCAAGTTGAGAACTGAGAATTTTAACACAATTCCTGGGGCAAAGAAACCACCATTTACATTTATCATCTAGGGATTTGCCAACGACTACTAACATCAGTGCATTAAAAGCTTCCCTCCCACTCATGTAACTGTTAAGACATTTTCAAGTTAGAGAAATCATACAATGGCTGGTCCTGTGTTTACCTACTATAGGCTAAAAAACACTGCTCGCCTTTGGGCTTTGGACAAGGAGCTCTCAAGACCTGTTTACATAGTGATAATTTCAATCATCAGGTCTAATATGCCTTAAACTCTAAGCCCAGGCAATCTGATAGTGCTCAGGCGGAAGTTCATTAGTCCTCACAGGCCACTCGGATGGCACTCAGAAACAGTTGAGGGACCGTGAAGGAGAGGCTGACTTCTCTCGGGGGGAGGCTCAGGTCGGTATGGTCTATTCAGACCACTGGACAGCTGCTCAATATATCTGGTCCTGCGTTTGCAGACGACATTTCTCTACCTTCTTAGTTCATAAATGCATTTTTATATGCATTCCTAAGTATAAGTAGTTTTTCTAAGCCCCAAATGCTGAAGAATAGATGAGTCACGTCCCAAACCCAGATGAAAGAATGCTCTTACAGGGATGCTTGGCTCAGAGTCGTGTTAGTGGGAAGTTTTCTGTTGAGTGGTCTGCCTGATAGGCCTTTCAGATCAATGACATTCAGAACAGTCAGCCTCCAGTATCACGTGGCTGGTGCCTAGAATTACTGAATGGCAACTGAATCCTTGGGGCAGGTAGCAGGAGACTGTTTTAACTTACTTGCCTTTAAAATAACTATTATATATGTTCTTTTAAAGTATAAATGTAGCCACCACATGCAAATTATGGTCAAAATAAAATTGTAACTGCTTAAAAATTAGGTAAACATTGTCAGTGGCATGAATATGAATTACACAGTGGTTTGGAATGACAGAATAGACCCTAAGCAAGCATAAGGTTTGTGTAATTTTTTTTTCTCACATATGGTTTAACTGAGTAACCTGGCTTAATTTCTCTTTGAGCCAGTCTCTTTTACCTCCTATGCTACTTTGATGGAATTATTTCAAGCTGCCCCGTTTACATAGATGGCATTGGCAGTAAAATCAGAATAAATTTTTAAATGTTGAGACAAGACAGTGAACTATGCCATCCATTACAATTTGAAACTGTTGTCCTGGAAATTCAATTTGATGTCACAGACTGATTTTTTAAAAAATGAATGGGGAAAGCAGGATAGGCTATGTATCATGTAACAGCAATTTCCTTGAAATAGTGCTTCATTTGGGCACAAGTGGAAGCACGTGGTCTCACAGAAAGAGCATGGGCCTTGGATTTAAACAGGCTTAGTTAAAATCCCAGTGATGATATTTTCTAGCTATGAATCTGGGCAGCTTACTCAGTCCAGCTGATCCCCAGTGTCCTCATCTGAAGAAATGGGGATTTGGGGCCCTAATAAAACCTAGTTCAAGTTGCTTTGGAGATTATAGATAACATTAGTACTACACACACCACAGGTGCTCAAACGGCAAACTGAACATGCAGTTTTTTAGCTACTGAACTTTCAGACTTCAGAGTCATTCTTTAGTTCTAGTGCCATACACATACAGTTTTTGTAAAAATACACAAAGATAACTGAGTAGTGTGTTTGGCTGCCAATTTACAGACTTTCAGATACAGACCAATGGATATTAGGTTAAAGTTTTTCTTTTTAAAAAGCTGAGCTCTGTGGATTATTCTAATACCCCTATATGTCATACTTTCTGTGGATTACAAACCTGCCATTGCAGGGATTACTACATGAAAAAATTACTGGAATGTTTGTATCAAATATCCAACTTTTATAAGGCTCATAGAAATAAACACCATGAATTTAAAAGTTCAAAGAACCACAACTAATATGCAGCTAGTGTGCAGCGAGTGACTAGGAGTCCTGCCTCGGGAAGCATCTAGGTTCAAAGTCCTCCTCTGCCATTGTAGCTACACGACCTTGCGAGAGGTTCAGCCTTCTCACTCTGTTCCTTGGTATCCTTACCTGTGAAACAGGCTCCTAAGAGTACCCATTTCATAGGGTTGTAATGAGGATTCTGGGCACAAAGGACATGCCCAATGTGAGCTTTCAAAGCAGCTTTGCCCAGCAGTCACACTGTACAAGTTTCTGTACTCCAATGACTCTCACGGCTATGCTTTCTGATTCTCCCTGTTCATCGCTTTCCTCACAAAAGGATGAGATCTTCCTTGATAAAAGAGCCAAATCATAGAATTTGTTGGAAAGCATTCATTGTCTGACACCTGTCCTACTTGGTGCAGAGCTGACATAAGCCCACCTCACCTCTACTGCAGGGCCCCATCACGGGCCCCCCTTACCATGGGGCAGTGCACAAACCCGTCCCACTCACGGACTGGAGGGAAGCTTCCATTGCAAATCCATTCCTAGCCTAGCTGCTGTGTCAATATGGGCCTTGCCCAACATCTTCATTTTATTCAGCAGCAACAGTATGGTAAGAGTTCGTAGCACAGAGCAGACTCTCAATTAGCATTGTGGAATGAATGCCATCATGAAACTGGCAAGATACAGAGCTGAGAGACTTGAAATATGTAAGGGTCAGAATTCAATAATTGGTTGCCACTATGCTCTGTTGTCTATTCACCCTCCTTCCTGAACTACAGACCTATTTCAGGATCTACTCAAATACTGACTGAATGCCTACATTGTACCAGGCCCTATGGGTTCACTGTCTAGAAATATAAGCAATATTTACATTGAAAAAATTAATTGCCTCCTTTCTAGGTTGTAAGGACCAGTATCTCTATACATTTTGAATGAACTTTACTGAAACCTATAAAACAATTTAGAATCCATATTTAAATTCTCTTACACTGCTGTGGGAATATAAATTGGTAAGACCACCTCAGAAAAACATTTGACAGTATTTGTTAAAGGTAATAACAGTCTGTGACACAACAATTCCACTCTTGGATGCATGCCCTAAAGAAGTGAGTGCTTATGTTCATCAAAAGACAGATCTGAGAATGTTCATAGCTTTATTTGTATTAGACCCAAACTTGAAATAATCCAAATGTCCATTAAGGACAATAATCAGAAAAGAAAAGGAATGAACTACTTATGTACGCAATAGCAAGCAACAGCCTGGATGAATCTCAACACGAAGAGGACCGTTGTTTAATTCTATTTATAAAAAGTTCAAAGTCAGGCTAAATTAAAGTACAGTAAAGGCAGTCAAAGTGGTGGTCACCATTGGGTGGGACAATCTCTGAGAGGGATGACTGAGCCTTTCAGTATGCTAGGAATGTTCTGTATCTTCTTCTGGAGGTGGTTTTGTACAAGAATATAGATATAGAAAAGTCTACATTTAAGATTTGTGTACTTTACTATACATAAGCTACACCTTATAAAAAAATAAGCAAAAAACTACATGTTAACTTTACAACATTTAGTGTTCCCCAGCCTTGGGTAATTCATTCATTCACCCATTTATCCCAATGAGCACCTACCACTATACTAAGCATTGTAAGCATGCCACACACGGTCCTCACGGTTATAGAGTTTGGATGCTAGTGGAGAAAATCACTTGTCAGGAGCCAGTCCGAGCCACCAGCCTGATGACGCAGTCCGGGCAGTCAGAGGGAAGGGACAGCACAGCGGCCTTCCCAGAGGAGCAACCCCGATATCCCTCCTGCTCAGAATACCCCTCCTAATAAATTTGCTTATTTCGGTTTCAATTCAAGATGCCCCTTCAGGGAAGAGGTCATATCCAATTCTCCCTGAAAATTTTAGGTACTGGCCCTAAAGGAAATTGGAAAACACCACTATTGTCCCTGTGACTACCCCCGATGATAGGAAAGTGAGGCCCCATGAGTATTGGATCCAAGCTTATGGGAAAAAAGATATGGGAAATTTACCTGGGTCGAGGTTCCTTTCTCCGCCCCTACTTGGCCTCCAAATAACATATTCAATGATTAATGGCAACAGGTGGATACAGACAACAAATGCTATTCTTTGGTTAGCCAGCCAGAGAAGAGCCTGGCAAACTATAAAACAAATGAGAACAGGGCATTACCTAACTCCAGATCAGAAAAATCTCCATTGTAAGTCTTACTGAAAATGGATCCAAGGCACAGTTCATAAAATTTTTCCCTGCGTGCCAAAAGGTCATCATGTTCTTTTAGAGAGGGCCTCCTTCTTTGCTACGGAGATGAAGAATGGGAGTATAGCTATGAAAGAATGAGGGCCCAACAAAAAATTATGGAACAGTGAACTTTAGATAGTCATCTGTAAGGAAACCAAGAGTCTGGCACCTACCTAACCTTTGTAAGATTTTATGGCTGCAATCACTAAGAAAAAGCTTATTTAGAAACAAGTAAACCGCTAAGACCTGCCAAATAACTTAATCTTATTCTCCAAAATCATGTAACCATGCTATGTGTCAATTAAATGATTAATATCTGTACTTTATGTAATCAAAGAGTATATATCCAAGCTGCTACTTTTCATTAAATGCCAGGCTCAGCTTTTGCTAGTGTCCGTGTCCTCATTCACTTCGGTTAGTCACCAACGCCGTCCATCCTTCAGGAATCCTGGACTCGCTGGAGTTGGACTCCGGCAATCACTTCACCGGTAGCACTATTCATCTGGCAATAAATCATATGCCACCTTCTGACATCTCATCTGTATTTTCATTCAAGTACTTGACATTTTATATTTTGCTTAAATTTATAGCTGGTCTAACTTAAAATGAAAATTCTTTGGTTGTTTCTCATCTTTCTATGCCCTTAAATGCCCCGCACACTGTCTCATACACTGCAAGCATTCAATAATTTCTTGTTTATTAACCTAGCATACTACAGAACTTCTCATGGCCTTGGGTTTCCTGGCCAATGTCCTTTTCTCCAGGTTTTCACTTTTTTTCTGCCACCTCTGAAGCCTACAAATCTGTTAAGACACTTAGGACAGTGCACAGTTATATTAACATATAGTGTACCTACCAGTAAAGTGTAGGGTGTGACTGTTATTCTAGTTTTCTTTCATTAATCTTATAACAGAATGAAATCACCCTATATAACTTCATCCTTTCATAGAATCGTATAGTCAGAATATGGAAGAGGTAGACTGGGGAAAGCACAGACATAATTGATAGACTCATGTCACTGAGGAGAAAATGATAAACCTTGCTTTGATAGCGTGTGATGCGCTGGCAAAAACTAACATAGCCCGCCGCCTTTCTGGCCCCCCTTCTTGGAGTGCTCATGGCCCTGCCAACATCATGTGTATCAACACGCCCAGAAAATACATGTGGGATGATGTGCTTATTCACTTCCCCGGTATTTTTTTCTTTAATGTGACTCTAAGAGTCACTAATGCAACAGTGCCAGGAAAAAGCAAGAATCCAATAGCTGAATGTAGTTAATAAGTTACCACTGCTCTCACAAAACGAGCAAGAACTATGGATTGCTTTAGTTTCATAATTCATTTCTCTGTGGTTTTGTTACAGACAGCAGACCTCCTGTGATTCTTAAAACTACCTGTTATCACCTGAAGTCACAAGACTCTAAGGGCTGCCTCTGGAAGTCCCAGCCTCTCTCCATGTTCGAAAGCATCATGTTGGCTTTCCTGCTAACCTGCAGCTTCCCAGCAACTGACCGCCATTTGCCCCTTGCAGGAGCTATGCCCACTTTGGAGCGGGAGCAAGATGCTTACCCACTAGCCCTGTGGTTTCCCTGACGGAGCATGCTAACTTGGCAGCTAACTCATTTCTGTTCAGTTCTTTCCCAGGCATTCAAAGGGAGAAAACAAACATGGCAGGACTGTACTTCCTGTCCTTTCCTGGGGTATCTGGCCCTGTGAGCATGATGAACTGCCCTGAGCACGGCCATCAGAAGCCATGCTCCAGGTCTTGGAGGTCAGGTTACGTGCTGAACTGTATCTCACAAAATTCCTATGTTGAAACTCCAACCCCCAATGTGACTGTATTTGGAGACGGGGACTTTAGGGAGGTAATTCAGGTTAAATGAGGTCATAAAGGTGGGTCCTAACCCGACAGGACTAGTGTCCTTACAGGAAGAAGATACTAGAGTTCTATTTCTCTGCCCCTTGCCTTCCACCCCAGGCACACAGAGAAGCCACATGGGCACACAGGGAGATCTGTGAGAAAATAAATTTCTGTTGCTTAAGCCACCCAGTCTGTGGTATTCTGTTATGGCAGCCCTAGCAGGCTAATACAGTCTGTAAATTGCTGTATGGTTAGCATTACCCCATGAAAGTCGGACAACATATATACACTAGTTCACTGGGCTCAGTGTAGTCCCTGGATCATCTGGGCACAAAAAAGCATAAGAAGGCCCATTCTTAGGATTGAGACCAGTTCTGAATAGGCAAGCCCTAGAAACCTTGGTGTGATTTGCTCTTGCCTTATTCCATACCATGTTGTTCTTCCTTTTAATTTTTAAAACACATTGTTTCTTCTGCCTGGAAAACACTTCTTTTCCTTTATCACTTAATTATTCTAATTCAACCCAACTGTCAGTGTCTCAGGGAAGCATTCTCTGATCCCGCAGATGGGGTGCATCTCTCTGTCATACAGTCTCATACATCAGTGTTTTTGCTTCAGCACTTATCACAGTTTGTAATTCAAGATTTCTGTGACTTCTTTTTATGCACATTTTTTTGTTTTTTTTATTAAGGTATCATTGATATACAATCTTATGCTCAGTTGCACATGAGCAACATTGTGGTTACTACATTCCCCACTATTATCAAGTCTGCACCATATGCCCCATTACAGTCTCTGTCCTTCAGCATAGTAAGCTTCTCTGTACTATACTTCCTTCCCCATAGGCACATGTTTTAATCATTAGATTATAAGCTTCCCAAGGCTATGCAGTGCTCAAATATCTGTAGAACAAAGTGGGGCAGGAAGGCAAAAAGGAAAGGAAAATGATAGAGGAGGAAGGAAAGCAAGAGAAAAAGAAAATGAAAGAGAAAGGTTTAAGAATGCAGCACATGGTCCTAGTCCACTTGGGCTGCTATAACAAAACACCACAGCCCAGGTGGCTTAAACACAGTTCTAGAGGCTGCAAAGTCCAAGATCAAGGTTCAGGCAGATCTGGTGTCTCAAGAGAATCCACTTCCTAGTTCACAGCTGGCCGCCTTCCCACTGTGTCCTCAGAATGTGGAAGGGGTGAGGGGTCTCTGCGGCATCTCTCATAAGGGCACTAATCCCATTCATGAGGGCTCCACCCTCATTACCTAATCACCTCCCAAAGGCCCCACTCCAAACACCATCACCTTGTAGTTAGGATTTCAATATATGAATTTAGGGAGTAACAAACATTCAATACGCTGCATACACACTTGAGTTTTGTCATATTTGAGCCAGTGGTAGGTGGGAGCATGCTGAGCTACCTCACACTTGCCACCAAAATGTTGCTATGCTTCCAAGAGCTGCCCTCAATTTTCTAAGTCAAAGCCACCAGGAAAGATTCAATGACCTCAAACATACCTGTGGGACAATTATTCAATCCTGGCACTTGAAAACAGCACGAACTAAATTAATGTGTCTTGTGCAAACTTTTTGGGCTATGCTTAGTCATTTTATACACACATACACATACACACACACTTTTTAAATGAAAACAAATAGTAAGTAAAAAAAAAAAAGCCCTCCAAAATAGTACGAATTAAAAAGCTCCATGTTCCCCCGAGTTTTCACACTCACCTTGAATTCTGCACCAATGATTCCCAACCTAAGGCCCAGGGACCCCTTGGAGATGATGCACTCATTGTGAAGACCTCACAAATTTACCCACAGAGTAAATGCTGCCTGCAGATTAAATACATTAAACCCAATTATTACCATGTTGAAAACTATGAAAGTGGGGGCTCCTCATACTCCATGTAGTTCAAAGTCCCAGAGTTTGGAAATTAGTTATAGTCCAACCTGTTTCCCACAGCACAGAGAGACAAGGTCCGCCTGTAATACGGGCCCTCATTACTCTGCCCCAAACTGTTTCCAGTTGCCTTTGGGAATTCACGGAACACGTAAAGGGCTGCAGTGC
Source organism: Manis javanica (assembly GCF_040802235.1). Taxonomy (NCBI): domain Eukaryota; kingdom Metazoa; phylum Chordata; class Mammalia; order Pholidota; family Manidae; genus Manis; species Manis javanica. The sequence goes on from NC_133167.1 coordinate 55,836,664, forward strand.
CTGATCCTGTGGCTGGAGGAATATGGTCAGCATTCATTAATCAATGTTTGTGAATTGCTGTAAGGTCTTTAAAGGAGATGATGCCTTATAAATCCATAGTACTGGTGTGGTGATCAGTTTGGGCATTTTTATGAGAAAATTATGCTTCCAATCAAGTAATTACAGAAGACTATTTTTTTCATGCCTATGGATTTTGCTTTTCCCTGGTTTAGATAATTTTCAGAATTCAAGAGTAACTAAAAGATCTTACTGAACAAAGCAACTGGCATTCACAAGTTAGAACAGTGTTAGAATAGTGTCCCATGCAGAGCGAACTGTGGGCCCCAATGAAAAGGCACCTGCCCTGGAGAGCTCCCTGAGCATCAGGTTTCTATGCCACAGGCCCCTGCCAACACCCCTCCGTCAGGCCCTGGAAACTACTAATCTTTTCACTGTCTCCATAAATATTTTGCTTTTTCCAAAATGTCAAATAGTTGGAATCTTACAAAATGTAGCCATTTCAAATTGACTTCTTCAACTTAGCAATGTGCATTTAAGGTTTCTCCATGTCTTTTCATGATCTGAGAACTCACCATTTTTTAGCACTGAATAATCTTCCACTGTCTTGATGTACCACAGTTTATTGATCCATTCACCTACTGACTGACATCTTGAGTGCTTCCAAGTTTTGTTGCTTCAAGGTTTTGACAAGATTAAGAATAAAGCTGCTATAAACATCCCTGTTTATAGGTTTTTGGGTAGACATTAAGTTTTCAACTTCTTTGGGTAAATACTAAGGAGTGTGACTGCTGGATTGTATAGAAAGAATATGTTTAGTTTGGTAAGAAACTGCCAATCTGTCTTTCGAAGTGGCCAGTACCAATCTGCATTCCCGCCAGCAATGAGTATGAGTCCCTGTTGCCCCACAGCCTTGCCGTAACCTTTGGTGCTATGGGTTTTCTGGGTTTTGGCCAGTCTAATAGGAGTGCAGTGGGATCTCATGTTGTTGCAATTGCATTCCCCTGATGGCATAGGATGTGCAGCATCTTTTCATATGCTTACTTGCTATATCTATGTTTTCTTTGGTGAGGTGTCTGTTATTAAGGTCTTTGGCCCATTTTAAAATCAGGCTGTTTGTTTTCTTTTTGTTGAGTTTTAAGAATTCTTTGTATATTTAGGATAACAGTCCATTAGCATATGTCTTTTACAAATATTGTCTCCCAGTCTGTGGCTTGTCCTCTCATTCTCTTGGCATTGTCTTTTTGCAGAGTAGAAGTTTTTAATTTTAGTGAAGGCCAGCCTCTTCCATATTTAATCCATCATACCACAGTCTTAGAGAAGGAGGGTATTAAGCTATTTTCTGTTGCAATATCAAAAGGAAACTTGTCCTTATAGCATTTCATTTTACTGATGTATATTTTAAAATATTAATATTTCCTCTTTAAAAATGAATGTTGAACAGAGAAGACAAGTAGTGATTTTACATCTTACTATGCTGATGGACAGTGACTGTAATGGGGTTTGTGCGGGGGGACTTAGGGTGGGGAGAGGATAGTAAACATAATGTTCTTCAAAAAAATATAAATAAATAAATAAATTATTTTTAGAAAAATGAATGTTGAATTTAAATAAACACAGTGACACTTCACTTATTTATCTTGATTCATGACACGCTCCCCTTGGAGACAGATTCTAAACAATAATAATAAAGTGGAGTTTCACTACCATTTTGATACTAACTTAAAAGCTGTTGAGTGCATTTTCCCAATCAAAAACGATTCTCTTTTGCAAAACACATCACAGAAAATTTAATATTCAAGCAATAAGCAATTGGGGATATTTAACATATTTACTTCATTTATTGTAGATATTCAATTTGAAAACAGACATACTTCTCACACCAGCATTTTAAACCTGTAAGGACAGAGTTTATCTAGTAAAGAAAACAACAGCAACAAAAATTACCCCTGCATTTAATTCTGACTCTCCCTATGGAGTAAGTAAAATAATTCAAATTTGCATCTCTATGGTAACACAAATACACTTAACGTTTTGCCTTAGACACTGACTGTCTCAGAACATATGCGCCTTACAGACTAACCAAGGACACTGATGCTTGGGCCTCCTGACTCCACCCTGTGTGATACAAAATACCAGTCAAAATGTCTTACATTCTCATTAAATAATAATAACAGCAGTAAAGTTAAAAGCAGCGGGAGAAATCTGACAGAAGTGATGACACAGAGCTCTCTAGACCATAAAGGAAAACCAGACCCCCTCAGGTCTGAGGGGCCTTGTTTTCACACAGCAAATTTCTTGTTTTCAGAGATAAAAAGCCATTTCCCAAGAAAAAGTTCAAAGTGAGAAAACAGTTGAAGGAGGGTCAAGCAAAGTTGAAATTTGTTCAATACAAAATTCTCCATTTGAACTTCCATAATCTGTTTTCTGATCTCTTCACTCGACATTAATCACTTCACATCAAGGCCTCCAGCCATTTCCGAACGACTGAAGCCAGTGACTAATATTTGAGCCTCACCTTCTTGAACCTCTTTTTTATTCAGACACTTTCAACTGTAGCTTTTGTGAAAAGGCAAAGGAATAGGCAGAAAAACAGACCATAAAATATTTTAAGATCCCTCTGCAGTTCTATTTTCTGTGATTTCATACTTATTTCCTTATCCCCTTCTACATAACCTTACAGTCCTTTGTTATTTACCCCATACTTTTCTAAGAATCACATTTTTCAGTACTCTTCAATTTGAAGTATTAGTATGAACTCATGAAACAGCTTATGTGAAGGCAAAATTTCCCAACTTTATTCTCTGAAAAGGCCTAGAAATAATAACTAGCCAAGTAGGAGGGTCGTGTTCATACTGTGTCTTGAAATACCATCTCCATCAAAAGGAACTAGAGCTCCTTGGAGAAATGGCCAATTCCAGGTCTGGAAACAAAAAGGTACAATGAGACTGGAACGTCTTGTCTATCAAAGACTAGGAACGTCTTGTCTATCAAAGATTAGTAGGACCATGTTACAAATAACTAGAAAGATAAATGGACAATTGATTAATACCCATATACATTAACATACACATATAAATAGTTCCAATTAGATGCCAATTAGAAGAAGCTACCCTGCCCAGAAATTTGATCATCAAATAGAATAATGACTTCAAATGGACTGAAATATATCAAATGTGTTTAAATCCATAAGCTTATGAAGGTCTTTTCAAAAAACAAAATTATTGGTCACCTTTAGAGGCACACAGCTAAACAATTCATTTTGAAAATGGTAAATAAAGGGAAAGAATCACCATTTATCCTGCTTTTCCATTACAAGCCATACCATAAGGTAAATGGGACTTGATACAGAACAGTTTCTCTTTATAGAAGCATTCCAACTAATAACTGAAGAGAACATTAGAATTAGAAGATTACAATTCTGCATCTCCTAATGAACGAATGGGATCTCAGCCATGATCATCAATGGTTGCTGATTACCAGAGACCAGTCATGTCCTTCAAAAGTTTAATATGGGGAAATGAATCATCATCCAGTATTAACTCAATGCAAACAGCAAAGGGAATGAAGTCCAAGTTTTACTTTTTATGCTAATTTTACCTTTCGATCAGGCTCGTTTCTTCCCAAACAGTTAAAAAAAACTATGAGTAATTCAGCAACATCAGTATGTGAACTTTGGGAAAGAACCTGCTTGCCAGTAAAAGGAGTTAGAGGCTCCTATCAATGAGTTCATCCTTGGGTTCACTGCTCTACTTATGAGCCTATAAATTCTTGTACATTTATTCTCTACAAGCAGAAAGTAAGAATAATTCTGCCTCTTTTTTGTGTGTGTCTATGTTGTCCTTCTGTAACCTAAAATACAGATAATTAAGTTAAAGAATTCAAAGGAAATTCCCTACAGAAGAAAAACACATTTGGATCTAATTCTGCTGTTTAGTCCTCACTGATTTTTTTAAAAATGAAATGAAATTAAATGCAAGCTCTGGGTACAGTAACTTAACCACTGTTTTTATCATTTCCCTTCTACTTAATTAGCAAAACTGAACCATTAAGTAATCCCATTAAAAATTATGAGACAGAGGTAAATGGCTTTCTGGATCTTAACAATTATCACTACTTGACCTTACAAAATCAGCACAACCTCAAATGGAATTTGATCGAGAGGCATCCAAAAACATACAGGCAGATACATGAGGGGAAATTAGTCGGGGGCCTGAGGAGTGAGGAGGCATCTCTTGTCAGCAAATGACTCAGCTGGCTATAGGCAAATTATTTCATGGTGTGGCACCTCCTCCACCACCACCCTTCTAAACAGAATCAGTTCTGCTCCTGGAGGGAATGATGGATCCTTCCCACGTAAAGAAAAACTGCTCACCCCTCTACATGAGCTTAAGCAACGCTGAGAAGAGGCTATACCCTGGTTTTCTCAAAGTCTTAACCACGGAATCATCTTTCTGTAACTATGAGATGGGGTTCTAGCTCTAGTCTCAAAACAAATACCATCTAACTCTGGCTCAAGATCAGAGCCTCACAGCACGATGCTGAATGGAAGAAGCCAGATGCAAGAATATGTACTGAGAGCTTCCACTCCTATGAAGTTCAAGCACAAACAAAACTAATCTCAAGTGGAAAAAATACCAGAACAGAACAGCAGATGGGGAGATGACTGAGAAGGGGCATGAGAGAACTTTCTAGGAGGTGGAATTGTTCCTACAGGGGGCGTAGGTCACACAGGTTTATCATCTGTCAAAACTGTACAGCTATGATTAGTGCTTTTCATAAATGTATGTATACTTTGAGAAACTATCAAAACCATCATCATCATCATGTGAGGGGTGTGCGTTGGTGAAGGTACAGATGATACACATGGCAGAATACTGATAACTGTAGTTGGGTGATGGATGGGTACATGGAGGTTCACCATACTACTTTATTTTGTACATGCTTGACATTTTCCACACCAAAGATCTTTTAAAAAGACTACAGCTTTAGTACCCTCTCTGCTACTTAACAGCTGCTGCGTCTCTGGGAAAATTTCAACCTTTCTGAAGCTCATTTTGTCCATCTCTAAACGGGAGATAATGGTCTCTGCATAGCTCACTCAAAATAACCCTGGTCTTTGCTAAGTATCAAGTGAGACAATGGATAGAAAAGCAACTGCTAAAACTGTGAAGAAGTATGTAAATATAGAAAAGTAATAATAACAAAAATTTGTAATTACTAATAGACTATGCTCCACCTTGGAGTGTTTGAAGAGACCATTGATAAACATCTTTCAACAGAAGCATGAGGTATATATATTTGTTTTTCAATAATTCCTGCTTGAAAAAAATACTGGTAGAACTGATAAACCAGAAGTGTGGATAACACATCACACCCCCTGATTTCAAACTACTATAAAGTTACAATAATCAAAAGAGTATGGTACTGACAAAAAAACAGACACACAGATGAATGGACTGAACAGAGAGCCCAGAAACAACCCGCACTTACACAGTCAACTAATTTACAACAAAGGAGACAAGAACACACAACAGAGAAAGGACAGTCTCTTGAATAAATGGTGCCTGGAAAACTGGACAACCACATGCAAAAGATGAAACTGGATCAAGTTCTTACACCATACACACACAGAAAAACTTGAAATGGATTAAAACCTAAATGTAAGACCTGAAGTCATAAAACTCCAAACAGGAAACATAGGCAGTAAACTCTTGGACATCAGCCTTAGCAATTCTTTTCTGGATATGCCTCTCCAGGCAAGGGAAGCAAAAGCAAAAATAAACAAGTGGGATTACATCAAAGTAAAAAGCTTCTGCATAACAAAGGAAATCATCCACAAAATGAAAAGGCAACCAACTGAACTGGGGAATATATTTTCAAATGATATATCTGACAAGGCGTTAATATCCAAAATTCATCAAGCCCCCTATAAGTCCACACCAAACAAACAAATAATCTGATTAAAAAATGGGTAAAGGAACTGGCATTTTTCCAGATGACATACAGATGGCCAACAGGCACACCAAGATACTCAGTTTCACTAATCATCAGGGAAATGCAACTTAAATTAAAAGCACAATGAAATAATCACCAGTCAGTATAGCTAGTATCAAAAAGTCAAGAAAAAGCAAGTATTGGCAAGGATGGGAGAAAAGGGAACCGTTGTGGGAATGTAAACTGGTACAGCCACTATGGGAAATAAAATGGAGTTTCCTCAAAAAAATTAAAAATTTAAATACCATACAATCCTATAATTCTACTTCTGAGTATTTACCCAAAGGAAAAAAAACCCAATAATACAAAAAGATATATGCACTCCTAGAACAAATACAGATGGCTAACAGGCATATGAAAAGATGCGCCATGTCACTAATCACCAGCGAAATGTACATCAAAACCACAATGAGGTATCACCTCCACCAGTTAGAATGGCTACTATTCAAAATACAAGAAATAACAGTGTTGGTGAGGATGTGGAGAAATGGGAACCCTCCTACACTGTTGGTGGGAATGGTAATTGGTGTAGCCACTGTGGAAAGCAGTATGGAGGTTCCTCAAAAAACAAACTAGAAATACCATATGACCCAGTAATTCCACTTCTAGGAATTTATACAACTATACATCTATTTTAAAATAGTTTTGATGACACAAATATTTATATTTGACTACAAAATATACTATATGATTTATTTTGCATAGCTTCCTAATGATGCAAAAATTTAGCCTTTAGAAAAAGTTTGAGTGCCTTGTGCATACATCAACTTGATTACAGAGAGAAGATGCCTAAAAGCAAAATCCAGAAGGAAGTTGGTTTAGGATTTTACATGATGGAGATAATTCACATGTTCAAAATTGAGAATTAACTATTATAAAACCTACTGAAGCTTGGCCATCCAAAATTATGTTCATGAGTTCATATAAAATCACAACATTAGGGATAAGAAACATTCGATTCTTAATGTGAATTGATTATACTCGGAAACTAGAAAGCTCTACATCTAAACATTTGGCTCCCTGATGTTAAGGCACATAAATATTCAACTCATGAAGCCCAGTGGACATATGGGCCATTCCTTAATTTTATTTTTTTTAAACTTGTCTGTTAGGCTAACTTTAGTCAGTTACAACTATCACAAAACACATTTGCACTGAGGAAATATTGCAGGTGTAATCCTACTGTGATATCTCAGACTAGTCTCCATAAACCAGGGTATCCCCTGAAAATGGGTTAGTCTGAAGTGGTGGTGAGGGTTCAAGTCTCAGAGTAAATAAGCATGCTTATGTTTAAGCAAGTGCATTCTATTTCAAAAGCATACTCACAAGAAGGTCACTTGGATAAATTCCTTTAAACTTATCTTCAAATAATAGATGTATCCACAAACTGCCTGCTTGCAATGTGCCAACATTTCTTAAGATCCAGTTCAGGGAACATGTTCCTTTCATTTCAGCTTTCAGTCCCGGCCCTTCAGCTCTGCATGAAATGACCTGGTGCACTCCTCTGCAGGCAGCTAGCTTCACATGCCATGTCCATTTCTTTCCACATAACTCCACCAAACAGCATCAGCTAACCCTGCCAACTGCTGGGTTTTAGGATGGCCTGGAGAAGACTATCTGAGCTTCTGTTTATGAAATGACTAACAAAAACATGACTAAAACTGCCTACCTCTAATTCCTTTCTTGTGGTAAGGCACATTATAAAATACTGCAGAGAAAGGGGCACTCACTTCAATAAATCAAGGCTATAAGCTAAAACCCCTACTCCAGCCATCACCCTGTTAGCAAAACCTTCACACACAATCTAATTGAAGTTAGGTTCCAAGTTTGTATTTCCGCTTACAGACTAACATCTCTGTTCCATAGAAGGGTCTTGCTGCTTTCTCTGAACACTTACTCTTTGCCTTTTTTCTCCTTTCATACATCACAGAGCTGTACAGCTTTTCTGCCATCAGAGAGGAATGTTTCCTATGCCCACAAAACCACATAGATGCCCACACGATCCAAGTCAAGGAGCTGAGCTTCTGGACTACTTATCTGGGACTCTGACTGCCCCTTCCTATGGCAGAGAAATCACAGGCATCAAGATCAAACCACAGGAGGGTGTGAACACTATGGCCTGAATGGATTCCAAGCATTCTGGACCAGATGACTTCTTCCAATGTCACTTTTAACTCTGAAGTCCTACCTTTTAGAAAGAAACACTAAAAAGCGCAAGAACAGAGGAATTAATGAGAACAGAGAGTTTGAAAGAAGCTCTGCAGAATTTCGGGCCGAACCATTCCTCTGTCATCTGGTTCCTCAAATCAGTTCACTTTGTTGAACTTGTTTCAATCCCACTTTTTCTCTAAACCGAGGCCCTGATGTCACATTATGATATGAAGGAAGGGAAGGTGAGGAGCTGGGTAATTGCTAAGCAGGGTTCAAGACAACCACTATAGTACCCAACCTCCCAATCACTGGAGAGGAACTCTTACAGACTCAGGTAGTGGGGGGCGGTGGTGCCCATACCAGGGAGGTACTTCCTTGAAAATTCTTCTAGAGAGTCCCAGAAAGTGAACATTACAAAACAGCAGACCCCAAAGCTTCTCACAATCACTGGGGGTGGGGCAGCCTGTTTAGAAATACTAATACCTGAGCTTCACCCCAATCCTACTGGTTCAGACTCTCTGGCATGGGCCTGGAAATTGCAATATTTAATAAGCTCCCCAGTGAGTGCTACGGTTTGCAAACTAGAATATTCTAGTTGCCACTACTGTCTAATCTTTCTCAGTTTTCACCTTGTGTGCCCCCAGTACAGTTGTCAAATAAAATATAGGACATCTAGTTAAATCTGAATGTCAAAGAAACAAGGAATCTTTTCATATAAGTATGTCTCAAATATTGCATTTTACACAAAAGAAATGAAGTGATAACATTCAGGGCTCCAGTCCTTTTTGGCAATCATTTCAGCAAAGGGATGGTGGCTTTACAATCCAGGAACTAGCAATCACCCACTCAGCCCCTGAATCTCCAAGTGCCCAGGGAGCATTTTTGGTACAGTAACTCATATGGCCACATGTAGTTTCAACAGAACACCAATCTTCAGCCTTAGGTATTAAGAATGCAAAGGATAAACACACAAGCATGGAAATATGAGCACTTCTTTCTGTGCAATGTCCAGCATTTCAGCAGGTGAAATTATACAACAAGTACACACCTAGAATGACTGCGGCCACTGTCACCTGTAGTCTGAGGAGGAATGGGCAGTAGAGCAGGAATACAGAAATTGTCCCCCTTTGGTACCAGTGCCTACGAGGATATTATCATTGTTACAGGAATTCAGAATTTCAATCAACATAGTTCTTCTGGGGCTTCATGGTTTCAGGCAGGAAGAGTGCGTGATCAGAAAGAACAATGGCCTTCAAAGCTGAAACCAACTGTGAGCCTTAAAAGATCTCAAAAGAGGTGCCTCAGAGGACAGATGAGATTGCCAGAATGACATATCCCGGTTTCTGGAGGCTCCGCTGAATACTGCCTCCTCTGCAGTCCTCAAGCATGAAGAGCCCCTTGCAACCTTTCTGTTCCCACGGAAAGCCCTTGCAAACAGAAATGGCACACTCATAGTTAATGAAATTTTATGCCATAGAAAAGTAAACAGAGATATTCCTCTAGTTGAGAGGAGCAGGAAGAGGGGGGAAGAAACATAGTAACTGTTGCTAAGTTTGACTTCACAATATTGACAGAGTACATGGCTAACCAAATAAAAACTTCAATAACTGGTACTAATTGAATCCTTCAAGCCCTCTTAGCGATTACAATGAGCTCTCCCACTGAAGCACAGCTGTGGCTCTTTGGACCTTCCTTTGAGTCTTACTTTTCTGTTATGTGTCACCTTCCATTCCCCAAGCCCTCCAACTCCCTTGTTTGCCTAAAAGTGAGTCCTTTGCCTGAAGCCCTGAGGCTCCTGGTGGACACAAACAGAGAATCAAACACCCACACCCCTGGACAGGAGAAAGGGACATCATCTCATATCCAGGTGCAGCCAGAGCTCAATGTGTTTATACTTTCATTTTTCATTCAGATATTTGATGAATGTTGAGTATGTGCCAGGGAGTGTGCTTAGGGTTAGGTTCAAGGGTGAACAGAACTGACACAGCTCCAGTGTGCTCAGACCCTGACAGGCCAGGGCAGGGAACAGCTGTCAGACAAATAATCTCACGAAGGCTAAGATTACATTATGAATGAGTGTACATCTATAAGATCATGAATCTGTAAACTCTGTTCAGTGATCTGAAGGTGAAAAGCAGGGGTCTGAGCATATAAGGGGGACTCTTCACTTACAGCACAGGATCTGAGAAGGCTTCTGCTCAGTGGAAGTGACTTTTAAAAGGAACCCAGAAGGAGGAGCAGGCACCATGCAGACGAGCACTGGGCCTGAGTATTTCAGGAAGCAGGAAGAGCAGGCGCAGAAGCCCAGAGGAACACAACGTGTGGCCTAGTCCTGGGTGGGGAGTGGAGATGGGGAGAAAAGCAGTGGCTTTCTAAATCACACAGCAGTGACTTTCATTCATTCTAAGTACAAAGGGAGGCTGCCAAGAGACAAGTGAAAGATTAGATTAGCGTTTTTGAAAGACCACTGTGTGTGACGGCAGGTCCCACGGAGCAAGGACAGAAGTGCGGGTTAGGAATTGTTGAGGCAGGAGAAGATGGTGGGGGGACTGAGGGAGGTGGGCACACAGTGGCATCATTCAAGATACGTTTGGAAGAAAGGGCCAACAGGAGATACCGACAAATGAGGAAATGAGAAATGAGGTGTTAAGGATGTCTCCCAATTTTCTGGCATGAGCTCCTGGGTAAACAGTGCACCATTTATAGAGATCAAGAAATCCTTGGGGAAGACACTGTAGGGGAGAATATGGATTCCATTTTGTAAACCCACAGCATATCTGAAAAGAGCACAGTCAGATTTACTAGCTTCTATGTAAGCTTTTATGCTTCTGTTTTCAAATCATTTGTAAAATGGGAACTATGGTAGAACCTACATGACTGTCATGATAAAAAAAGCTAAGGCATGTAAAACACTTGGCATAATTCCCGGCACACAGTAATCTCAATAAAGTATTACTAGTTGTGGTTATTATTTGGCCCCTGAAGTCTGAAGTATCTATTGGTGACCTCAGTGAAGATGCCCAGTAAGCAGTCAGGTAACTGGGCTCTGCTGCTAGGAACTCCCCCTACTGAGGGAGAGAGAGAAGGGTGCTCAATGTTCAGGGTTGGAGGGTGCTGTGAGATTATGAACCAAACATCTATTTAGAGGTTTATAATAGCAAGTGAAGATTTACTTCCAAATTGGCTAAAAGGTCAGTGTCTGGGTGTCAACAGCATACAGACAGCATCTGAAATGGTAGAAAATATAATAACTTGATGTAAAAGTGAGCCCTGAAGGAGAAAAACTGAGGGATCAAGAAGTGAGTCTGTGGGGAGTTCTTTAAACTCAAACACAAAACAAAGATGGAAAGGTGTAGGAAAATAGACATTAAAAAGGTCCTGTACATTTATTCCATTCCTCCAAAAAAAGAAAAATGGCAATCAATCTTAAAAGGAGAGTAACGCCTCATATATCAAAAGCATATATAAAGAAATATTTGGAAGAATATTCACAGTAAAACTATACTTGTAAAAACATCCTAAAGCAACCTAAATCAAGAACAGCAGATTAGATAAAGTATGGCACATCTATCTAAAGGAATAAATGTATAGCTATTAAATAGCTATACCAGAGGTGATTTATTGGTACATCAAAAAGTAGGCTACAAACTAGCATGCACAATATAATACTTTGTCTAAAAACTATATAATGTGGGGAAAAAACACCAACAGGGCAAACAATACCAGAAAATTAACAATAGTTAATTTTGAATAATAAGATTTCAGATGATTTTTTTCTTTCTTTGTACTTTGTTTTTCAAAATACCAGCATGAGGATCGAGGATGCTTTGAGATTACCACAATATGTTACTTGTATAAGCAGAAAATGAAATAAACCAGAGAACTTTCATCTCCTCTAAAATACCTGCCTCAGTTGCTCAACCCAAAAACTCAAGAGAAACACTGAGACTGAAGACTTGACACAAATGTCTCCATCCTCACCCTCACAGGAAAAGGAATCTGACGCTGTTGCCTGCAGACAGTGAGCTTCCTGATCCTTCCTTAATGAAACAGAACCATGTTCTCCAGCAGTGGCTGTCCTTTTTAACCCCAGAACAACTAAACTCAGGGTTACAAATTGAATTACATTCTTTGTTTACTCATCTTCAACAATATGCATCAAAAGAAAATCATAGATAAAATTCCATTTATTGCAAAAAGATAAAGCCACACAAACTTCAGTTTGTACATATTTATTTACATACCATCACATCCACAACAAAACCTAAAATGTCTTTTAAAGAAACATTTTCAGAGGACCTTCCCCACAGTACTTTTAAGAGTTATCAAGAAAAAAATGTACGTTGCCCCTCTGCTAAACCATAAATAAGTTTCATAATAAAAGGTTGAACTTTCTCTGATATAAGCAAAAAAACAGGTTCTCCTTGTATCTTGGTACTTAGTATCTGTACAATCTTGGTCAAGTTATTTGGCTTTTCTGAGTCTTGGTTTTCTCATCTAAAAGTGGGGAGAATATCTTTCCTTGCAGAAGTGTTCAGGTTTGGAGGACAACAGAGTCTGCATGGATCCAGATCTTTGTATACATCCTCCCTAAAGGACCACAGAATCAAGGAAGAGGGCAATATCCTCACAAGACCTGAGCCATTCAACACTATTATGGAACAGAATACCACAAACTTCAAATTACCTCTAATTAGAGAAATAAACAATTTCCAATAGAGCTCCTGGCGCTGCTGAAAACCAGTGGGTGTAAAGAGTGGGTCCCCCCAAAAGAGGGACAGTCCACACTCAGGCTCAGGGCCTGGTCATTCAGCAGCAGGCACATCAGGACAGAGACTACAGGGTTGCTTCTAGGAGATGGAAATACAGAGGAGTGGTACTACAGAAGGCAGGGAAGGGAGAGGGAGACATTAAGGACACTGCAACACACCGTATCTTCTCCATCCACCACCACCATCTTCCATTAAAGAAACAGTACCTCTGACAGAAATGAGAGCACCTAAGCCAGGGAAAGCAAACACCTAAGCACAGCAAAATTGCAGAACAAAACCAAATGGCTGCTGAAAACTCTAACCCAAAACCATGATATAGAGGAAAATTGTAACACCACACCCCAAACTGACAAATACCCTCACACATGCACTTGGAGAATAAAAAATCAGAAATACAAAAATTAACAGAAGTGGATAAGAACAAAAAAATGGAAGAAATGCAATGAAAGTTGATTGAATTCAACAAAGAAAATGAAGAAAAAGGATTTTTTTCCTTTGGGACTAAAGAATAAGTGACCAGGTACCCTGGAAAAAACAGGTTTCAGCTGAAATGCAGACACAGAAGAAAAGTATAAAAACAACAAAAGCAGGAAATAGTGAAAACCTGGAGATGCTTGGGAAATGGTGAGAGGCTGGGTACATGTGGCATGGGGGCAGATCACAAGATGAAGTTGACCAGAGAGATTGGAACCAGATTTATTTATTCAACAAGTATTTTTTTGGTGTCTACTGCATGCAGGGTGCGCTTGCTAGTGCCTGTGAACGGAGCTGGCTCTCACCCTGTAGGGAAGACAGAGGCAGAGGGAACCTTTAACAAGGAGAGCGATATAATCAGACTAATTTGAGAGGGATGTAACTCTAGAAGCGGAATGGAAGACTTTCTGGAGTGGGAAGACACTGAAAAGGAGGCTAATGAGGAAGCCATAATAAATAATTCGGAGATAAACGCACCATGGATTCCTGATGACCCCATATGAAGAGGACACCAAGGCTCTATTTTGGGAAGCTGGAGAACGGCTCCCTAGTGGATGGAAAGAATTTCTGCTCCATCTGGGGCATGGCATGACATGACACAGAGGGATTGGGACCTCGGGGGAGACTGGAACCTGAGGTCCTGGGGGTGGTCATCTCTGTGGTGGCAGGGGAGATGGCCCGAGGGTAATCCAGTTCTCGTGCCTCCAAGCACCACGGAACAGCTCTAGGAGCTACAATACTTAAAGTGCAGACGAGGCGGAAGGTCACTGGGAGGCAGAGCGCAGCAGAATGCGGCTAAGGGAGAAGGCGCCCAGGGGCCACAGAGGAGGAATCCCGGAAATGGTGGCTTGTCCACAGCAGACTGCATGGAGGCCGAGGGGAGTAAGGACCTAAGGCGGGAGCCTCAGATGCCCCTGCTGATCTTACTGACAAGCCGCATCAGGTGGAAGAGTGAACGACATTCATGAAGGACAAACAGGAAATGCTCTCACAGTGAAGGAAGAAAGGAGATCGAGAATGGTGACGCAAAAGGGAGGCTGCACCAAGGGAAAAACTGGGTGTGGCAAGACAGGTGAGGGCAGAAATGCCTTAGAGGATATAGTGGAGCAAGAGAAGGTGCCCGAGTCTGGATGGAGGCTAGGGTCCACGTTCAGGGTCTCTTCCAAAACTGTGAGCAAGGAATACAGGATGCGTGTAAGTGCCGCTTCAGCCAGCTTCCCAGTGGTACATGACCATTCTTTTTCTCTGAATCCCTGTAGGGTGTGTGAAATTGAGGACTAGAGTCTAAGGCGCAGCTCTGTGAGCCAGTTCTCCCGTTTACCACTATACCCCTGAACACATCATAACTCATCTGAACTCAGTTCTGCTATCAGTAAATTAGGTTTAAGAATACACCCACACCTATCTGATAGGGTTGCTGGCAGGCCCCAAAACACAGTGTGTATGTGTATGCACCGTGAAGAAAGAATAGCCCTAGGCATAAATTATTCCATACATATTTGTTTCTACCAGAGGTAGTACTTGCTCAATCTGCATGCATCCCACACCTGGTCTGACACTATTTCGTGCAAGTGTTTACCACGCCCTGACCTGGACTAAGTGCCAGCCCCCTGTTCTGGAAGGGTGTGCAACTGAATTGTTTTCTATATCCTACATCACGATATAGTGAAACCATCAAACTCAAACTTGGAGTAAATTCCCAGCTTGAGATTTTAGTAATACTCCTAGCAAAAAACAGTGTTCAACTATATACACTTTGTAACAGAGTTTTTATAATAGCAGAAGTGCATTTAGGAAGAGGTTGTCATGTTGCAGTCAAAGACAGTTTTTAAATTAAGAAGAAAACAGTAAGAAATCACGTTTCAAGTGCAGTCAGCCATTGGATCTAGAATGTGCATCTAGAAAAAAACCAACCACGACATTCCAGCCAAGCAAGGAGGCAGGCCCTCCCCACTCAGCCATCATACAGTTCTATAGACATTCAGTAGCAAGGGAAGGCGTGCTGAATTCTGTTGAATCATCAGGAAGTTGCTGCAGCCAAATCTATCATGTCATTTCACATTTGCATCCCTCTTACCCCTGAAATGGAGCATATGCTGGAAAAGTACATTTTAATATAGCTGCTACAGCCTTACCTACCATTCAGTCAAGACCTTTTTATTACAGAGATAATATTACATCTGTAACTTAGCACTTTGTAGGAGAAAAAAATAACATTTGTGGAGAAAACACATTTTTTACTACCAGAGCAGCAAATTATTTTTGCTGTTCTACACAGTACAGTAAGACTCATACATTTTAAACAACCTACCTACGTTCTTTTTTCCATTTGAGGGAAGTCTCAGTAGTTATTTAAAATTAAATTGTTAACCAGGTGTCAGAAACCATGAAATAAGCCTAAGCGGTAGTCTCCCTTGAATAGCGAACACCAGAATACTCAGAATCACATCAAACTATAAAAGCACATCAAAGTAGCACCATCTACTGAACACCTTCAACTCAAGAAAGTTATCTACTACCTTTAATACCCAAGGGGAAATGTTAGGAATGTGACAGCATGCTCTTTTTATAAAAATACATCCATTTATTCATTCATACAATACCCTGAGTCCCTATTATGTGCCAGACATGATGCCAGGAGCTGGGAGTATGGCCTTAAACCACAGACATGTCCTTGTTCTCAGGGACTAGCAGTCTAATGAGAGAGAGAGAAATTAAATAAGCAGCTAAGCATACAATTACAAGTATAAAATGCTGGAAGGGAAAGAACACAGCACTATGAGAAAAAAAATCAAGAAACAGACTTGAGAGGAAGAAAGGGCTTCTCAGAGGACCAACGCTTAAGCTAAGACTGAGGCCAAAAGGGGAAGGGACACTCCAGACAGAAGGAACAGCATGTGCAGAGCATCTGAGGCACTTAAGAGTGGGGCCTAGGAAGGACCTGAACAAAGAGCAGCAGTGGCCTTTGGGTGGAGTGCGCGAGGGAGAGGAAGGCATGAGATGACATGGTAGTTGTAGTAGAAGCCAGATAATTTGCAGCCAAATAAGGATTTGGGCTTTGTTTTGATATTCTAAGTGCAGTGGGAGGTGGTGAAAGACTTTAAACAGAAGAGAGACAGGATCAGATCTGTATTTTTAAAAGAATAAATGGAGGAGGACAAGAAAAGGGAAAGCAATGGCAATAGAGATGGGAACGCAAGAGGATGAGTTTGGGATACATTGGGAGGATGGCTAGATAGGGCTGTTCAGTGTGGGCGAGGAGTCAATGAGGGAGTGAGACCTCAGAGGTGATCCCGCGTTTCTGGCTGGAACAACGGCTGAATGAAGGTGTCTAAAACAGACAGGGACACAGCAGGAGGCACAGGCTTAGCTGGTAAGTGGGGGATCAAAAGAGTGGTTTTGACCAAAATGTTAAGAAGTTAAAGATGTCTTTGAGACCTCCACATGGAAATGTCAAGTAAGAGGACTTAACTTAAAACAGAAATGTAATGCACATACATGTCACTCTCACGACTTAGATTAGTAGCTCAGCCAGGTATGGGTTGTCCAGCCTTCTTTGAAAGAGTCATTTCACCCTCTCATTCCCCTCTGGATACAGTCCATTCCCATGCCAAAGAGCAGGCCAATGAAATAGGAATACAGGTCTTCCCCGAGAATTGTGAACAGTGTTCACTCTCAGCTATAGCTATTTATATTCTAAAGAAAGCAGAAGTCTTTGTAATAAACCAACAACACAGGATTATAGATTTAAAAATTTTCATAAATGCCATCAATTTTATATCTTTTTATATGCTAATATTAATACAATATATAAATATAGTAATATCCTTATGTAAATGTTATATAAGAAAGTACAAGTACATTTTTGAAGGTTTTATGTGTATATATATTGTGTATATTGTTTCAACTAGTAAGAAAAATCTTAAAATTACAATTTCTCACTGTTTAAGACAGAATTTAGATGATTAACTAAGTTCATCTACCATTTCTTGGATAAAAACTTAAAGTGTTTCTCAATATCCTACTCACATTTTAGACAACTGGTAGTGTTTTGAAAAGCACCACAAGCTGGTATGAAATCACTTCATCACCATGAGTCACGGTTTCAGGCTGTAAGGGACTCCTAACCCATATCTGATCCCTGGGTTGATTTCTCTTTTTTAAAAACAAATTGCTGTGATTAAAAATTCTTTTTTTACTCAAAACTTCTACGAGTCAATAACAGCAAAAAACTGCAGAAGCAGGCTTACCACGCCTGACTTCTGGCAGAGCGACATTTAACACCAGGGAGACCGCCAAATAAAAAGATGACATCATCTGCATCTGCTGATCACGGGAGTGGAGGGGGGGAATAGGAGGGGAGACAGTGAAGCCAAGAGAGATGTGGGAATTGTAATTACATTTTACTGGAAAGTAGGCTGCCGAGCTAGACAACTGCTCAAAAAAGGTTACAGTAGCCAGTGACGAGAGAGAAGGCAGCTATTCTGTGAACTATTAGAAGAGTTAAATAATATTAGTTAAGCAGTCAAGTAAAGGGCAGAGTTTTCACTGTGAAAGATTGAGTCCACTGTGACGGATTGAAACTGCTTCTGCAGTCTTTGCTGCTACATAAACTGGTAAAAGTTTTGAATGAACAAATAATTTTTAATCATAACAATTTGTTTTTTAAAAAATAAAAATCAACCCACAGATCTAACCCACATAAAAAATATAGCTTCTCAATCACACTTGCACAAGATATACTTTATAATCATCTTAAAGCCACTCTTGTCCAAGGCAATCATGTTAACTTGGAATCACTGTATGAGGCAGCTTCTTAAAAGTAACAAATTAAAACTTTAAAAATGTGGCCCATATACAATATGTGGCAATATAATTTCTAGACTAAAAAGTGTATCTGTGCTATGTATGCCTCACTGCCTTAAATATGAACTTCTACCATGAACATGCATCCATTCCATTAGCACATCAAATCAAAATAAATTAAACAATCATAAGCAATGCCATTTACATAGAACCAAAGAGAAAGAAAGGCAAAAAATGACTGTAATCTATTGTTGCCACATCATTTATTCATTGTTTGTTTCTTAAGTATTTACTATGTATTAGGAACTATGTGAGATACAATAAGGTAGTTAGTTATTGAACAAAATCAGGGCATTGTCTGAGAAGTATGAATGGGCCCAGGGGGACAATTAGAAAAGACAGTGGTATAGAAATAATAATAGCTATTATTAACATTAGCTTTTATTAGGCCATTATTATGTGATTGGTTCTCTGCTAAGCACTTTTTAGATTATTTTTGTATTGTGAGAAAATATACATCACATAAAATTTACCACCTAAGTAATTTTTAAGTGTACAGTACACTTACATTGTTTGGCAACCATTACCACCATCCACCTCCAGACCCTTTTCATGTTGTAAAACCAAAACTCGGTACCCATTAAACAACAACTCCCCATTCCCACCTCCCTCCAACCACCGACAACCACCATACTACTTAAGAATTATTATTTCGTAAGTCTAGCCAACAATATACTGCTGTTTGAATCCACATATGTTTGTGGGGTATCTTTTCAATGAAGACAACATTGGAATCAAAATAAACTGTAGTTATATGGTGTGTGTGTGGGGTCATGGGGAAGGCGGTGTAGCACAGAGAAGACAAGTAGTGACTCTGTGGCATCTTACTACACTGAGGGACAGTGACTGGAATGGGGTATGGGGGGGACTTGGTAATATGAGTGAATATAGTAGCCACAATATTTTTCATGTGAAACCTTCATAAGAGTGTATATCAATGATACCTTAATAAATATATATATATGTATATATAAATAGACAAAGTGTATTTGGATTTCTGTACAACAAAGTACTAAATCTGGATTTTTAAAAGTGAAGTATATTAAAATAATATTTTAGAGGACAAAATTTCTCCTGTTAACATTTAAATGTCAATTTAATTTTCCCTAATATTTGTAAAATGTGTAATCATGTTTTATAACTTAATATTGTAGTACCTATATAAAAATTTATTAATATCATATTTTGGATATAACACATGCAAAAACTTTTTACTCATCTGGTGTACACCAGAAACGCATGGGAAACCACTGATATAAAGGCCTGTGGTCCCATTAATGGGGATCAATGAAAGGAGGGGAGGTGAGGAATCTGTTTTTGAATATGTTAGAATCATGGAGTTGAATGTGTCATGTAGAAGGTCAAGCTGAGATATCCAAAAGGTGAAAGGACATGTAGGCTTAGAGTTCAGCCAGACACAGACTCTGTATTTAGAACTTATCTACATGGTGGCGACAGGAAGAGACATGAGAGTGGATGAGAACCACCACAACAAAGACGACAGAGGCCTACACGGAAGACAGTCTCTATATTTAGAAAGCCTAGGAGAAAGGAGATCTAGAGGAGACAGGGAGATAGGAGGAAAACCAAAATAATACAAAAAAGGGATTCCAGAGAATGAGGCTACAGTGTCAAAAGTTTCGGAAAATTAAGGAACTGAGAAAAGGCCACTCACTGGACTTGGCTTCCAGGAGATCATCGGTCCTCCGAGAGCATTTTCAGTAACAGAGAGTGTCAGAGGCCTGACTGGGGACCGACTGAAGCTTGGAGGTGGAGATGAGGCATGTGAGTGGTCCCCAGGGAGACTCAGTGGTGATGGGCATCAGAAGAAAAGAAAGGTGATGGATGGAATGGCTTGGTTGCAAGGAGAATTTGTAAAGTACTGGTTCTCAACTGGGGACAATTTTGCCCCTCAGGAGACATTTGGTAATATCTGGAAACATTTTTGGTTGTTACAACTCTAGGGTGCTACTGGCATCTGGAGAACAAGCAGGGTCGCTGCTTGACATTTTGCAACACACAGGACATCGCCTTGCAACAAAGAACTACCCAGCACAAAATGGCAGTTGAAAGTTGAGAAATTCTACTCTCAAGGATCCAAAAGATCTGAACATTTTGATAATGTGACAAGTCATCAAATTTAAGTTATAAAAAAGGAAAGGTTCATGTAATTGTACATTAATGATACCAAAATGAAAAATATATAAATAAAAAGGAAAGGTGTAATGACAAATCAGGCACTCACAAGAGTGGGAAGGTATGACTCAGAGCAGACGCAGGTGGGTAAATATTGGAAAAGAAAGGACCTTTTCAAATTGTTTGCAACAGGGAGAATGGAAGCTGAGATGATAATAAATATAGAGAATTGGAGATCAAAAGGATGAATGTGGAGAGAACTCACACCTGACAGCCTTAATCAATATATCTCCTTGGAAGAGTAGGCAGCAGGAATTCTGCAGAGATATGGGGGTTGAAGTAGGGTCTTAAGAGGGAAAAACACTTGGAACACCCCCTGTGCAGGTGGGGTCAATTAGAGACATGAAAAGCTTACCGAGTAGCCATGAAGGCCCAGTGAGACAGAAAAAAAAATCAACTCAATTTCCCAAATATCTACAAGCAAAAATGTTATCTATCCTCAAAGCAAAAGTTGAGAGAATGACATAAGGGTTTTCTGAAAGTCAGGATTGGCCAGATGAATCAGAGGACAGCAAGAGACAAGAAAAACTAGACAGCCCTGCTGAATCACCTACCAGAGGTCCAAGCTAAGATGATGCAACCAGAACCAGGTGAACTGAAAGACAGAAAGGGGCCTGGGTATCATAAGGG
The DNA here is from genome assembly GCF_040802235.1 of Manis javanica. NCBI lineage: Eukaryota > Metazoa > Chordata > Mammalia > Pholidota > Manidae > Manis > Manis javanica. The sequence continues at coordinate 55,857,747 of NC_133167.1, forward strand.
GACAAATACCAGGTTGGGGAGGAGAAAGAATGATGGGGAAAACAGTGACAGGAAGCCAAGGTCAAAGATGCTGATTCTGGGGTCTCAAATCTTGGAGGATAAATTGCTTCAAATTATGATGAGGTTCAAGACAAAGCCTTGCCTGTAAATGGCTGCAGACTAATTCTGACACCCAAGGAAAGCAGGGAGGAAGCAAGCTTCCTGAATTGCCCCATCCTTCATATATTCCTACCAGTGTCTGTCTTTGGAGACCACTGCCTTGTCAGTATGTCTCTGTTTAGGTGTATTAATAGCAATTTGACTAGATCCCCTTGTTATATCCCACAGCACACGGTGACATGGCCATCTGAATTTAGTGCAGACTGTGTCACCAGGGCTAGCTGGTGCACATGCAAATCAAACCCCTCCAACATTAAATTCTTCTGAGAGTTGGACATGTTGAAAGATGGTGTCATGATGGAGTAGCACTTAATATTCATTATTAAGGATGGACATCATGACCCACAGCTATCAATATTCTCTACTCTTGTAAATAAATGAATCCAACGTTACAACCAAGACAAAATTAACTTTCCTTTCTTGCCTTCTGAACTCTAACTGAATGCACTGTCTCAAGATACAAATACCATTAAACACTATTTCCTCAACTTATAATTTTTTTTCCAAGATCAAGATATAAGAAACACAGTTTGTTTCATCATTTTAGTTGCTACCTTTTATCTAGCACAAGGCACATTCCATCATGTTCTATTACCTTAAAGGGACAATTTAGTTTTTAAGGGACTGGAGCAGCTAGAAACATGGACTGAGTGGAGCAAATGACTCAGGAGAATACACAAAATGAAAATTCCACTTGTAAAAAACTAAAAGTAGCCTCACAGTTCAAACAAATGATATAAAATTAACATCCTAACATTGATATTTTAATAAATGTTCTGATTACATTCCAATATCAAAATACCCAGATATGAAACTATCATTTCTCAGAGGACTGTTGAAAGAACCCAAGGAATAGTTCTTTATACTAATGAAAAAACACTTAAAATTTTTTAAGAGAGCAATCAAGCATCTAAATATTAGGTTGCTAAGCCACAGGAATACTGATATCCTTCAAGTGCTGTGGATTTTCTCCAAAGAGAGATTGTATCAAATTATCTGTTCCAATGAAGGGGAAAAGAGGTACAAATAAGACCAAAAAAGAAATAGATAAACCCCAAGACTTTCCTATGACTAGACCCCCACTCCACAAAATATTACACAATTAAGTAATTTCAAGCAGGAGCCTCAATGCCTGGCCTTTTTGATGGACAATCTATAAGTCATAACTAGATGGTTCTTATTCTACTACATTATATTCACAGGGTTCCAGAAAAGTAACATCTAGCCAAAATTCAATTAAAGACTTACTCTGAATAGTAGCAGAGAGTATCCAGTGAGGCAGCTTTTCTAGAGCCCATCAGAGAGGTTGTATAGATATTATCTGCACATATTTGGTAAGACAAGTGGTAGGAATGAATGGGATGACTCAAAACAAGGTAGAGCAAGAAGACAAAGACCTGAGGCCAATCTGTCTGAATCACCAGGTTCTCAAGGAGCTTCTTAAATAACAGACTACCAGACCCCACCCTAAGAATCTGAGACAGAAAGTTTGGGCTGGGGTCCAAGCAAACGGGCTTTGTAACAAGCACTTGAGAGATTCCAAAGCAGGTGCTCTGTGAACCAGCTTTCAAGAAATATGACCATAGAGGATAAAAAAGAAAAATTGATATACTGGATCTTATAAAACTTTTGCTGTACAAAAGATCCCCTGAAGAAGGTGAAAGGACAAGTTATAGACTGGGAAAAAATATGTGCATATCTGCATAAACTCTGTGGATTGTACAAATGCCAATTTCTTGGTTGTCCTGTAGTTACACAAGACGTTACCTTTGGGGAAAACTGAAAGAAGGATACATGGGACATCTGTACATTTTCTGGTAACTTCCTACAAATCTATAATTATCTCAAATCAAAAAAGTAAAAAAAATAACTACCTGTCTGTCTAGCTATCTATCACACCGGTAACAAGCTGGTGGGCTATACTACCACCTGAAATATTATTTATTTAAAAGGGCTGAAGTCCAGCAGAAGCTGACAATTCACAACTTGTGAAACCTGAACTGGAAGAGGCACACTCTCCAACTCCACACTAACTCAGATGTCGTGCAAAAGTTGTTACCGCTGTCCTTGTCATGACTATTTCACTTTCTAAAGGAGAGCTCTGACATGTCCCACAGAAACTGGGTACATGATATGACTTCAGACAGACATACATTATAATTAACATTAAGAACTGTTTTGAAAATATTTCCATTTTCCTCCTATGAATATAATACTGAGCGAGCATCAGTTTTTAAGACTGTATTTGGGTAAAATTGCAATATTTCCAGAATCTCTCACCTGGCTTTAGTGCATCTCCATATCAATAGGTGTTTCCAAGGGGTGGAGAGTACCATCTCCATATCAGTAGATAATTACTAGGGCAAGCTAGGGCGTATCTGGACCAGAGAGGCTGAGTTGGGCCCCTTCTGCAGCTGGGCTGTGAGAGACTGGGAGAACAGAAATGGATGACTGCTTGTAAGAAATTAACAGGTTTCTCCCACTTTATTTCTCCCTTTGACTGACTTCAGTTTCAAAGGTATTTTGCCCTGGGATTCCCCCCCACCCCCCGGAGTTTCACTATACAATTAGCATTATTCAAAAACTAATAAGGTAAGTTATAGAGAAAAGGAGAAAAACTGGTACTAGAGAGCTATTATTGTTTTAATACACAAAGTGTACCAACAAGAGTATTTTCAGTGTCTTTAGAGCTGCTCCTACTGTGCATATTAATACTAATTGCTAGTGCTTATGAGAAAGGGACTGTGGGTGTAGTCACAGTAGGGTGAGGGCCTCCAGAAAAAGCAAGACAGGATATTCACAGTCAGAGCAATGTAACAATGTTTAAAGAAGTCCCTATCGAAACTCTGTTAAGCATTATGCAAAGTCAAGGTCACACTAATTCTCTAGGGTAAAGATACCAGACTAGGAATATAGACATCTTCAGTGAGATCAGTTTAAAGGTCAAAAGGCCAGGAGCAACTTGCCTGGAATGTTTGAGTGTTCCCCAAATAAAGAAGGGTATCTCAGCATAACCCGTGACTTCACTGTAAACAGACCTAGCAAACAGACAACAACCCAGCCCACCTTAGGGGCAGGGCAGGTGGTACAAGTCCACACCCTAAGCCCTTTATCAGTCCCCAAATCCTCAGCTGCCTATAAATCCCCTAGACAACGCACCACCCTGGGCTCTCTTGTCCCCTCCTGGTGTGAGCCAGGAGCTCTATCCTCTCACTTTATCTCTAAATAAAAGCCTCTAACCTGGCTCTTCTACCTTGAGTGTTTGTGAAGATCATTCTTCGGCTGCATGAACAAGAACCCCAGCATCACTTATATGGGAATTACTATGTGCCAGAGACCATGCTAAGCTCATCATTAGTAGGTCATCTTACTTAATACTCACAACAACCCATGAGGTAAGTATTGCTATGAAAGATGGGAAAATAAATTAAATGGCTTGTTCAGGGTCAGATCTGTTATGAAGCCAAAGCTCACACTACAACTAGGGACCACCCAACCCCCATCACCACTCCCACATGTCCTTAATTCCCAGCAGATGAGGGATCCCCTAGGGCTGCTTTGAAAATGTGAGAAAAATTATGAGCCATGGCTTCTTGATGAGGTTTTAAATCTGACACTAAACAGTATGGACCAACTAGAGTGAGCAATAATACCCATGGTAATTCCAGTTATTGTGGGTAAATTAACATCAAGAACAAAACTGCCAGAAGTGAAGGACTCCCACTCGTTGCCCACTGGGAAGCCTCATCCAATCCAGAGGAAGTGGCCATGATAAGGCCACGCAAAACTGACGGAAATGGCCTCAAGTTTCAAGAGAATAAGGCCATTTTAGAGGAAATTCATCAACGGAAGCAGATTTATCTGATTTCTAATTTCACTTTTACTATGTATTTCATTTCTGAAGCAACTGAAGGATTCCTTTTAAGTATTTTCTCATCTTTTTTTTTTACAGGGTAGGCTCTGACTCTATAAACTATCCAAAGGCTAAAGAAGCAACACTTCCATTTCTACACTCATAATATTAAATGTTTTTTGAATCAGCTGTTTTGCAAGTGAAAGAATTGTAAAAAGTGAAAAATGATAATTTATAGTTCCCAATATGAAGAAAATGAATACATTCCAGGGAGTACACCATGGACTGTTTCTTTCTAAGCCATTAGGAAATCTCTTTATATAATTATTTGTTATCCAATGTCAGTGACTATTACATGTTATCCCACAGATTTTAAAAAATCACACAAGCTGGATCATTGTGAACTGTTTCGAGCAAGAACAGCTAAACACCACCTGAGGCCCAGGACAAGGTCCCTCCTCCACTACAGACAATGGAAAAGGCCTGAGGAGGGGTGCTGTTCTTGCTATGTTTGGACGATGAATATGGGGTCCTTAATCCAGAAAAAAGTACTGGACTGAGTGGAAACTCAGTGTTCTGGGAATAAAGAACAACACCCCAAGTGATTTCAAGACAATAGAAAAACAAGCAAAATGTAACATATTATTGAAACCCTGAGATTAATGAGCTAGGTAACTCCATTAATGGTTATTACCACTGTAATGTGAAATTGGGACCGCCATATACTTTTCTTTTGAACAATCTCACCTAGGGTAAAATCTTCCTTCCAAACAATGCTCCGCACATAGCCTTCTCTGGTTCAAAGGAGGATGATCAGCGATGATCTCAGTGACTCAAATTTTCTCTGGTACCTTTCAAGTTTAGACATTTTTCATGGCACTGCTAAGACTTCCTTAGGCATTACATGCATCCACATTCCATTTATTTGACTTTTCCAAGGAACCCAATATGCCAAAGAAGATCAAATAGTGTGAAATAATAAAACCAAGGCTAAACTCCAGGTTATAAATTAAATCAAACTGTACCCACCTGTTGTGGTGAGACTGCAAACAGATTCAGTGTCCATGCGCCACTTCTCTTTCAGGAATGTTCCTCCATGGCAACGCCTCTACATTTTTTCTTGGCTATATGTGCTTCCTTGTCTGTATCTATAAAACACCCATTCATATCCTTTGCCCATTTTTCTAGTGGGTTGTTCATGCTTTTCTTGATTGATAGGACTTCTTTGTATAGTCCATGAGTCCTCTCATCTGAGTGCCTAGTGTAATGAACCCTGCACACCCATCACCTAGTTTCAAGAATGATCAGCTCATGGCCAGTCATCTTTCATCTGTAGCCCTATTTCCTCTATTCCTCCATGAATCATACTGAGGCAAATCTCAACCATCATGTAATTTCAAGAAGTCTTCTTTAGATGAACAGAATTCTTGATTTTATTACATTTTTTTGTCAATCTTTCTTTCATATTAAATGTCTGTGTCTTAAGAAATCTTCTTCTCTAAAAACAAAGTATTTAAAAAACTTAGGAAGTCTTCCTGCCCTGAAGTTTTAAAGAATTAAAGTTTTCTTTCTGGCATTTAAGATACTTTGATCCTTCTAGAGTTCATTTGATTGGTATTCAGTATGAAGTAAGGATCTATTTTCATCTTTTCTCCTAAGATAATCACTTACTCTCAGCTCCATTTATGGAACAGTTCTTCTTTGTCCTACTGATCTGGCATATACCAAGTTCTATACAGGTACAGGCATGTGTTATGGACAGAACTGTATGCTTCCAAAATTAATATGTTGGAAGTCCTAATTCCCAGTGTGACTATAATTAGATAAAGTGCCTTTTAGGAGATGATTAAAGTTAAATGAGCTCATGAGGGTGGGGCCCTAATCCAATAGGACTGGTGTGCCCCTAAGAGGAAGAGACACAGGGGACGCATGCACAGAGAAGCCATGTGAGGACGCAATAAGAAAGAAGTCACCTGCAAGCCAAGGAGGAATCAACCCCTCTGGCACTTTATCATGGATGTCCAGCCTCCAGAACTGAAAGAAAATAAATTCTGCTGTTTAAGCCACCCAGTCTGTGGTATTCAGTTATGGCTGCCCAAGAAGACTTATATATCATGTTTCTGGGCTTTTTATTTTGTTTCACTGGTCAAATTATCCATACCAGTGGCAGCACTACACTAATAACTGTCTTGATATTCAGTAGGGCAAGTCCATCCCCCTGACTCCACCCTCATAAATAGTTTTAAGGTCAAGCTCAGATTTAACGTAACCTACAAAAGAACATGTCTAAGCACTTCTCTTCAAACTTGCTGCATGTGACTGGCACCATGATGCTCCATTCTCATCAAGTTTTAGACTGCCTTATACACACATTTCACCTAGAATAAGGACCAGTAAACATGCTGGTCACAGAGGAGACACTCAGTGAAACTGTTGCTTTGGGGCTCATAATGAGAGCAGAAGTCTCTACTATTTCTGGCCACTAATAGTTTTGCTGGTAGGGAACTGAAATGCATGACTCCTCTCTACTCTTTACTGAAAAATAACAGTGCGTAGGACCCCAGCACCGGAGAATGATGGTTCACTGTTTCATTATGAAATTACAGGTATACCTCACTTTATTGCAAATTGCAGGTACTACAATTTTTACAAAGTGAAGGTCTGAGGCAATCCTGTGTTGAGCAAGTCTATTGGTACCATTTTTCTAACAGCTCTTGCTCATTTCGTGTCACATTTTGGCAACTGTCACAGCAGTTCAATTTTTTCATTATTATTATATTTCTTATGGTAATCCATGATCAGTGATCTCTGATGTTACTATTGTGGTTGTTTTGGAGAACCACAAACTGTGCCGATATAAAAGGGTGAACTTAATTAATAAACATTGATTTCTGACTGCTCTACCAACAGGCTGTTCTCATATCTCTCTCTCTCTCTCTTAGGCCTCCCCATTCCCTGAGACACAACAATATTAAAACTAGGCCAGTTAATTACCCTACAGTGGCCTCTAAGTATTCAAGTGACAGGACACTTACACATCTCTTGCTGTAAACTGAAAGTTAGAAATAACTAAGCTTAGTGAGGAGATAGGCTGAAAGCTGGCCTCTTGCACAAAACAGTGAGCCAAGTTGTGAATGCAATGGAAAAAGGTTTGAAGGAAATGAAAAGTGTTACCCCAGTCAACACACAAATGATAATGTAGCAAAACAACCTTGTTGCTGATATGGAGAAAGTATGAATGGTTTGGAGAGAAGATCAAACCAGCCACAACATTCCCTTCAGCCAAAACCTAATCCAGAGCAAGGCCCTAACTCTCTTCAATTCTATGAAGGATGAGAGAGGTGAGGAAGCTACAGAAGAAAAGTTTGAAGCCAGCAAAGACGTTGGTTCATGAGGTTTAAGGAAAGAAGCTGCCTTCATAAGATCAAAGTGCAAGGCAAACCAGCAAGTGCTGATGGAGAAGCTGCAGCAAGAAATCCAGAAGACTGGCTGAGATAATCAGTGAAGGTGGCTACACTAAACAAGTTTTCAATGTAAAAGAAATAGCCCTCTGTTGGAAGAAGATGCCATCTAGTGCTTTCCTAGCTAGAGAGGAGAAAGTCAGTGCCTGCATTCCAAGCTTCAAAGGACAGGTTGACTCTCTTGTGAGGGTCAGCCTAGCAGCTGGTGACTTTGAGTTGAAGCCCATGCTCACTGACCATTCTGAAAATTCTAGGGCGCTTAAGAATTATGCTAAATCTCCTCTGCCTCTACTCTATAAATGGAACCACAAAACCCGGATGATAGCACATCTATTCATGACATGGTTTATGAAATAGTTTAAGCCGACTGTTGAGACCTATTGCTCAAAAAAGAATTCTTTTCAAAATATTCTTCTCATTGACAATGCATCTGGTCACCCAAGAGCTCCGATGGAGATGTGCAACGAGATTATTGCTGTTTTCACACCTGCTAACACAACATCCATTCTGCAGCCCAAGGATCAAGAAGCAATTTTGAGTTTCAAGTATTTTTATTTAAGAAATACATTTTGAAAGGCTATAGCTGCCACAAATAGTGATTCTTCTGATGGAGCTGAGCAAAGCAAATTGAAAACCTGGAAAGGATTCACTACTCTGGATGCCATTAAGAACTTCTTGATTCTATGCAGAGATCAAAATATCAAAATTCACAGGAGCTGAGAAGTTGATTCCAACCCTCATGAGCAACTCAATGGAGGCAAATGCAGACGTGGTGGAAATAGCAAAAGAACTAGAATTGAAGTGGAGCTTGAAGTGGGGTCTAAACTGCTGCAATCTCATGATAAAACTTGTACAGATAAAAAGTGCTCCTTATGGATGAACAAAGAAAGTGGTTTCTTGAAATGAAATCTATTCCTGGTGAAGATGTTACGAAGATTGTTGATATGACAACAGAGGTTTTAGAATATTACATAAACTTAGTTGATTAAGCAGTGGCAGGGTTGGAAAGGACTGACTCCAATTTTGAAAGAAGTTCCACTGTGGGAACTATCAAACAGTCACATACTTTATAGACATCATTTGTACTGATGCAGCAACAACACTGTTGTCTTATTTTTAAAAATTGCCACAGCCATCCCAGACTTCAGCAACCATCACCCTGATCAGTCAGCAACCATCAACATCAGCAAGACCCTCCACCAGAAAGAAGATTACAAGTCACTGAAAGCTCAGTGGATGGTTAGCGTTTTTTAGCAACAGAAGTATTTACTAATTAAGGTATGTACTTTGTTACCTGGACATAATGCTATTGATGCCGGGGTTCTTGTTTGCGGAGCCAAAGAATGAGCTTCACAAACAGTCAAGGTAGGAGAGCAAGGTACAGGCTTTTATTTATAGATAAAGTGAAGGGACAGACCTCCCGGCTCATACCAGGAGGGGACAAGAGAGTCCGTGGTGGTGCATTGTCTAGGGGTTTTATAGGTAGTTGAGGATATTTGGGAACGTGAAAAAAGCTTAGGGGTGTGGACTTGTTAAGTGGTGTCTGAATATTTAGAATTAACTTAACACAAGCAACTTCCTCTGATGACTTCTCCTTGGGATACCAGCATCTTAGTCTGGGGGCATATGAAACAAAGCCACCTGCTCAGCCCCCAAGGTGGGCAGAGGTATTGTTTGCTAAAGAGTAAGTTAAGAATTTCTAACATCTTAACTTCTTGGGTATTAAAATGCAATCTTATCTTTAAGGTGGAATCCTCTTGCCTTTTATTGTGTTGTTTATGCCTGGGCTTACTTGCTAAATTAGTTGCCCAGTTTGCAAAATCACTTCATCAGATCTGAAGGAGGAAAGACAGCACATAGGCCTGGGCCTTTTAGTATGCTAAAGTGAACCTTACACATGATTATAAATGGTTAGCATAATAAAACATGTGCTACTCTTTTTTATCTGGGGAACATTAACTGATTTTACTGAAGAATGATTCTAGAGCTCAATGTTTAACATAGAATTTTAGCAGGGGGGGGTTTCCTTGCATGTAGTTACATTGCTCTGACTGCAAATATCTCGCCCTGCCCCCTCCGGAGGCCCTCACCCTACTCTGATTACACCGACAGTCCCTGTCTCACTATGGCACACCTAATAGACTACAGTATAGTCTAAACATAACTTTCATATGCACTGGCAAGCCAAAAAATTCATTTGACTTGCTTTATTGCAATATTCACTTCATTGCAATTGTCTGGAATGAAACCCACAATATCTCCAAAGTCTGCCTGTACATTATGAAGTCAAATTTCTCCATGTAAGAGCTAGGAACCAGTCATTCCATCAAATACTCAAGACATAAGTTTCTACTAAATGCCAGGCACCAGACTAGATGCTGGAGAGACCAAGACAAATAAAAAAATCTAAAAGACCTGCAGTCTAGAGGAGGGAGACACACATGTAAAGAAATAAAACATTTATAGAATATGCACTAGACTCAGTGGAGCACCAACAAGGGAGTAACCAACTGGGAAAATCCTAAGGCTGACTTGTGTCCCTATTCTGCTACCCAGCTCCTATGAAGGGCATTTTATAAATAACTGCTCTCTCAAACGCTTATGCTTACAAAGGGCCTTAGACAACAGGAGATTGCGCAGCAAGTTATTATTCTGCGTTTGCCCCACCTGCCCCAGATTCATTATACCAGCTTCTCTGCCCTTCTCAGGGATCAAGGAAACTGACCTCTATTGATTGCAACACCAGGGATCCTTACTCTAGGTCCAGATGGCTTTGGCTATCAGAAGACACCAGCAGGATGGAGTAGAGGTATTTGCACACCTGCATCAGCCTGTCTGCCCCATCCTACAACAGTAGCTGCAGCTCCATGGCTGGAGCGCTCACTGGGTCACAGGAAGTCTCCTCCCTTGTTCCTTCAGGCCTAGAGATGGTCTCAGCTCCCACTGTTGCTAGCTCTGGGTGCTTCACCACCAATCTGGGGGTTCCCTGAATCTTAAGTTTTTACCTCTTCAAATCACTCTTTCCTGAAATGTTCATCAGGTCATCCCTTACTTGCCAGGACTCTAACTGACACCATGGTCTTCTGGATCTACAAAGTCCAATCTCTAGAAAATATCTGAGTAAAGTTTGTATTTTCAAAGGGTTCACAACCTGGATGACAGCATCAATGTCCAACATTTACTAAATAACACCTTTGATGGTGCATTTTATCAAGCGCTAGATATGCCAGTTTTGACTATAGCAAAATTTGCATCTCTGCTGGACCTGGTTTGAATCTGCAAAAGAAAGGAGTCTTAAGAGCAGTTCTGAGTATTTCAGGAGTGAGTTACACACTTTTTTTTGGTTTAATGGGATGCAATGAACTTGTCAACTGAGGGTTCTGAGGGTAGAGACTGGCTCACTGATGTCCCCACATAGGCTTTCATCTCAGGGCAACACAATGCCTTTCTGCCCAAGTCCACATTCCACTCCTGTGAGCAGCTAACACACATGCACACTGCCATCCTCATAACAGCCATCCTGGTATACTGTAGAACTGTGTGGTTAGCAAAACCAAAAAATGGATTTTATACCAGTTTAAAATCTGTAATGGTTCTGATTCATAGAAGTAACAAGTAGAAGTGTGTCCATGATTCTGAGTGGTATTCTGATGTCAGAAAAATCACTCATGATTTGCTCAGGCTACTATGAAGAGTAAAGGAAGAAAACAATGTCAGTTCCTTAGACCAGAGTAGATCAAACATATTACACAGACAGGTTGCAGTGAAATATTTTGACTGTGTACTTTTCAGAAGTCTCCACCATTCTTTATCCCTCCCAAGATATTCACTTATTGGCTGCTGATTTTTTTTTTTTGTAAGCATAACTTTTTGGTCTTCATTCATACTCACTCTGTGCTACAGCATTTTCTTTGTGTGAACCACTGAATCATGTTTATTATTTTGATTTCCACTACTTACTTCAGTGCAACCTCTCCTCCTTCCTGCCTCTCTGCTATCCCTGCTCTCTTGACGTCTTTTCCTTCATCTTCTCCCTTCCCTGAGTTCATTGTCAGATCATGGCATAACCTTGCCTCCCCCACAACATTAGCAAAGCATCCTAAAATTGACAAGCATACTTCCAGGGCTATCCTAAGGACAGAACTCCGCTTCAGATGAGGCGCTCCACTGGGACCTGGGGTATCCTTTGGGTATTTGATTAGAAGCAAGTGAGGTTGCCCAGGCAACGACTCCAAATTGTCCTAGGATGCCTAGCAAGCATGTTTCATGCAGCCTGATGTGAAGGTCACACTAGCCAACCATGTGACAGTTAAAGGCGCAGTCTGTGCAGTCAGCCAAGGGCTCAGGGAACATCCATCAAGATGAGCTCAATAACATTTGCATAATCATAAAATTGTCAAGACTTCCAAAGCCATAAGGACACATGTAAACAGACTATTTTAAAGAGCCAAAGATACAAGCTTAGAAAAGGAATAACAATAGGTAAGTGTGCTAAAATCATTACAAAGAACACTTTAAAAACCAAACAGATGGAACCCAATTACTTAGCTCATGAAAACACGTTAGCTACTCAGTTTTCTCAAATGATTTGGGAACGGTTCTGCCCTGAGGCAAGGCAATACACTGTAGGGCTGGGAAGAAGTCACTCCCTTTTACTTTATGTAATTTCCTTAGATAAGAAGTGTAGTAATAAAAATATTATTAATCGGAATAATAACAACATTTTTTTCAAATAGCATGACCCAACAAATAACTACTAAATTAATGGTACATTTGACTAAATCTTAATAAAAATTCCACTGTAAGAGGGCAAAATACCTACAATGTAGAGAGGAAATCCATGTCCCTAAGACATGAAATGCTCTCACAAAACAGAACTACCCTTATAGAAAAATAGTAAAAGAACACCACTGGTCAATCTACCACAATATTCAAAAGGCCAACACATTACAGAGACTGAAAAACAAAGCTACAATCTAAAACAATTAGAAACCACCTTTCACATAATAAATTTTGATAAAGAATCAGAATAAATTTTTGGGAAAGTACCCTAGTAACACATTTCACAAGCCTTTAATGCATGTTCTGCTTTGATTCAAAACATTCTACATTTAAGAGTTTATCCTAAGTATGTGCCCAAATGTGTACTAAGATGTTCATCACACTATTGTTTATTATAGCAAAAAATCAGGACACAACCTATGTGCCTAGCAAGTCTCTGCAGCCATTCTAAATGATGATGTAAATACATAGTCACCAATATGGAAAAGTGATTCCAGTATTTTCTTTGGTAGGGGAAGGGGATAAAGAAAGGGAGAGGTTTATAAAGTACAATGTGAAATGTCCAATTTTGTGAAATACACATATTTTGTAAAAAAAATATATATATATATATATGTAATATATATATGTATGTATGTATACACACATAAAATAAATCACTTATAAGAATACAAATCCTAGGGAAGAAAAACTGGGTATTTAACACCAAATGCTATTTACTTCTGGATACTAGGATTATGGGTGATTTATATTTCTTGGGGAATACTCTCAATCTTTCTACTGCTATGAAGATTTACTAATTCCCATAACAACATGTAGTTTTAAAATGTTAAAAGGAATTGTAGTTAATTTTCATGCATAAAAAGATTGTTTCATTTTTTCAGCAAACTTTTGCATTAGGCCAAGATTATTAAATCTCTCTGCAATATCTGAGTCTTTATGAATTAGAATATAGAGAAGGTACTTATACATCTATGGATTTTAGGTGGATGAACAAGAAATTAAAATGAGTCACCATAAGCAAGTCAAGTAATCATGGAAGCCCAGCCAAGCATCCAGGAAAGCTTTAGCCTAGGGTTTCTCCTGATAGAACCACAGAATCAGAACTTTCTACCCTAAAAAACCAGATGGGTTGACTGAATCAATTATCCTGTTAGTATCATGCTGCAAACCATAACTGGTTGCAGACTCTGTAAGGGTGATTTCTTTAGCAGATGGTTTCCCTCCTTCCCTACTCTTTTAAGGCAGCCCACAGAAAAACAGACAAAAGCCAACAGTACAACAGAGAGCACGGGATTAAGAGTGTGTGCTCTTTCAAATGCAGAGCTCTGTGGTGGTTCACTCCAGCAGGGGTGACTTAAATGCTGAGTCTGTGACAGTCATTTGACAGTACAGATCTGAGATCAGGAAAGCCAAACGATTCATTTCTATCTGTTCTGCCAAATAGAAGTATCGAAAACTTGCTACTTCACATACCATCGATTGTGAAATCAGACCCCCTTCATATCCTAAAAAACCAGATAGGTTGACTGAATCAATTATCCTGTTAGTATCATTAATCAAAGCCACACCTTTGCAAACTCAATCTATATCTCCATAAGAATAGTATGTAGTTGACCGATGAACAGTGCTAACTTCTATTCTTAAGCTGAGGATCACCTAATATCATTGTGGGATATTTGCAAGTTTATTACTTGGGAAAGACAAGTGAAAATTTTATCACACACACACATACCCTCAACAAACAGGTTTAGACTAAATAATATTAGAATTTAACTTACCTTTCCCAAAAATCATGTTCACAGCTTCACCTGCCCTTGCAGGGTGCTTTCCTTCATTTTCACAAAACAATGACACACTTATTTACTAAAAGGCTGTATATTTACAATGTATTTCTTCCTTCAAGCAGTACTGTGTGCCTATCAGGTGTTCTCTACGGACATTTCTATCCTACACTGAAAGAATTAACAACCCTATGCCCACCCCAATGTAACCAAATGCCCCTTAAATTATTTTTATTCATATTTACATTTCTTCTTTCTTTCCTTTTTCTTTTCTTTCTTTTAAGGCATGTGCTAAGTGGCATCTCTAAGCTGTGCACAATTGGGACTTCCAGAGATTGTTTTACACTGGTTAGAATTTATACTCAATATGAATAGTTTAGGCAAAATAGCTAAGCCCCACAATGGAGGTGGAAACGAAGAGGTTCTTTACCATGGAGAGTCTTTGAGCAGCCTCTGTGGGCTGAAGAGTCAATTACTTCAGAGCTAAGCCCATAACAGAGCCAGCATTCTGGGGAAGAACTTGGCTTAATGGACACAGTTCAGTTCTCCCACAAGGCCAATTTTAGGGGATGCTTTCACTGCTTAGCGACATGCTAGCAAACTCCTATTACTGCACTTTTGACAATACAGTGTCTCAGCAACACACTAAGAATCCAAAATCAACAGGCAAATCCCACTTCAGGAGATAATCTGCAACAGAATCAGAGTCACAAGTGCAGAGGAGGCTGTGTATACACCTCAAGTGACGACACGTCTGAAAACATACTTTACTTCCAAAAGAAAAATACATTTTAATTTCTGTGTTTTCCTATGAGATATATTTTATAAACAAAAATTTGAAATTCCAATTAGAAGTCTGTTCATTTTTAAGCTTAAAAAAAAAAACGTAGAGGACATACTTCCTACTAAGCTGAGGTAGCCAATGAGCACATTAGAACTTGCCTTTTTAACCAAACGTGTTTCACATCCCAGCATTTGGTTATGCACAGGCCCAGGGTCCATCAGCACATAGCAGTTCCTGTTGGAATTGCACCAGAGCAGTGCCTCCAATCAGCTCATAGACTGGACAGCAGGGTTTCATCCTCTGTCCAACACCTCCACCCCTTTCCTAGGCACTCAAAATATAAAAGCTTTCAGAATTAACTGTATTCTCCTGTTTCTGAAATATTCAAATACTAGTTAGGAGAATGTTCTGAATTTCTTGCTTTGAAATAGAATTGCTCAGATGGCACTGAGTAGATGGTGGCGGTGGTTATTTAAAACTACCCATCCTGCTAGGATTTGTTGTCCACAGTTTAGCATATTGAAACTGACATGTCAGATGTCACTAATTGATCCTGACATGTGAGGTTTACCACTGGAACCTCTGAATATGAAACTGGTCTTGGATTTAACAGCACAGAATTCGTTCCTATTACACTTCAAAAGGAGAACCTTGATGGAAAGGGGTCCAATGGGATGGCTTTCAGCAGCAACATTTGCTGATTATAAATACTTATTTGCCTTCTTCTCAAATGCACATGGAACACTAAATAGATCATATACTAGGTCACAAAAAGAGCCTCAGTAAATTCAGAAGGACTGAAAATGTACAAACCAGCTTCTCAGACCAGAAGTGTATGAAACTAGAAATAAATTATGCAAGGAAAACAAAAAAGCCCCCAAATACATGGAGGCTTAACATGCTCCTAAATAATCAATGGATCAAAAACCAAATTAAAACTGAGATCAAGCAATATATGGAGACAAATGAAAACAATAACACTGCAAAATCTTTGGAATGCAGGGAAGGCTGTGCTAAGAGAGAAGTATATTGCAATGCTTATCTCAAGAAAGAATATATGAACAGTCTACACTCACAGTTAATGAAACTAGAAAAAGAATAATAAATGAGGCCCAAAGTCAGTAGAAGGAGGGACATAATAAAGATCAAAGCAGAAATAAATAAAATAGAGAAGACTAAAACAATAGCAAGAATCAATGAAACTAGAAGCTGGTTCTTTGAGAAAATAAGCAAAATAGATAAACCCCTAGCCAGACTTATCAAGAAAAGAAGAGTATACACACATAAACAGAATCAGAAATGAGAAAGGAAAAAATCATTAGACACCACAGAAATACAAAGAATTATTAGAGTACACTATGAAAAATTATATGATAACAAACTAGACAACCTAGAAGAAATAGAAAACTTTCCAAAAAAATACAATCTTCCAAGACTGACCCAGGAAGAAACAGAAAATCTGAACAGCAGCCAGCAACGATATTGAATTGGTAATCAAAAAACTACCTAAGAACAAAATTCCTGAACCAGATGGCTTCACCACTGAATTTTACCAAACATTTAGTGACAACTGGATACACAACCTCCTTAAAGTTTTCCAAAATGTAGAAGAGGAGGGAATACTTACGAACTCATTCTATGAGGCCAACATCACTCTAACACCAAAACCAGGTAAGCACACCAAACACAAAACAAATTACAGACAAATACCCCTGATGAATAGAGATGCAAAAATACTCAACAAAATACAGCAAACCGAATTCAAAAATACATCAAAAAGATCATCCATCATGATCAAGTAGGATTTATTCCAGGGATGCAAAGATGGTACAACATTCAAAAATCCATCAACATCATCCACCACATCAACAAAAAGAAGGACAAAAACCACATGATCATCTCCATAGATGCTGAAAAGTCATTCAACAAAATTCAACATCCCTTCATGATAAGAACTCTCAACAAAGTGGGTATAAAGGGCAAGTACCTCAACATAATAAAGGCCATATATGACAAGCCCACGGCCAACAACATTCACAGTGAAAAGCTGAAAGCTTTTCTTTTAAGATCGGAAACAAGACACAGATACTCACTCTCCCCACTGTTATTCAACATAGTACTGGAGGTCCTAGCCACAGCAATCAGACAACACAAAGAAATAAAAGGCATACAGACTGGTAAGGAAGAAGTTAAACTGTCACTGTTTGGAGATGACATGATATTGTATGTAAAAAAACCTAAGGAATCCACTCCAAAACTACTAGAACTAATAACTGAATTCAGCAAAGTTTCAGGATGCAAAATTAATACACAGAAACCTGGTGCATTCCTATATACTAATGAGGAACTAGCAGAAAGAGAAATCAGGAAAACATTCCATTAACAACTGCATCAAAAAGAATAAAATACCCAGTAATAAACCTAACCAAGGAAATGAAAGACCTGTACCCTGAAAACTATAAGACACTCATGAGAGAAATTAAAAAAGACACCAATAAATGGAAATATATCCTGTGCTCATGGATAGGAAGAATTAATATTGTCAAAATGGACATCCTGCCTAAAGCAATCTACAATTCAATGCAATACCTATCAATATACCAACAGCATTCTATAACAAACTAGAATACTTCTAAAATACAAATGAAACCACAAAAAAAACCCAAATAGCCAAAGCAATTCTGAAAAGGAAGAATAAAGCAGGGGGATTACACTCCCTGATTTCAAGCTCTACTACAAAGCCACAGTAATGAAGACAATTTGGTACTGGCAATGGAACAGAATAGAGAGCCCAGATATAAATTCAAGCTTATATGGTCAATTAATATATAATAAAGGAGCCATGGATATACAATGGGGAAATGACAGCCTCTTCAACAACTGGTGTTGGCAAAACTGGGCAGCTACATGTAAGAGAATGAAAATGGATTATTGTCTAACTCCATACACAAAAGTAAACTCAAATGGATAATAAAAGACCTGAATGTAAGTCATGAAACCATAAAACTCTTAGAAGAAAACACAGGCAAAATCTCTTGAATATAAACATGAGCAACTTCTTCCTGAACACATCTCCTCGGGCAAGGGAAACAAAAGCAAAAATGAACAAATAGGACTACATCAAGCTAAAAAGCTTCTGAACAGCAAAGGACACCATCAGTAGAACAAAAAGGCATCCTACAGTATGGAAGAATATATTCATAAATGACATATCCGAACTCACACACCTGAATTCATACACCTGAACACCCAAAAAGCAAATAACCCTATTAAAAAAAATGGGCGGAGGATATGAAGAGACAATTATCCAAAGAAGAAATTCAGATGGCCAACAGACACATGAATAGATGCTCCACATCACTAATTATCAGGGAAATGTAAATTAAAACCACAATGAGGTATCACCTCACACCAGTTAGGATGGCCAACATCGAAAAGACTAAGGACAACAAATGCTGGTGAGGATGCGGAGAAAGGGGAACCCTCCTACACTGCTGGTGGGAATGTAAACTAGTTCAACCATTGTGGAAAGCAATATGGAGGTTCCTCAAAAAGCTACAAATAGAAATACCATTAGGCCTGGAAATTTCACTCTGAGGAATTTACCCAAAGAAAACAAGTTCTCAGATTCAAAAAGACATCTGCACGCCTATGTTTATTGCAGCACTATTTACAATAGCCAAGATATGGAAGTAACCTAAGTGTCCATCAGTAGATGAATGGATAAAGAAGAAGTGGTACATACACACAATGGAATATTATTCAGCCATAAGAAAGAAACAAATCCTACCATTTGCAACAACATGGATGAAGTTAGAGGGTATTAGGCTCAGTGAAATAAGCCAGTTAAGAGAAAGACAAGTACAAAATGATTTTCCTCATTTGCAGAGTATAACAATGAATCAAAACTGAACAAAACAGTAGCAGACTCACAGACTCCAAGAAGGGACTAGCAGTTATCAAAGGGTGGGGAGTGGGGGAAGGTAGAGGGGGAGAGAAAAAGGAATTAAGGGGCACTATAATTCACAATCATAACACAGGTAGGTCACTGGGACAGTTGTACACATAAAATACAATTAATGACTCTGTAACATCTTACTACGTTAATAGACAGTGACCACAATGGAGGGGGTGAGGTCTTGATAATATGGATGAATGTTCAACCACTGTTTTGTGTATGTTAAACCATCATAAGATTGTATATCGATGATACTTTTAAAAAGTTTTAAAAAAAGAATACCGTGACAATGATGCTGTGCTCTTCATTGCATATTGTTCAGGACACACAGGACATCAGAACGTCCCAACACCGATGTTGCTTAGCCTTCATCACCTGGACAAGTTTGTTTCTACCAGTCTTCAGCAAAAAAATCACTATTTCCTTCTTTTTAATCAATGAATATTTTGTGGAAAAAAGCTAAGAGACATGCCAATACTCTGTTTTTCATGAAACTGCCACCCACCCATTGGCAACCGCTATCTTCAGCTATCACTGTGATGTTTGCCAAAGGTGATTTTTGTATTTTCTATCCTCCTTCTGCATTTATTGGTTGACATTCTCCTACAAGGAAGAATTTTTCCTTCCCAAATCCCATTTTTTTATTGATCAATATAGATTCATTGAATCTTATTTCATTTAATGGTTTATAATACACTACTATCATTTATTTTGAGGCTCCAATTTTTTTTCTCACAGATTTGATCAGTGAGAGCCCTCTGCACTTACTTTTTTTGGAAAGCAGATTTAGCAAATACAATTTCATGTATCAGGAGTTATGTTCAAGACCAAAAAACTGCTTTTCAGTCTGCTGGAACACACCTGGAAACCATTCATGAAAGTTCAGCTTTTTTTTCCTTTCTCAATACCTACTAGCTGATATTCATTCTTTATAAACAGACTTCCTCTTAGAATCAACTCTCAGGTAATTTTCAGAATGGAATACCTATATAATTCTTTATAGAAAGATGGAAGACCTACCCGGGGAAGGCAGCACATCACAGAGAAGACAAGTAGTGACTCTAATGTGTCTTACTGTGCTGATGGGCAGTGACTGCGATCGGTGTGTGGGGGGACCTGATAATATGGTGACTGTAGTAACCACAATACTGCTCAGGTGAAACCTTCATAAGATTGTTTATCAATGATACCTTAGTGTAAAAAAGATGTAAGACCTAAAAAAGAACCTTCGACACCAGGCATTTCCCTCAAACGTCTCCCAGGGTTCAGGACACTCTAGGTGATGCCATACTGACGTGAGATAATATCTGTGACATACCAGACCCAATGTAGATGCTCAGTAAATGCCAGCTTGTACCTTTTGTCTTTTTACCTGCTTCAGAACTTAACACCCATTCCTCCCACCTCCATTACTGGTCTTGTCATTCTTGTCATAGTTCCCGTCTCTCAAGTAATAATCCCCAAAGTCATCTTCAAATCGTCTCTCTCCAAACTCAACTGCTAAACTCTACCAGTGCTAGAACCCAGCCTCTAAGTCAGACTCCTGCTATTAACACTCCCTCTTTCCCTCACTTCACCATCCACACCAGATTCTTCTTCCTAAAAAGAATGGACATGGGACTCCCTAATAGAAAGGACCTCCTCTCTCCCTGCAGAATAGGATCCCCAAGCTTGGCCCTTAGGCACTACTCTGGTACTAAACCACATCTCCCTTGCATTCTACACTTACCCCCACTAACCTCCATGCCTGCAATTGCTTGTTTATTTATTAGTCTACTTAAATCCACTGCAAAGCCTCAAAACAAAGTGTGGTGTTCTGGCTCATATTGTATCTCCACTGCCCAGCTCTATGTTCAGTAAATGTTTGCTATGTTGTTAAATAAAAATACACAGTTTTCCAGTTATTAGAAGCACTACAACTGTTGTGGGTAAAACTGCAGTATTTCCAGAATGTCTCGCCTGGCCCTAGTCCATCTCCTTATCCACAGGTGCTTACAAGGGGCAGGGGAAGAGCAAGCGCACACACATGGACCAGAGAGGGCTTTTTGGGTGCTTCCCAGCCACGACGGGGAGAGACACAGGCATGGGAGAGTAGGAGTAGATGACTTCTTGTAAGCAATAAACAGGTTTCTCCCACTTTATTTTTCCCTTTGACTGATTTTAGCTTCAAAGGTTTGTTTGCCCCAGGGTGGGAACACATTTTCTCCCCCCAGAGTTAGAGCTGTGGAAAACACAGTTATCCAGTTATTAGAAGTATTACACATAAAAGAGCCAATTTTCCTGTAATTTTATTATGTATTCACATTTGAAGTAGTCACACATTTGTTTTGGATAGCAGAGTAATGAGGTTATTTGGCATAATTCAATAGTACAGGTTTAAAAATATTTTTGAAATTGACATTATTTCTATAGCTATTAAGAAACCCACTGAGCAAATGTTTATTCTCAGTCCCATTCTCAAATCCAGAAGTGCCATGGTGATTTTGTTTTAAAGGTTAGTTTTGCTTTTAAATTGGTTTTCTAAATCAAAAGTTTACTTGATGGAAAACTTTACATGTCAGCTTGAGTACAGGCTAGTCTCCAGTTATTCAATCAAACACTAACTTAGGTGTTATAAGTTATTTTGTAGATGTGATTGAAGTCCTAAGCAGTTGACTCTAAGTATGAAAGATTATCCTAGGTAATCTGGGTGGGCCTGCTTCAATCAGTTGAAAGGCCTGAAGTATGGAGCTGGGGTTTCCATGAAGAAGAAATTCCACCTGTGAACAGCAGCTTTGCCCTCCCTATGGTCACGAGTTCGAGCCTGCCTTTCTTAACCTCCTGCCCTACAGATTTTCTGTTTGCCTAGGCAGCCCCCTCAATCACATAAGCTGATTCCTGCAATAAATCTTCTCTTTCCTACTGGTCCTCTTTCTCTAATAGAACCCTGACTGGTATAGTCTACTTCCAGAATAAAGGGGGAAAGAGGATGCAACAGATAAACAGTTAAGAAGATCCAAATAAGGCTTTCACAGTGTTACTTCATTATGGAATGGGAAGTGTTCAAGTCCTGGAACATCAGATACTCCATATTCAAACATAAGTACAGATACACATAACATGCCACAGCTTCTGCCCAACTGCATTCATTATACATTCATTTGTAAAATATTTGTTGAGAAAGGCACTGGGGAGAGAACGGAGAGCCAGACAGGCATGGTGCCTGCTCTCAAGGAGCTTACAGGCAAATAGGACCATCAGGCACCAAGACAGTAATTATACAAATATTCATTTAACTCTAATTATGATGAGTGCTAAGAAATACAAGATGCTGTTGGCATTTAGTAGGAGAATCTGACCAACAGGGGAGGGCTTTTGGAAACATTACTAAGGAATGATAATGAAGCTAAGAGAAGAAGGGTAAGCAGGCAGTAGCCAGGCAAGCATAAGAGGGAGAGCACCGCAGGCCCAGGAACCATCTGCACTAAGGCCTTGCACAGGGAAGGATCTAGATAAATTCAAGTACCTGAAAGACAGCCAGTGAGTCTGATCTGTTATGAATTAGGGACACAGAGCATACATGATTCAAATGGCCCCACTAATAAAAGATACTGATTCTCAGCAATGGGTAATTACTGCATAATTTAAGACAATGACATGGTCGGATTCATGCTTTAATACTTCTCTAGCAGCCATGTATAATTTGGAAGGAGGCAAAATGGATTTGGGGAGATCATTTACAAGGCTTTTGCCAGAGTCCAGGAAGGAGACAAAGGGGGCATGGACAGGGACAGAGTGAGGGGGATAGAGAGAAATGACTGGAAGGGAACCAACAGTATATGGAGTTGCACTGGATCACTTCCCAAGTTGAGGAGCCAGGGAAGGTGGGAGAGGGCAGATTTGGGAAAGAGGATAACGGTTTGGTTTTGGACACGCACAAGTTTGCAGTTCCGGTAAGACATACACATGCCTGTGTGTAATCAGGCAGATACCTGGATTCAGAAGATAACTGGTCCAGATAAATAAATGTGGGATTTGCTGACACAGAGTCACAACTTGATAAGGTCAAACAGGGAAGAAATATAGTTTGAGAAGACCTAGAATAGAGCCTTGGGGCACAGACGTTCCAGTGGGTGGACCAAGATCCTAAGTGGAGCAATCAAGAAGAGCCATGTCCATAGAGAGCATGTTCATTTATGCAAAAAAGTGTTTCCATGAGCTACTTCAGTTCAACCTCCACATTCAAAAGGGAGCACATCTTCACTGATAAGGAAATAACCAAGTGTCAGAGTAACAAATCAGGGAAAACCAAATTGGAATGGACCTGAAAATTTTCCAGCTGAAGTATTGTATGCAATGATACTACCTCATTGATTATTGTTTGCAACAGTTATTCAGTCTTTGGGTCAAGCTGTTCTTTCCATGTCACTTCTTATTAACACTAATGGCTCGGTCCTTTATGTATAATTAGTTCAGGCAATAGTTATAAGGCTCACATTAGGACACACTGCTTTAATCTTTTGAAAATCACTATGCATCACATTACTCTTAAAGTGCCTCACTTGAAAGAAAACACTGAACTGAAAGGACACACTGATTTTTAAAAACTCTAGGAAGAGTATCCCAGCCCCCCAAAGAATCCCACAAATCAGTGCAAGCTCAGTGACTAAAAGAACAGGCTCCAGAAAAGGACACAAGTAAATTAAAATTACACTTTCTCAGCTAGGAACATTTCTTGCCTTAATCCTCCCCATTAGTACAAGTTATGTCAGAGAAAGCTCTACGACATGCTGGGGTTCAGAGGGTAATTTGTGAGGCAGGCTTCTTAGAGCTCATAAAAACAGGCCCAGCAGAGGCCCACAGATCCTAGTACACAATGCACAAGGGGAGCTAAACGAAAAGTTGGTATTTCTCCTCCTTTGCGTGCCATTACAACGCAGCCCCGAACTTATCAATAGGTCTTATGCCAAAAAGTTGGTGCTTCATGTCTATTACCTGGAACTCGAAACACATTTTTCCTTTAAAATTACGTTTTAAGTGGTAGCACAGGCCATGCGCTAAACCATAATAGAATTTAACTAGAGTTCCTAACTACAATGTATAACGATACTTTTGTGAATAAAATACATTGAGCACAGTTTAGTATTCCTAAGATGTTTCTTTCCTCAGCAATAGTTGCAGAATGGACAAAAATGTCACTCCTCCTAGCACTAGGAAAAGGACCAATGTGGCTCCAAGCTGGGAATCTGGCAGGGGGGTAACAAAGGGACAGCAGTTGGGAGTTGGGACAAGTGGCTACCATATGACAGGTCCAAATCCCAAATGAGAATGTGGGGGGCACTTCAGAGTGGGGTGGGGCAAAGATTCAAGCCCTGACAGGGCTGAAGGAGCAGAGGAGGTCCTCGGGTTAGGGACTCCCCACCAAAACGACCTCAGGTGTGGTCAGAGGCGGGAAGCAGCATGTGTGGGAAGCAACCGTGATCTGGCAGGGGCCCTGAGGGAAAAGGTGGTGCCGGGGACAGAGACAGCCTGGAAGGTGAGTTCTAGGCAGGATTCGGTATTAATCAAAGACTGAAGGTCCTTGGGCCTCCAGGACACACTGTTATTAATTATCCAAGGTCACCGAAGCCGTATCAAAAGCCAAGCAGCTGCTCCCCTATTTGTACACAGGTGGCTCCTCCAGCTGACCTTCCTAGCATTGGCCAGGTGGTTCAGGACCTCCCTGACTTCCTATCTTCATCTATCCATGTAGTCACACCCTGTTTGGACTTGGTAGCTTGGCTTCTGCTGACTGTCTTCACCCCAGGAGAGAGAGTGGTCCTCTATACATCCAGTGTACATAAGGCACATTGCATCTACACTGGTCACCCGACATCGATATGCAAACTTGAAAAGCCATCAAGTCATAACATTCAAAAGATGCCCATCAAATAATATCCTCAGGCTGAATCACCCACCTAACAGTAAAACACGTATCTGCCCTAGCTGCACAGGACGGTCAGTTGGAAAATTTGTGTTGATGTTTTTAATTTTTAAATTTGCTTACAGCTTTTAGTTTTAATACAGACTATTTTACTTTTCAGAATACATACAGCAATAATATGGACAAGGACAAAAGAGGGAAAAGGTGTTATATCTTAAAAAGCCTACTAAATTATTTAGTAGGTAAGAAAAATGGCAGCCAGGCCTATAGACCTCAGGCAGAAGCTTGGGAGATTGTTGTCTGTGAAATCTGCCCTGACCATCAGGAGAAAACCAAAGGGACTGCTGTGGTTGGGATGGGGGCAGGCTTCCTCAGGGAACTGGCCCTGTCTGTGGGGCCCTACAGCTTGGAAGCCCCACTTGAGCACTCAAGGCTTCCAAATCAGCTCCCTGGGCACTTGCTCTGAAACAGAAATAAACGATCAAGGATCACCAGACATCTCAGGAAAACCTCCAGCATGAAAGACCAAAATGAACCAGTGTAAGGGAACAACATGTAGGAAACAGAGGTTACACAAGGAACAGAAAGTATCACTATCCTTAGAGGTGCAGGGGAAGATGTACCCATAAACCAAGAAAGGAACACTAAAAAAAAAAAAAATCCAGACGTGAAACACCAAGAGAAAGGCTGGAAAATAAAGCTCAGGAAATCTCCCAGAAATGAAGACAAAAAGATGAAAAATCAAGAAATAGGAGAAAATATTTTTTTTTAAGTTAGAGAACCAGTGAATCCTGCAAGTCCAATACTCAGAGAATTCCAGAAAAAGGGAATAGAGAAAAGTAAGGGGAGAAGATAATCAACAAAACTATAGATGTTTCAGGTCTTAAGGACCTGAATTTTCCAGACTGGACTGGCCCACCAAACACCCAGAAAAAAAACGGATTTAAAAAAAGAAAATACCGCTATCAAAGAGAAAGCAAACATGGGCTATATTTAAAGGATAAAGCTTTAGAATAGCTTTGGTCTTAACAGAAACACTGTAAGCTAGGAGACAGTGGACTAATGCTTTAATCCTTTAAAGGAAAATTATTTCCAACCTAGAATTTTATACACAGTCAAACCATCAATCAAGAATAAGAATAGTGTAAAAATATTTATAGACATAAAACGTCTCGAAAACTTTACCTCAGGAAGCTAATGAAGGATGTCCTGCATTTAAAAGAATGGGAGAAAGGGGGAAATGGAAAAATTAAAAAATACTAGATTAATGAAGAAGAGGCTAGAGAGGAGAGAAAAAAGACACAGAAGTTGATTTAATCCCCAATACATCAGTAGTCACCTGAAATGTAAATGGATTAAATATACAAACTAATAGAAAATGATTTTTGGACTAATAAAGAAACTTTATGCTGCTTTCAAGGGACATCATGTAAATACAGAAAGATTGAAAGCAAAACCCTGGCTAAAGAAAGATGGATTAGCTTGCACAATATACAAAATGGACTTTATGGCAAAATCATGAATAGCAATTTTTTAAATATATCTCTTACTGATAAAGGGGTCAATCCACTAGAAAGGCAGCACAATTATAAATTGTATGCACCCAGTAATATCACTTTAAAATTTATAAGAGCAAAGATTTATAGAACTAGAAGGAGAAATTGAGAAATGTGGAATTATATTTGGAAGGTCTAACATACCTCTTTCAGAGGCAGAAAACAAGCAAATTTACAAAGAATATATACCCAAGCAATAAAATGCAGACATCTGTATCCTTTTGGCACTAGATTTGACTGTCTTTACATTGTGGGAAATGGTTCTTTATACAACACCTGTTAAATGTGTTGGAAGAGGAAAAAAATGGAAGGAGGGAGGAGAGAGAGAAAGAAAGGCAGAGGGAGAGAGAAGGAGGGAAGCCCCTGCACGACGCTAAAGATGCGAGAAGACAGATGTGCATCACTGAGCAGAGGGCGGCCCACAGGGGGGTAAAAGCCAGCAGGCTCTGGTGATGCGAATGAGTGTGCAGAGGAAATTTACACCAGGTTTCTTATGCTTTAATGTGCTTATGAATCACTCGGTGACCCCATTAAAATGCATGTTCTGATGGAGATGGTCAGGCTGGCCCCTGAGTTCCTGCATTTCTCATCTGCTCCCAGGTGATGCCAAACCTGCTGAGCCAAGAATCACAACTTGAGTAGCAAAGAATTAGACGACTGATGAAGCACTGAGGTTAAATTGATGACAAATACATAGAAAACTAAGCAAACCAAAAACAAAAGACAATTATAAACTAAAGGAAGGCAAAAATTTGGCAGAAGAAAAAACTAATCACGGTCTACTCCATGGCTCAGTGGTGAAGAGTGTTTTTATAGTCACAAGTACTGTAAATACTGAATACTGATCTATCCAAAATATAACTGCACAGAAATGAAGGAGAATGAGAAGGGTAAGTTTAAGTTGGTGGTGGGGAGGACACATTAGGAAAGAACTTAATTCTAATGGTCCACGGTAAGATATTAGTATATAATCCTAACAACTAAAAATTAATAAATTAGTAATATAGTTAACTTAGAGATACAGAGGTAAGTATCAAAATAACTAACTAAAAGGTGTGACATGTTCTTTGTGAAGAGGAGGTAAAGGCTGGAGGAGGGTAGGAACTAGTTGGCTTTGTTTTGGGTCAAACTACATAAGTAAGTGCTCAAAAAAGGAAAGAGCTCCCAGTAGCCAAAATTTCAACACTTTGAGCAACAAAGTAATATTAGAATTTAAGTATAACCTATGTAATCATGTAAATATCCATGAGTCCATACTGACATAAATACTTAAATGAGGGAGAAGGGACAGCTCTTTCTCACAGAAGACTTAATAAAAACTAATAAATAAATAGAGAAAAAGAGTATCACCATTAGGGAAACACCTCAGTTAACAGTAATTACAGTCAAGATCCACTGATGGATACTAAACATAATGTGCAAAAAGTTGAGGAGAACCAGGATATGCACTACTCTCAAACTGTCTCCCCAACCTACTTGTTAAATACGAAGGGGAAAACAGTACCGTCACAGTGGAGACACCCAGCACACACCACTCTGACCTAGTAATCCAGGTCAGCACTATCCATAAGAAGGCATACTGACATCATGCACCTCCTGATATGAAGCTTAGAGAAAGAAAATACAATGTCACCTATATGGTATTCTTGTCAAGTATTCATTACCTCCTTATAATCACCAGAAAACATCAGGTCAGCCTTAATTGAAGGGCATCCTACAAATTATTTGAGCACCACTCTTCAGAAATGTCAAGGTCACAAGTGAGAAGGAAAACCCAGAGAGCTGTCACAGACGGGAGGAAAATCGGGAGACACAGCCACTGAATGCAACATGAGATGATCCTGGATTGGGTCCTTGAATAGAAAGAGCTGCATTTTTTTAAAAAAAGGTGAAATTCAAAAAAGGTGTATAGTTTAGTTAATAGCATTAGATCAATATCATTTTAATGAACATGCCATGGTTATGCAAGATGACATTAGGGGAAGCAGGAAAAAAGTTGACCAGGAACTCTTTGTTGTACATTTGCAATTTTTCTCTAAATCTAAAGTTATTTGAAAACACAAAATTAAAACAAACAAAAAACATCTCCGTATAGTTCTGAGGCTGTAAACTAGGGACTAGAGGCCAAAGCTGGCTCACTACCTAGTTTAGTGAATAAGGTTCTACGGGAACACAGCCACATCCATTCACTTACACGTGATCTACGGCTGCTTTACTGCCACAACAACAGAGCTGAGTAGCCGCAGTAGAAACTCTATGGCCTGCTAAGTCTAAAATAATTATCATCGGGCTGTTTGTAAAAAAGGTTTGCCAACCCCTGGTAAACAGTTAAGGGTGTAGGCTGGGAGTTCAGATCCTGATAATCCATTATTAACTGTGTGACCATGAGCAAGTAACTTCTCAGTGCCTCAGTTTCTTTACTGATGAGTCTGTAAAGCAGCAATAACAGATATTGATCTAGGGCTGTATGAACTTTTAAAATGTAAGGAAATAAAATGTAATAAATGTAAAATTTAATTAATATATGCAAAAAGTGCTCAGAACAAAGTCTGCATTTTTTAAAGTGCATGTTGGAAATAAAATATGTTTAAGACCAACCTGTGAGCAGTAACAATAAGAGTATTCTACTGGACAATGCTTTGTTTCTAATAAAATTTGGATAATCATCATATTGACACACAAGTTCTCTAAACTCAACCTCTGTAATTTGGACAATATTTGTTAATCATCAAATACATGAGGAGAAAATACTCTCAATATTAGCTGGAAGTCATTATCCCTTAAATTGAACTTTCTCAAACCAGTTACTCTTTAGCTTTAGAAAGGTCTCTAAACTTTGATATCTTTTCTCAAGATTCCTTCAAAATTCTCCATCTCAATCTCTCCCCCTCTTCTCTCCCTTTCCTCGGACACACCCAGGAGCTAAAACTTCAGCCCTGAACTCCTGGGGCTCTTACAGGTGACTTCCTCTGCATACTTATGGCATCCAGATGTTCACTAACGTACCTCTGCAGGCATCTCCCAATGGCAGATGTATTCACAGCCAGGAAAACCAACTGTGGTAGGCTGAAGAATCCCCCCCCACCCAGCCCCTTCACCAAGAGACGTTCATTTCCTAATTCCCAGAACTCTAGAACTCGTAAATTTACTTTATATGGTCAAAGAGAGAATATTATTTTATATGGCAACATGATTAAGTTAAGGATATTGAGAAGAGGTGCTTATCCTGGATTATCTAGGTGGTCCTATATGTAATTACATGTGTCCTTATGAGAGAGGCAGAGAGTTTGGACACAGACAGAAAAGGAGAAGGGCACAGAACAAAGGGCAATGTAAAGATGAGACAGATCCAGGGAGGCATGGCCACAAGCCAAGGAATACCACAGAATGCTGGCAGTCTGCGAGCAGGAAGGGGCAAGGATACATTCTCCCATAGGGCCTCTGGAGGGACAGTGGCCCTGCTCACCCCATGATTCCAGCCACTGAAACTAATTCTGGACTTCTGGCTTAAAGAAGTGGGAAAGAATAAATCCACATTGTTTTAAACCACCAAATCTGTGGTAATCTGCAACAGTAGCCATAGGAAGCTAATATACCATCCCACTATGCCAGGATACACAGGCATGTAGGGCCACCTTTACAAGCAAGGACCCACCAGTTATACCACTTTCTCATTAAAAAAAACAAAATAAAAAAAAACAACCTAACACCTCTAAGGGAGAATTGGTAGAAGCTACTAAAGCCTTTGGTAACTGACTTATATCATTTTGTGATTCAACATCAATCAAATTCCCTAATTCTCCCCTCACCTTGAAAACCAAAGCAGGTATAACAACGTCAGTGAGTGTGAAGTTACACTGCTACGGTCTCGCAGTTTTTGTTCTGACTTTAAGAGGACAGCTATCAAGTAGTAACACTGACTCCCACATGCAGCTTGTGGACTCACTGCATTGCTATGCCTTACGTCGTATGCCTGATGCACAGTATTACATAATCTGTGGATTCTCACTCTCCTTTGTGTTGAGATAATATGCAATAAGTTTTTACCCATACAAGAACCTAAGAAGGATCCTTTTTTGTTTCATCTGCCTATTGGAAAACACTTTAATCCTTCAGACAAGACAGACATTAGATGCTGATTTCCTCAAAATAGCCAATAAGATAAATTCTAATTGCAGGGCATTTACATATTATATTAATAAAAGAATTGTGTGGAAAAATTAGATGCATAATTTGATTAACCAGCATATTGAACAGGCTTAAAGAGTTGAAGGTTGTATGTTGACTTAATTGTGACTAGTTTTAACAGTTTGGAATGTAACTTTAACGGATGGCAGAATTCATACTTTTTTGCTCAGCCTTTGATACTTCTACAGCCAAGAGCCAAAGGCTTCTTCAAGTGTGACAAATGATCATCCTAATTAAACGGATCAAACACAGCCTAGCTGCTTAGTGGTACAATGCACCTAAGAAGATTAAACAAACTTCTGCAAATATTCAAAGCCATCGTGTTTGTTAATGAATTTCTGATAGAAAGAATAAAACATCTTAGTATTTCAGTAAGTGACACCCTGCAATTTCTCCAAAGTGACTAACCTAAAAATGATGTGGATATATATATATTGGAAATGCCTCCTCCTACTCTGTTGCTTGCTTTTTTGCTCTCTGCAGTGGTTTTGATGAAAAGAACTTTAATACAGTCTAAGTGATCAATGTTTTCCTTTATGATGAGCACTCTTTATGTCTTTTTTTTTTTTTAATCTTTGCTTATTTTTTCTAGTAGTTTTGTTTTACCTTTTTTTTACACTGTTCTTTTACACTCTATCTGGAAAGGTTACTGGAGATCCAGGATTAATGAGAAGATCAGTCAAATTCTGGAGACTTCTTTCTTCCATGCCACTTTCATTGTCATCATCCAAGGCTTGTTCTACTACAGCCACAGTCGACACTACAGTAACCTTAAGGCCTCTGAAAATTTTTTCTTCCTCTCCATCAACCATATTTGACTCCCTCCTTTCCTGATACAGTCAGCTGCCATGTCAACCTCTCCCTTTTTAGCACTCTCAATTCCCTAATCACACACTCAACAGAAATCTCAATTTTGGCAAGTAGAAAGTAAGTGGTACAGGCCAATTGATTTTGAAGCTGCAAGGAACTGGGTTTGAAATCTTATTATACAGTTTACAGGCTGCAGGACTTTGGCAATCACTGAACATTTCTATCTTCTCATCTGTGATACTGAGAAGGCCTGGGACTGAGTATGAGGTATAAAGAAGGATTAGCTAAGACTAAGAACAACAAATGTTGGCGAGGATGTGGAGAAAGGGGAACCCTTGTACACTGCTGGTGGGAATGTAAGCTAGTTCAAGCATTGTGGAAAGCAATATGGAGATTCCTCAAAAAAACTAAAAATAAAAATATCATTTGACCCAGGAATCCCACTCCTTGGAATTTACCCAAAGAGTACAACTTCTCAGATTCAAAAACACACATGCACCCCTACATTTATTGCAGCACTTTTTATAATAGCCAAGATATAGAAGCAACCTAAGTGTCCATCAGTAGGTGAATGGATAAAGAAGAGGTGGTACATATACACAATGGAATATTATTCAGCCATAAGAAAGAAACAAATCCTACCATTTGCAACAACATGGATGGAGCTGGAGGACATTATGCTCAGTGAAATAAGCCAGGCAGAGAAGGACAAACGCCAAATGATTTCCCTCATTTGTGGAGTATAACAATGAAGCAAAACTGAAGGAACAAAATAGCAGCAGGCTCAGAGACGCCAAGAAGGAACTAGTGGTTACCAAGGAGAGGAGTGTGGGAGGGCAGGTGGGGAACGAGGGAGAAGGGGATTGAGGGGTATTATGCTTAGTACACATGGTGTGGGGGATCACGGGGAAAACAGTGTAGCACAGAGAAGGCAGATAGTGAATCTGACTCTATGGCATCTTACTACACTGATGGGCAGTGACTGCATTGGGATATGGGTGGGGACTTGATAAAAAGGGGTAAATGTAGTAATCACATTGTTTTTTCATGCAAAACCTTCATGAGAGTGTATATCAATAATACCTTAATAAAAAATAATTTTAAAAAAGACAACTGTTAAAAAATGATTACAATGTAATATGGGACTTAAAATATATAAAGTTGAACATATGATAACAATAGCACTAAGGCTGGGAGTAGAGAAGTGGAAGTGTAGCATTATAGCACACCGCAGTGTCACACTGTAAGGTTAATTAGTAACCTGACCCAAAGTGTACCTGGATTCTGCCATTCCCAAATCCTGCTTTTTCTAAATGGCTCATTCCTTCACTCAAGAAGTTTTACTAAGGAGCAATGCAATGGGCTAAAAGTTTGTTTCTGCCCTAAATTCATATGTTGAAATTCTAACTCTCAAGGGGATGGTACTAGGAGACAGGGCCTTTGGGAAATAATCAGGTAATGAGGGTGAGGTCCTCATGAATGAGACCCTCATAAAAAGGAACCCGGAGACTTCTCTCCCCCTCCTTCCACCACAGGAAGATACGAAGAGTCTGCAACTCAGAAGAGGGCCCGCACCAGAACCCAACCACAATGGCACCCTATGTCAGACGTTCAGCCTGCAGAACTGCGAGAAACATAAGCTACTCAGTCTATGGCACTCTATTACAGCAGTCCACACCGACCAAGAAAACATCTCTTAGTGACTTGACGTTAAAGTTAACATCATATCTGAAAAGGCACTATAACTGCAATAACAAACAAATATAAGAACAGCCATGCACCCTAATCTGCAGACTGACTTCCCAGGATGAAAAAGAATGCCAGTGGCCCCATCAGCATTTTCTCTACACCTGTATACATTTTTACAAATCAACCCTAATGAGTATCATGCACCAAGTCAGGATGTTTTAGCAGACAGGCATGATCAGTACAACACTGGCAACTGGCTTGGACACCTTCTCAACCTCTCAGAACCTCAGTTTCCTCGTCTACAAATGAGAGACGTAGACCAGATGATTTCTAAGATCCTTTCTGTGATTCAGGTAATGCCGGAAAGGCTAATGTGCTAGTTAAGTAACAAGATTCTTAAGAAAATATAATTACAGATACTTTGGGCATCTGTTTTTGTCATAAAATATGACCAATGTAATCCTAAATGAACCGTTATTCTGAAGGATGGTCATTCTTTCTCTCTCAAGTTGTCATTCTGATTTTATGAAAGTCAGTTGCTTACCAACTGCCATCTCCCAACAGTGCCCACCAATATTTTCTTTAGACTATCTCCAAATCAGAGAGTTGAATGTGACCTTAATTCTCAAAAAGTAGTAACATATATTTGTAAAGCATACAATTTTAGGAATATTCTCTCAAGTTCTTTGGAATTCCTAACGAAAATTCATTTTAGAAAATTCCAAGGAATTACAGAAAAAAGCATAAAAATTATCAAGGAACACCCTCTCCCCTACAACACATAGTAATACATTCTGGCACAAAACACTTTTAGATATAATATTATCATCTGAGTCACATATTTAAATTAAAACTTGGGGCAGATGTGAACTAATTTGTCAAGGACAACATTCTATCACCACCCTGAAAAAGAGATTACTGATTTCCTATCTTAACTACAATCATCATACCTATGCCAGCAGAAAAGAAAGGAAGAAAGCTACATCATGATTTGTGGGTAGTTTTTTAATGAGTTTGAAGAAACAGAATCCTACTTGCATTTAACTCGTTAAGTTATTGATTTGCAGAGATACCAAATGGCCTGTTTTAAACCAAAAAGCTCCAGCATTTCTAATTTAAAGAAATGCATTTATCCTTTGTTTATTTTCTTGTTGGCTTTGAAAAATGTCATCCCTAGACCTCGTCATTTCTGATTAACTAGCCTGCTTGAAAAGAACAATGAGGCATTCTTCTCAAAGTATTTTAAAAATATTTCTTACATAGAGAAACAAATAATTGTCAGTTGGCTATCCTATAATGGATATTTGAGAATAGAAATACAGCAATGCTTTTTATCCAAATATGTGTTTTCCTTTAAAGTTTAAAGTTAAAACTAAATGTCTTTTCTTCAGTGCTCCCTAAGATTAGAATGTAAATACAAACTAAACAAACCTAATTAGCATTCCTAATAGCAAACAATGTACAGTGTGATTTTATATGAATCAATTAAGAAAAATCATATATTCAACAACACTTCAGGAAATGCTCCCTATGTACAAGGCTCTGTGATGTGGGAGTCAAAAAGGTGACCAGACAGAACTTTCTATTTCAGTGAGAAGCCCTTCAACAGCAGGAGTTTGGGGGATTTAATGGTTCAGTCCCACTGAAGCTCCCCATGACATCTGAGCAGTCACTCAAAGGCAGCTAAAGGTTGGAGACAACATCTCAGTGAGCCAGGGACCCACAGGATACAGCCTCAAACCCAGGCAGTAAAAAAATCAGTCTGCCTTCTAAAAAGACCCAAAAAGAAACTTAGCAGCAAACACACAAGCATATCCTCAGGAGCAAATCAACAGAAACATTGCATGTGCAGAAGGGGTAATGGTTGGGCCTTGGGGATGAACAGTGGAGAGGAGGAAAAAGAATGTTGATTTCTATTTGTATAAGCAGAATTTCCACAGTAAAGCCAAAAATTAAAATGCTGCATTTACATGGAAAGCAGAGAAGCTCTCATTTGATTTTTAAAAAGTGGGTTTCATGTTTATGTTTCTTTTCATTACCATTTGGGATTAGTAATCTTAGTTCATATCTTACTATCTGCCAGAGAGTATTTATACAACGAGAATAGCAAAGCCTGAGTTAAGAAGCCAAAGTATTCAACGTTGACGACAGTGACTGCAATGGGGTGTGTGTTTTGGGGGAGGGAAGACTTGATAATATGGGTGAATGTGGTGGCCACAGTGTTGCTCATGTGAAACCTTCATAAGAGTGCGTATCAATGACACCTTAATAAAAAATAATAATAATAATGAGACAACCATGGGATCACTTACAAAAAAAAAATCCAAAGTATCCAATGGACATCCAATTTCCTCTCAGAAAGTAAATAAATTCACAAATTGTCATTAACAGGTACATAACACCAACAATGTCCTAAATGCCAAGTGAGTTAGACAAAGTTGAATTTGATGGGAATTTCTTTTTGAATATTTATCCATTAGCTGAAAAACTAAGGGCCAATTAAATTCTCTGTGACTCTACAGCTTCCATCCTAATACTCCCGGTGACATTGGGTGAGTTTTAAAATATGGGCCAGAAGAGCACACAACACTTGACACAATAACCCCCAAGTTAGGTCCTAATAGTATCTCCACATTACAGCTAAGGGAACCCCTCGGGCAAGTTACTGAACCCTCTGTGCCTCAGTGTTCTCATCTTTAAAATGGAGCTAGTAGTAGTACTAACCAATAGCATTATTGTGAGGATTTAATGGGTGAATTCAAGGAATGCACTTAAAACAATGCCTGACACACTGTAAACTGCACATACATCAGCTATTATTATTGTGTTTATATTTTCACAATAGGACATTCTTTTTACTAAGTCCTCTCATACATTGTTAATGGGAGTGAAAAATAGTTTTTAAAAAATGTCTGCAGGGCTGAGCTGTTAGAGGATACATAACAAATGCCTTAGATTGTTCACACCTTTAATCCTTAATCTGGCCATTCTAGGGAATAATCAAAGTTCTAAACAAAATCTGTATGCAAAACCACCCTTCAGACTATTTATAATGCAAGAAAACCACCTAACTGTCCAATTATAATTAAGCAAAACATGGCATGTGCATAAAATGGAATATTTTGCACCCATTAAAAATTAAGTTTAGCTATAGAGAAAAGTAAAAGGATCACTGTTGAGGGGAGGGGTGAAAAGATGGAGCACAGAGGATTTTTAGGGCAGTGAAACTACTTTGTATGATATTATGTATAATAGTGGACACGTGTAATTATACACTTGTCAAAACCCATAGAATATACAACACCAAGAGTGGGCCCATAGTGAGTAAATTATGGACTTTGGGTGATGACGATGTGTCAGTAGAGGTTCATCCACTGTAACACATGTGCCACTCAGATGCAGGGTGTTGATGGTCAAGGCTGGGCTTGTTTGGGGGAAGGAGGCATATTGGAACTCTCTGTACTTTATGGTCAATTGTGCTGTGAACCTAGAACAGCTCTAAAAAATAAAGTCTACTTTAAAAATTAAGTTTAGGGGAATAATGAATGACACAAGAAATATTCCTGATACACTGTTGGGTAAAAGAAAGCAATTTGTGAAGATCTGAAGGAATATATCCAAATGTTAAAGTTTAGCTTCTAGAAGTAGTATTTTAGGTGATTTTAAAATGTACTTTCCTGTGTTTGCAAATTTTTTACTTGTATCACTTTAAATACAGCAGAAATTTTTAGTACTTTCCTTTAAAATGTCACCCAGCTTTCCATTCAAAGTTTTTGGAAAAAAAGCACATATATTAAATAAGAAAAAAACAATCACTGAGATGAACTGACATTCCTAATACCCCTACAAATCTGAAAAATCTCACCAATTACTTAAAATCTTTTATCGCTGAGATAGCATGCATTCCTTCATTCCACAAATATTAGCACCAATCCTGAACGAGGTCCTGGGAATACAGCGGTAACCAAGTTAGACACTGAAAACTGGAAGCCAAAACAAGACAATGCTAAGGAGGAAATGTTCTCAGACTGGGATGCACTGAGGGTGTGAGGGGCATAGCTCAGAGGCATGCCGGGATGCCAGGAGGCCCCTCTGATATTCAAGCTGGCCTGGGAAAGTGAGGAGCCCGAGGCAAAGCAGGGGCAAAGGGTGTTCTAAAGAAAGAAAAGAACAGGGGCCAAGGTCCTGACATGGGAATAACCCAGGCTTATATTAAGAACAGCAAGGAGGCCAGTTTGGCTGGTCACCAGTGACAGCTGGGTCTTAACTGGTTCTTAAAAACTCTGCAGGAGGGAGCCAAGATGGCGGCGTGAGTAGAGCAGTGGAAATCTCCTCCCAAAAACACATAGAGCTATGAAAATATAACAAAGAAAAATCTTCCTAAAATAGAGACCACAGGACACAGGACAACATCCAGACCACATCCACACCTGCAAGAACCCAGCGCCTTGTGAAGGGGGTAAGATACAAGCCCCAGCCCGGCGGGACCCGAGCGCCCCTCCCCCCGGCTCCCGGCGGGTGGAGAGAAACCGGAGCAGTTTTTTTTTTGGCGAGCGCTTTTTGGAAGCCTTAGAGGGACGGGCCCCCGTTGCTGGGGAGGCGGGGTGGCGGGACCGGTGAGGAGGTGCCTGGGAACGGCGCCGGAGGACAAAGAATATCCCGCGTTTCTCCCTGCGAGACCTGGGGGCGGGTGCCTGAGACCGGTGCCTGAGGACGGAGGAGGTCGCGCGTTTTTCCCCTTTTTTTTTTTTCTCTTTTTGGCAAGCGCTTTTTGGAAGCCTTGAAGGGACGGGGACCCCAGTGCTAGGGAGGCACGGTGGCGGGACTGGTGAGCGGGTGGCTGGGACCGGCGCCTGAGGACAAAGAATATCCCCCGTTTTTCCCTGCGGGACCGGTGGGCGGGTGCCTGAGACCGGCACTTGAGGACAGAGGAAATCGCGCGTTTTTCCCCTTTTTTTTTTCTCTTTTCTGCGAGTGCTTTTTGGAAGCCTAAAAGGGACAGGGACCCCGGTGCTAGGGAGGCAGGGCGGCGGGACTGGTGAGCGGGTGCCTGGGACCGGCACCTGAGGACAAAGAATATCCCGCATTTTTCCCTGTGGGACCGGTGGGTGGGTGCCTGAGACCAGCACCTGAGGACGGAAGAAATCGCGCGTTTTTCCCCTTTTTTTTCTCTCTTTTTGCCAAGTGCTTTTTGGAAGCCTTGAAGGGACAGGGACCCCGGTGCTAGGGAGGCAGGGCGGCGGGACTGGTGAGCGGGTGGGTGGGACCAGTGCCTGAGGACCAAGAATATTGAGCGTTCCTTCCCTGCGGGACCGGTGGGTGGGTGCTTTTTGGAAGCCTTGAAAGGACAGGGACCCTGGTGCTAGGGAGACAGGGCAGCAGGACCAGTGCGCGGGTGCCTGGGAACGGCACCTGAGGAAAAAAAAAAAAAAAAATCGCGTGTTTTTTCTTTTTTTTTTCCTTTTTGTTCCCTCTCTCATTGTTGCTGTTGTTGTTTTGGTTTGGAGAGTGCTTTTTGGAAATCTTAAAGGGGCAGGACAGGTCACTTAGACCAGAAGCAGGGAATCTGGGGATCTCTGGGCACTCTAACCCCCTGGGCAGCAGGGAGCACAGAGGCCCCTTACGGAGATAAATAGTCTCCCGGCTGCTCCCCCTCCAACGGGGCTCCACCATTTTGGAGGAACAGCCCCAGCCAGGCCAAGCCCACAGCAACAGTGGAGATAAACCCCAAAGCAACTGGGCAGGAAGCAGAAGCCCTGTCTGCGCACAGCTGCCCAGCACAAGCCACTAGAGGTCGCTATTCTCCCAGGAAAAGGCTACAAACCAACAAGAAGGGAAGCTCTTCCAGCGGTCACTTGTACCAGCTCTGCAGACTATCTCTATCACCATGAAAAGGCAAAACTACAGGCAGACAAAGATCACAGAGACAACACCTGAGAAGGAGACAGACCTAACTAGTCCTCCTGAAAAAGAATTCAAAATAAAAATCATGAACATGCTGACAGAGATGCAGAAAAAAATGCAAGAGCAATGGGATGAGATGCAGAGAAAAATGCAAGAGCAGTGGGATGAGATGCAGAGAAAAATGCAAGAGCAGTGGGATGAAGTCCGGAAGGAGATCACAGATGTCAGGAAAGAGATCACAGAAGTGAAACAATCCCTGGAAGGATTTATAAGCAGAATGGATAAGATGCAAGAGGCCATTGAAGGAATAGAAGCCAGAGAACAGGAACGTATAGAAGCTGACATAGAGAGAGATAAAAGGATCTCCAGGAATGAAACAACACTAAGAGAAATATGTGACCAATACAAAAGGAAAAACATTCGTATTATAGGGATACCAGAAGAGGAAGAAAGAGGAAAAGGGATAGAAAGTGTCTTTGAAGAAATAATTGCTGAAAACTTCCCCAAACTGGGGGAGGAAATAATCGAACAGACCATGGAATTATACAGAACCCCCAACAGAAAGGATCCAAGGAGGACAACACCAAGACACATAATAATTAAAATGGCAAGGATCAAGGACAAGGAAAGAGTTTTAAAGGCAGCTAGAGAGAAAAAGGTCACCTATAAAGGAAAACCAATCAGGC
Organism: Manis javanica; assembly: GCF_040802235.1. Lineage (NCBI taxonomy): Eukaryota > Metazoa > Chordata > Mammalia > Pholidota > Manidae > Manis > Manis javanica. The sequence goes on from NC_133167.1 coordinate 55,897,263, forward strand.
TAACATCAGACTTCTCAACAGAAACCCTACAGGCCAGAAGAGAATGGCATGATATACTTAATGCAATGAAACAGAAGGGCCTTGAACCAAGGATACTGTATCCAGCACGACTATCATTTAAATATGATGGTGGGATCAAACAATTCCCAGACAAGCAAAAGCTGAGGGAATTTGCTTCCCACAAACCACCTCTACAGGGCATCCTACAGGGACTGCTCTAGATGGGAGCACCCCTAAAAAGAGCACAGAACAAAACACACAACATATGAAGAAGGGAGGAGGAGGAATAAGAAGGGAGAGAAGAAAAGACTCTCCAGACAGTGTATATAACAGCTCAATAAGCGAGCTAAGTTAGGCAGTAAGATACTAAAGAAGCTAACCTTGAACCTTTGGTAACCACGAATCTAAAGCCTGCAATGGCAATAAGTACATATCTTTCAATAGTCACCCTAAATGTAAATGGACTTAATGCACCAATCAAAAGACATAGAGTAATAGAATGGATAAAAAAGCAAGACCCATCTATATGCTGCTTACAAGAAACTCACCTTAAACCCAAAGATAAGCATAGACTAAAAGTCAAGGGATGGAAAAACATATTTCAGGCAAACAACAGTGAGAAGAAAGCAGGGGTTGCAGTACTAATATCAGACAAAATAGACTTCAAAACAAAGAAAGTAACAAGAGATAAAGAAGGCCACTACATAATGATAAAGGGCTTAGTCCAACAAGAGGATATAACCATTCTAAATATATATGCACCCAATACAGGAGCACCAGCATATGTGAAGCAAATACTAACAGAACTAAAGAGGGAAATAGACTGCAATGCATTCATTGTAGGAGACTTCAACACACCACTCACCCCAAAGGATAGATCCACCGGGCAGAAAATAAGTAAAGACACACAGGCACTGAACAACACACTAGAACAGATGGACCTAATAGACATCTATAGAACTTTACATCCAAAAGCAACAGGATATACATTCTTCTCAAGTGCACATGGAACATTCTCCAGAATAGACCACATACTAGCTCACAAAAAGAGCCTCAGTAAATTCCACAATATTGAAATTCTACCAACCAATTTTTCAGACCACAAAGGTATGAAAGTAGAAATAAATTCTACAAAGAAAACAAAAAGGCTCACAAACACATGGAGGCTTAACAACATGCTACTAAATAATCAATGGATCAATGAACAAATCAAAATAGAGATCAAGGAATATATAGAAACAAATGACAACAACAACACTAAGCCCCAACTTCTGTGGGATGCAGCGAAAGCAGTCTTAAGAGGAAAGTATATAGCAATCCAGGCACACTTGAAGAAGGAAGAACAATCCCAAATGAATAGTCTAACATCACAATTATTAAAACTGGAAAAAGAAGAACAAATGAGGCCTAAAGTCAGCAGAAGGAGGGACATAATAAAGATCAGAGAAGAAATAAACAAAATTGAGAAGAATAAAACAATAGCAAAAATCAACGAAACCAAGAGCTGGTTCTTTGAGAAAATAAACAAAATAGATAAGCCTCTAGCCCAACTTATTAAGAGAAAAAGAGAGTCAACACAAATCAACATAATCAGAAATGAGAATGGAAAAATCACGACAGACCCCACAGAAATACAAAGAATTATTAAAGACTACTATGAAAACCTATATGCCAACAAGCTGGAAAACCTAGAAGAAATGGACAACTTCCTAGAAAAATACAACCTCCCAAGACTGACCAAGGAAGAAACACAAAAGTTAAACAAACCAATTACAAGCAAAGAAATTGAAACAGTAATCAAAAAACTACCCAAGAACAAAACCCCAGGGCCGGACGGATTTACCTCGGAATTTTATCAGACACACAGAGAAGACATAATACCCATTCTCCTTAAAGTGTTCCACAAAATAGAAGAAGAGGGAATACTCCCAAACTCATTCTATGAAGCCAACATCACCCTAATACCAAAACCAGGCAAAGACCCCACCAAAAAAGAAAATTACAGACCAATATCCCTGATGAACGTAGATGCAAAAATACTCAATAAAATATTAGCAAACAGAATTCAACAGTATATCAAAAGGATCATACACCATGACCAAGTGGGGTTCATCCCAGGGATGCAAGGATGGTACAACATTCGAAAATCCATCAACATCATCCACCACATCAACAAAAAGAAAGACAAAAACCACATGATCATCTCCATAGATGCTGAAAAAGCATTTGACAAAATTCAACATCCATTCATGATAAAAACTCTCAGCAAAATGGGAATAGAGGGCAAGTACCTCAACATAATAAAGGCCATATATGATAAACCCACAGCCAGCATTATACTGAACAGCGAGAAGCTGAAAGCATTTCCACTGAGATCGGGAACCAGACAGGGATGCCCACTCTCCCCACTGTTATTTAACATAGTACTGGAGGTCCTAGCCACGGCAATCAGACAAAACAAAGAAATACAAGGAATCCAGATTGGTAAAGAAGAAGTTAAACTGTCACTATTTGCAGATGATATGATACTGTACATAAAAAACCCTAAAGACTCCACTCCAAAACTACTAGAACTGATATCGGAATACAGCAAAGTTGCAGGATACAAAATCAACACACAGAAATCTGTAGCTTTCCTATACACTAACAACGAATCAATAGAAAGAGAAATCAGGAAAACAATTCCATTCACCATTGCATCAAAAAGAATAAAATACCTAGGAATAAACCTAACCAAGGAAGTGAAAGACTTATACTCTGAAAACTACAAGTCACTCTTAAGAGAAATTAAAGGGGACACTAATAAATGGAAACTCATCCCATGCTCATGGCTAGGAAGAATTAATATCGTCAAAATGGCCATCCTGCCGAAAGCAATATACAAATTTGATGCAATCCCTCTCAAATTACCAGCAACATTCTTCAATGAATTGGAACAAATAATTCAAAAATTCATATGGAAACACCAAAGACCCCGAATAGCCAAAGCAATCCTGAAAAAGAAGAATAAAGTAGGGGGGATCTCACTCCCCAACTTCAAGCTCTACTACAAAGCCATAGTAATCAAGACAGTTTGGTACTGGCACAAGAACAGAGCCACAGACCAGTGGAACAGATTAGAGACCCCAGAAATTAACCCAAACATATATGGTCAATTAATATTTGATAAAGGAGCCATGGACATACAATGGCAAAATGACAGTCTCTTCAACAGATGGTGCTGGCAAAACTGGACAGCTACATGTAGGAGAATGAAACTGGACCATTGTCTAACCCCATATACAAAGGTAAACTCAAAATGGATCAAAGACCTGAATGTAAGTCACGAAACCATTAAACTCTTGGAAAAAAACATAGGCAAAAACCTCTTAGACATAAACATGAGTGATCTCTTCTTGAACATATCTCCCCGGGCAAGGAAAACAACAGCAAAAATGAGCAAGTGGGACTACATTAAGCTGAAAAGCTTCTGTACAGCGAAAGACACCATCAATAGAACAAAAAGGAACCCTACAGTATGGGAGAATATATTTGAAAATGACAGATCTGATAAAGGCTTGACGTCCAGAATATATAAAGAGCTCACACGCCTCAACAAACAAAAAACAAATAACCCAATTAAAAAATGGGCAGAGGAACTGAACAGACAGTTCTCCAAAAAAGAAATACAGATGGCCAAGAGACACATGAAAAGATGCTCCACATCGCTAATTATCAGAGAAATGCAAATTAAAACTACAATGAGGTATCACCTCACACCAGTAAGGATAGCTGCCATCCAAAAGACAAACAACAACAAATGTTGGCGAGGCTGTGGAGAAAGGGGAACCCTCCTACACTGCTGGTGGGAATGTAAATTAGTTCAACCATTGTGGAAAGCAGTATGGAGGTGCATCAAAATGCTCAAAACAGACCTACCATTTGACCCAGGAATTCCACTCCTAGGAATTTACCCTAAGAACGCAGCAATCAAGTTTGAGAAAGACAGATGCACTCCTATGTTTATCGCAGCACTATTTACAATAGCCAAGAATTGGAAGCAACCTAAATGTCCATCTGTAGATGAATGGATAAAGAAGATGTGGTACATATACACAATGGAATACTACTCAGCCATAAGAAGTGGAAAAATCCAACCATTTGCAGCAACATGGATGGAGCTGGAGAGTATTATGCTCAGTGAAATAAGCCAAGCGGAGAAAGAGAAATACCAAATGATTTCACTCATCTGAGGAGTATAGGAACAAAGGAAAAACTGAAGGAACAAAACAGCAGCAGAATTACAGAACCCAAAAATGGACTAACAGGTACCAAAGGGAAAGGAACTGGGGAGGATGGGTGGGCAGGGAGGGATAAGGGGGGGGAAGAAGAAGGGGAGTATTAAGATTAGCATGCATGGGGGGGAGGGAGAAAGGGGAGGGTGGGCTGCACAACACAGAGAGGACAAGTAGTGACTCTACCACATTTTGCTAAGCTGATGGACAGTAACCGTAATGTGGTTGTTAGGGGGGACCTGATATAGGGGAGAGCATAGTAAACATAGTATTCTTCAGGTAAGTGTAGATTAAAAATTTAAAAAAAAAAAAAGAAAGAAAGAAAGAAAAGGGGGATTACTCCTTAACAGGATAAAACTATTGGTAAATCAAAGATCAACGCATGCTTTAAATATCCTTAATGTTGATCACTTAAAGGGTGTCAGATGATCAGCTATGGAGGTACTCTTTTCTGATAATATTCCTTTCTCTTAATTAAAAAAAAAAAAAAAAAAGCAGTTACTGTGTGCTGACCTCCAATGAGTTCTGCACAGTGGTATAGAGGGCATGTCAAAGTGTGGGCAAAGGGTCTGTTTGTTTCTACGCAGAAGATCAAGGCCTAGCTTGGATACCCAGAAAATGAACTAAGATACGATATGAGGAGGAGCTTCCGGCATCAGCACTCTCTGGAGGACTCGTGCCGGGGGATGATCATCAAAAAGCCTCCACAGGGATCCGGACGATGCTGCGGTTGTGGCTGCATCCAGCCCACCGTCTCCTGGACTTGCCATAAGAAGGAGGAGGGAGATGTCTAGGCTGGCATGTGCATACAGTGAGACAACGAATTTGACTGGATCTGTACTGTTGGAACTCAACCAGGAGTTGGGAGGGGTGCAAGTTGTAGCACCCCAAAATCTCATGACTATAGACTATCTATGGTTAAAAGAACATATGGGATGTGAACAGATCCCAGAAATGGGCTGCTATAATTTGTCTGATGGTTCAAGTACAGTTGGAAAATATCCATCATATCATAGATAAATTTTCACAAATGCCTAGGGTGCCTAAATGGTTTTCTTGGCTTCACTGGAGATGGCTGGTAATTATAGATTTGCTTTGTTTATGTCACCGTATTCCTATTATGTTAATATGTGTGTGCAAATTAGTTAGTAGTTTAAAACCTATACATACTTAAGGTACTCTACAAGAAGATATGTCAAAGAAATAATCAATCCTCCCAAGTTTCCTTCATATGCTACATCTATAGCTTTTCTTCTTCCTTCCTAATTACAAACCTTAAATAGAATTCGTGCCTCATATCGAATTTACCGAGTATCATAATTCCTCCAGGTGGTAAAGATACCTCGAGACAAGTGCTGGGCATAGAAGCCACAGGGCATAAATCTGCAAAGAAGTAAAAAGCTAACCTTTGCAAACAATATGGCTTCTCTCTCACTTACCAACTTTACATTTCCCTGTATGGCCCCGGAAGATGACTGGTTAGCCAGAGACGGGTAAGATTCCTCAAGGGAGGAACAACCTAAGACAGGCACAGTCGCAGGGGGGCCATCAGGTGAGAATTTGGGGATCAACAGAGGTGAGGCTCAGAACCTCACCCCCCCTGCTTTGAGAGAAATCTTCTGCATCCGTGGATGTCTTGCTGCCCTTGTCTAGCCTGGATTAATACTTAGTCCATAGGCACACACCTGATCATCTGATCATCTACATTTGCCTTCTTACAGCACTAAACTATGTTTTCTACCTTTATCTTGCATCTACCTACCACTTCAGCATTTTATTAAAAATAAAAATAATAATAATAATAGGAGAAATGTGGGATCAACATATAAATCAAGTACAAAAATCAAATGAATATTCATATTTGACCTGATGGTTTATAGGTCATATTGCATGATCAAAACCGAAAGTTTCTGTGATGACTGCCCTTGTACTGTTCACCATGTAAGAATTTATTCACTCTGTAAGAATTCGTTCACCATGTAAGAACTTGTTCGTTATGCTTCAGAAGATTGGAGACTGACGAGAATTAGGCTTGAGATGGATTAATGATTGTACATTGAGCATTGACCCCCCTATACTGAATTTTATTGTTGTTAACAACCATTTGATCAATAAATATGAGAGATGCCCTCTCAAAAAAAAAAAAAAAAAAAAAAAATGACAGAGAAATTATGCAAATTCAAAAGAAGTTTCCTTACTTGCCATTCCACAGAAAAAAACTAATGGGGGCTGAGGGAGTAAAGTAATCTCCCCTACAAAATGGTATGGTATGATATGACACCTCTTTTGGTTATTATCTATTCCTTGAGAACTCCAGTCTGCAGGCTTCTTCAGCATCCATTTTTTTAATCCCTAAAGTAAATATTGACTTAAAAAGCAGCTGACCTTACAGACCAAGAAAACTAAGCTCTAAGGTCATTGGAATTTCTTAAATTTGTTGTACTCATTCTCTAAATACTATAACTGTCCTTTAAAATATATAAATAAATGGTGTTGACGGCCTAAAAAAAAAAAAAATAATAATAATAATAATAATAATAATAATAATAATAAAGAGAGAAATGTGGTATCCACACATAAATCAAGTATAAAAATCAAATGAATATTCATATTTGAACTGATTGTTTATAGTTCATAATGCATGATCAAAACCGAAAGTTTCTGTGATGACTGCCCTTGTACTGTTCACCATGTAACTTATTCACTATGTAAGAATTTGTTCTCCATGTAAGAACTTGTTCATTATGCTTCAGAAGATTGGAGACTGACGAAAATTAGGCTTGGGGTGGATTAATGATTGTGCATTGAGCATTGACTCCCCTATACAGAATTTTATTGTTGTTAACAACCATTTGATCAATAAATATGAGAGATGCCCTCTCAAAAAACAAACAAAAAAAAAAGTACAAACTTCTAATTGTAAAATAAATAAGTAACCGGGATGTAATGTATAGCATAAGGAATATAGTCAAAATATTGTAACAACTTTGTATGGTGATAGCTGGTAGCTAGAATTATCATGTATATAAATGTTGAATCACTGTGTTGTACACCTGAAACTAATGTAATACTGTGTGTCAACTACCTGTCAATAAAAATAAATAAAAATAAATAAAAATAAAAAAAAAAAAAAAAAAACAAAAAAAAACTCTGCATCCTAAAATGCTTTGGGGTTACTACACAATTGTTATCTAAAATTGGTTAAGAGTTTTCAAGCTTTGGGGCCAGACAAGCTGGGTTTGAATCCAGCTTGGTCACCACAGATGGACTGTAGCTGCCCATCTCCTCTCTGGACCATGGCTTCTGCATCTGTAGGAGGGGAGTAACAGTATCTGCTTCACAAGCATCTGCACCATGAGAGGTTAATGTACATGTACAGGAGACTGCTTGGCAGACAAAAGATGCCAACCAAATGGTAGCTAGTCTTAAAGTGCTCTTTAAGGAATTAAAAAAAAAAAAACCCTAGAAATTTCACTCTATTTGAATCACATCAACATAAATAAGCTATATCTTACCTGACCTGAGGATTTTTCAGTTATATGCCATGTCCCAGAAATTTTATTACATGTAATTTTCCCAAGAATAGCCAATGAATCCCTAGCTAAATCCTACCAGCCCTCAGGAGGCTCATAGAGAGGTGTGTTTTTCATGGCCTTTCTTCAATCCTCACTCTCCTTGGACGCTTCTGTAATATTTGTGACAGCCCACTTCTCTTCCTAGAAATTCTTCCCTCTCTTGACTCGGGATCATGATTCTCAGTCTTCTAGCTGACCATCTAACTGTTGCTCCTCTACCTGAGATGTCGTCTGTTCTTCCCATCCCCTAAGAATGTCATCAGTCCCTAAATTTTTATCCATGCCCCTCTTACCCACAAGACCCCCCTCAGATTTTCACAGCCTCCAGACGTACTCATAGCACTAAATCACATTCTTGGCATAACAATTACCTCATTACACCTCATATTATACTAAATTATGCATTATCTTCCCAGTTAGATGGGAGGGTCTTATAAGCAGGATCACAGCTTAATCATCTTTCTTTTTCCCTTAAGATCTAACAAAATCTCTTGAACCCAGTGATTGCACTAAGTAACTAAGTGGGTAGGCATATAAAATACTTTTAATAGATTACTAACGTTAAAACAGAGGCTTACAAATACTGTTGACAATTTTCTTCTCTCTCTCAAAATAGCTTTGGGTTAATAAGGCATAAGAGACATTATGACTGTATTTACATTTTACATAATAAATTTTCCAATTAATGAATATTAATAGTTTTTTCAATTAACATGCTAAAAATAATAGCTAGCACTTACGCAGCACTTACTATGTCCTGTTCTAAGAAATGTATGTGCATTAAGTTATTCTATCATCAACACAATCTTATGTTTGACACTATTTTTACAGTTCCCATTTTAAGAATGAGGTAGCTAACGCAGTGAAGAGTTAAATGACCTATTTGTACAACTGGACAAAGCCAAGCCAGGATTTGAATCCTGGCCATTTTGGCCCAATGTATGCCTATAATCCTAAACTTTACCTAAGTAGCCATTCTCTATAAAAATCTAATTTTACACAAGCACTTTTTAACTCATTTATTTTTCACAGAAGTTTGTTATTCATAAGTAATATTTTTTCTATAATATAAACAAATACATCTGCATAATTACATCAAAGCTCTGGCTACAATATACATATGCAATATACTAATGCATATTTTATAACATCAAATTTGAATTAAATATTACATTATTTTAACTTCCTTTATCCTACTTCCGTATGCTAAAAGGTGTTACTAGTGCAACATGGAATCTTCTTGATGAACTACCCTGAGAAAAGTATATTTCCACATAGATTTTTCTGTATTCTGTACTGACTTTTAAATTCAAGAAAACTAAGAATTTTCATAAAAAATGTAACATGAACTCACACTAGTGCTATTTAGCACTGGGTGTCATGGAGAACTGTAATAATGCTATAATCTTGTTGAAAATGACAATTTAATCTTTGTTGTTAGGTTTTTAAAGGTTATACTTAGCCTTATTTAATTTCTTGCCACTAGAAAATAATTTGCTATTACAAAGTCTGCTTAATTCTTGGATGTTGTTATACTTAAAGCTTTTATTAGGTTAATAAACCCAAAAATAGTAACAGAGAATTCTACTATTAAAATGTAAAGCAAATTTTAATCAACAAAATTCTTAAAATGTGATTAGCCACTGCTGGTAGGCCTAATTTCTCAGCAATTTTTAAAGAACGATTGTTTCAGTCTTTGTCTCACCAAAAGTAAGAACATCCAAGAGTGTTCAAAAGTGCAATCCTGTCGACTTCTGCCATAAAAGTAACATGCCCAAACCAGACCTTTCTGTTTTTCTTTGCTCTTTTTCATTGTGTGAAACCTATTATACAGATCTTAGACTCCAACAGCCTCACCCCTAGGTCCTTGCACTTGCTGTCCCCTCTCCCAGGAAAAGATTTATACCCAGATTTTTGTCACAACCTGCTCCTTCCCATCATTCAGGCTCAGCTCAAATGTCTCCACTTTGCAGGTCTTTTGCCTGGCTGTCTACCCAAAGGATCCACTGTTATCAGTTGTCACGTCCCCCCACAAAGTATGTTGAAGTGCTCATCCCCAACACCTCAGCACGTGACCTTATTTGGAAATAACGTTGTTGCAAGGTAGTTGATTAAGATAAGGTGATACTGGAGTAGGGTCGGCCCTTAATCCATTGACTGTCCTTATGTGAAAAGGAGACACACAGACACAGAGACACAGAAAAGAAGGTCTGGTGACAAAGGAGGCAGAAATTGGAGTTGTGATATCACAAGCCAAGGAGCGCCTAGAGCTACCAGAGGCTGCGAGGCAAGAAAGGATCCACCTTGGTTTTGGAATTGTAGCCTCCAACACCGCGAGAAATGACATTTCTATTGCTTTAAGCCACCGAGTTCGCAGTACATTGTTAGGCAGCTCTAAATTAATACACTCACCACCATCACCAACTGCCCTCTGCTTCTCTGTCATCTACTGTCTCATAGTGCTTCACAAAATCTAAAACAGCAGTGTACTTTTATTGACTGTCTCCGTTCATTAGAATGTCAATTTCATGAGCATGCAGAGGAAGGGGGGTGCTTTTCTGACCTCACAGCAAAGAGCCTGGCACATAGTAAGTGCTCAAGAAATATTTCATCAAATAAATTAATGATCCTGAGAGATGACAGGATTAAAGAATGTCAGAATGACCATTCATTTCCGATACTCTGAACAAGATGAAGCCTCCTATAATCTAATAACAAAGTTTAATAATGGATTTATCTAGCACTGAGGAGGACTTCATACCATCTTAACTATCTGGAACTACCTGAAAAATAAACCTCTTAGCAAAAGAAAAACAGCCTCAGCAAAATGAGAAGCAAGAAGCATTCCTTACATACTACTTCAAAGATGTGGCTAAAATATAATTACTTTCTGGACCAACGTTTCCCTATGTATCAGGAGAAAAAGCTCATCTCGTGCAAGGGCAGCACACACAGGGTCAGAGGTCTGATGGCTAATGGAAGGATAAAGCAAAAGATCTCCAAGAAGAGTGTCAGTTAAGGGTCGAAGGAGAAGAATTCTGGGGTAATGGGTAGAGGAGCAATGAGAGGAGTCCTACAGCCCTAGTCCCCTCTCTTGCAGGCATGAACGATAATGGGCATTCTTAGTCTTGAGTCATTAGCATCAATTTAAGAGGCTCTCTGTTGTTGGGACCTCTATGTGCAGTTTTTCAAAGAGAAGTATATAAAACATTCAAAACATTCCAGAGATTTCCATTCTTTAAAGAGTTAACATTAATTGGGGAGAAGATTCATGTTTAATAGGAATAAATGGTAACTTGTGGGCAACCCTTCTTTCCTTGAAGATACCAGAAAAATGAGGAGCCACAGAGCAGGTAAGTCCACCGTGAGGGAAGCAACCGGATGCCCAGCACAGTGGACACCTAAGCGGCTTCAGAGGCGAGAGAAACAGTAAAGGGCCTGGCCCGAGAAAAGAAGCTCCCCCTCTGCTTGGGAAGGCAAGAGGTACACAGGGGCAACCAAAGGGAGACTCACAGTGGAACAGGGAACAAGAAGCTGTGGAGCTGTAAGGGACCCATGACTGCCCGGGGGCTTCATGAGTGATCAGGTGAGAGGGGCTGGAAGAAGTATGAGGGAGAAGCAGACCCCTGGAAGCGGGAAGGGCAGCAGTCAGCAAAGGGGCCTGGGGGAGACAGAAAGCTGCTGGGCAGGGAGAGGGGACGGGAGGACAGCAGCCTTGAGACAGCCAGAGATGGGCTGGCCCTGGTGACTGACACCTGCATTACCCCAAATTGGTCAGAAATTGGAGTTTTTCTACTTAGATTTTCCACATATGATAAATTTTCAAAGAACCATCATGTTGACCATTAAAAAAAAAACCCCACTGGAACCCTCATACACTGCTGGTGGGAATGTAAGCTACTTCAACCACTGTGGAAAGCAGTATGGAGGTTCCTCAAAAAACTAAAAACAGAAATACCATTTGACCCGGGAATACCACTCCTTGGAATTTTCCCAAAGAATACAACCTCTCAGATTCAAAAAGAAACATGCACCCCTATGTTTATTGCAGCACTTTTTACAATAGCCAATATATGGAAGCAACCTAAGTGTCCATCAGTAGATGAATGGATAAAGAAGAGGTGGTACATATACACAATGGAATATTATTCAGCCATAAGAAGAAAACAAATCCTACCATTTGCAACAACATGGATGGGGCTGGAGGACATTATGCTCAGTGAAAGAAGCCAGGTGGCGAAAGACAAGTGCCAAATGATTTCCCTCATTTGCGGAGTAAAACAATGAAGCAAAACTGAAGGAACAAAATAGCAACAGACTCAGAGACTCTAAGAAGGAACTAGTGGATACCAAAGGGGAGGAGTGTGGGAGGGTGAGTGGGGAGGGAGGGAGAAGGGGATTGAGGGGTATTATGTTTAGTACATGTGGTGTGAGGGATCACAGGGAGAACAGTGTAGCACAGAGAAGGCACATAGTGGATCTGTGGCATCTTGCTGCACTGATGGACAGCATTGCGGTATGGGTGGGGACTTGATAATATGGGTAAATGAAGTAACCACATTGTTTTTTTATGTGAAAACTTCATAAGAGTGTATATCATTAATAAAAATATTTTTGGGGGGCGGAGTCAGTATGGTGGCGTGAGTACAGCAGTGGAAATCTCCTCCCCAAAACACATAGAGCTATGAAAATGTAACAAAGAAAAATCTTCCTAAAATAGAGACCAGAGGACACAGGACAACATCCAGACCACATCCACACCTGCAAGAACCCAGTGACTTGCAAAGGGGGTAAGATACAAGCCCTGGCCCAGTGGGACCCGAGCGCCCATCCCCCCGGCTTCCAGCGGGTGGAAAGAAACCGGAGCGGTTTTTTTTTTTGGTGAGTGCTTTTTGGAAGCCTTAAAGGGACAGGGACCCCACTGCTAGGGAGGCAGGGTGGTGGGATTGGTGAGCGGGAGCCTGGGACCGGCGCCTGAGAACAAAGAATATCGCGCGTTTTTCCCTACGGGACCGGTGGGCGGGTGCCTGAGACCGGCGCCTGAGGACGGAGTAAATCGTGCGTTTTTCCCCTTTTTTTTTCTCTTTTTGGTGAGTGCTTTTTGGAAGCCTTAAAGGACACGGACCCCAGTGCTAGGGAGGCAGAGCAGCGGGATGGGTGAACAGGTGCCTGGGACCGGCACCTGAGGACAAAGAATATCCCATGTTTTCCCCTGCGGGATCAGAGGGCGGGTGCCTGAGACTGGCGCCTGAGGAAAAAAAAAAAAAATCGCGTGTTTTTTCCTTATTTTTTCTTTTTTTTTTCTGTTCCCTCTCTCATTGTTGCTGTTGTTGTTTTGGTTTGGAGAGTGCTTTTTGGAAGTCTTAAAGGGGCAGGACAGGTCACTTAGACCACAGGCAGGGAATCTGGGGATCTCTGGGCACCCTAACCCCCTGGGCAACAGGGAGCACAGAGGCCCCTTACAGAGATAAATAGCCTCCCGGCTGCTCCCCCTCCAATGGGGCTCCACCATTTTGGAGGAGCAGCCCCAGCCAGGCCACGCCCACAGGAACAGCGGAGATAAACCTCACAGAAACCGGGCAGGAAGCAGAAGCACTGCCTGCGCACAGCTGCCCAGCATAAGCCACTAGAGGTCGCTATTCTCCCAGGAGAGGAAGGCCACAAACCAACAAGAAGGGAAGCTCTTCCAGCGGTCACTTGTACCAGCTCTGCAAACTATCTCTATCACCATGAAAAGGCAAAACTACAGGCAGACAAAGATCACAGAGACAACACCTGAGGAGGAGACAGACCTAACCAGTCCTCCTGAAAAAGAATTCAAAATAAAAATCATGAACATGCTGACAGAGATGCAGAGAAAAATGCAAGAGCAATGGGATGAAGTCTGGAGGGAGATCACAGATGTCAGGAAGGAGATCACAGAAGTGAAACAATCCCTGGAAGGATTTATAAGCAGAATGGATAAGATGCAAGAGGCCATTGAAGGAATAGAAGCCACAGAACAGGAACGTATAGAAGCTGACAAAGAGAGAGATAAAAGGATCTCCAGGAATGAAACAACACTAAGAGAACTATGTGACCAATCCAAAAGGAATAACATTCGTATTATAGGGATACCAGAAGAAGAAAGAGAGGAAAAGGGATAGAAAGTCTCTTTGAAGAAATAATTGCTGAAAACTTCCCCAAACTGGGGGAGAAAATAATCAAACAGACCATGGAATTACACAGAACCCCCAACAGAAAGGATCCAAGGAGGACAACACCAAGACACATAGTAATTAAAATGGCAAGGATCAAGGACAAGGAAAGAGTTTTAAAGGCAGCTAGAGAGAAAAAGGTCACCTATAAAGGAAAACCCATCAGGCTAACATCAGACTTCCCGACAGAAACCCTACAGGCCAGAAGAGAATGGCATGATATACTTAATGCAATGAAACAGAAGGGCCTTGAACCAAGGATACTGTATCCAGCATGACTATCATTTAAATATGATGGTGGGATCAAACAATTCCCAGACAAGCAAAAGCTGAGGGAATTTGCTTCCCACAAACCACCTCTACAGGGCATCCTACAGGGACTGCTCTAGATGGGAGCACCCCTAAAAAGAGCACAGAACAAAACACACAACATATGAAGAATGGAGGAGGAGGAATAAGAAGGGAGAGAAGAAAAGAATCTCCAGACAGTGTATATAACAGCTCAATAAGCGAGCTAAGTAAGGCAGTAAGATGCTAAAGAAGCTAACCTTGAACCTTTGGTAACCACGAATCTAAAGCCTGCAATGGCAATAAGTACATATATCTCAATAGTCACCCTAAATGTAAATGGACTTAATGCACCAATCAAAAGACACAGAGTAATAGAATAGATTAAAAAGCAACACCCATCTATATGCTGCTTACAAGAAACTCACCTTAAACCCAAAGACAAGCATAGACTAAAAGCCAAGGGATGGAAAATCATATTTTAGGCAAACAACAGTGAGAAGAAAGCAGGGGTTACAGTACTAATATCAGACAAAATAGACTTCAAAACAAAGAAAGTAACAAGAGATAAAGAAGGATACTACATAATGATAAAAGGCTCAGTCCAACAAGAGGATATAACCATTCTAAACATATATGCACCCAATACAGGAGCACCAGCATATGTGAAGCAAATACTAACAGAACTAAAGAGGGAAATAGACTGCAATGCATTCATTCTAGGAGACTTCAACACACCACTCACCCCAAAGGATAGATCCACCAGGCAGAAAATAAGTAAGGTCACACAGGCACTAAACAACACACTAGAACAGATGGACCTAATAGACATCTATAGAACTCTACATCCAAAAGCAACAGGATATACATTCTTCTCAAGTGCACATGGAACATTCTCCAGAATAGACCACATACTAGCTCACAAAAAGAGCCTCAGTAAATTCCAAAATATTGAAATTCTACCAACCAATTTTTCAGACCACAAAGGTATGAAACAAGAAATAAATTGTACAAAGAAAACAAAAAGGAACTCACAAACACATGGAGGCTTAACAACATGCTACTAAATAATCAATGGATCAATGAACAAATCAAAATAGAGATCAAGGAATATATAGAAACTAATGACAACAACACAAAGCCCCAACTTCTGTGGGACGCAGCGAAAGCAGTCCTAAGAGGAAAGTATATAGCAATCCAGGCACACTTGAAGAAGGAAGAACAATCCCAAATGAATAGTCTAACATCACAATTATCGAAACTGGAAAAAGAAGAACAAATGAAGCCTAAAGTCAGCAGAAGGAGGGACATAATAAAGATCAGAGAAGAAATAAACAAAATTGAGAAGAATAAAAGAATAGCAAAAATCAACGAAACCAAGAGCTGGTTCTTTGAGAAAATAAACAAAACAGATAAGCCTCTAGCCCAACTTATTAAGAGAAAAAGAGAATCAACACAAATCAACATAATCAGAAATGAGAATGGAAAAATCATGACAGACACCACAGAAATACAAAGAATTATTAAAGACTACCATGAAAACCTATATGCCAACAAGCTGGAAAACCTAGAAGAAATGGACAACTTCCTAGAAAAATAAAACCTCCCAAGACTGACCAAGGAAGAAACACAAAAGTTCAACAAACCAATTACGAGCAAGGAAATTGAAACGGTAATCAAAAAACTACCCAAGACCAAAACCCCGGGGCCGGACGGATTTACCTTGTAATTTTATCAGACACACAAAGACATAATACCCATTCTCCTTAAAGTGTTCCAAAAAATAGAAGAGGGAATACTCCCAAACTCATTCTATGAAGCCAACAGCACCCTAATACCAAAACCAGGAAAAGACCCCACCAAAAAAGAAAAATTACAGACCAATATCCCTGATGAATGTAGATGCAAAAATACTCAATAAAAAATTAGCAAACAGAATTCAACAGTATATCAAAAGGATCATACACCATGACCAAGTGGGATTCATCCCAGGGATGCAAGGATGGTACAACATTCGAAAATCCATCAACATCATCCACCACATCAACAAAAAGAAAGACAAAAAACACATGATCATCTCCATAGATGCTGAAAAAGCATTTGACAAAATTCAACATCCATTCATGATAAAAACTCTCAGCAAAATGGGAATAGAGGGCAAGTACCTCAACATAATAAAGCCCATATATGATTAACCCACAGCCAGCATTATACTGAACAGCGAGAAGCTGAAAGCATTTCCTCTGAGATCGGGATCCAGACAGGGATGCTCACTCTCCCCACTGTTTTTTAACATAGTACTGGAGGTCCTAGCCACGGCAATGAGACAAAACAAAGAAATACAAGGAATCCAGATTGGTAAAGAAGAAGTTAAACTGTCACTATTTGCAGATGATATGATACTGTACATAAAAAACCCTAAAGACTCCACTCCAAAACTACTAGAACTGATATCAGAATACAGCAAAGTTGCAGGATACAAAATTAACACACAAAAATCTGTAGCTTTCCTATACACTAACAATGAATCAATAGAAAGAGAAATCAGGAAAACAATTCCATTCACCATTGCATCAAAAAGAATAAAATACCTAGGAATAAACCTAACCAAAGAAGTGAAAGACTTATACTCTGAAAACTACAAGTCACTCTTAAGAGAAATTAAAGAGGACACGAATAAATGGAAACTCATCCCATGCTCATGGCTAGGAAGAATTAATATCGTCAAAATGGCCATCCTGCCCAAAGCAATATACAGATTTGATGCAATCCCTCTCAAATTACCAGCAACATTCTTTAATGAATTGGAACAAATAATTCAAAAATTCATATGGAAACACCAAAAAACACCAAAGACCCTGAATAGCCAAAGCAATCCTGAAAAAGAAGAATAAAGTAGGGGGGAATCTCACTCCCCAACTTCAAGCTCTACTACAAAGCCATAGTAATCAAGAAAATTTGGTACTGGCACAAGAACATAGCCACAGACCAGTGGAACAGATTAGAGACCCCAGACATTAACCCAAACAAATATGGTCAATTAATATTTGATAAAGGAGCCAAGGACATACAATGGCAAAATGACACTCTCTTCATCAGATGGTGCTGGCAAAACTGGACAGCTACATGTAGGAGAATGAAACTGGACCATTGTCTAACCCCATATACAAAGGTAAACTCAAAATGGATCAAAGACCTGAATGTAAGTCACGAAACCATTAAACTCTTGGAAAAAAACATAGGCAAAAACCTCTTAGACATAAACATGAGTGATCTCTTCTTGAACATATCTCCCTGGGCAAGGAAAACAACAGCAAAAATGAGCAAGTGGGACTACATTAAGCTGAAAAGCTTCTGTACAGCGAAAGACACCATCAATAGAACAAAAAGGAACCTTACAGTATGGGAGAATATATTTGAAAATGACAGATCCGATAAAGGCTTGACGTCTAGAATATATAAAGAGCTCACACACCTCAAAAAACAAAAAACAAATAACCCAATTAAAATATGGGCAGAAGAAGTGAACAGACAGTTCTCTAAAAAAGAAATACAGATGGCTAAGAGACACATGAAAAGATGCTCCACATCGCTAATTATCAGAGAAATGCAAATTAAAACTACAATGAGGTATCACCTCACACCAGTAAGGACAGCTGCCATCCAAAAGACAAACAACAAATAGTGGCGAGGCTGTGGAGAAAGGGGAACCCTCCTACACTGCTGGTGGGAATGTAAATTAGTTCAACCATTGTGGAAAGCAGTATGGAGGTTCATCAAAATGCTCAAAACAGACCTACCATTTGACCCAGGAATTCCACTTCTAGGAATTTACCCTAAGAACGCAGCAATCAAGTTTGAGAAAGACAGATGCAGCCCTATGTTTGTCGCAGCACTATTTACAATAAGCCAAGAATTGGAAGCAACCTAAATGTCCATCGGTAGATGAATGGATAAAGAAGATGTGGTACATATACACAATGGAATACTACTCAGCCATAAGAAGTGGAAAAATCCAACCATTTGCAGCAACATGGATGGAGCTGGAGAGTATTATGCTCAGTGAAATAAGCCAAGCGGAGAAAGAGAAATACCAAATGATTTCATTCATCTGAGGAGTATAGGAACAAAGGAAAAACTGAAGGAACAAAACAGCAGTGGAATTACAGAACCCAAAAATGGACTAACAGGTACCAAAGGGAAAGGAACTGGGGAGGATGGGTGGGCAGGGAGGGATAAGTGGGGGGAAGAAGGGGAGTATTAAGATTAGCATGCATGGGGGGGAGGGAGAAAGGGGAGGGTGGGCTGCACAACATAGAGAAGACAAGTAGTGACTCTACAACATTTTGGTAAGCTGATGGATAGTAACTGTAATGTGGTTGTTAGGGGGGACCTGATATAGGGGAGAGCATAGTAAACATAGTACTCTTCATGTAAGTGTAGATTAAAAATTAAAAAAAAAAAGAAAGAAAAGGGAGATTATTCCTTGATAGGATAAAACTATTGGTAAATCAAAGATCAACACATGCTTTAAATATCCTTAATGTTGATCACTTAAAGGGTGTCAGATGATCAGTTATGGAGGTACTCTTTTCTGATAATATTCCTTTCTCTTAATTATAAAAAAAAAAAAAAGCAGTTACTGTGTGCTGACCTCCAATGAGTTCTGCACAGTGGTATAGAGGGCATGTCAAAGTGTGGGCAAAGGGTCTGTTTGTTTCTATGCAGAAGATCAAGGCCTAGCTTGGCTACCCAGAAAATGAACTAAGATACGATATGAGGAGGAGCTTCCGGCATCAGCACTCTCTGGAGGACTCGTGCCGGGGGATGATCATCAAAAAGCCTCCACAGGGATCCGGGCGATGCTGCGGTTGTGGCTGCGTCCACCCCACCATTTCCTGGACTTGCCATTGGAATGATGAGGGAGATGTCTAGGCTGGCATGTGCATACAGTGAGACAACGAATTTGACCGGATCTGTACTGTTGGAACTCAACCAGGAGTTGGGTGGGGTGCAGGTTGTAGCACTCCAAAATCTCATGACTATAGACTATCTACGGTTATAAGAACATATGGGATGTGAACAGATCCCAGAAATGGGCTGCTTTAATTTGTCTGATTTCTCTCAGACTGTTCAAGTACAGTTGGACAATATCCATCATATCATAGACAAATTTTCACAAATGCCTAGGGTGCCTAAATGGTTTTCTTGGCTTCACTGGAGATGGATGGTAATTATAGATTTGCTTTGTTTATGTCACCGTATTCCTATTATGTTAATATGTGTGTGCAAATTAGTTAGTAGTTTAAAACCTATACATACTTAAGGTACTCTACAAGAAGATATGTCAAAGAAATAATCAATCCTCCCATGTTTTCGTCCATATGCTACCTCTATAGCTTTTCTTCTTCCTTCCTAATTACAACCCTTAAATAGAATTCGTGCCTCATATCGAATTTACCGAGTATCATAATTCCTCCAGGTGGTAAAGATACGTTGAGACAAGTGCTGGGCATAGAAGTCACAGGGCATAAATCTGCAATGAAGTAAAAAGCTAACCTTTTCAAACAATATGGCTTCTCTTTCACTTACCAACTTTACATTTCCCTGTATGGCCCCGGAAGATGACTGGTTAGCCAGAGACGGGTAAGATTCCTCAAGGGAGGAACAACCTAAGACAGGCACAGTTGCAGGGGGGCCATCAGGTGAGAAATTGGGGATCAACAGAGGTGAGGCTCAGAACCTCACCCCCCCTGCTTTGAGAGAAATCTTCTGCATCCATGGATGTTTTGCTGCCCTTGTCTAGCTTGGATTAATACTTAGTCCATAGGCACACACCTGATCATCTGATCATCTACATTTGCCCTCTTACAGCAGTAAACTATGTTTTCTACCTTTATCTTGCATCTACCTACCACTTCAGTATTTTATTAAAAATAAAAATAATAATAATAATAAAGGGAGAAATGTGGGATCAACATATAAATCAAGTACAAAAATCAAACGAATATTCATATTTTACCAGATTGTTTATAGGTCATAATGCCTGATCAAAACCGAAAGTTTCTGTTATGAATGCCCTTGTACTGTTCACCATGTAAGAACTTATTCACTATGTAAGAATTCGTTCACCATGTAAGAACTTGTTCATTATGCTTCAGAAGATTGGAGACTGACGAGAATTAGGCTTGAGATGGATTAATGATTGTACATTGAGCATTGACCCCCCTATACTGAATTTTATTGTTGTTAACAACAATTTGATCAATAAATATGAGAGATGCCCTCTCAAAAAATATATATATACATATATATTTTTAAAAGACACTGAATGTGATAAAATTATAATTTGTATTTGAGTTCCTAGTCACCTCTGAATTGTATAGCACCACAGGCAGGTTAGCATGAAATCAGTTATCACTGGGCAAGTCTACAGAAAAAAATATAGTTGTTTTGGTTTTCTTATTGTTTGGATTGTAAGTAACTGGGAATTTAATGTAATGATTAATAACCATACTTTCCTATGTACATAGGACTTAAAAGTTCCCTAAACGTTCACACATTCTAATGTGAAATGTGATCATTCCAATGATCACCCTTTTACTTTCACTATCAGATGAGGCTCCAATGTTACTTGTCCAGGGTCAGCTGCTGAACAAGTAGATAAGCTGGGAAGAGAACTTGGGTACCCATGATATTGACTCAAGGATTCTTCCTGTCAAATATATACTGCTCTCTGAAAAGACTACATTGTGATTTAAAAAAAACACCACAAGATAGCAGGCTATTTCCATGGAAGAGTGTATTGAAAAAAAGAAGTTGAATGTGAGGCAAGGAGAAGCAGCACTTCAGCAAAATACCGTATTCACATGTATTGAATATCTTAAACAAATGTAGTTAAATGGTCATTCATATCAGAGCAACCTGCTCCCAAAATTCTTTGAGAAATCAGATATACTAGATATGCAAGTTAAGGATCAAATGCATCCTGAAATTTCAACAGCCCTGGAGAGATATTGAAAGGATCTTTCAGATACTTCCACAACATCCTCCTAAAGCATTCCAGTGCCTTCTCCTGTGATATTCAGCTTCTCTAGCCTTTCCTCATCCACCTCTATTACCCTTTGCTCTTCAAATCACCCTGCTTTGACACCTAAAGATGACAGTCTACTATGCAGCTGCCACCTATTCCTCCTAGTGTCCAAATAAACTTTGTTTGAAAAAGAACATAGCTACTAAAACATCAGAACTTCCATAGAGAAAAGGAATGAGTTATTATTTACTTGATTCACTTGTTAGGATACATATTTAATCCTACCATTATGCCTACAGGTTAAAAGAAAGACTGATGTAACATTTTTTCCCCTGGTTTAATTTATCAGTCATTTCTGATACCAATTCCAAAGGAAGGGCTATGTCTATTAACTTTGCATAAATACATATTAATGATAATAATTAAGCTATTTTTTTTCTTCTCAGGAAATGTGTTTTGCAGCATATCTCTGATCTTCACCAAGCTTTCCTTTTCTTCCATATAACTCATCATTATTCATATTATTGCTCACCGAATTTATATTAACATGTAAATACTCTTCCCAAAGCTATGGCCCACTAACCATTAGCCACTAACCACTAGCCACCTCGGCTTTCTCTCTTACTATTCGATACCTTAATGTTCGGCACCCCTTTGTGGGCTCGAGGAGGGCAAAGTCGTGATGAAGCCATAACCCATGAAAGCATGAGTTTACAAGGAGACAACCATAAAAGGTTTTGGAATATTTAGAAAATGAATATTTTACTTTATAAAATGTTTATCCTGGTAAGACCAGTTAGCAGAGGGCACGGAGACACTGAGACAAGAGTAGGGCAACTGCAGACAACCAAGATATGCCAATTCTGTTCCAAAGGGCAACCCCTCCCAGTCTCCCTGCACTTTGGGCTTTTTAGACTGTCACAGTGGTAGTGGGGCTGAGTCTTCATGGCGACTACTACGCTCTTAGATCCACACAGAATGGGCCCCAAAGTTGCAAAGGAATGCTATTGCTTACAAGTAGTCAACATTCTTCATCAGGACAAGTGATCCTCAAGAAATTTTTTATTATTGAAGTATGATTGACACACAATAACATATTCATTCCAGATGTATATCATAAAGACTTGATATTTTTATACATTATAAAACTAAGTCGTTACCACCTACTATCATAGTTATTACAGTATCTTTGGCTTTATTCTCTATGCTATGCACTAAATCCCCATGACTTTTTACTTTATAACTGAAAGTTTGCTCTTGAGGAAGTTTTAAAGTTTTCTTGAATATATAATATGTTCACATTTTTAAAAATTCAAAAGGTAGTAAAGGGTATTCTAAATATGTGCATTAAGTAAATGCCCTTCCTATCACCCCCCAACCACCCAGTTTCTTCCCCCATGGCAATCACTGTTACCAGTTTCTGGTTTCACCTTCCAGAGTTGGTGTTTACAGTTACAAGCATAAACACATGTTTATAAACTAATATTCAACACCAATGGACATATACCGCTCTGCACCATGATAATTGTATCTTAGAGATCATTCTCATCAGCAAGTATAGAAT
Source organism: Manis javanica (assembly GCF_040802235.1). Lineage (NCBI taxonomy): Eukaryota > Metazoa > Chordata > Mammalia > Pholidota > Manidae > Manis > Manis javanica. The sequence goes on from NC_133167.1 coordinate 55,920,194, forward strand.
GATTTCATTCTTTCAAACATCTACCTAGTTTTGTTTCTGTTCCTGATTTATTTGAACAATTCCATACTTACAGATAGGTTCTCTCTAACCCTTTAGTCATTATGGACAATGCTGCTATGGATGTCTTTGCGCAAATTTGTTTTGCAATGCAAAATATCTGCAGAAAAATTTCTTAGATATCCTGGGGTGAGAAGGTAGGTGAATTATAAATTTGAAAAATATTGCCAAAGTGCTATCTGTAGATGCTGTATCATTTTGTACCTCTACCAATAATGTGTGAGCCTGTCAGTTTCCAACCAAACACTTGCCACCATAAGGTATTAATGAATGTCAAGATATCTGTCATTTCCATGAGTTAAATCATTTCAAATTGCATTTCTCTTACCATGAGTTGGGCATAATTTCCTATTTATAAGTGCCATTTATAATTCATTTTTTATGAACTGTTCATTTCCTTTGCTCCCTTATTTATTAGATGAACACTCATCTTATTGATCCATAGGAGCTCTTTGGATATTAAGGAGTTAAACCTTATCTATGGCACATGCTATAAATAGTCTCTTCCCCCATGTAGGGATGTTTATCTTCTGCCTGTTACACAGACTATCTTTTCTTAAATGAAGTTTAATTAGTCAATCTTTTACCTTACTCCTGTATTCTTTGAGATGTTTAAGAGTTTTGGTGTTTTTTTTTTTTGTAAGCACAGAGACAGATGTCTTCCCTAATATCTGATCATTGTAAGCCTTCAGATTCACAGTTTTACTTTTTCTGTTGGCACTTTTTGAAATGAGACTGGAAGACAAGCTGGGACATAATATCTACTTCCTTGCCTGACCTTCGTTATTTCATTATCCTGAGTTCTTGTGGATTTTGCCCTCTCCTTCTCCCTTGCTTTCTTCAAGGAGTTTCACATAAACTTGATATTTGCTTGGCCTACCTTTGGAGATCATTCTATTTTCATAGTTCTTACTTCAATTTGAAGTTTTTCTGAGATCAAAAAGAATTTCATTAATGTCTTTTCATAATCAACATGCCATTCAAACTGTGCTACTTTTTCTATTTTTGGGAAATTATACAACAAAAACTGTTCAGATTGTTGCCTGATGGGGTGAGAATATGTGAAAGATTGTCTAGCTGCTACAGATAAATGGGAAGAAAGGATGTTATCTTAATTTAAAATAAATCAGACTTTTGGTTTGATCTCCAGAAATGATATGTAACAATGTTTTTTTCTTATTTTAGTGTTCTTTTAAATATCTTATTCTTCAAACTTTAGTCACTGATAATTTGTTACTTGGGGCAACACTGTATGATGTATAAAAAACATTAAGGTAATTTACTGAACTTACAGACCTTAGGCACTGGTATAGGAGATGTGAAATAAAGCTACTGCTGGAAATTGAGGCCAGGTTTATTTTAGGTTTGACTTTTGAGAAAAAGATTCTAAAAATACACCACTGTTGTTCTCCCTTCTACTTCCATACTCTTTTCGAATGATGGTTAGGTCTATCTCAGGAACTACAATGAAAATTGCCTCGATAAGATGCAAGATGAAAAAGTAAAAGTTAATGTTCTATTCCTGACTCAATCCCCTCTCTACTCAGATTTTTTCTTATATTAGCATACGGGAAGGGAATGACCAAGGAAAAGAGTCTAACACCAGATCATTTAACTTTTTCTGTCCTTCCCTGTCCATCAAGTTTAAAGACAAAGTTGCACATACGAAAATAGCAGACACCAAAAAATTTTAAGTTATGATATTTGTAATGTTTATTCCTCTCATCATATCCTCCACAACAAAGCCTTTCCTTTAAAAACCCTAAAAATTTTTTAAAATATATGTATGATTTCATTTTCTGTACCAGCCACTTAAAAAAGAGAATGATAGAAAGGAAGCTAGAAATCCCACTGTAGAGGTTGCTATTGGTTCATTTTCTCACTCACCTACCTCTAATTTAGGGAAAAGCTTGATTTCCTGTTAACCACCAACAGAAGTAAATTATTTGGCATATTATCTCTTAGCTGTATTTGCACACAGAGCTAGCACCTCACTGGACAAGTCTCTGGGCCTTAGTTTTCCCCCCTGGAAAATGGGGGAGGTCAGAACAGATTTTTTTTAAACCCTTTTCAAGTCTAACAACTTATGAATCTGAGTCATTCACACATCAGCACATCAAGCAAATATGAATATTTCCAGTTGTCTGAATGTTTTCTTCATATATTTTATAAGTTCACATTTCTTGAAAAGAAAACCATAACCCACCATCTCTAAGAAGATAATTTTTGATATGGTAATTATGAATTCTTTATATTTGTGTCTCATAACACTGGTGAAACATATTCAAATGATGATACCCATTTGTATTTAAATGTTATTTGCTTAAACTTATTTTTCAGTTAAATCTATTTACTTTTTTAAATTTATTTTAAATTTAAGAGTTAAGTTATATACTTAACCCTCTTTCTAACCAGTTATCCCTCACATAGTCTGGGATATTAAGGTATTTGGGTTGGCCTCCTTTCTAGCTCCATCAGGTTACAATTGACTTTTTGAGACACTAGCCCTGTTAGATGGAATTCCCTCACAAAAAAATTTGAAAGTAGTTTTTACTTTCAAGTTATCTGCCTAACCACTGTCAGAAAGTCATTGACTTTTCTGCTTTCCATAATTCACCACCTCATTAACAAAATTCTTACAATTTACAGATAATTAACATTTACATTATCATTTATTTTAATATAAGAATACACTCATACACAAAGTAAGTGAACACAAAGTAAAAGAACGGGTTCATATAACCTACCAGGAGCCTCGTCCTGAGGCCACTGGGACTCCATATACTCAATTCCCTGTAATACCCAAGTTGGACCTTTTAATAACCATTCATCTTTGTCTATTTTCTATTTTTCCCTTTCAAGGTCAACTCGACACTAAATCATATTCCATTCCTAACAAATCTGAATTCACCCATCCAACTATCCCTTCCCAGACCTCCTTCTCCTATGTGATAACATTAGTGATCTCCCCGACAGAAGGACACCCCATGACTTTAAAGTCTTCTGCTTTTAAAAAGCCAATAAAGTAGAACTACCTTTAAAGTAAACGTTCTTCACAAGGGTTGCCTTTTTTTCCCACAGCAGTCTCAAATCAAGGAAACATAAATCTGGAAAAAGTTTAGGAAACAAAAAAAACAATAGATACTTCATGCAATTTCTAAAACCAAGCCAGATCCACCACACACACATGCATACAAATTCAACAGTGGTTCATTTTGGTGGCTTCTGACTTGGGTAGACCCTGGAGGGCAGACATGTTTATGACCATCATTTAATATACTGCCTGACACCTAGTAGGTGTTCAAACATGCTGGCTGAGTAAGAAGAAAGGGTGTGCCTATGTCACCTTCACATAAGATCCTCAGTCATCGGTCCCCTCTCTGTGAAAGTGATCAGCCGGGCTTGGTAACTGAATGGGCAGGTGCCACACTGCCTCCAAAGGTCATGAAGACTCAGAACCACGCTACCAGTTTTAGTAACTGAGATGTACATGATATCAATTCTCCCTAAAATTTATTTTAGTTTATTGTCTTGACCAAAACTACTAAGTCCACTCCAGAATTCAAATCACGAAACACTGTATCTACTTAGGGCATGCAAGGAATGTGTAGCTGAAGTGAAGGAATAATCATTCCTGAATAACAGAGGCTTATTGAAAGAGTCCTCTACTCTCTTTATGACCTTTTTGGTACCTTCTGACTATTGATAAGCAACAAGCTTCTCTTCAGGAAGTCTTTTTGTTGTTGTTAAAGATAGTACCACATTTTCATTCAACTGCCCTAGAAAGAAAAGCCTTATGCTTGTCCCCATAGAAATGCTTTATTATAATGAAGAGACTTAATGGATTGGAAAACCTTATCTTTTTCAAGGGGAATGCACGTGCCATTATCTTGCAACATTTTAGATGGGAAACTGTACGAAAGCAAACATCGTCCCTAAAGGTTCTAGTCCCTCCATCATATCTTGAACCCATGTGAAATGGCTGTTTCATGGGATCAGTGGAAAAGGAACTTAGGCGTTTCTCTAGTTGGGCTAAATCTCCTAAGGAGAAAGGGATGTGACCGTGCACGATGCCTTCGGATCTTGCTACTTCCCAGAGGGGGGCGATAATTTTGGGAGGCCCTCGGGACTGAGTCTGAGGGGGACTGAAGGGTTCTGGCTCAGTCTGTGGGGGAGTGACGTGGTCTAGCCATGCCTAGTTGAGCAGGTCCTTCCGAGATAGTCCCCATATTTTTAGACAGGTCCCAGCTCAGGACCTCAAACAGTTTCATCATGATCACTCCAAGTCCACCTTATAATACATAGACAATCTTCTACTCTGCAGTCTCTCGTGGGAACAGTCTCAACTTGACACTGCCTCCCTACTTAACCTTCTAGCTTCCAGAAGTTACCGAGTATCCCCCGTCAAAGCTCAAATCTCTTCCCCTTCTGTCACTTACCTCAGATTCCTTCTATCTCAACAAAGAAAGTCCATTACCTTAGACAGAAAATAGCTCCTCTCTGACCTGCCCATTCCCAAAACCAAGACAGAAATCCTTTCCTTTCTAAGCCTAGCTAGATATTTTAGAGCATAGATCCCTAACTTCTCCCTGCTCCCTGTTGGCAAGACCCCTATACGACCTCAGCAAGAGCCCCCTTAAAAAACCATTATCCTCCTCACCCCGACACTCCTTCATTAAGCTCCGTCAAGCCCTTGTGGAAGCCCCAGCTCTCCATCTTCCTGATTTGTCGAAGCCCTTCTCATTATACATTCATGAGAGGTCCAGTCAAGCTCTAAGAGTCCTAGGCAAATATTATGGCCCATCCTTTGCCCCAGTAGCTTATCTCTCCAAGCAATTAGACCCCACAGTTCAGAGATGGGCCCCCTGCCTACGAGCATTAGCCGCTAGACAGCTCTTGCAGAAAGAAGCTCATAAACTGACATTCAAGGCGCCCATTATCATTCTGTCCCCACAGCACCTAAAAGATCTCTTAACCTACAAAAGTTTACAGACTCTCCCTCCCTCCAGACTCCTCACCTTACTGTCCTCTTTCCTCCAAAATCCCATTCACCCCCTTTGCCATCCATACCCGAATAATGACTTTTTCCTCCTTTACTGCTCTCTTGCTTTTTTCCTCATTCTTATTGTCTTCCCCGCCACCCCAGCCTCCTTTGTATAGAGATTCAAAGTCAGACAGACTTACACACAGCATCAAACAAAAGTTACTGCCCTCATTGCCACACCAGACTGCCCTCTGAAAAGCTGCTCTGAGCCTTTATACCTCCACTTTCCTCCCTCCACCGAAGTGTTCACTAGCAGCTACCCTTATTCTCCCTACCTCTGCTTCCTCTATGACCAAAAACAAGCCTATTGCAGGCGATAGCCAGACACCTACAAGAGATGTCCCTACTGGTCTTGTGCAATTCACTACATGAGTAACTTCCAGTACCCACAGTATTACTCCTCCCACCGTTTCATGAAATATCCCAACGGCTCATTCTCCTTATCAATCCCAGATCCCTGAGACTCTTAATGAGCTGCCAGAGTCACAGCCTCAGTTTACTATGGGGGGGGGTCCTCAACCCCCCACAGTACCCTTCATATCTCTCAAAAGTATGTTCCCTCTCATTCCCAGATCTCTCAAGTTGCATCAGATAGCAGACATTCCGAAAAAGTCATTATCCAAACTCTTGACGGCGCCTCTTCATCTTCTTATCCCCACCCCTCTTCCCATTTCTCCTACTCTTCATTACAGCTCATTCAAGACACCACCATCTTTCTCAACCACACCCTTAACACATCCAATTGCTTCTTGTGTGCATCACTACAGCGCCCACTGCTGGCCGCCGTGCCCCTTAATATTTCCAACTACTCCTTCCATGCAGAAAGACAACCCCTCTGCCCCCTGGCAGACATACCCCTATGGGAACCAGAATACGCAGATAATCTCACCATCCACCACTGTGTAAGCCCAACTCCACCCCCCTCCAGTGCACTTCACTGCCTCTCTATCTACACCCCTACCTCCAGCTCTAAGACTTTTACGCAACCGAGACACTTCTTTTAGTGTAATGGCAGTCTTTTCAACTCACTGCCTCTCAACTCCGATACACCCTGCATTCTCATCACCCTAATCCCACAGTTTACACTTTACAGCATGGCAGAATTCCTTGAGCTCCAACCTCCCTTGCCCTCGCGCACAAAAGAGCTGCTTTCCTTCCCATCATGGTCGGTATCTCTTAGATCACCTCAGCCATTGGAGCAGGGTTTTCCGGAGAAGCCTTGGGTCACTCTCTATAGGCAGTTAGAGATCTCAATGCCAAACTTGAGGGAGCCCTGCCATCCACTGCCGATTCCCTAGCCTCTCTCCAGACAGGTCACTTCACTAGCTAAAGTCACCCTTCAAAACCGGCGGGCCCTAAATCTGCTTACAGCCGAGAAGGGCGGCACCTGCGTCTTCCTCTGGGAAGAGTGCTGCTATTACATCAACGAATCCAGCATTGTAGAAACTGACATTACCAAACTCACCGACCTTGCCTCCAGTCTCCACTCTGCTTCCAATTCCAACCCATTCTCGTCAATACTAACAAACCCCCTCCTCACCTGGCTCTGGCCCATTGCAGGCCCCATAATAATCATTCGTCTCGCCTGTCTCTTCTTACCCTGTATAATAAAGTTCATCAAATCCCAAGTCGGAAAAATCTCTAATCAAGCTTTCAACCAGCTTTTACTCAGGAACTACCAGCTTCTGGCCACAGAAGATCCCTCACCCTCACGTGACCTCCTCACCACACGCTGAGATGGACCCCTCTCTCCACTGGAAACTGTTCCTGGAAACAATGGCCGCAGACGCCTGGCTCCTGACACCCATATCCTCTTGGCACCTTGGAATCAACAGGTCCTCAACCTATAGTTACAGGGAACCTTCATTGATTTCCAAACGTGAAGAAGTCCACATCTACTCGTCCTTACTGTGGGGAGTCGTATCAACCCTTTCCTCCCAATCCTCAAGCCCTCACTCCCTTCTCCGCCCCTGTTCAGCAGGAAGCAGCCAGAGAGAAAGCAACGTCCACAAACCCGTAGAGGAGAAAGCGGGGAATGAAGGGTCCCCACCAGTAAGATGGCAAACTTCCGGCTTCTCTTCGGGGTCCTCAGTTCCCGCCGGCGCCACCTGAAGCCCAATCACCTCTCGCCCCCCTCCCAATCCCAGCACCTAGCCAACAGCCAACAGCCCCGTAGAAGTGACACCTCAATCAATTCATGCCCCTTCCTATATAACCCAGCACCTTTCCCTAATAAAGCGGAACTATCCGGTGAATTGCTGCTATGTGTCGCTCCTTTCCTTTCAGTGTGTCCCAGGAAACATGAATGATCAGAGCAGCACTATGCAATTTTTTTTAACTGAAGAAAAAAAAAAGGCCATTTTTTAACTGAAAAAAAAAGGGAGACACATGTTATAGATACATAATGCAATATTGCACAGCACTGAAAGCCAATGAAGTACAGCGTGTAGAACATGGATGAGTCCTAGTGACACAATGTTGAGTGGAAAAATTAAACACAGTTTGAGACCTTTTTCCAAGATGAAAAAACAAACTTAAAAAAGTACTATAATTATTTAACCTTTGCAGTTAAAAAAAAATTCCTTTTTCAGAATTCATGCCATATCTTCCCAAAAAGAGTACAAACTCTTGAGGCAGGGACATCTTTTTATTTTTATTTGTATCTCCTAGAGTGCCTAGACAAGTACCTGAACAGATGGGTGCTCAAAAATAATTATCCATTGAATGGTTCCTGAGTGCTACCTAACTAAGGCTTTTTAATGAAATTTAAATCTTCCCCCAAGTCAAACAGTTTCTTGAATAAAGTCACATAAAACTTTTATTTTAACCTAATTCTATTTCTGCAGTGGTACTACAGACACTCAACCAAAAACATTCCATCTTGGAAGGACTTCCCCTTTCTTTTTGGAGTAAAGTTAACATAAGGGTAACACAATCTAGAGAAAAAGAAAACGTATCACGTGATCCTGTAAAAACCAACATAATCACATCGTACGACTCCATGAGACATCTGATAAGCCATGGGTTTGAAACTGAGCAATCACAAAAGTAACTCATCCACCGCATGTATAAGTGAGTTGCCAAGATCAAAACTGAAAATAGGAGCAAAAACAGTATTTTCAGGCTTTCTTAAAGCAAAGATTTTAATTTAAAATATTTTGTTTTTACTTGGAGAAAAAAAATTATTTTAAGGGGAAACACATGAAACCCAGGGGTAGAAGAGTAGAATAATATTCCGCCAATCAGGGCCTTCCTTTTAACCCAGTGAGGGCTACGCGTGTTAACTGTAGGTGATCATAGTGAAGTTACACTGCAGCTTCCCTCCGACCTTGGGAACTCTGCTCGCTCTCAGTTACTGTGAGCTCTTCTGTTTCATTTATTATTAGTCTTTGTATCTGCAATGCTGTAGCACTGGAAAGGAGTATCAACACTATGAGCTGGCAGTACCTAAAACTGTACAAATGCCTCCAAAAAAACAAAGGGGGAGAGGGAGAAAAAATACAACCAAAAGGAAAAACAAAGTTAATGATATTAAGATGGGGTATTTAAAATTTTTACATTTGAAGGAAGAATACGTTTACTAATCAGCTCTATGATATACAACTGTCCATTAGCACGCAATTTTTAAATTTAAGATGTTCAAGAAAAATTATTTTGTCATTTGGAAAAAATATCACAACTGAACATAACATACAATTTGTTAAAAACTAGTCCAGCGATTTAAAACAGAGTGAATTGTTACAGAGAAAAGGCCAATAGAACTTTGTGTCCGGGAGGAAGAAAAAATCTGGCAACCCACTGGGTTCACTTAGTTTCGTGTCATTTGCTTTACGTCCATTATGTAATGCTTTCCCCGCTTTAGGTCTCATGCGTAAGCTAGCGTTCAGATATATCACAGAACTGCCACGAAATCCGTATCTGTCATAACTTCCAAAAACATTTTAGAAGATGTCACGTAGATACGTGTAGTAGAGGCTTTTTAAAAATCTGCTGGTGTCATTACTTCTTCCAGGCTTCCTCCTCCCCAGGTCTCCCCACACCTCCTCCCCCAGCATCCCCGGCGAAACGATCTGCGGGCAGCTCTCGGCTGGATGCAGGGGAAGCACGTCTTGACTGCAATGCAAACCCTGTCCCGGTCTGAACCGGGGAAGGCAGACTCGGCCCTGGCCGGGGATGTGGACGGAGGCTGCAGAGGAGCCAGCGGCGGGTGGGCAGTGGTGCCCCGCGAGGGCAGTCCGCAGTGCACGCGCACAATAAAACCCAATGCACAACTTCCCCAGCCGCTCCTCTCGCCTCCCGGGATTCGCTGAAAGGTGCGGCGTAGGCGTTAGCTGGAGCGGACGCCGGCGCTCTCACCCGCGCGGGTTCGGTTCTCCGCTGACAATTACATCAGTCCTTCCCCCTAACCCAGCTCCAATCCCCAGAAGCCTAGGGGAGCGGGGGTGCCCGGCAGCGCGGAGGAATGCGGCCGCGAGCCGGGCAGTCGAATTCCCCGACAACGAGGGGGAAGGGAGGCGGCGAGCGGGGACTGTGACCCAGACGCCCCCTCCCACCTCGCTGCCGGGCTGCACTGGCCCCGCCGCTCTCCAGCCTCCCTGCCGCCCGGGCGATCCTGCCAGGGGAGCCCCCGGGGAGCGGGGATGCCTGGAGGGCCCAAAGCAGGGCTGCCCACCCGCGCGTGCCCGGAGCCCTCGGCCCTTCAGACGCGCACAATGCCCCCAGCCGCGGCGCGGACACCGGCGTGTCGGCTCCGTAGGTCCCTCTGCAGCGAGGACACCTACCTGGAGCGAGCAGCGGCACGGCCGACTCTGCGGCGCGAGGCGGGAGGAGGCCCGGCGGGCAGACGGGCGCGCGGGCTGGCCTGGGAGCGGAGGCGCGGGCGCCGCCTGCGCGGAGCCGCGGTCTCCAGCACCGACAGCAGTGGCGGCGGCGGTGCTGCGCCTCCAGTGGTCCGCCGCGCCGCAGCCCCTCCTCTCCCACGGGCGGGGCGCGCTGGCGGGGCGGTGCTCCAGGCTCCCCGCCCCCGGCATCCCGCACGCCCGTCTGGCGGGAGTGGAACCGCGGGTGGCGGGCGCTCCCGTGGCGCTCCCGCCCTGCCTGGGTACCCCTCCTGTACGGGGAGAGCCGAGCTTCGGAAGCGCGGGTTCCCGCTGCCTGGGCGCACCCCGGTCCGGCCCCGGTGGGAGCCCCTGGTGTCCGGAGACCACCGCGCGCAGACCCTGACCGGCATCCCCGGGCTGAGAGCCGTGAAGCGCCCTGCTTGTCCAAACCAGCGGAGGTGGGCGGGCCCGGTTCTCAAGGAGGGGCCCCGAATAGCCCCCGCGCTCGGGACCGGCAGCGCAGCGGCTCCGAGCCCCGCGGATGAGCGGATTCGGGAGGCGGCAGCCCGGTGGCCTCCCTGGAGGCTCTGCCAACGCCCCGTCTCAGGGGGCCATCAAGGCTGGTCTTAAACACACTGAACTGTGTGCGCTGCCCCCCTTCTCCCCTACCCCGTCTCTGGCACTGCGGAGCAAAACTTCCCAGGCCCAGAGAAATCCCTGGGTTTTGTGAAAGGACCAGTTGTAAAAAGCCCCACCTCACCCTTCTCACCCCTCTTGAAACTCTTCCACCCTTAAACCTTTCCCAGTTGAGGCCTTAGAGCAGATTAATCTGAAGGCAAATTTGCTGGAAAGGACGTGGTAATTTAAATATTTGCACAGATGTTTCTTCTATAAATGGTGTCTGAGGAAATGTCAAAAGTATTTCAAGACATTTCCGTCATCACTATCTTCAGGTGAAAACATTCCAAAGAACACTGAGAGCCCAGCAGAAACTATCACGGAAACAGCGCTAGAGGTCTTAGCGGGCTGCCCAGGTATCGGGGGTGGATCACCGGGGAAGGAGGGGTGCCTTCAAAAATTGAAGATATTGCTACCACGGAGGCAATTCGGGTGGCATTTCATGTTCTCTGTGCCGATAAAATCCTGATTTACTATGAAATATAGTCAATTATATGCATTCTTTTCCCACATACAACTTCTCTTAAATCTCCAATCTCACCATTTGGATTAGCTTCTTCCACCTTAGCTAGTAATGTTCTCACATTGTCCTGTCATAAAATAATAGATTCCAGACCCTGGGACGCATCGCGGTTCTGCCTTAACTCCTTCCCCTGCGAAGACAGTCTCCGCGCTTGGTGGTCACCTTTTTACTCCTTCCATCTGGGCTGCACTGACAGAAACTACCGAAACCACTCTGTCAATTAAAAAAAAATAAATAAATAAAAGGCCAAACCCCATATATAAGAAAATACAAAAATGTGAAAGGACAAGGGATAGAGCACATACGGAGTGCTTAACTTAAAGAAGTAATTCTCAAAATTTCTCAACATGTAATAACAGAAAACCGTAAACTATCGGGGAGGCAGAGAGGAGCTACCATAACCTACATCTGTCTTATGCTAAGAATGCTTGCACACTTTCCACTCTATTCCATTGTATCTCTGTGTTTTTATGACTTAAAAAATTGGTTTAAATATCAGGAAAAAAGTCTTCTACCTGACCCATTGATTCATGATCAAATGAGATGTGATGGTTCTATGCCCCATCCATTGGGGAAATGGGCAAATTAAAGAGAGCTTACATTGCATATCAAGGCAGTTTCTCTACTCCATTTGTGCATCACAATATTTTGAAAACGCAGGCTGGCATAGATATGTAAATGTGAATAACAGGCTTTTCACTGCTTATTGAGCTATGGCAGGGTTATTGTTCAGAAGTCACTAGAGAGCATTGTTTACATTAAGTGTGGATTCTTGCTGAGAATTTAGTTCACAAGTTATATGTTAGCTAAAAGGATCTCTGCTCCCTGATCCATTCCTTTTATTTGTCTCAGAGAAATACTTGTTCATGGACTTTTTCAGTAACGGAAGATAATGATATTCTTAAAATACCATGAATGCTACAATTTCATCACACACAGTGAACTGAGCCTCACATGCATCACAGTCCCCACCATCAGTTCTTTTCATACAACTCTCAAACTTCATTTTATTGCAATTTTTCTATGGGCACTATTTTAGCTGGGGTTTCTTAGGAAGGCTGAAATGCTAATGATTCATTGAAAGATTAAATCCCAAGGCATCAAGAGTGAGGGAAAGAGGACATGCAACAGGGAACAATGGGAAACAAATACATGGTGATATGTTACCAATCTGCTGCACGGACCTGAAAAGACACAGCCAGTTGCTTGGCCATGTGAACTATTTGTGGACAGGCTCTGTGGAAAACCGCACAGGAACAGTCTATCAAAGCAAGGACAGAGAAAAAATTTACCTGTAAGCTCCCTCCCATCTCCTGTCTCACATTGGCCAAAATCTACCCCACTGGTCGTTAACTTCCCCAGCTTCCAGGCTGAGTCATTTGACCCCTTTGGCAGCTACTAGGGAAACATGCCACGCTCTGCAGCCCATGGTATGTGTGCTGGATTGTTCTATAGGCAACTTGGTTATGCTGGAAACTATGGTTCCCAGAATCACCTTTCCTATGTGTTTACAGGTCTGTATTTGTCCGATGGAAAAACTGAAGTTGCTTGAGATTTGGGAGGCAAAAATGAAGCAATAGTCATTACACTCTGAAAGTGACAAAAGACAAATACCTGGATGATGGAGGGCTCTTGTTCTCTCACTCTTCCCTGCTGTGTCCTCCCCTGCCGAGTAACTGTGAGCTTGGTAGGGCTAACAGACTCTTTACAGAAACTCACCAAGGCTCACAACCTTCCACAGGCTTGTATACCAGCCCTCCCTGTGGCCCCGCTACAGCCTAGCTTCCAGATTTCCTGGCAAGTTCAGACTCCTTTGCCTGTATCAGGACTGGTCTCTGATCCTTCAAAAATCCCTTTTCAGACTCTTATTCCTCATCTCCTCCCACAAATGGGAAGGAGGTCTAATTCCTGTAATAAATTCCTTATGCAGTGTGATCATTATGGTTCAGCTTCCCTGATTGAACCCTGTCTGCTGGGGGCTTAAGCCTGGGGCTGATCTGCTTCAGGGCACTCACACTGCCAGCGGCACCTGAAGGCAGCTGAGGCAGGGCAAGTAGCTCAGAGTCCTGAAGAAATATGAGGCCAAGAGAATCTGAGAAATCTCACCCTCTAGCTGTGCCCTATACAAGTAACAAAAATATTCATAGTTTTGCTTTGTGTTTGTTCATTGAGAGTATTCAGCCTTTAAAATATTTTTATTATTACTATATTAACCTACTTTGATGAATTACCTTCATATTAAAAGTAAACAATGGCTTATTTTACCTTTGTTGAGATGTCATTTTGGCTTCCTGAGTGGAAAACAATAAACTAAATCTCAGTTGGAAAATTGTGACCAGTATCTTCCCCCAGTGATGGAAGCATCTCGAGTTTCCCATTTTTGTTATAAATTTGAACATTCCCTTTGTAGGTTTTTTTTTTAACAAATTGACCACTTTTATGGTACTAAAGGAACCCAATGAGAAAATCAAAAGGCAAATTCTTTGAAGCAATGAGTTCTAGCAGGAAGGGAGAGATGTTACCCAGTGCTTCTAGGGTAAGACTCTTTGTCCAGCTTGGTGCTGACTTTGAATTTGTGCATCCATTTTCCCCCGATTTCTACAATGCTTTCTAAAATGTACGTATATTCTTGAAACTTTCCTTACCAAGAATATTGCCGTCAAGAACTCCTAGGTTAGCTCAGAAGCCTAACCTCCAAATCCCAAACTCCATTTAGTCCTAAATCCTTTATTCCCACAACTGTCATGATCTTCCCAGATGACTTGCTGATCCAACCCAGACAATATGGTTTTATCCAATTCAGAGTCAACCTTTCATTCAGAGTGCTTATCAGAGTGGCTAAAAAGATAGAAAATTGGGATTTTTTGAGTTCATAGGTTTTAGGGTTTTTTAAAGTTTTTGGTACCTGTTTCATTCGTTGAATCCAATAAATATTTATTGAATGTTTGCTATGTGTTAGGCATTATTCTGGGTGCTTGAGATATCAATGGACCAAACATGGAGCTTACCCTCACAGAGAGTACATTCCAGCAGGGGGAGACAGACAATAAACAATAGGCCCAAGAGATAAGTAAATTAACAGTTAATTAAAAGTCGTAAGTGATACGGTAAATTTTTAAAGTTGAGCAACTTAAGAGGAATAGAGGTAGGTTGCCAAACTACAATATTAAATAAAGTGATCAGTCTGAGCTGCCCTGAGAACATAACACTTGAGCGAAGATTCGAAGGAAATGAGGAAGTCAGGCCGATGTTTTGGAGTGAGAGTTTCCCATTTCAGCCAGAGAGGCCAGCAGCTGCAGAGCCCACAGAGAAGCATGCTTGGTGTGTTTCAGGAAGGTTAAGGAGGCCACAGTGCCAGGAACAGAATGAGCAGGGGAGACTGGTGTGAGGAGAGAGAGGAAATGGGGCCCAGATCATGTAGGGCCTGTAGGCCATTGTGAAGACTCAGAATTTTATCCCCGAATGAGATGGGCGGGCATCAACCACAGGTTCATGCAGTGGAGTGAAATGATTGGACTTAATGTTTTAAAAGAGCTACTCTGCTGTTGTGTGAAAAATAGCCTCTAGGAGAGCAAGGATGGAAGCAGGGAGGCTTAAAGGTACCTCAAGGCCAGGTGGTAGAGTGCAGGTAGTAAGAAGTGGTTGAATTCAGCATACATTTTAAAGGTAGAGCCAACTGGATTTTCCTGGTGGACTGGATTGTACTTGCTGATAAACATTTGTATGAGTTTTATTGAGACATACTTTCATCATATTCTTCACTTGTTGGTGAGATTGTGGGGAGGAAATGCAGGGCCCTGCTGCCTCCAGATACCAGGGAATGCTGATCACTGGCAAAGATCCTAAGTAAGTGCTGACCATTGTAAGTGCTGATACCATTTTCTGCCCAGCAACACTGTAGTGCTCCATGACTTGAGCTTTCATAAAATACACACACATACACACACATTCAGACACACACATTTTCTTAGAAGAAATTTTATGGTTTCAGGACTTGCATTCAGGTCTTTGATCCATTTTGAATTTACTTTTGTGTATGGAGTTAGACAGTAATCCAGTTTCTTCTCTTACATGTAGCTGTCCAGTTTTGCCAACACCAGCTGTTGAAGAGGCTGTCATTTACCCATTGTATATTCATGGCTCCTTTATCATATACTAATTGTTCATACATGCATGGGTTTATACCTGGGCTCTCTGTTCTGTTCCATTGCTCTATGAGTCTGTTCTTGTACCAGTACCAAATTGTTTTGATTACTGTAGCTTTATAGTTGAGTTTGAAGTCAGGGAGTATAATCCCTCCAGCTTTGTTCTTCTTCATCAGGATTGCTTTGGCTATTTGGCGTCCTTTGTAGTTCCATATGAATTTTAGAACTATTTGTTCTAGTTCATTGAAGAATGCTGTTGGTATTTTGATAGGGATTGCACTGAATCTGTAAATTGCTTTGCCAGGATGGCCAGTTTGACTATATTAATTCTTCCTATCCACAAGCATGGGTGGATTTCTATTTATTGGTGTCTTCTTTAATTTCTTTCATGAGTGTCTTGTAGTTTTCAGAGTCAAGGTCATCCACCTCCTTGGTTAAGTTTATTCCTAGATATTTTATGTTTTTTGATGCAATTATAAATGGAGTTGTTTTACTGATTTCTCTTTCTGCTAGTTCATTGTTACTATATAGGAATGCAACAGATTTCTGTGTATTAATTTTGTATCCTGAAACTTTGCTGAACTCAGTTATTAGTTCTAGTAGTTTTTTGGTGGATTCTTTTGGGTTTTCTATATATAACATCATGTCATCTGCAAATAGTGAAAGTTAAACTTCTTCCTTTACCAATTTGGTTGGCTTTTATCACTTTGTGTTGTCTGATTGCCATGGCTAGGAACTCCAGTACTATGTGGAATAAAAGTGGTAAGAGTGAAAATCCTTGTCTTATTCCTAATCTTAGAGGAAAAGCTTTGAGCTTTTCACTATTGAGTATGATTTTGGCTGTGGGTACATGGCCTTTATTATGTTGAGGTATGTACCCTCTATACCCATTTTGTTAAGAATTTTTATCATGAATGGATGTTGAATTTTGTCAAATGATTTTTCAGCATATATTGAGATGATCGTGTAGTGTTTACACTTTTTTGTTAACGTGATGCATGATATTGAATGATTTATGAATATTGTACCATCCTTGCACCTCTGGAATAAATCCTTCTTGGTCATGATGAATGATCTTTTCATATATTTTTGGATTCAGTTTGCTAATATTTTGTTGAGGATTTTTGCATCTGTGATCATCAGGGATATTAGTCTGTAATTTTCTTTTTTTTTTTTTTGTGGTGTCTTTGTCTGGTTTTGGTATTAGAGTGATGCTGGCCTCATAGAATGAGTTTGGAAGTATTCCCTCCAAAGAAGGGATGGGTATTAGCTTTTCTTTAAGTGTTTGGTAAAATTCAGCTGTGAAGCTGTCTGGACCTGAAGTTTTGTTTTGGGGGAGTTTTTTGATTAGCAGTTTGATTTCATTTGCTGGTAACTGTTCTGTTCAGATTTTCTGTTTCTTCCTGGGTCAGTCTTGGAAGGCTGTATTTTTCTAGGAAGTTGTCCAATTCATTGGCATAATAATGAAAATTTGAATACTTCTGAAAATCTGTAATCATTTTGAGATCTTATCAAGAGGATTGGTGATCTCTGTTTCATTTAACCATCTTTCTGGAGTTCTGTCTTGCAGTTTTGTTTGGATCATATTCCTCTGTCTACTCATTTTGTTACAGTTACTGTGTTTCTTCCTTTGTATTAGATGGTTCTGCTATGCTTTCTGGCTTATAGAGTAATAGCTTTATGAAAAAGGTATCCTATGGTGCCCAGGAGCTCAAGATTCTTTACTCTCTAGTGCCTGGTTCTATTTTGTGGGGTCCCAGCTGTTGGCATGCTATGGGCAGGACCACCTTTCTGTCTGGCGTCTGTAGTGGTCTAAGTCTGGGCTGGAAGATTGCTTCAGCTGCTGCCTTTGTGACCAGCTCATGAGTCTTTGTTGAGCTTGCTGCCTGGCCTGCAGCAGTGGTGGGGCTGCAGGGTTAATGGAGTGGGCAGACCGATGTTCCTCAGCCAGATGCACATCAATGGGTTTGGACACCTGCAGGGAGGAAGAAGCTCTTGGGGCTGACTCTTCTAGGCACCTCTCTGGTTAGGCTGAAATGGAGCCAAGAAAGCTGGAAGAGTCTCCCTCTACCTGCCAGGAAGCAAAGAATGATGCTGCCACTGGACCAAGTGGGTTGGCAGTGCACAGGGAGGTGCCTCGGGGCTCTATTGCCAGCAAGGGGGATGGAACATCTGGAGCTCCTCAGAGTTCCTGAACTGTTGGGCTGAGGAAGGGCTGGGGAGGTACCCTCCACCCGTCCTTCTCCTGAAGAAGGAGTTCTGTCCAACCCTCATCACCTCTGGTTCCCCTCCCACTTCTGGCAAGTCTTTCCTCTGCTTTGGGTCTCAGGACTGGTAGAATGTACCTGCCCTCCGTACTGGCTGGAGTGTCAGCCTCCCAGAGTGTTCTGCCTGCCCCTGGGGTCCAGCGCCACTAATCACCAGAACCCAAAGTAATTTGGGCTCATGCTCTGGGAGCAGATCTCCAGGGACAAGTGTGCAGTGCTCCTGGTCTCCTACCCCTTCCCCACTCCATTCCTCTTTCCTCTGCCTGTAGGGCAGGTTGTGGGGAGGGCCTGGGTCCTGCTCATTCTCAGCTTTGCCAGTTTACCCTTTTCTGTGTGGTCTTCTCTACTTCCTCAGGTGTAGGTGATCTGTTCTACAGTCTTCAGGTCATTTTCAGGTTTAGTAGTATTTGCTGTATTTTCTTTTATGTGTTTTTGGGAGAACGTTTCTGCCTTGCTTTCCTATTCTGCCATTTTTTTCTGGAAGTCCTCCACTATTCCATCCATCCTGTTGTTTTTATCAGTAGTTTTAGACATTGCCTTGTTCCTTCCTCCTGATTAAAAACTTCATGAGGACAGCTCTTTGTCCAAAGTGTTGTGTATCATAGGTGATTGGTACACATCTAAATAGCTTAACTCAATTAATCGCTTATTCAGTGATAAATTTGTACCCAACTCATATACCTTAAATCAGCAGTTGTTTGCTGATAACCACTGGGAGGTCTTGGACTCATCAGTGCATGGCCTGAGAATCTATACACACAGAACAAATCACTGTCTGACACATAATCTGACCTAAACTTTTTCAAACGTATGTAGATCCTATTGATACTAATAAAGAACAATTTACTTAAAAGTATGGCTAAATTCATAGTAGCCATGTTTTTTCTCAATTGATCCTCTTGCCAATGAGTCCACAAAGTTTTGTCTGTCTTCTTCTAATATTATGGGTCTTTACACTGAAAGTGGTTGGGCAACACTAGATTAGGTGGCACTCCACAGTATTATACTGCCCTTGGCCTACACTGTCAATGCTGGTGTCAGGTTTAGGTCGCTAAATTTCTTTAGATTATACCATAATATCAAAATAGTTCATGAGATATAAGTATGCCTGTCTAACATACACTCTAGAGAAAATAGGCTATGTTCTAGTGGTAGGTATATGGGTAAAACCAAAGGCAGCAACAGTATGTATTGTTACATAAATCACAAATTGCATGTGGCATTATTAGGTATAATATCTCAAATTCATTTTCTCACTTTATCATGTGGCCACTTTGTGAAAAACACAGGTAACATTTTCATTTGATGTAAGAGGAAACTGAGGCACTGAGAAGTTTATGAATTGCTCATGGTCACACTGATTAATGGAAGTAATAGAACTCTGTTCTCGGTTTCAAGCATTTTTTCATTCCCTAGACAATGTACACTGCCCTGGAGACATTAGCAGGTAGATGAATGGAGGCCCACAGGACTTAGGCATAAATATTCAAAAGTTATAAATCAAGCAAACAAATTGTTTAATAAAATAAATAACTGTCCTTCCACGACAGCTATATTTCTATCATGACCTGGAAGGTATTCAGAGTTTTCAAACTATAGTTCTATCCAGATGACTTGGCAGTGCAGAAAGACATGACCCTGGCTCCTGCCTGTGTCCTGCACATCCTCTTTCCATAATTTCAGCTCTGAAGCATCCTAAGAGAGGTGTTGTGCTCACACATGAGTAAAGTACAGCTCCCACATGTCCATATTTCTCTCAAAAAGCTGCCTTTGGCACCAGGGTCCTGATTATGCAGAGCGTGGTGCAGAAGAGGGGCAGGTGCTGTGGTGGGCATACCACCCAACTGCTGCAGAGCTTGGGTCTGAAGGGAGGTGTGTGACTGGAGGAGACTGGAGAGGCCCTCTAAAGCACAGAGCCAAGAGCAATAGCACCCTCATCTGGTGTCTACTTACTTCACTGTTATAACTTCTGTGTTTCCTGAGAAGAAAAATCCATTAAACCAGCTGCCTCATAGACATAAAACCTCACAGTCTTCCTATGTTATTATTAAACTCCAATCCGTCATTAAAGAAATATAAAAATAATCAAGTGACTCTGTGTATCTCAGCTTCTAAAACAAATACTATTGCTTTAAAATGATTTAGAGAGAGGCTTTTCTCAAGATGGCAGTGTGAGTAGGGCAGCGGAAATCTCCTCCCAAAACCACATGTATTTTGAAAATACAGCAAACACAAATATTCATAAAAGAGAGACCAGAAGATATAGTACAACAGCCAGGCTACATCTATATCTGTAGGAACTCAGCATGTCACGAAAAGGGTAAGATACAAAGCTGTGACCCTGTGGGACCTGAGCACTCCCTCCACCCCAGCTCACCGGCAGAAGGGAAAGAATCAGAATGCGGAGGGAGTGGAAGCACAGGACTGCTAAATAACCAGCCCTACTAATCTGCACTGGGAGCACAGACACACATTGCATGGTGTACTGGATATTAGAGAAACGGAAAAGTAAAACCCGAGATGGAGACTGAGAGCAGGTCCCCACAGCCGGCTCCCTTGGAACAAAAGAAAAGCAGGCACTTTAAAGTCTTAAAGGGACAAGGGTTTAACAGGAGTACAAAATCGTCCTGGCACACTCAGCCCAGCATGCTGGGAAATTTAAGGAACTTCAGGTACACTGACCCCGTGGGTAGGAACGCAGCTTCAAAGGCCCTCACGGTGATAAGCAGCCTGCCATTCATTCTCCCTGCCAGCACTGCAAGCAAACTGGCTTACCTGCCATTACTGTGGACCAGCTGGGGAGCAGCCCTGCTGAGAGTCTTCTCCCAACACGCAGCTAACAGGGCCAAAACCAGAGGCTGCCTCCTGCGCACAGCTGCCCTGCACAGGCAAATGAGGGTGGCGCAAAGTCTGGAAGGCATGAAGGGGCACCATTCTCACAGAAGAACACACGCCATGTGCCTGTGACCCCTGGCAGTGCCCTAGGCCACCCCAAGGGCTGCCCCACCCACGGCAGCTCAAGGGATTAACCCAGAGACTGCTCCCTTTGTGCGGTTAACTGGCACAGGCAGCGGAGAAGGGCAAGATGAGCACCAAGCAGGAAGGGACTTTGTTTCCCAGATAACACATGCGGCATTTGCCGGTGATCACTTCTATCACCATGGAAAGGCAAAAGTACTTGGTCCAGTGAAAAATCACTCAAATGCCAGAGAGAGGGCCAGGTGAGACCAATATAAACAATCTTCCTGAAAAACAATTCAAAATAAAAGTCATAATCACACTGACAGAGCTGCAGAGAAATATACAAGAGCTAAGGGATGAAGTCCGGAGGGAGAAAACAGAAATGAAACAATCAATAGGAGGACTTAAGAGCAGACTGTATGAGGGCAAAAGACTGTTAATAGAATAGAAATCAGAGAACATGAATACAGAGAAGCTGAGACAGAGAGAGATAAAAGGATCTCTAGGGATGAAAGAATATTAAGAGAACTGTGTGACCAACCAAAATGGAACAATATTTGCATAATAGGGGTACCAGAAGAAGAAGAGAGAAAAAGGGATAGAAAGTGTCTTTGAAGAAATAATTGCTGAAAACTTCCCCAAGCTGGGGATGGAAATAGTCTTTCAGACCATGGAAGCCCACAGGTTTCCCAACACAAGGGACCCAAGGAGGACAACACCAAGACATGTAATAATTAAAATGGCAAAGATCAAAGACAAGTACAGAGTATTAAAGGCAGTCAGAGAGAGAAAAAGATCACCTACAAAGGGAAACCCATCAGGCTATAATCAGATGTCTCAACAGAAATCTTACAGGCCAGAAAAGAATGGCATGATATATTTAATGCAATGAAACAGAAGGGCCTTGAACCAAGAATACTGTATCCAGCAAGATTATCATTTAAATTTGAAGGAGGGATTAAACAATTTCCACATAAACAAAAGTTGAAGGAATTTGCCTCCCACGAATGATCTCTACAGGGTATTTAAAAGGGACTTATCGCGTCCCGCCACCTAGGGCGACGGCAGGAGAACAATCACCAAAGGCCTAGTTCGTTAGGAATCTTTATTATGGGTGTCCGAGCATCCATCTAGCGAAAGGCAAAAGCAAAAAACAACAACCACACCACTTCCTCCAGGGCAGCAGCTTATATAGCATATCCCAACCAATTAGCTGACTGATCACGCGCCAGGTTCAGTCTTATTGGAAATATGTGAAAAGCATGCTATGAGCACGAGCACGGAAATGGGGACAAGCCAATCATGGAGACTTCCTTATGCGCTGAGCTGTAGGGCCAGGAAGGGTGGTGTCTAAGAAGCAGGCGCCATCTTTAGGGCGTTGTCCAGCTAGAGTGGGGCTCAGCCTCGGCCGTAGGCCGGGCCCCCACATCTCCCCCTTTATTGTTTTATAACCAAAGGGCTGTCGGGATCATGCCTGTCTTAGGTCTTCCGGAGTCTGCAGCATTCTTACCCGTCCTCAGGCAACAGACAACTTAGGTCTGTGCCCTGTCTTAGGTTGATATGCGCAGCTCCCGATCTTACCCGTCCTTGACTACTGATCCAGCATATTAAGCCATACTCTAGGGGAGATGCCTTCCTCTAGCGCTGCCATGGCCTACAACAGGACCTTCCGTTCTCCCCGTTGCTGTTTTTGTATGGAACAGACTTTCCTTCCAACCAGGAGGAGGCCCACAATTAGCAATATTCCTATGACACCTACACCTGACCAGGCTTTGGTGGCATTTAACACAGCTTCAGCTATTTGAGCTATGGAGAGCATCTCTACCTTCTTGGAGCTAACATTCAAAATTTCTAACCGTAGCTGAGTGGTGAGCTCATTGAGCTCACTGGACCAATTTGTGGTTAACATCTTGCCTAACTGTCTGGACAAGTTGGCAGCTTTAGAATAATTATGAAAAGGAATACCAGTAATACACCCCCATATAAGAATGGATGCAGCCCACAGACAAAACCTCCCCCAAGAGGTCCAATTGTTCTTGAAGAAGGTTCATGCGTTGGTTGACCAAGGCCATCCCATTCTTAAAATGGCCGTTGATGACGTTCTGTGTTGTCATTGCCGAGGCAGTGGCCTGGGACAGACCATTCAGCGTCTCTGCTGTAGGAATGGTGATAGTGCGGTGGTGGCTGCAGCTGCAGCTCGGCTCCGCCGTCGCCTGCTGTAGGATCCACGGCAGGAGCAGAAGCAGTGCGATCATCTTGTACCTCCGCTCCGGGGTTTTCCACTCTGTGTATCAGACATCCAGGCACCCAAACGGGGTTCTGCTGGTCCTGTGGAAAAACACAAACTGAGCCTCGGGTCCAGATTATCACTGGGTCCGGGCCTTTCCATGTTCCTTCCAACACATCCTTCCACAAAACTTTAGGCATGTGTTTTGGACTGGATTGTTGGCCATGCCACTCTGCTGCACTGCGGCCATTTTTGTCCAGTGTTAAAAAGTTTAAAATGAATAATATGATGTTTAATTTGTCTCTGGGGGATCTAAAGTCTTCTCCTATTCCCCCTTTTTGTTTATATAAGGCATTCTTGAGGGTGAGGTGGGTGCGTTCCACCATACCCTGACCCTGAGGGTTGTAGGGAATGCCAGTAGTATTGCGGTAATACTCTCCATTCATAGTGCTCATCTGGGCGGTCATGGTTAATGGCAGGTATGGTAAAGGCAAATTTGGCACAATCTTCGGGGTGAAGGGGGATGGAAAAGAAACAGTCTTTGATATCCACAACTATCGTTTCCCAATCCTTAGGCAGGGCCATGGGCAGTGGCAAACCCAGTTGTATTGAGCCCATAAGCACCATCTGCTTATTTACAGCTCTAAGGTCATGTAAAACCCTCCACTTCCCTGTTTTCTTTCTTATCACAAAAATAGGTGTGTTCCAGGGGGAGGTAGAGGCCTGAATATGCTTGGCAGCAAGCTGCTCCTGTACTAAAGTGTGGGCTGCTTCCTTCTTCTCTTTAGTAAGGGGCCACTGAGGAACCTACACAGGATTCTCAGATCGCCACTGAATCTTTATTTGCTGTTCTCCTTGAGTGGCCCCGAGGAAAAACCCAGCCCGGGCCCTCCAAATCGACTGGGCGTAATGTTAGACAAAGGAATGGGCTTTTCTCGACCCGAAAAGTTCTTCCCAAGTCCACCTGTCCCAGGGTAGCCCTGTCTTTTCAGAATGCAGTTAGACTGTTCGCTGTAGAAAGTTTCCGTGGTCAATTTGAGATTCATTTGGGTTAGTACATCTCTTTCCCAGAGGGACACGGGTATGTTTAGCACGAAGGGTTGAATTATCCCCTCGTGCCCTTCTTGGTCCATCCAAGACAGTGAAGCAGCGCTACATAGGGGCGCTTGGGCTATCCCGAGTCCTCTTAAGGTTTGTGCAGCTCGATTTAAAGGCCATTCCTTCGGCCATTCATCTTCCTTTATGATACTATGGTCTGCTCCTGTGTCCAGCAATCCTGAGAAATGCCTACCTCTGATCTCTAAGGTGTGCATGGTCCTGGTTCCCAAATCCAATGTAAGACAAGCCAGCGGAGCCCCAGAAGACCCAAACCCTTGCTGTCCTCGAACAGCATTTTTATGAGCATACAAATCATGTTTGCTAGGAAGCATAAGAATTTGAGCAATGCGATCTCCTGGGCTAATAGCCATGATTCCTCGTGGGGAGGAGACCATAATTTTAACTATTCCTTCATAGTCTATATAACTCCTGGGTGTACTATTAACCCTGCTTTAGTAGTGGAGCTCTGGCCCAATAAGAGACCCACTACTCCTTTTGCCAAAGGTCCCTTAAAATCTGACTCTACAACTTGAACTCCCATCTCAAGGGTCAATACGAGTCTGGTGGCGGCACAGATGTCCACTCCTGTGCTTCCTGCTGTTGCTCTCCGTGATCCCTCAGTGCTGGGTGAACTCCCTGATCTGTCAAAGGGTGGTGAGTTCTGGGTGTCTGTTGAACCACCCCATACATTTGCGGGCCCTGAGGTGGAGGGCCCCTCCTCCCGTTTTTTGGCTCTTGAGGGGGCAGTGGTTGGCCTTCCACATCCACCACTGACCTACACTCACTGGCCCAGTGATTTCCTTTCCTACATCTCGGGCATAATCTTGGTTTAGGCCTGCTAGCAAGTTCGTTGGCTTCCTTCAACTTGGGACAATCTCTTTTCAAATGACCCATTTGTTTGCAGTAGAAACAGGCCCCAGGAGGGGTTGACCTGCCATGAGCATCTCTCAATCCCTGAGTTATGGCTGCGGCCATAACCTGTCCTTGCACCACGCTGTCATTAATGTCCCTACAAACCTTAATATAAGTACTCAGATCTTTGTTCTTCCAGGGTCGTATGGCCTCCCTACACCATTTGTTGGCCTGCTCATAGGCTAGCTGCTTCACAAGGGGCATAGCAGTATCAACATCACCAAATATGTGACAGGCTGTTTGCATCAGTCTGGCTAGAAAGTCCTCATATGGCTCATGAGATCCTTGCAACACCTTTGACAGCTGACCCTGTAGGTCACCTGTGCTTTGCAGTGTCTTCCAGGCCCTCACTGCTGCCATGGCTATATACCGCTGGGGGGAATCCTACCTGATTCTGTTGACCCAAATAAGGACCCGTGCCCATCAACATGTCTAAGTTCCATTGATGATTACCTGCTGCAGCATTACGCCGAGCTGTGTCCTGTGAAAATTCTTGCCAGGCTGTCTTAAATGTCAGGTACTGACCTCCAGAGAGGGCTGCTCTTGCTACATTGGCCCAATCATCCAGCGTCAGATTGAGAGAAGCTACTGACTCCACTAAAGAAACAGTGAAAGCTGCCTGGGGGCCATACGTTGTGGATGCTTCCTTCAGACTTTTAATGACCTTGAAATCTAGGGCTTGATGATACCTCTGTTGTGTATTAGGGTCTTCAAATACAGGGAAAGCGGCACTTCCTTGTTCTCTCAGCCACTCCCTCCACCCCCCTCTTTCTAGTCCTTGATTGCAATCACATGTACGACAACAGGGCTGTACGTGATACGGGGGCGGTTCTGCAAATGAAGCCGGAGGAAGAGGGGGGGCTGATGGCACAATTTTCAAGGATGGTTTCAGGATTGTTGAGAGGGGGGTGTCCTCCGACTCCTCTTCCTCTTTCTGTTGCCTCAGCTGCGTTAGGGAGGGATAACTGCGGGGGATAGGGCGTTCCTTCCTCTGGGCGATTCTAAGTCTCCTTATATGTTTTTCTAATTCCTCCCCTGATAGCTCCCCTTCCTCATCTGTAGATCCTCCTCGCTTGGACCCCCTCTCTGAGGTTCTAGCGGAGGATCTTTCCTCCCGGACATCTTCCAGGACTTCCTACCCCTCTCTTATAGCCTCTCTGCAGCTTGGCTTATCCTCCTTAAGGCACCCCCTGACTAGACTCCATCTAGGAATCGTCCCTACCAGGAGCCGTTCCGCTTGATCTGCTTTGCGCAGATCATTCCCTAGTCTTTCCCACAAGGGGGCAGTGATCCTTCCCTCAACCAAAAACCACTGTGCATGCTTCTCAACAGTATGTAAGAAAGCCCTCGCGGTTTTAGCCTTTAATGGAGTTCCATTAGCCCTTAGGAGTGCCCGGAGTGGTTCCTCCACCCACATCCTAGACACCTCTGAACCCATAGTGTGGAGGAAAGGAGGTTGACTCTATTCTAAGTTGAGGTTACGTGTGCCCGCGCTCGTACCCCTGAATTGAGTCTCCTTACAGCCTGAGAGTCCTCGCTAACTGGTTTTCGTCGCTTCCCGCGAACTTTAGTCTACGTCGCTTTACCTGCAAACTTTCCACAGCGCTCTTATTCTTTCGTGAGGAAACGCAGAAACATATACAGACTAAGACAGAACAAGACAAGGAACACAAAGGCTAAACACACACACCACAATTGCTTGCATTCGCACAACCTGATGTTGCTTTCACTTTGTCCCTGACCATACTCACCACTCTCCAAAATGTCAGTCACTCGTATAACTCTTCCAAAGGATGTCCACTCGGATTGCCACAGGGTGAGAAGTTCCACTCCGTCCTCGGATGCCAGGTTTTCATCCCGGGTTTCGGCACCAGCTATCGTGTCCCGCCACCTAGGGCGACGGCAGGAGAACGATCACTGAAGGCCTGGTTCGTTAGGAATCTTTATTATGGGCATCCGAGCATCCATCTAGCGAAAGGCAAAAGCAAAAAACAACAACCACACCATTTCCTCCAGGGCAGCAGCTTATACAGCATATTCGAACCAATCAGCTGACTGATCACGTGCCAGGTTCAGTTTTATTGGAAACATGTGAAAAGCATGCTATGAGTACGAGCACGGAAATGGGGACAAGCCAATCATGGAGACTTCCTTATGCACTGAGCTGTAGGGCCAGGAAGGGTGGTGTCTAGGAAGCAGGCACCATCTTTAGGGCATTGTCCAGCTAGAGTGGGGCTCAGCCTCAGCCGTAGGCCGGGCCCCCACAGGACTGATCTTGATGGAAGTACTACTAAGGCTAAATAGATGTCACCAGAAAAAGTAAAATCATAGCAAAGAAAGCAGACCAACCAAATACTAACAAAAGGCAAAAAACAAAACTAGCTATCCACAAAAGCAGTGAAGGGAAACACAGAAGAGTACAGAATACAACATTTAACATACAAAGAGTGGAGAAGGAAGAATATAAAGGGATAGAAATAAAGAAACATCAGACTCTGTTTTTTTTTTTTTTTTGAGAGGCATCTCTCATATTTATTAATCAAATGGTTGTTAACAATAATAAAATTCTGTATAGGGGGGTCAATGCTCAATGCACAATCATTAATCCATCTCAAGCCTAGTTCTCTTCAGTCTCCAATCTTCTGAAGCATAATGAACAAGTTCTTACATGGTGAACGAATTCTTACATAGTGAATAAGTTCTTACATGGTGAACAGTACAAGGGCATTCATCACAGAAACTTTCGGTTTTGATCACGCATTATGAACTATAAACAATCAGGTCAAATATGAATATTCGTTTGATTTTTATACTTGATTTATATGTGGATCCCACATTTCTCCCTTTATTATTATTATTTTTATTTTTAATAAACTGCTGAAGTGGTAGGTAGATGCAAGATAAAGGTAGAAAACATAGTTTAGTGCTGTAAGAGGGCAAATGTAGATGATCAGATGATCAGGTGTGTGCCTATGGACTAAGTATTAATCCAAGCTAGACAAGGGCAGCAAAACATCCACGGATGCAGAAGATTTCTCTCAAAGCAGGGGGGGTGAGGTTCTGAGCCTCACCTCTGTTGATCCCCAATTTCTCACCTGATGGCCCCCCTGCGACTGTGCCTGTCTTAGGTTGTTCCTCCCTTGAGGAATCTTACCCGTCTCTGGCTAACCAGTCATCTTCTGGGGCCATACAGGGAAATGTAAAGTTGGTAAGTGAGAGAGAAGCCATATTGTTTGAAAAGGTTAGCTTTTTACTTCTTTGCAGATTTATGCCCTGTGGCTTCTATGCACAGCACTTCTCTCGAGGTATCTTTACCACCTGGAGGAATTATGATACTCGGTAATTTAGATATTAGGCACGAATTCTATTTAAGGGTTGTAATTAGGAAGGAAGAAGAAAAGCTATAGAGGTAGCATATGGAAGAAAACATGGGAGGATTGATTATTTCTTTGACATATCTTCTTGTAGAGTACCTTAAGTATGTATAGGTTTTAAACTACTAACTAATTTGCACACACATATTAACATAATAGGAATACGGTGACATAAACAAAGCAAATCTATAATTACCATCCATCTCCAGTGAAGCCAAGAAAACCATTTAGGCACCCTAGGCATTTGTGAAAATTTGTCTATGATATGATGGATATTGTCCAACTGTCCTTGAACAGTCTGAGAAAAATCAGACAAATTAAAGCAGCCCATTTCTGGGTTCTGTTCACCTCCCATATGTCCTTTTAACCGTAGATAGTCTATAGTCATAAGATTTTGGAGTGCTACACCTTGCACCCCTCCCAACTCCTGGTTGAGTTCCAACAGTACAGATCCGGTCAAATTCGTTGTCTCACTGTATGCACATGCCAGCCTAGACATCTCCCTCATCATTCCAATGGCAAGTCCAGGAAATGGAGGGGTGGACGCAGCCACAACCGCAGCATCGCCCGGATCCCTGTGGAGGCTTTTTGATGATCATCCCCCGGCACGAGTCCTCCAGAGAGTGCTGATGCCGGAAGCTCCTCCTCATATCGTATCTTAGTTCATTTTCTGGGTAGCCAAGCTAGGCCTTGATCTTCTGCATAGAAACAAACAGACCCTTTGCCCACACTTTGACATGCCCTCTATACCACTGTGAAGAACTCATTGGAGGTCAGCACACAGGGACAGCTTTTTTTTTTTATTAAGAGAAAGGAATATTATCAGAAAAGAGTACCTCCATAGCTGATCATCTGACACCCTTTAAGTGATCAACATTAAGGATATTTAAAGCATGCGTTGATCTTTGATTTACCAATAGTTTTATCCTATCAAGGAGTAATCCGCCTTTTCTTTCTTTCTTTCTTTCTTTCTTTTTTTTTAAACTTTAATCTACACTTACATGAAGAGTACTATGTTTGCTATGCTCTCCCCTATATCAGGTCCCCCCTAACAACCACATTACGGTTACTGTCCATCAGCTTAGCAAAATGTTGTAGAATCCCTACTTGTCCTCTCTGTGTTGTGCAGCCCACCCTCCCCTTTCTCCCTCCCCCACCATGCATGCTAATCTTAATACCCCCCTTCTTCTTCCCACCCCCCTTATCCCTCACTGCCCACCCATCCTCCCCAGTTCCTTTCCCTTTGGTAACTGTTAGTCCATTTTTGGGTTCTGTAATTCCGCTGCTGTTTTGTTCCTTCAGTTTTTCCTTTGTTCTTATACTCCTCAGATGAGTGAAATCATTTGGTATTTCTCTTTCTCCGCTTGGCTTATTTCACTGAGCATAATACTCTCCAGCTCCATCCATGTTGCTGCAAATGGTTGGATTTTTCCACTTCTTATGGCTGAGTAGTATTCCATTGTGTATATGTACCACATCTTCTTTATCCATTCATCTACCGATGGACATTTAGGTTGCTTCCAATTCTTGGCTATTGTAAATAGTGCTGCAATAAACATAGGGCTGCATCTGTCTTTCTCAAACTTGATTGCTGCATTCTTAGGGTAAATTCCTAGGAGTGGAATTCCTGGGTCAAATGGTAGGTCTGTTTTGAGCATTTTGATGAACCTCAAAACTGCTTTCCACAGTGGTTGAACTAATTTACATTCCCACCAGCAGTGTAGGAGGGTTCCCCTTTCTCCACAGCCTCGCCACTATTTGTTGTTTGTCTTTTGGATGGCAGCTATCCTTACTGGTGTGAGGTGATACCTCATTGTAGTTTTAATTTGCATTTCTCTGATAATTAGCGATGTGGAGCATCTTTTCATGTGTCTCTTGGCCATCAGTATTTCTTTTTTAGAGAACTGTCTGTTCAGTTCTTCTGCCCATTTTTTAATTGGGTTATTTGTTTTTTGTTTGTTGAGGCATGTGAGCTCGTTATATATTCTGGACGTCAAGCCTTTATCGGATCTGTCATTTTCAAATATATTCTCCCATACTGTAGGGTTCCTTTTTGTTCTATTGATGGTGTCTTTCGCTGTACAGAAGCTTTTCAGCTTAATGTAGTCGCACTTGCTCATTTTTGCTGTTGTTTTCCTTGCCCGGGGAGATATGTTCAGGAAGAGGTCATTCATGTTTATGTCTAAGAGGTTTTTGCCTTTGTTTTTTTCCAAGAGTTTAATGGTTTCATGACTTACATTCAGGTCTTTGATCCATTTTGAGTTTACCTTTGTATATGGGGTTAGACAATGGTCCAGTTTCATTCTCCTACATGTAGCTGTCCAGTTTTGCCAGCACCATCTGATGAAGAGAGTGTCATTTCGCCATTGTATGTCCTTGGCTCCTTTATCAAATATTAATTGACCATATTTGTTTGGGTTAATGTCTGGAGTCTCTAATCTGTTCCACTGGTCTGTGGCTCTGTTCTTGTGCCAGTACCAAATTGTCTTGATTACTATGGCTTTGTAGTAGAGCTTGAAGTTGGGGAGTGAGATCCCCCCTACTTTATTCTTCTTCTTCAGGATTGCTTTGGCTATTCAGGGTCTTTGGTGTTTCCATATGAATTTTTGAATTATTTGTTCCAATTCATTGAAGAATGTTGCTGGTAATTTGAGAGGGATTGTATCAAATCTGTATATTGCCTTGGGAAGGATGGCCATTTTGATGATATTAATTCTTCCTAGCCATGAGCATGGATGAGTTTCCATTTATTAGTGTCCCCTTTAGTTCTCTTAAGAGTGACTTGTAGTTTTCAGAGTATAAGTCTTTCACTTCTTTGGTTAGGTTTATTCCTAGGTATTTTATTCTTTTTGATGCAATGGTGAATGGAATTGTTTTCCTGATTTCTCTTTCTATTGATTCATTGTTAGTGTATAGGAAAGCTACAGATTTCTGTGTGTTAATTTTGTATCCTGCAACTTTGCTGTATTCTGATATCAGTTCTAGTAGTTTTGGAGTGGAGTCTTTAGGGTTTTTTATGTACAGTATCATATCATCTGCAAATAGTGACAGTTTAACTTCTTCTTTACCAATCTGGATTCCTTGTATTTCTTTGTTTTGTCTGATTGCCGTGGCTATGACCTCCAGTACTATGTTAAATAACAGTGGGGAGAGTGGGCATCCCTGTCTGGTTCCCGATTTCAGAGGAAATGCTTTCAGCTTCTCGCTGTTCAGTATAATGCTGGCTGTGGGTTTATCATATATGGCTTTTATTATGTTGAGGTACTTGCCCTCTATTCCTATTTTGCTGAGAGTTTTTATCATGAATGGATGTTGGATTTTGTCAAATGCTTTTTCAGCATCTATAGAGATGATCATGTGGTTTTTGTCTTTCTTTTTGTTGATGTGGTGGATGATGTTGATGGATTTTCGAATGTTGTAACATCCTTGTGTCCCTGGGATGAATTCCACTTGGTCATGGTATATGATCCTTTTGATAAACTGTTGAATTCTGTTTGCTAATATTTTATTGAGTATTTTTGCGTCTACATTCATCAGGGATAGTGGTCTGTAATTTTCTTTTTTGGTGGGGTCTTTGCCTGGTTTTGGTATTAGGGTGATGTTGGCTTCATAGAATGAGTTTGGGAGTATTCCCTCTTCTTCTGTTTTTTGGAACACTTTAAGGATAATGGGTATTATGTCTTCTCTGGGTGTCTGATAAAATTCCGAGGTAAATCCGTCCGGCCCCGGGGTTTTGTTCTTGGGTAGTTTTTTGATTACCGTTTCAATTTCTTTGCTCGTAATTGGTTTGTTTAACTTTTGTGTTTCTTGCTTGGTCAGTCTTGGGAGGTTGTATTTTTCTAGGAAGTTGTCCATTTCTTCTAGGTTTTCCAGCTTGTTGGCATATAGCTTTTCATGGTAGTCTTTAATAATTATTTGTATTTCTGTGGAGTCTGTCGTGATTTTTCCATTCTCATTTCTGATTATGTTGATTTGTGTTGATTCTCTTTTTCTCTTAATAAGTTGGGCTAGAGGCTTATCTATTTTGTTTATTTTCTCAAAGAACCAGCTCTTGGTTTCATTGATTTTTGCTATTGTTTTATTCTTCTCAGTTTGGTTTATTTTTTCTCTGATCTTCATTATGTCCCTCCTTCTGCTGACTTTAGGCCTCATTTGTTCTTCTTTTTCCAGTTTCGATAATTGTGAAGTTAGACTATTCATTTGGGATTGTTCTTCCTTCTTCAAGTGTGCCTGGATTGCTATATACTTTCCTCTTAAGACTGCTTTCACTGCGTCCCACAGAAGTTGGGGCTTAGTGTTGTTGTTGTCATTAGTTTCTATATATTCCTTGATCTCTATTTTGATTTGTTCATTGATGCATTGATTATTTAGTAGCATGTTGTTAAGCCTCCATGTGTTTGTGAGCCTTTTTGTTTTCTTTGTAGAATTTGTTTCTTGTTTCATACCTTTGTGGTCTGAACAATTGGTTGGTAGAATTTCAATATTTTGGAATATTACTGAGGCTCTTTTTGTGAGCTAGTATGTGGTCTATTCTGGAGAATGTTCCATGTGCACTTGAGAAGAATGTATATCCTGTTGCTTTTGGATGTAGAGTTCTATAGATGTCTATTAGGTCCATCTGTTCTAGTGTGTTGTTCAGTGCCTGTGTGTCCTTACTTATTTTCTGCCTGGTGGATCTATCCTTTGGGGTGAGTGGTGTGTTGAAGTCTCCTAGAATGAATGCATTGCAGTCTATTTCCCTCTTTAGTTCTGTTAGTATTTGCTTCACATATGCTGGTGCTCCTGTATTGGGTGCATATATATTTAGAATGGTTATATCCTCTTGTTGGACTGAGCCCTTTATCATTATGTAGTATCCTTCTTTATCTCTTGTTACTTTCTTTGTTTTGAAGTCTATTTTGTCTGATATTAGTACTGCAACCCCTGCTTTCTTCTCACTGTTGTTTGCCTGAAATATGTTTTTCCATCCCTTGGCTTTTAGTCTATGCTTGTCTTTGGGTTTAAGGTGAGTTTCTTGTAAGCAGCATATAGATGGGTCTTGCTTTTTTATCCATTCTATTACTCTGTGTCTTTCGATTGGTGCATTAAGTCCATTTACATTAAGGGTGACTATTGAGAGATATGTACTCACTGCCATTGCAGGCTTCAGACTCATGGCTACCAAAGGTTCAAGGCTAGCTTCCCTAGTATCCTACTGCCCAACTTAGCTCGCTTATTGAGCTGTTATATACACTGTCTGGAGATTCTTTTCTTCTCTCCCTTCTTATTCCTCCTCCTCCATTCTTCACATGTTGTGTGTTTAGTTCTGTGCTCTTTTTAGGAGTGCTCCCATCTAGAGTAGTCCCTGTAGGATGCCCTGTAGAGGTGGTTTGTGGGAAGCAAAATACCTCAGCTTTTGTTTGTCTGGGAATTGTTTAATCCCGCCATCATATTTAAATTATAGCCTTGCTGGATACAGTATCCTTGGTTCAAGGCGCTTCTGTTTCATTGCATTTAGTATATCATGCCATTCTCTTCTGGCCTATAGGGTTTCCGTTGAGAAGTCTGATGTCAGCCTGATGGATTTTCCTTTATAGGTGACCTTTTTCTCTCTAGCTGCGTTTAAAACTCTTTTCTTGTCCTTGATCCTTGCCATTTTAATTACTATGTGTCTTGGTGTTGACCTCCCTGGATCCCTCCTGTTGGGGGTTCTGTGTAATTCTATGGTCTGTTCCACTATTTCCTCCCCCAGTTTGGGGATGTTTTCAGCAATGATTTCTTCAAAGAGATTTTCTATCCCTTTTCCTCTTTCTTCTTCTTCTGGTACCCCTATAATACGAATATTATTCCTTTGGTTTGGTCACATAGTTCTCTTAGTGTTGTTTCATTCCTGGAGATCCTTTTATCTCTCTCTTTGTCAGCTTCTATACATTCCTGTTCTCTGGCTTCTATTCCTTCAATGGCCTCTTGCATCTTATCCATTCTGCTTATAAGTCCTTCCAGGGATTGTTTCACTTCTGTGATCTCCTTTCTGACATCTGTGATCTCCCTGTGGACTTCATCCCATTGCTCTTGCATTTTTCTCTGCATCTCATCCCATTGCTCTTGCATTTTTCTCTGCATCTCTGTCAGCATGTTCATAATTTTTATTTTGAATTCTTTTTCAGAAGGACTGGTTAGGTCTGTCTCCTTCACAGGTGTTGTCTCTGTTGTCTTTGTTTGCCTGTAGTTTTGCCTTTTCATAGTGATAGAGATAATTTGCAGACCTGGTACGAGTGACCGCTGGAAGAGCTTCCCTTCTTGTTGGTTTGTGGCCTTCCTCTCCTGGGAGAATAGCAACCTCTAGTGGCTTATGCTTGTCAGCTGTGCACAGACAGGGCTTCTGCTACCCGCCCGTTTGCTATGGATTTTATCTCCGCTGTTGCTGTGGGCATGGCCTGGCTGGGGCTGCTCCTCCAATTCGGTGGAGCCCCGTTGGAGGGGGAGCGGCTGGGAGGCTATTTTTCTCCGTAAGGGGCCTCTGTGCTCCCTGTTGCCCAGGGGGTTAGAGTGCCCAGAGATCCCCAGATTCCCTGCCTCTGGTCTAAGTGTCCTGTCCTGCCCCTTTAAGACTTCCAAAAAGCACTCTCCAAACCAAAACAACAACAGCAACAATGAGAGAGGGAACAGAAGAAAAAAAAAAAAAAGGAAAAAACAGGCGATTTTTTTTTTTTCCTCAGGCGCCGGTCCCAGGCACCCGCTCACTGGTCCTGCTGCCCTGCCTCCCTATCACTGGGGTCCCTGTCCCTTCAAGGCTTCCAAAAAGCACCCGCCCACCGATCCCACAGGGAAAAACGTGCGATATTGTTTGTCCTCAGGTGCCAGTCCCAGGCACCCGCTCACCGGTCCCGCCACCCTGCCTCCCTAGCACCGGGGTCCCTGTCCCTTTAAGGCTTCCAAAAAGCACTCGCCAAAAAGAGAAATAAAAGGGGAAAAGCACGCGATTTCCTCCGTCCTCAGGCGACGGTCTCAGGCACCCGCCCATAGGTCCCATAGGGAAAAACACGCGGTAATCTTTGTCCTCAGGCGCTGGTCCCAGGCACCTCCTCTCTGGTCCTGCCACCCTGCCTCCCTAGCAATGGGGTCCCTGTCCCTTTAGGCTTCCAAAAAGCACTCGCCAAAAAGAGAGAGAAAAAAAAAGGGGAAAAACGCGCGATTTCCTCCGTCCTCAGGCACCAGTCTCAGGCACCCGCCCACCAGTCCTGTAGGGAAAAAACACGTGATCTTTGTCCTCTGGCGCCGTTCCCAGGCACCGCTCACCGGTCTTGCCGCCCTGCCTCCCTAGCAATGGGGTTCCTGTCCCTTTAAGGCTTCCAAAAAGCACTCGCCAAAAAAAAAAAAAAAAACGGTCCGGTTTCTTTCCACCCGCCGGGAGCCGGGGGGAGGGGCGCTCGGGTTCCTCCGGGCCGGGGCTTGTATCTTACCCCTTTCGCAAGGTGCTGGGTTCAATGTGGTCTGGATGTTGTCCTGTGCCCTCTGGTCTCCATTTTAGGAAGAGTTTTGTTTGTTATATTTCATAGCTCTATGTGTTTTTGGGAGGAGATTTCTACTGCTCTACTCATGCCGCCATCTTGGCTCCGCCTCCCAGACTCTGTTTACAATAGCATAATAAGTGATTTAAAGGTAGATGGTTAGATAGTAAAGAAGCTACCCTTGAACCTTTGGTAACCATGAACTGAAAGCCTGTAATGGCAATAAGTACATATCTATCGATAATCACCCCAAATATAAATGTACTGAATGCACCAATCAAAAGACACAGAGTAATAGAATGGATAAAAAAGCAAGACCCAACTATATGCTGCCTACAAGAGACTCACTTCAAACCCAAAGACATACACAGATCAAAAGTGAAGGGATGAAAAAGATATTACATGCAAACAATAGGGAGTAAAAAGCAGGTGTTGCAGTACTTGTATCAGACAAAATGGACTTCAAAACAAAGAAAGTAACAAGAGACAAAGAAGGACATTACATAATGATAAAAAGGTCAGTCCCACAAGAGGATACAACCATTATAAAAATCTGCACCCATAATAGGAGCACCTACATATGTGAAACAAATATTAACAAAATTAAAGGAGGAAATATAATGCAATGCATTCA
This sequence comes from Manis javanica, assembly GCF_040802235.1. Taxonomy (NCBI): domain Eukaryota; kingdom Metazoa; phylum Chordata; class Mammalia; order Pholidota; family Manidae; genus Manis; species Manis javanica. The sequence continues at coordinate 55,956,424 of NC_133167.1, forward strand.
TTTTGAGAGACGTCACAACACCACTTACTCCAAAGGACTAATTAACCAGTCAGAAGATAAGTAAGGACACAGAGGCAGTGAACAACACACTAGAACAGATGGACCAACCAGACATCTACAGAACTCTACACCCAAAAGCAGCAGGATACACATTCTTCTCAAGTGCACATAGAACATTTTCAAGAATACACCACATACTAGGCCACAAAAAGAGCCTCTGTAAATTTAAAAAGATTGAAATTCCACCAACCAAATTCTCAGATCATAAAGTTATAAAACTAGAAGCAAATTGTACAAAGAAAACAAAAAGGCTCACAAACACATGGAGGCTTAACAATGTGCTCCTAAAGAATCAGTGGATCAATGACCAAATAAAAACAGAGAGCAAGCAATAAATGGAGACAAATGAAAACAACAGCACAATGCCCAAACTTCTGTGTGACTCAGTGAAAGCTGTTCTAAGAGGAAAGCATATAACAATTTGGGCCTATTTAAAGAAGGAATCTAATGAATGAATAATCTAAAGTCACAATTTTTGAAACTGTAAAAAGAAGAACAAATGAGGCCCAAAGTCAGCAGAAGGAGGGACATAATAAAGATCAGAGAAGAAGTAAGTAAAATTGAGAAGAATAAAACAATAGGGAAAAAATAACTGAAACCAAGAGCTGGTTCTTTGAGAAAATAAACAAAATATATAAAACCCCACCAAGGCACATTAAGAGAAAAAGTTTTATGCACATAAACAGAATCAGAGATGAGAAAGGAAAAATCACAATGGAGACAACAGAAATACAAAGAATGATTACAGAGTACTATGAAAATTTATATGCTAACAAACTGGATAACCTAGAAGAAAAGGACAACTTTCTAGAAAAATAGAACCTTCCAAGACTGAACAAGAAAGAAAGAGAAAATGTAAATAGACCAAATAACAGCAATTAAATTGAATCAGTAGTCAAAAAACTACTCAAGAACAAAACTCCCAGACCAGATGGCTTCACTCCTGAATTTTATCAGAGATTTAGAAAATCTAAATACCCATTCTCTTTAAAGTTCTCCAAAAAATAGAAAAAGAGGGAATACTTCCAAACTCATTCTATGAAGCCAGGATCACTCTAGTACCAAAACCTGGCAAAGACTCCACCAGAAAAGAAAATTAAACACCAATATTCCTGATGAACATAGATGTAAAAACACTCAACAAAATATTAGCAAACTGAATTCAAAAAGACAAGAAGAATGATGGCGGCATGAGAGGAGAGACAGAGGCTTCCTCCTAAAACTGGATACAATTAGAAAATTTAATTGGCGCAACTAATCCTGAGAGAGCAACAGGAAAGAGGACGGTGTCAGACTGCACACACCTGGAGAAAAGAGCAGACCTCACCGAAAGGGGTAACATACCAGAGCTGTGGCTCCACGGGACCCAAGCCTCTTCCCACCCCAGCTCACCGGTGGGAGGAAGACAAACAGAGCAGGGAGGGAGTGGAGGCCTGGGACTGATGAATACCTAGCTCTGGAGATCTGCTCTGGGAGCACAAACCTACATTTCATGGTACTTTCATGAGACTTGCATGACTACTGGGTGGGAAAGTTATACAGGCAGAGTTCCTGGGAGACTGGGATTCTGGCTGCTTGTGGAAAGCAAGGATCCATATCTGGCTGCTCTGGGACAGAAACATACCTGTGTGACCAGCCCACTGGCTCAGGCAGTGGAGAGAGGCACAGCAGCCAGGAGGCGGGGAATAAGCTCTTTCCTACCCCCAAGCACCAGTACCACTCCCCTGCGACCCCCAACATTGCTTCCGGGGCTGAGCAGCTCCAGAATAGAGCTTCTGGACACTAGAGGGCGCCATATACAAACATGAAACGCCAAAGGAACCTTCTCCAGAGTAAAATTGTTAATACAACTCCCGAGAAAGATTTAAATGATATGGACCTCATGACTCTTCCTGAAAGGGAGTTCAAAATAAAAATCATCAACATCCTAATGGAGGTATGGAAAGACATCCAAGAACTCAGGAATGAATTCAGGTCAGAGATCAAATCATTGAAGAACATGATGGAGGGTATTAAAAGCAGGTTGGATACAGTGGAGGAGACAATAAATGAAATAGAAACTAGAGAAGAGGAATACAAAGAAGCTGAGGCACAGAGAGAAAAAAGGATCTCTAAAAATGAAAGAATATTGAGAGAACTGTGTGACCAATCCAAGCAGAACAATATTTGCATTATAAGGATACCAGAAGAAGAAGAGAGAATGGGATAGAAAGTGTCTTTGAGGAGGTAGTTGCTGAAAACTTCCCCAATCTGGGGAAGGAGATAGTCTCTCAGGCCATGGAGATCCACAGATCTCCCAACACAAGGTAAGCAAGGAAGACAACACCAAGACACATCGTAATTAAAATGGGAAAGATCAAGGATAAAGACTGTTAAAAGCAGCCAAAGGCAGAAGTAAGATCACATACAAAGGAAAGCCCATCAGACTAACATCATACATCTCAGCAGAAACCTTACAGGCCAGAAGGGAGTGGCATGATGTATTTAATGCAATGAAGCAGAAGGGCCTGGAACCAAGATTACTTTATCCGGCAACATTATCATTTAAATTTGAAGGAGGGATTAAATAATTTCCAGATAAGCAAAAGCTGAGAGAATTTACCTCCCACAAACCATCTCTACAGTCTATTTTGGAGGGACTGCTATAGATGGAAGTGTTCCTAGGGTTGGACAGCTGTCACCAGAGGTAGTAAAACATGTTAGGGAGGGTGGAGCAGCTGATTGCGAGGCAAATGGAAAATTAAATTGACTATCCCCAAAGTCAATCAAGGGATAGACAAAAAGTACAGAATTTGATACCTAATATATAAAGAATGAAGGAGGAAGAAAAAGGAGGAGAAATAGAAAAGAACCTTTAGATTGTGTTTGTAACAGCATACTAAGTGAGTTAAGTTAGACTCTTAGATAGTAAGAAAAGTAACCTGGAACCTTTGGTAACCATGAATCTAAAGCTAAAATGGCAATAAGTACATACCTATCAATGATCACCCTAAATGTTAATGGACTGAATGCACCAATCAAAAGACATAGAGTCACTGAATGGATAAAAAACAGACCCATCTATATGCTGCTTACAAGAGACTCACCTCAAACCCAAAGACATGCACAGACTAAAAGTCAAGGGATGGAAAAAGATATTTCATGCAAACAATAGGGAGAAAAAAGCAGGTGTTACAGTACTAGTATCAGACAAAATAGACTTCAAAACAAAGAAAGTAACAAGAGATAAAGAAGGACATTACATAATGATAATGTGGTCAGTCCAACAAGAGGATATAACCATTATAAACATATATGCACCCAACACAGGAGCACCAGCATGTGAAACAAATACTAACAGAACTAAACGAGGAAATAGAATGCAATGCATTCATTTTAGGAGACTTCAATACACCATTCACTCCAAAGGACAGATCCACCAGACAGAAAATAAGTAAGGACACAGAGGCACTGAACAACACACTAGAACAGATGGACCTAATAGACATCTATAGAACTCTACATCCAAAAGTAACAGGATACACATTCTTCTCAAGTGCACATGGAACATTCTCCAGAATAGACACATACTAGCCCACAAAAAGAGCCTCAGTAAATTCAAAAAGATTGAAATTCTACCAACCAATTTTTCAGACCACAAAGGTATAAAACTAGAAATAAAGCGTACAAAAAACCCCAAAAAGGCTCACAAACACATGGAAGCTTAACAACATGCTTCTAAATAGTCAATGTATCAAAGACCAAATTAAAATGGAGATCCAGCAATATATGGAAATAAATGACAACAACAACACAAAGCCCCAACTTCTGTGGGACGCAGCGAAAGCAGTCTTAAGAGGAAAGTATATAGCAATCCAGGCATATTTAAAGAAGGAAGAACAAACCCAAATGAACAGTCTAATGTCACAATTATCAAAATTGGAAAAAGAAGAACAAATGAGGCCTAAAGTCAGCAGAAGGAGGGACATACTAAAGATCAGAGAAGAAATAAACCAAATTGAGCAGAATAAAACAATAGAAAAAATCAATGAAACTAAGAGCTGGTTCTTTGAGAAAATAAACAAAATAGATAAGCCTCTAGCCAAACTTATTAAGAGAAAAAGAGAATCAACACACATCAACAGAATCAGAAACGAGAAAGGAAACATCACGATGGACCCAACAGAAATACAAAGAATTATCAGAGACTACTATGAAAACCTATATGCTAAGAAGCTGGAAGCCCTAGAAGAAATGGACAACTTCCTAGAAAAAAACAACCTCCCAAGACTGACCAAGGAAGAAACACAAAATCTAAACAAACCAATTACCAGCAAAGAAATGAAGTGGTAATCAAAAAACTACCCAAGAAAAAAAACCACGGGCCAGATGGATTTACCTCGGAATTTGATCAGACATACAGAGAAGATATAATACCCATTCTCTTTAAAGTTTTCCAAAAAATAGAAGAGGAGGGAATACTCCCAAACTCATTTTATGAAGCCAAAATTACCCTAATACCAAAACCAGGCAAAGACCCCATCAAAAAAGAAAATTACCAAAAAAGAAAATTACAGACTAATATCCCTGATGAATGTAGATGCAAAAATATTCAATAAAATATTAGCAAACCGAATTCAAAAATTTATCAAAAATATCATACACCACGATCAAGTGGGATTCATCCCAGGGATGCAAGGATGGTACAACATTCGAAAATCCATCAACATCATCCACCACATCAACAAAAAGAAAGACAAAAACCACATGATCATCTCCATAGATGCTGAAAAAACATTCGACAAAATTCAACATCTATTCATGATAAAAACTCAGCAAAATGGGTATAGAGGGCAAGTACCTCAACATAATAAAGGCCATATTTGATAAACCCACAGCCAATATCATACTAAACAGAGAGAAGCTGAAAGCTTTTCCTCTGAGATTGGGAACAAGACATGGATGCCCACTCTCCCCACTGTTATTTAGTACTGGAGGTCCTAGCCATGGCAATTAGACAAAACAAAGAAATACAAGGAATCCAGATTGGTAAAGAAGAAGTTATACTGTCACTATTTGCAGATGACATGATATTGTATATAAAAAACCCTACTGATTCCACTCCGAAACTACTAGAACTAATATCGGAATTCAGTAAAGTTGCAGGATACAAAATTAATACACAGAAATCTGTGGCTTTCCTATACAATCAAAATAAACTAATAGAAAGAGAAATCAGGAAGGCAATTCCATTCACAACTGCATCAAAAAGAATAAAATACCTAGGAATAAACCTAACCAAGGAAGTGAAAGACCTATACCCTGAAAACTTTAAAACACTCTTAAGAGAAATTAAAGAGGTCACTAACAAATGGAAACTCATCCCATGCTCCTGGCTAGTAAGAATTAATATTGTCAAAATGGCTATCCTTCCCAAAACAATATACAGATTCGTTGGAGTCCCTATCAAATTACCAACAGCATTCCTCAATGAACTGGAACAAATAGTTCAAAAATTCATATGGAAACACCAAAGACCCCAAATAGCTAAAGCAATCCTGAGAAGGAAGAATAAAGTGGGGGGAATCTCACTTCCCAACTTCAAGCTCTACTATAAAGTCACAGTAATCAAGACAATTTGGTACTGGCACAAGAACAGACCCACACACCATTGGAACAGAATAGAGACTCCAGACATTAACCCAAACATATATAGTCAACTAATATTCAATAAAGGAGCAATGGACATACAATGGGGAAATGAGAGTCTCTTCAACAGATGGTGCTGGTGAAACTGGACAGCTACATGTAAGAGAATGAAACTGGATCATTGTCTAACCCCATACACAAAAGTAAATTCAAAATGGATCAAAGACCTGAATTTAAGTCATGAAACCATAAAATTCTTAGAAAAAATCATAGGAAAAAATCTCATGGACATAAACATTAGCAACTTCTTCATGAACATATCTCCCCGGGCAAGGAAAACAAAGCAAAAATGAACAAGTGGGACTATATGAAGCTGAAAAGCTTCTGTACAGCAAAGGACACCATTAATAGAACAAAAAGGTACCCTACAGTATAGGAGAATATATTTGTAAATAACAGACCCGATAAAGGCTTGACATCCAAAATATATAAAGAGCTCATGCACCTCAACAAACAAAAAGCAAATAATCCAATTAAAAAATGGGCAGAGGAGCTGAACAGACAGTTCTCCAAAGAAGAAATTCAGATGGCCAACAGACACATGAAAAGATGCTCCACATCACTAGTTATCAGAGAAATGTAAATTAAAACCACAATGAGATATCACCTTACACCAGTAAGGATGGCTACCATCCAAAAGACAACAACAAATGTTGGCAAGGTTGTGGAGGAAGGGGAACCCTCCTACAGTGCTGGTCGGAATGTAAATTAGTTCAACTATTGTGGACAGCAATATGGATGTTCCTCAAAATGCTCAAAATAGACTTACCATTTGACCCAGGAATTCCACTTCTAGGAATTTACCTAAGGATGCAGCACTCCAGTTTGAAAAAGACAGATGCACCCCTATGTTTATCGCAGCACTATTTACAATAGCCAAGATATGGAAGCAACCTAAGTGTCCATCAGTAGATGAATGAAGAAGATGTGGTACATATACACAATGGAATATTATTCAGCCATAAACAGAAAACAAATCCTACCATTTGCAACAACATGGATGGAGCTAGAGGGTATTATGCTCAGTTAAATAAGCCAAGCGGAGAAAGACAAATACCAAATGATTTCACTCATCTGTGGAGTATAAGAACAAAAGAAAAACTGAAGGAATGAAACAGCAGCAGAATCACAGAACCCAAGAATGGACTAACAGTTACCAAAGGGAAAGAGACTGGGGAGAATGGGAGGGTAGGGAGGGATAAGGGCGGTGGAAAAGAAAGGGGATATTATAATTAGTTGTATAACGTGGGGGGTGGGGGCACGGGGAGGGCTGTGTCACACAGAGAAGAGAAGTAGTGATTCTACAACATCTTACTATGCTGATGGACAGTGACTGTAATGGGGTTTGTGGGGGGGACTTGGGGTAGGGGAGAGCCTAGTAAACACAATGTTCTTCAAGTAATTGTAGATTAATGATAAAATGAAAAAAAGACATCAAGAGGATCATACACCATGATCAAGTGGGATTCATCCCAGGGATGCAAGGATAGTACAACATCGAAAATCCAACAGCATCGTCCACCACATCAACAAAAAGGAGGACAAACACCACATGATAATCTCCATAGTTGCTGAAAAAGCATTTGACAAAATTCAACATCCATTCATGATAAAAACTCTCAACAAAATGGGTAGAGAGGGCAAGTACCTCAATGTTATAAATGCCATATATGACAAACCCACAGCCAACATTATACTTAACAGTGAGAAGCTGAAATCTTTTCCTCTAAGATAGGGAATAAGACAAGGATGCCCACTCTCCCCACTTTTATTCAACATAGCACGGGAGGTCCCAGTTATGGCAATCAGACAAAACAAAGATATAAAAAGCATCCAGATTGGTAGTAAGGAAGAAGTCAAACTGTCACTGTTTCCAGATGACACCTTTTTAAAATTGTTTATTGAGGTATTATTGATATACTCTTATGAAGGTTTCACATGAAAAAACAATGTGGTTACTACATTTACCCATATTATCACGTCCCCACCCATACCCCAAAGCAGTCACTGTCCATCAGTGAAGCAAGATAGCACAGATCCACTATCTGCCTTCTCTGTACTATACTGTTCTCCCCTGGATCCCCCACACCAAGTATACTAAACATAATACCCCTCAATCCCCTTCTCCCTCCCTCCGCACACGCCCTCCCACACCCCTCCCCTTTGGTAAACACTAGTTCCTTCTTGGAGTCTCTGAGCCTGATGCTATTTCACACCTTCAGTTTTGCTTCGTTGTTATATGTCACAAATGAGGGAAATCATTTGGCACTTCTCTTTCTCCACCTGGCTTCTTTCACTGAGCATAATGTCCTCCAGCTCCATCCATGTTGTTGCAAATGGTAGGATTTGTTTCTTATGGCTGAATAGTAGCATTCCATTGTGTATATGTACCACCTCTTCTTTATCAACTCATCTACTGATGGACAGTTAGGTTGCTTCCATTTCTCAGCTATTTAAAAAGTGCTCCAATAAACATAAAGGTACATGTGTCTTTTTGAATCCAAGAAGTTGTATTCATTGGGTAAATTCCTAGGAGTGGGATTCCTGGGTCAAATGGTATTTCTATTTTTAGTTTTTTGAGGAACCTCCACATTGCTTTCCACAATGATTGAATTAGCTTACATTCCCAGCAGTAGTGTACGAGGGTTTCCCTTTTTCTGCATCCTTGCCAGCATTTGTCATTTTTAGTCTTTCCAAAGCTAGCCATCCTTATTGGTGTGAGGTGATATCTCATTGTGGTTTTAATTTGCATTTCCCCGATGATTAGTGCTGTGGAGCATTTTTTTCATGATCTGTTGTCCATCTGAATATCTTCTTTAGAGAACTGTCTCTTCATACCCTCTGCCCATTTGTTAATCAGATTATTTGCTTTTTGGATGTTGAGGCATGTAAGTTCTTTATATATATTGGATGTTAGGCCCATATCAGATATGTCAATTAAAAATATATTCTCCCTTACTGAAGGATAACTTTTTGTTCTGTTGATGGTGTCCTATGCCATACAGAAACTTTTTGGTTTGATGTAGTCCCATGAGTTCATTTTTGCTTTTGTTACCCTTGCTTGAAAAGATGCATTCAGGAAGAAGTTGCTCATGCTTATATTCAGGAGATTTTTGCCTATGTTGTCTTCTGAGAGTGTTATGGTTTCATGGCTTCCATTCAGGTCTTTGACCCATATAGAGTTTACTTTTGTTTATGGAGTTAAACAATAATTCAGTTTCATTCTCTTGCATGTAGCTGTCCAGTTTTGCCAACACCAGCTATTGAAGAGGCTGTCATTTCCCCATTGTATGTCCATGACTCCTTTATCATGTATTACTTGACTATATATTCTTGGGTTTACATCAGGGCTCTCTACTCTGTTTCATTGGCCTATGGGTCTGTTTTTGTGCCAGGACCAAATTTTCTTGATTCCTGAGGCTTTGTAGTAGAGTGTAAAGTTGGGGAGCTTAAACCCACCCCCCTTTATTCTTCCTGTTCAGGATTGCTTTGGCTATTCGGGTTCTTTTGTGGTTCCATATGAATTTTAGAACAAATTTCTCTAGTTCTTTGAAGAATGCTGTTGGTATTTTGATAGGGATTGCATTGAATCTGTAGATTGCTTTAGGCAGGATGGCCATTTTGACAGTATTAATTCTTTCTATCCATGAGCATGGGATGTGTTTCCATTTATTGGTATCTTCTTTAATTTATCTCATGAGTGTCTTATAGTTTTCAGAGTATAGGTCTTTCACTTCCTTGGTTAGGTTTATTCCTAGGTATTTTATTCTTTTTGATGCAATTGTGAATGGAATTGTTTTCCTGATTTCTCTTTCTGCTAGTTTATTGTTAGTGTGTGGGAATGCCACAGATTTCTGTGTATTAATATTGTATCCTGCAACTTTGCTGAATTTAGATAGTAGGTCTCATAGTTCTGGAGTGTATTCTTTAGAGTTTTTTATATACAATATTATGTCATCTGTAAGCAGGGACAGTTTGACTTCTTCTTTGCCTATCTGTATGCCTTTTATTTCCCTGTGTTGTCTGATGCCGTGGCGACGATCTCCAGTACTATGTTGAATAGAAGTGGGGAGAGTGGGCATCCTTGTCTTGTTCTTGGTCTTAAAGGAAAAGCTTTCAGCTTCTTGCTGTTAGATATAATGTTAGCTGTGGGTTTGTCATATATGGCCTTTATTACATTGAAGTACTTGCCCTCTATACCCATTTTGTTGAGAGGTTTTATCATGAATGGATGTTGAATTTTGTCAAATGCTTTTTCAGCAACTATAGAGATGATCATATGGTTTTTGTCCTTTTTGTTGATGTGGTGGATGAAGTTGATGGATTTTCGAATAGTGTACCATCCTTGCATCCCTGAGATGAATCTCACTTGATCATGGTGTATGATCCTCTTGATGTATTTTTAAATTCAGTTTGCTAATATTTTCTTGAGTATTTGTACATCTATGTTCATTAGGGATATTGGTCTGTAATTTTCTTATTTTGTGGTGTCTTTGCCTGGTTTTGGTATTCGAGTGATGCTGGCCTCATAGAATGAGTTTGGAAGTATTTCCTCTTTTCCTAGTCTTTGGAAAACTTTAAGGAGGATAAGTATTAGGTCTTCACTAAATGTTTGGTGAAATTCAGCAGTGAAATCATCTGGTCCAGAGATTTTGTTCTTTGGTAGGTTTTTGATTACCAGTTCAATTTTGTTTCTGGTACTTGGTCTGTTCAGATTTTCTGTTTCTTTCTGGGTAATCCTTGGAAGGTTGTATTTTTCTAGGAAGTTGTCCATTTCTTATAGGTTATCCAGTTTGTTAGCATATGATTTTTCATAGCATTCTCTCATAATTCTTTGTATTTCTGTGGTGTCCATAATGATTTTTACTTTCTCATTTCTTATTCTATTTATGTGAGTAGATTCTCCTTTTTATTTTGATAAGTTTGGCTATGGGTTTATCTGTTTCATTTATTTTCTTGAAGAACCAGCTGTTGTTTTCATTGATTCTTTCTATTGTTTTATTTATTTATGCTCTAATCTTTATTATGTCCCTCTTTTTACTGACTTTGGTCCTCCTTTACTCTTCTTTTTCTAGTTTCATTAATTGTGAGTTTAGACTGCTCATATGGGATTGTTCTTGTTTCCTGAGCTAGGCCTGTATTGCAACATACTTTCCTCTCTTTTTGGCCTTTGCTGTGTCCCACAGATTTTGCAGTGTTGAGTTATTGTTATATTTCTCCATATATTGCTTGATCACTGTTCTTATTTCATCATTGATCCATTGGTTATTTAGGAGCATGTTGTTAAGCCTCCACGTGTTGTGGGATTTTTCATTTTCTTTGCATAATTTATTTCTAGTTTCATACCTTTGTGGTCTGAGAAACTGGTTGGTACAATTTTAATCTTTTTGAATTTACTGAGGCTTTTTTTGTGGCCTAGTATATGATCTATTCTTTTAGTCTATGTATGTCTTTGGGTATAAAGTGAGTCTCTTGTAGGCAGCATATTGATGGGTCTTGTTTTTTATGCATTCAGTGACTCTATGTCTTTTGATCAGTGCCTTCAGTCCATTTACATTTAGGGTGATTATTGATAGGTATGTACTTATTGCCATTGCAGGCTTTAGATATTCGTGGTTACCAAACATTCAAGGTCACTTCCTTACTATCTAAGAGTCTAACTTAACTCACTTAGTATGCTATTACAAACACAATCTAAAGATTGTTTTCTTTTTCCCCCCCTTTTTCTTCCTCCTCCATTCTTTAAATATTAGGTATCATATTCTGTACTCTTTATCCTTTTATTTACTTTGGGGATAGTTAATTTAATTTTGCATTTGCTTAGTAATTAGCTATTCTACTTTCTTTATTCTGGTTTTATTACCTCTGGTGAGAGCTATTAAACCTTAGAAATACTTCCATCTATAGCAGTCCCACCAGAATACACTGTAGAGATGGTCTGTGGGAGGTAAATTCTCTCAGCTTTTCCTTCCTTCAAATTTAAATGATAATCTTGCCAGATAAAGTAATCTTGGTTCAAGGCCCTTCTGCTTCATTGTGTTAAATACATCATGCCACTCCCTTCTGGCCTGTCAGGTTTCTTTTGAGAAGTCTGATGATAGCCTGATGGGCTTTCCTTTCTACATGATCTTTTTTCTCTCCCTGGCTGCTTTTAGTAGTCTGTCCTTATCCTAGATCTTTGACATTTTCATTACTATATCTTTGGGGTCATCTTCCTTGGGTCCCTTGTGTTGGGAGATCTGTGGATCTCCATCACCTGAGAGACTATCTCCTTCCCCAAATTGGGGAAGTTTTTAGAAATTACCTCCTCAATGATATTTTCTATCCCTTTTCCTCTCTCTTCTTTTCCTGGTATCCCTCTAATGCATATATTGTTCTGTTTGGATTGGTCACACAATTCTCTCAGTAGTCTTTCATTATTAGAGATCCTTTTTCCTCTCTGTGCCTCAGCTTCTTTGTATTCCTTATCTGTAGTTTCTATTTCATTTATTATCTTTGCCACTTTTAATACCCTCCATTGTGCCCTTCAATGATTGGATCTCCATCCTAAATTCGTTCCTGAGTTCTTGAATATGTTTCTGTACCTCCATGAGCATGTTGATGATTTTTATTTTGAACTCCCTTTCAGGAAGAGTTATGAGGTCAGTGTCATCTTTCTCAGGAGTTGTATTAATAATTTTACTCTGAACCAGGTTTCTTTGGCATTTCATATTTTTATATGGCTCCCTGTAATGTCCAGAGCTCTTCTCCCTGGAGCTGCTCAGCCCCTGAAGCAATGTTGGGGGCCTAGGGGAGTGGTATTGGTGCCTGCAGGGAGGAAAGAACTGTTTTCTGCTTCCAGGCTACTATTGTCTCCAATGCCTGAACCAGTGGGCCAAGTACACAGGTAAAAGTCTCTATGCTTTGCATTTGTAGTTGCTGTAGACAGATCTTCCCTCTGTCTGGCCTAATGCCAGGGTAGGTTTTGCCAGTTTGTGAGCCAGGTAGGGCTGGCCAGGAGAATGGCACAGTAGGCTGTGTATCATGGAGGGGGTCCTTGCAGCTGTGTAGCCAGCCAGGGATATGGAGCACCTGAAAATCTTGAAAGCTCCCAACTTGCTGGGCAGAGTGCACTGAGACAATTTTGTCTACATGTCCTTTCTTCTGAGCAGTAAGCTCTGTGCCATCTTTGCCCCTTTAGCAGCCCTCTTGCTAAGGGCTTCCTAGTTAGGAAGTCTCTCAGACTGCCTGCCTTTCTTTTGTCCCAGAGCAGCCTGATATGGATCCCTGCTTTCCACATCTGGCTGTAATCTCAGTCTCTCCAGGAATTCTGCCTGTCTTAGCTTTCCAATTCCCCTAATCATGAGAGTATCATGAAAGCACCATGAAATGTAGGTTTGTGCTACCAGAGAAGATTTCCGGAGTTGGTATTCAGCAGTTCCAGGCCTCCACTCCCTCTCTGCTCCCTTTGTCTTCCTCCCACTGGTTAGCTGGGGTGGGGGCAGGGCTTGGTATGTTACCCTGTTCTGTGAGGTCTGCTCTTTTCTCCAGATGTATGCAGTCTCATGCAATCCTCTTTCCTGTTGGTCTTTCAGGATTAGTTGTGTTAATTATATTTTTGTATTATATGTGGTTTTAGGAGAAGGTCTCTGTCTCACCTCTCACCCTGCTATCTTTAAACCCAGACTTCAGATGACATGATATTGTACATAAAAAACCCTAAAGAATCCACTTGAAAACTACTAGACCTAATATCTGAATTCAGCAAAGTTGCAGGATACAAAATTAATACACAGAAATCTTTTGCATTCCTATACACTAATGATGAACTATGAGAAAGAGAAATCAGGAAAACAATTCCATTCACAATTGCAACAAAATGAATAAAATACCTAGGAATAAACCTAACCAAGAAAGTGAAAGACCTATACCCTGAAAACTACAAGACACTCTTAAGAGAAATTACAGAGAACACTAACAAATGGATATCCATCCCATGCTCTTGGGTAGGAAGAATTAATATTGTCAAAATGGCCATCCAGCCTAAAGCAATATACAGATTCAATGCAATCTCTATCAAAATGCCAACAGCATTCTTCAATGAACTGTAACAAATAGTTTTAAATTCATATGGAACCACAAAAGACCCTGAATAGACAATGCAATACTGAGAAGGAAGAATGAAGCATGTGGGACCTCACTCCCAAACTTCAAGCTCTACGACAAAGCCACAGTAATCAAGACAATTTGGTACTGGCACATGAACACACCCACAGACCAGTGGAACAGAATAGAGAGTCCACATATTAACCCTAGCATATATGGTTAAGTAATATACAATAAAGGAGACATGAATATACAATGGGGAAATGACAACCTCTTCAACAGCTGGTGTTGGCAAAACTGGACAGCTACATGTAAGAGAATGAAACTAGATTACTGCCTAACCCCATACACAAAAGTAAACTCAAAGTGGATCAAAGATCTGAAGTAAGTCATGAAACTGTAAAACTCTTAGAAGAAAATATAGGCGAAACTCTCCTGAATATAAACATGAACAAATTCTTCATGAACTGTCGCGTGCCCTGTCCTCGCCGGCAAGAACAGCATGCAACAACAGCAGGATTCTTCTGCAGAAAGCTTTATTCTTCAGCTCTTTGTGAAACAAATGAGTTGGGCAGGACCCAGAGGGGAAGGAGAGGCTTGCTTATATAGTTCTCATGCTCTGACCTGGTTGGTGCGGCTCCATATGCCTTATTAGCATAACCATTTGGTGGGTCTCATTGGTCCTTATGCCAAGGCGCAATTAGCATGTAGTTTAGTGGTGTGGGATGATTTGTCATTAGGAAGTTCGGGGCCTTCCGGCTGCCCTGCATTGGGCGCTATTTTCTGAGCACGGCTGCCAACATCTCCCCCTTTTTTGTCTAACAGAAGCTCAAGGCGGAACTTGCCAGCAGAGGTGGAGACAGAGGCCTGACCTCCATCATACTTCCTGATGCCCCCTTTTTGGAGAGGGGTTCTGGGCATCTACTCCTATGCAGTCAGGCATGCCTCTCAGAGGGGTCCAAGACCTCTTGCAGTGCTTTGCCTCGCATCCTCTGGCTGGCGTTGGGACCGCTTGGTACAAAGGGTTTGGACCCTTTTTCTCAACCCTCTTGCACCATGAGCTTCTTAAAGAAAGCTGTGATTAAGCATTGAGGTACTCGGGCTTGGTGCAGTGCCACATGGGCTCAGGGTGCAAGAGCTACCTCAAGCTAAAGCCGAGCTTCCTTCTTAAGCATGTTGAGCCACACTTGGGGAGAGGCGCCAATGTCTATCGCCATTAGGGCTTGAGCAAGGATCACCTTGTCCTGCTTATGTTGGTTGCGGAGTATGCATAACAACCAGAGTAAGAGCATGAGACCTCCAAGCAGGAACACGCCCATCCCAGCCATGCCCGCCCACTCCTTGACGTGGGAGAGAGCTCTGAGGAACCAGGAAGAGAGTCCTTCCGCTACGGAGATATCTAGACGGGTGGAGTTGATGTGGATAATTTCTCGCCGCAGCTCTTCTAGTGTCCCATCGAAGTCTTGGGACCAGTTTCCTGAAAGATACTGGGACAGGTCTCGTGACAGATTAGCTGCCCGTGTAAAATTTTTATATTGAATGCTAGTGATGCAGAGGGCACGATATTTCCGCTCACATCCCAATTGGGCCATTTGCCAGAGCACCTCTATTTGTTCCTCTACGAGATCTATGCGTTGATTGAGGATCATTATTCCTCCTTTCAGTTTGCCATCAAGTGTGGACTGTTGGTCCAGGGCAGAAGCTACTGAGGCTGCAAGGTTATTGAGCTCTGTAGCCGATTTGATGGAGGTGTCTAAAGCTATACCAGCGGCGGTGGCTGCGACCGCGGTCGCGGAGATCAGGAGCACTATGGCGGCTGTAACACCGAAATCGCGCCTTTCTCGAAACAGAGTCATGGTGTTAGGGGCGTCTACGGGAACAGGGACCCAACGGGGGATGCGGACTACCAAAGCATTGGTAAAGTTACGCGCATCCCAACACTGAGACAGAAAGCAGGTTTCATTGGAGCAGGAGTCAAAGCTACTATTGGATAAGATAAACAGAAATGGGGGGTATACGCATACTGGAGAAGGTGGAAAAAGGGAATTAGGTGACTCTGGACCTGATTTTGCTGAACACGTGTAGTTCTCGTTGTTATGGGTCATGATCATGTTCCAGTGTGCGCGCATGTGGTTATTCTCGCACCAAAAGGTGATATTTTTTACACCGATTCCCCCACCCTGGAGGGCGGAAAAGGGGGAGAGGTCGGTACACGAGCCATTGACTCCACACAGCATCCATTTATGGAAGGGGTTCATGCTCAGCTGCTGATGAAACTCGCCTTTGAGCACCTTTACTGGCCACCAAGCCTCATTGGCTGGCCGTCCCTCCATATCTGGGGAGATGGTAAACTCCTGCCTCTCAGTTGCCCACGTTACTACAGTTGACTGACAGTCAGTCCAGGGCCACAGCTCTCCCTCATAGTCGCCCACACAATGGGAGGCATATTTGGGTTGACGAGGCCTGTCGGTGGAATTGTTCCTGGGAGAGTGTACAAATGTGCCATTGATCCAGAGAACCATCTGGTGGATAGTCATGTTCTTATAGGACGGGCTCCCTTCCTTATTAGGCCCTTCTAATTTAGCTGACATAACAGGGAGGCTACTGGCCTCTAGAATTATGTCACTGAACCATTCCTCCGTTTCAGGGAGATACAGCCAGCTAGATTCTGAGTGGTGAAGCATAATGACCCATTAGTTACGAAGGATCGGTTTTCTCCCAGGGGAGCTACTAGGGTGTCTTTAACTAGGTAGGGCAAGTTCATACTAGAGTTGGTGGTGAAAAAGCGGGGAAAAACGGCTGCATTGAAATGGACAGGCATAGGCTTAGGAAAGGCAGACAGGATTCCCCATCTCAATACTCCCTGAGTCAGGGTCTCCAGTGTCAGGAGCAGGGTCAGGAGGTACAGCGAAGTCATCTCCTTTGTTTAGGACTTTCCTCGTTAGGTGCTCCGGGATCCAGAAGGGATTTTCTTCACCCTGGGGGAAAACACACACAGCTCCCCTGGATCTGATTATGATTGGATCCGGGCCCTTCCATTGGTTAGATAACACGTCCTTCCATTTTACTAGTTCTTGTGGGTCTTTTGGCCACTGATTATGGCGATCCACTGCTGTATGGCCTTGAGCATCCAGATTCAAAAAATTTATAGTGAAAAGTGCTAGGGCTATGGCAGTTTTTGGTGTGGGGGGTATATCTTCAATTCCCCCTTTTTGTTTAAGTAAATAGGATTTGAGCGTGCGGTTCGTGCGTTCCACAATCCCTTGACCCTGTGGGTTGTAGGGAAGGCCAGTGATATGTTTTATCCCCATGTGATGACAAAATTGAGCAAATTTTGTAGAGGTATAGGCTGGGCCATTGTCTGTTTTCAGAATCTGCGGTAACCCCCATGCGCTCCAAGCTTCAAGGCAGTGCTGGATGACATGGGAAGCTTTCTCTCCTGACAATGGGGAGGCAAAGATGACTCCTGAACAAGTATCCACGGATACATGTACATATTTCAGTTTCCCAAAAGACGAAATATGCGTCACATCCATTTGCCAAACTTGTAAAGGCCTAATACCTCTGGGGTTGATCCCCACATGAGGTGCGGGAAGGAAGCTGCAGCAGTGTTGGCAGCTAAGGACAATGTTCTTAGCTTCGGCTCTGGTTATGCTAAACCGCCTGCGCAGCGTTTCGGCAGTGACATGAAACTGTGTGTGGAATTTTGAAGCTGTGGTGACAGGGTCTAGCAGGGGAAAGGCTATGCTTCTGGTTGCGAGGTCTGCCAGGTGGTTGCCTTGGGTCATAGGCCCGGGAAGGCCTGAATGTGCTCTGATATGAGTTATATACAAAGGAGATTGCCTATGAAGTAGTGCTGATTGTATCTGTTTGAACAAAGTGGCTACTGGGCTGGACGCTTTGATTAGCCCGGCCACTTCTAGAGATTTGACTGCATTAACTACATAACAGGAGTCAGACACAATATTTAAAGGTTCAGGAAAGATTTGTAGGACCTCTAAGACTATGCGACATTCCACTATTTGTGGAGTGTCAGGCGTGTAGCCTTTTGTCACAACTTTGCCATCATGGACATAGGCACCTGTGCCTGTCTTAGACCCGTCCGTGTAAACTGTTTTTCCATGAGGCAGCGGGGTTAGGCTAGTGACCCGAGGAAATACTAGGAGATGATTTTTGGCGAAGTTGATGAGGGGATGTTTAGGGAAATGATTATCAAAGGTTCCTGAGAAACTGTAAGCAAGTATGGCCCAATCATCGTTCATAGCACATAATACTTGTATCTGTTCTACGCTGTAAGGGGTTATAATTTTAGCTGGAGCCTCTCCGAAATGTGTCATGGAGGTTTTTACTCCTCTCAAAGCAAGTTTGGCCACGGCTGCTGGATAGTACTCTATTGTCCTAGCCTGAGAGGCTTGGGGATGAATCCAGATCAGTGGGCCGTGCTGCCATAAGACTGCTGTTGGCAGCTCCGGGGTGGGAAGCACACACAACTCAAAGGGTTCATTCGATTGCACTCTATTTAATTGTGCTGTCATCAAAGCCTGTTCTACTTTGCAAATGGCTTGTAATGCCTCAGGTGTGAGGGAGCGCGGTGACGTTAGTTGTGGGTCTCCTTCTAGGGTTTTAAATAGTGGAGTCAATTCAGTGGTGGGTATCTTTAAGTATGGGCGCAACTAATTAATATCCCCTAGGAGTTTTTGGAAGTCATTCAAATTTCGCAATTGATTATGTCTTATCTCAAGCTTTTGGGGGCAAATTACATCTGTGTAAATGGTTGCTCCTAGGAATTTGCTAACACTAGATTTTTGGACCTTCTCGCTTGCTATATTCAGTCTCCAATTTTCTAGGGATCTAGTGAGATCTATATATGCTTCTTCTATTTCCGCTGGTTGTGGGGAGCAAAGAAGGATGTCATCCATGTAATGGATGATCTTTAGCGTGGGATAGGTCTTACGAATTGGGTCTAGCGCTCGCTGAACGTACAGTTGACATATGGTGGGGCTATTTGCCATTCCTTGAGGGAGGACCTTCCACTGAAATCTGGCATCGGGTTGTTCATGGTTAATAGCTGGCAAAGTAAAAGCAAATCTTTCCCTGTCCTTGGAGCTTAGAGGTATAGAAAAGAAACAATCTTTAATATCTATTATGAGCACTTTCCATTCTTTGGGTAAGGCAGAGAGGAGTGGCAGTCCCTGTTGTACGGGTCCAAGCATTCTCATTTGAGCATTTACTGCTCTCAGATCATGAAGCAACCTCCATGATCCTGACTTTTTCCTGATTACAAATATGGGTGTGTTCCATGGGGACACAGAGGGTTCTAGGTGTCCCACTTGGAGCTGCTCTTGCACTAAGCAATGAGCTGCTTCTAATTTTTCAGAGGATAGGGGCCACTGAGGAACCCATACGGCCTCCTCTGTGAGCCAAGGTATGGGCATGGCATCTTCAATGGCCCCTATGAAAAACCCAGGCCGTGACGGTCATTCTTTACTTTGGGCAGGATGGGCTCTATGTGTCCCTGTTGGTGTTTCCCCAGCCCCTTGCCAGGGATGTATCCCATGTCCATCATCATGCCTTGGGCGGGGGTGGAGTATTCATTAATGAGTTTGAGGCCTAAGTCTCTCATGACATCCCTCCCCCATAAATTGACCGGTAGAGGGAGTACATAAGGAGTGACTGTACCCTCTTGTCCTTCAGGGGCTCGCCATTTCAATGGTTTGGCACTAATTGAAGGGCTTGACTCATATCCTAAACCTTGTAATGAATGTGAGGATTGGGTCACAGGCCACTTGGAGGGCCACCAGGTTGCAGAGATAATACTTTTATCTGCTCCAGTGTCTAGGATTCCCTCAAAGCTCTTTCCCTCTATTTGAAGAGTTAATTTTGGTCTGTCTGCTAAATCTAATACTATGAAGGCTGAATCCCAGTCAGAGGAGCCGAAGCCCCTTTCTCCCCTCTCCGTGTTGGTAGCAGGATAATTGGCGTGGAGACTAGGTAAAACTAAGAGCTGGGCTATGCGGTCTCCCGGAGATATAGGGTAGATTCCTCTAGGGGCCGAACACATGATTTTTACCTGTCCTTCATAATCTTGATCTATAACTCCGGGATGAACTACCAGGCCTTTCAATGCAGCAGAAGAGCGCCCTAGGAGTAACCCAATGGTATTTGGTGGTAGGGGGCCTTTAAAGTCTGAAGGGATAGGCTGAACTCCCATCTGTGGAGTCAACACTATTCTGGTGGTGGCACGGATGTCCAATCCCGCGGAACCTGAAGTGGCTCTCCTTGGGGGGCCTGGTTGTTCCCGAATGACACTTGCGTGCTGGTTGCCCCATATATTTGCGGGCCCTGGTGACAGGGGCCCCTCTGGGCGTTTTTTGGCAACTCTAAGGGTTTCCCTTCTATATCTTTAATAGACCGGCACTCATTAGCCCAATGCCTGCCTTTCTTACACTTAGGGCACAACTCAGGGGTCTTTTGGGTTGTTTGTTCTGAAGCTGGGCTCCTACACTCTCTCTTTATATGTCCTAATTTCCCGCATTGAAAGCATTTGATACTTCTGTTAGTGATCCTGGCTTGTTTGTGGCTCTGTAATATGGCCGTGGCTAGGCCCGCATTGGTGAGTGGCCCTCCTATTTCTCTACAGGCTTTCAACCAGGCATGTATCCCTTTTTGTTTCCAGGGTGTTATCGCCTGTCTGCATTCCTTGGTACATTGTTCAAATACTAATTGCTCCACTAGGGGCATTGCTTGTTCCTGATCTCCAAATATTCTGCCTGCGGCCTCCATCATACGAGCGACAAAGTCAGAAAATGGCTCGCTCAGCCCCTGAATAATTTTTGTCAAATTGCCTGATACTTCTCCTTTGTTGGTGAGGGCTTTCCATGCCTTGGCGGCGCACGTGTTTATTTGTGCGTATACCTGTAAGGGGAAGGCGGTCTGGTCAGCTACCCACTGTCCTTGGCCCGTCAGCATATCATATGACCACGCAGGCTGTCCTTCGGCCGTGTTTGCGCGTGCCTGGGTCATGCTGATATCATGCCACAATGCCTTCCATTCTATGTATTGCCCCATACTAGAAAGGCATGCCTTAGTTACATATTGCCAGTCTGCGGGTGTCATGGCTGTCTCTGTTAATCTCTCAACTTGTGCTATGGTATAGTTAGCACTGACTCCATAAGCCCGAACGGATTCTGCTAACTCCTTAACTTGTTTATGGCTCAGGGGCTGGTGAGAGCGTACGCCATTATCCTCAAATACAGGAAACATTTGTCTAATTGCCTGAAGAGTATCTGGGTGGCAAAAGGAGAGTGCGCCACTCACGTAAGGTGGCGGGGCAAAGGGCGTTGGGGGACACCCTGCTTTCATTTTTTCCTTGGTCCGCTTTTCAACTTTGCTGGTTCCCTTACTTCTACACTCTGTGGTTTTATTTTCTTCCCCTTCCTCTGCGGACGTTAATTCCTCCTCAGATTCCCTATTGGAGAGTTGGAGGTCCCTCAACTCTTTCCAGGGGTATTTACTATTTTCTCCGAGGCGATCGTCACTCGCTTCTCGGGGCTCTTTCGCTTTTGCCCTAGGCGGGCTTTCTCCCTCACTCTGAGGTTTCTTTACCTTCGTTTTTGTGGCCTTTTTTTGGCCGCACGCACTCTCTGTTTCCCGTTCCGTTTCTGACATGCTCTCTTGGATATCTGTCAATGCTCTCTGACCTTCTTTTATTACCTTTTCACATCTCTCATCTTGCAGACAAGCTCTAATCAGTTTCCAGAGGGGCCTGGTGCCTCCCCTCAGGCTACCCTCCTCCTCCTCTCTATCAAGATCTTTCCCCAGTTTGTCCCAGCTCGGGATTGAGAGGGACCCTGAACAAATGAACCAGGGGGCCACACGGTCTATCTCCTTCACAAAAGATCCTAAGACTTTGCTGGAGACCTTCAAGTTTCGCTCTTTGAGAGCTGTCTGCAGCGCCGTGACTAATGACGGTGCATTCCCCATGGTGCCTCCTTATTTACAGAGAACCATCAACCATCATCCTAAAAGGCAGGGGCCTCTCGGAACTTACCCCTCCGGGCTTTCTTCTGACCTGCAGTTCTGAATCCTCTCCAGATGTCTGAAGGGTCCTCCCTGTGCCGGTGATGTTCTGGTTCCTGGGATTCGGCACCACTTGTCGCGTGCCCTGTCCTCGCCGGCAAGAACAGCATGCAACAACAGCAGGATTCTTCTGCAGAAAGCTTTATTCTTCAGCTCTTTGTGAAACAAATGAGTTGGGCAGGACCCAGAGGGGAAGGAGAGGCTTGCTTATATAGTTCTCATGCTCTGACCTGGTTGGTGCGGCTCCATATGCCTTATTAGCATAACCATTTGGTGGGTCTCATTGGTCCTTATGCCAAGGCGCAATTAGCATGTAGTTTAGTGGTGTGGGATGATTTGTCATTAGGAAGTTCGGGGCCTTCCGGCTGCCCTGCATTGGGCTCTATTTTCTGAGCGCGGCTGCCAACAATGAACATATCTCCTCAGGAAAGGGAAATAAAAGCAAAAATGAACAAGTGGGACTATGTCAACTAAAAAGCTTCTGTACAACAAAGGACACCATCAATAGAACAAAAGACATCCTACAGTATGGGAGAATATATTCATAAATGACATGTCTGATAAAGGGTTGACATCCAGAATATACAAACAGCTCATGCACCTCAACAAACAAAAGCAAATAATCCAATTTTAAAAAATGGGCATAGGGTATGAACATACACTTCTCCAAAGAAGAAATTCAGATGGCCAACAGGCACATGAAAAGATGCTCCACATCCCTAATCATCAGAGAAATGCAAATTAAAACCGCAGTGAGATATCACCTCACACTAGTTAGGATGGCCACCATCCAAAAGACAAACAACAACAAATGCTGGTGAGATGCAGAGGAAGGGGAACCCTCCTACACTGCTGGAAGGAATGTAAACTAGTTCAACCATTGTGGAAAGCAATATGGAGGTTCCTCAAAAACTCAAAATAGAAACACAGTTTGACCCAGGAATTCCACTCCTAGGAATTTACCCTAAGAATGCAGGAGCCCAGTTTGAAAAAGACAGATGCACCCCTATGTTTATCACAGCACTATTTACAATAGCTAAGAAATGGAAGCCACCTAAGTGTCCATCAGTAGATGAATGGATAAAGATGTGGTACATATACACAATGGAATATTATTCAGCCATAAGAAGAAAACAAATCCTACCATTTGCAACAACATGGATGGAGCTAGAGGGTATTATGCTTAGTGTAATAAACGAGGTAGAGAAAGACAAGTGTCAAATGATTTCACTAATCTGTGAAGCATAACAATAAAGCAAAAACTGAAGGAACTAAACAGCTACAGACTCACAGAATCCAAGAATGGACTAATAGTTACCAAAGGGAAAGGGACTAGGGAGGTCATGTGGGAAGGGAAGGATAAGGGGGGAAAAGGGGCATTATGATTAGCACATATATGTAAGAGGGTGGATGCAGCAAAGGCAGTATAGCACAGAGAAGACAAGTAGTGAGTCTACAGCATCTTACTATGCTGATGGACAGTGACTGTAATGGTGTATGTGGTGGGGACTTGACAATGGGGGGAATCTAGTAGCCACCATGCTGCTCATGTGATTGTATATTAATGATACCGAAATAAAAAATACATATATATTTTAAAAATGCTAAAGAGGAATTTATGAAAACTGTATAATGGGTTGTTTCTTGCTCCCTTAATTTGAAAAATACAACATTTTTCTTGACATCCTATGCTCTAAAGGTACAAATTTCATAAGAGTTTATTGCAATAACTTCACTGTATAGTTATGTCTTTAGGATATCTAGAAAGTAATGTGGTTAATAACATAGGACATTTATATAACCAAGGCCTGTAAAAGTGATAAAACCTCTTTAAAACTCTATGTAGTAAGACTGTGACTGCCAGTTTAGCAACATGGCTGGTGGCTGTTAAACAGTTGACATGGGCTTATATTTCAGTGGAATCATTTAGTATGACAGTAATCTCTACCTTACTAGGTTCCTGTAAATACTAAGTGAGATAGCTCCAGGAAAATTGCCAAGTAAACTGTAAGAGCTATTTTTATATGTTATTTAGAAATGCTAACAACCACCTAAGTGTTAAAACCTATTAGAGTGAACTCCTTGGTTTTCTCAAGGAAAACCAATGAGGCAAAATTCTCTAACACTATTAGCCCTAAAAAAATGTGAGATTGCCTTTATACGCCATATTTTTTCTAAGGACCTTCAATGTATCTTAAATTGCAATTTTGCTGAAATCTCTGTAATAATTGCTATTATTGCTTAACTTTCTCACATGCTTTGGTAAATTCAGAATATTTATTCTTTGGGTTCAACTGCAGATAAAGTGTTTAGCTGTTTAAATTACTAAGAATGACTTACTAATGAAACAAATATGCAGTTATTTCAAAGGTAAGAAAATAGTTTGATAGAGTATAAATGGACCTGAATGAGTTAGGAAGAAAAAATGCATTAAATAATTCCCACTTGCTATTCAACAGGAGTATTGTAAAAGACACAAAACTAATGAATTACTGCTATTTTTTAGTGTAAGAGTGGTAATGCTTTCTAAAGTTCTTATCTTTTAGAATATATACTGAAATATTTTAAAATGAAATATGAAAGATACTTTTGCTGAGGGGTGTGGGTCAGAATATACAAAGTGGTTTTTTTTTTGTAAATTGCTAGATAATAAAAATTCAGGCTTTGCTGGCCATACAATTTCTGTTGCAATGACTCAACTCTGCTATTGTGGCATGAAAGCTGGCATAGACAGACATATGTAAAGAAAAGAGCATGGCTATGTTCCCGTAAAACTTTATTTACAAAGATGCACCAGGCTGGAGTTGGTCTGTGGGTCATGTTTCCCAACGCCTGGTATAAATGAAACAAGATTTACCATGATAAATACTTATGAATCATTATCTTCAATATTGATTTCAATTATTCAATAATCATGAATAATTAGTCATGGGTACATGAAGGTCATTATAATAGTCTATGTATATCATATATTTGAAATTTTCCATAATAAATTATTCAGAATAAAAAGACAAAAAATAAGAAGAGATTAAACTGTGGATAAGGCATAGAGAAGAGAAGGGGATAACAAGGCTGTGATAAAATACACTAATATACACATCTAAAAGTAGTTTATCTTTTTTTAAGGTATTATTGATATACACTCTTATGAAGGTTTCACATGAAAAAACAATGTGGTTACTACATTTACCCATATTATCAAATCCCCACCCATACCCCAATGAAGTCACTGTCCATCAGTGTAGTAAGATGCCAGAGTCACTACTTGTCTTCTCTGTACTACATTGTCTGCCCCATGACCCCCCACACCATGTGTACTAAACATAATACCCCTCAATCCCCCTGTCCCTCCCTCCCTACCCACCTGCCCACACCCCTCCCCTTTGGTAACCTCTAGTCCCTTCTTGGAGTCTCTGAGTCTGCTGCTACTTTGTTCCTTCAGTTTCACTTCATTGTTATACTCCACAAATAAGGGAAATCATTTGGCACTTGTTTTTCTCCTCCTGGCTTATTTCACCGAGCGTTAACGTCCTCCAGCTCCATCCATGTTGTTTCAAATGGTAGGATTTGTTTCTCTCTTATGGCTGAATAGTATTCCATTGTGTGTATGTACCACTTCTTCTTTACCCATTCATCTACTGATGGACACTTAGGTTGTCTCCATATCTTGGCTATTGTAAATAGTGGAGCGATAAACATAGGGGTGTATATGTCTTTTTCAGTCTGAGAAGTTGTATTATTTGGGTAAACTCCAAGGAGTGGGTTTCCCAGGTCAAATGGTATTTCTATTTTTAGTTTTTTGAGGAACCTCCATATTGATTTCCACAATGGCTGAACGAGCTTACATTCCCATCATCAATGTAGGAGGGTTCCCCTTTCTCTGCATCCTCACCAGCATTTGTTATTCTTTTAGTCTTTTCGATGCTGGCCATCCTTACTGGTGTGAGTGGATATCTCACTGTGGTTTTAATTTGCATTTCCCTGATGATTAGTGATATGGAGCATCTTTTTGTTCTCTATTGGCCATCTGAATTTCTTCTTTGGTGAGCTCTCTCTTCATATGCTCTGCCCATTTTTAAATTGGCTTATTTGCTTTTTGTTTGCTGAGGTGCATGAGCTCTTTATATAATTTGGATCTCAACCTCTTATCAGATATGTCATTTATGAATATATTCTCCCATACATTAGCATGCCTTTTTGTTCTGTTGTTGATGTCTTTTGCCGTACAGAAGCTTTTTAGTTTGATGTAGTCCCATGTGTTCATTTTTGCTTTTGTTTCCTTTGCCTGAGGAGATGCGTTCAGGAAAAAGCTGCTCATGTTTATATTCAGGAGATTTTTGCCTATGTTGTCTTCTAAGAGTGTTATGGTTTCATGACTTACGTTTAGGTCGTTGATCTATCTTGAGTTTACTTTTGTGTATGGTGTTAAACAATAATCCAGTTTCATTCTCTTGCATGTAGCTGTCTAGTTTTGCCAACACCAGTTGTTGAAGAGGCTGTCATTTCCCCATTGTATGTCCATGGCTCCTTTATCATATATTAATTGACCATATGTTGTTGGGTTTATATCTGGGTTCTCTAGTCTGTTCCATTTGTCTATTGTTCTGTTCTTGTGCCAGTACCAAGTTGTCTTGATTACTGTGGCTTTGTAGTAGAGCTTGAAATTGGGGAGCATAATCCCCCCAGCTTTATTCTTTCTTCTCAGGATTGCTTTGGCTATTCAGGGTCTTTTGTGGTTCCATATGAATTTTAGAACTATTTGTTCCAGTTCATTGAAGAATGCTGTTGGTATTTTGATAGGGATTGCATTGAATCTGTAGATTGCTTTAGGTAGGATGGTTAAAAGTAGCTTATCTTAATGATAAGGTTTGCTGGCAAGAATAGAGGACTGTTTCCTATTTTACTTTTATCTAATTAGCCTGATTTTTGAGTGTACTGATTTGAATATTTATGTTTATCGTCCAAGAAACTGGTTACTTTTTATAATGTACTAAAGTTAGGCACAGTTCCTCAAAATGTTAGTTTAGTGCCAAGAGATATGACACCAGATTTTATATTAAAAAACCATCCTAGAAAATTAAAGAGACCCTTCACTTAGGATTCTAGGACTTTGGATGGCAATACTGTTTAAAGTTCAAGGATCAGCAATCCCCTTACTCCAAATCCATGGCTGTGATACATAATATAGGAAAGAAAAAAAATACACAGCTTAAATAAAAGACACAACTTTGTTCAGTAAGATGAACATTTTTGTGAGCCAGGAACAGAAAAAAAATGTGATGAAAAAAGTGAGAACTGGAGCCATGGGCCACCTGGACCCTGGGTCATGAAGTAGAAGCATTTGAGAGTCTATATTCTTTTGGGGGGGGGGTAGAAAATAAAAGTAGATGGGATGACTATCAGAGACAGGTTCATCGCCTGAAAGTAGGAGCTGTGCTGGTGATCCTTAGTTAACCCCACTCCCTCAGAAGGAAGCTTTAAAAAGCCACAGCTGACTACTACTTGGCACTGCAGCTTTATGTTAAGCTGTGTGCTTTTAGAGGCAGGAGAGCAGCAACAGCCTGGCAACCAGTATTCCACATATAACCATGGAGGGTGTGATAAATTACTGGCTCAAATTCTTCTTCCCTCCCTGTACCCATATCTTATACCACTGCAACTCTGAAGATCCTTCCACAAAAGGCAGTGTTCTTTTCCACCATTTGACTTTAGGCTCAGCCATGGGATTTGCTTTGACCAGTGGGATGTTGGCAGATGTAATGAAAGCAGGGGCTTGAGATATGCTTGTCTAATGGGGCTTATCCTCTTATACTTTTGTCACTTTAATGAAGCATTTTCCCCAGGGTAGCTGCTGCTCTTCAACCAGGGCCCTAGCATATTTGTGGAGCAGAAGTGCATACCTGCCCACAGTCCTGTGCAGGAAGCAGAGCTACTTCAGCCTTTGCTGCCTGAAGCCATGTTAGCTGATCTGTGGCCCATGAGAGAATTAAGAGCTTGTTATGTGTCACTGAGATTTTGTGGTTGGGGGTTATGCAGCAATAGCTATCTGATATAGAAGACCTAGTACTAGGGCGCTACTATAACAAGAACCTAAAATACATGGTATTAGCTTAAGGAACAGCAGTGGATGGCACCACCAATTAGTATGGAAGCTAGAAACATAACAATCCATGTGTGGTAAAACTGCTGCCTGTGGTAACATGAAAGATACCAGAATGCATAGATACTTCTAGGCATATGCTGAAAGTATGAATCAATTAATTTTAGTTCCATTTTATAAGGTGCTACAGTAAGTTCAGAAAAAAAAATAAAGTAACTGACAACTTGCAAGAATTTAGAGGGATTTAGAGAGCTCAGAATTTATTTGTATAATAGAACTCTTCATCTCCAGCCAATAAGAAAGTCTCAGATTCAGCCTGCGGGAAATATTAAATTAAGGGTATAGTTGTACTTCCTTTATTAGGATGTCTGAAAGAATTAAAGTGATGCATGGTAGATCCTCTCAGTTGGACAAAGGGGTTTCTAGAAAGCTTAAATGCAGTGTCTCTCAGAAGACTAATTGGAGAAAGGTCCTCAAA
Source organism: Manis javanica (assembly GCF_040802235.1). Classification (NCBI taxonomy): domain Eukaryota; kingdom Metazoa; phylum Chordata; class Mammalia; order Pholidota; family Manidae; genus Manis; species Manis javanica. The sequence continues at coordinate 55,984,914 of NC_133167.1, forward strand.
ATAAAGTCTAGAAGGAGGGTCATGTCTAAAAAAGAATTGTTGGTATAGTTTTGTCAAATAGAGTTCACTGAAAACAAACATATAGAAAAGAAAATCCATGCTTTTGAGAATGGTATGCTGGCAAACAAACCACCAGCTACACCTAAAAGGGAAAGACACTGAGATATAAAAAGACTGGGCTCACAACTTTTTACAAGTGGAAGTAGTTGTGAAATCTTAGAATCAGAAGGGCTTTTTCTCTAAATCCTGTTTAAGAAGTGACCAAGGAGGATGATATAAATCTAATGACCTTCTGGGAGGGTGAAATCAAGAGCAATAGAGAACAAAGGACTGGAGACCCACTGCCAGGAGGCAGACTAGGGTCTAATCAAGGAAAGTTCCTTACTCCCAGAGTAGGGGGTACTGGCAATATTTTCTCTATGGTATTTCAGAAAAAGTGAATGCCAATGCCTTGTAATCCTCCCCTTTAAAACCAGAAGTATTTAGTTATCCTATCTTTGTTTCATCACTTCATGTTAGGTAAGGGCAGGAGAAGATTATTCTCACACACACACACACACACATTTTAGTTCATAAGTTTCCAGATCAAAGAGAACCACATTCAAATATGATGTGTATCATATTAGATTTTATTCCTGATACCATGATTGGATGACACTACAGGAGAAGAGAGGTGCATTAGATATTGGTGAGCCTATTTTGCTGTGGGATGGATATAAATAGTTGTGGCCAAAAGGGTAGACTGTGGGTGACTTGATCCTTGAACTCAATTTTTCACCTTTCCTTTTGTCTACTCCTTTGTCTTGTTTTTCTTCTCATTTTTATTTATTTTTTTGTTATCATTAATGTACACTTACATGAACAACATTATGGTTACTAGATTCCTCCCATTATCAAGCCCCCACCGCATATCCCATTACAGTCACTGTCCATCAGCATAGTAAGATGCTATAGAGTCACTACTTGTCTTCTCTGTGCTATACTGCCTTCCCCATGCCCACCCCCCTATATTATGTGTGCTAATCATAATGCCCATTATTACCCTTCTCCCTCCCTTCCCACCCATCCTCCCCAGTCCCTTTCCCTTTGGTAACTGTTAGTCCATTCTTGGATTCTGTGAGTCTGCTGCTGTTTTGCTTCTTCAGTTTTTGCTTTGTTCTTATACTCCACAGGTGAGTGAAATCATTTGATACTTGTCTTTCTCTGCCTGGCTTATTACACTAAGCATAATACCCTCTAGTTCCATCTATGTTGTTACAAATGGTAGGATTTGTTTTCTTCTTATGGCTGAATAATATTCCATTGTGCATACGTACCACATCTTCTTTATCCATTCATCTACTGGTGGACACTTAGGTTGCTTCCATTTCTTGGCTATTGTAAATAGTGCTGTGATAAACTTAGGGGTGCATATGTCTTTTTGAAATGGGGCTCCTGCATTCTTAGGGTAAATTCCTAGGAGTGGAATTCCTGGGTCAAATGGTATTTCTATTTTGAGTTTTTCAGGAATCTCCATACTGCTTTCCACAATGGTTTAACTAATTTATATTTCCACCAGTAGTGTAGGAGGGTTCCCCTTTCTCTGCATCATCACCAACATTTGTTGTTGTTTGTCTTTTGGTTGGTGGCCATCCTAACTAGTGTGAGGTGATATCTCACTGCGGTTTTAATTTGCATTTCTCTGATGATTAGGGATGTGGAGCATCTTTTCACGTGCCTGTTGGCCATCTGAATTTCTTCTTTGGAGAAGTGTATGTTCATACCCTATGCCCATTTTTTAAAATCGGATTATTTGCTTTTGTTTGTTGAGGTGCGTGAGCTGTTTGTATATTTTGGATGTTAACCCTTTATCAGATATGTCATTTATGAATATATTCTCCTATACTGTAGGATGCCTTTTTGTTCTATTGATGGTGTCCTTTGCTGTACAGAAGCTTTTTAGTTTGACATAGTCCCACTTGTTCATTTTTGCTTTTGTTTCCCTTGCCCGGGGATATGTTCATGAAGAAGTTGCTAATGTTTATATGCAAGAGAGTTTTGCCTATATTTTCTTCCAGGAGTTTTATGGTTTCATGACTTACATCCAGGTCTTTGATAGATTTTGGGTTTACTTTTGTGTATGGAGTTAGATAGTAATCTAGTTTCATTCTCTTACATGTAGCTGTCCAGTTTTGCCAACACCAGCTGTTGAAGAGGCTGTCATTTCTCCACTATATATCCATGACACCTTTATCGTATATTAAATGACCATATGTGCTTGGGTTAATATGTGGACTATTCTGTTCAACTGTTCTATGGGTCTGTTCTTGTGCCAGTAGCAAATTGTCTTGATTACTGTGGCTTTGTAGTAGAGCTTGAAGTTGGGAAGAGAGATGCCCCCTGCTTTTTTCTTCCTTCTCCAGATTGCTTTGGCTATTCAGGGTCTTTTGTGGTTCCATGTGAATTTTAGAATGATGTGTTCCAGTTTGCTGAAAAATGCTCTTGGTATTTTGATATGGATAGCATTGAATCTGTATATTGCTTTAGGCAGGATGGCCATTTTAACAATATTAATTCTTCCTTCCCACTAGCATGGGATGAATATTCATTTATTAATATCCTCTTTAATTTCTCTTAGGAGTACCTTGTAGTTTTCATGGTATAGGTCTTTCACTTCTTGGTTAGGTTTATTCCTAGGTATTTTATTCTTTCTGATGCAATTGTGAATGGAATTGTTTTCCTGATTTCTCTCTCTGCTAGTTCATTATTAGTGTCTAGGAATCCAACAGATTTCTGTGTATTAATTTTGCATCCTGCAACTTTGCTGAATGCAGATATTATTTCTAGTAATTTTGGAGTGGATTCTTTAGGGTTTTTTATGTACAATATCATGTCATCTGCAAACAGTGACAGTTTGACTTCTTCCTTACCAATCTGGATGCCTTTTATTTCTTTGTGTTGTCTGATTGCCATGGCAAGGACCTCCAGATCTATGTTGAATAAAAGTGGGGAGAGTGGGCATGCTTGTCTTGGTCCCGATTTTAAAGAAAAAGCTTTCAGCTTCTCACTGTTAATATAATGTTGGCTGTGGGTTTGTCATATATGGCCTTTATTATTTTGAGGTTCTTGGCCTCTACACCCATTTCCATTTTGTTGAGAGTTTTTATCATGAATGGATGTTGAATTTTGTCAAATGCTTTTTCAGCATCTATGGAGATGATTGAGTGGTTTTTGTACTTCTTTTTGTTGATGTGGTGGATGATGTTGATGGATTTTTTAATGTTGTACCATCCTTGCATCCCTGGGATGAATCCTACTTGATCATGGTATATGATCCTCTTGATGTATTTTTGAATTCAGTTTGCTAATATTTTTTTGAGTATTTTTACATCTATGTTCATCTGGGATATTGGTCTGTAGTTTTCTTTTTTATTGTGTCTTTGCCAGGTTTTGGTATTAGAGTGATGCTGGCTTCATAGAATGAGTTTGTAAGTCATCCCTCCCCTTCTACATTTTGGAAAACTTTAAGGAGAATAGGTATTATGTCTTCTCTAAATGTCTGATAAAATTCAGTAGTGAATCTACCTCATCTGGGAATTTTGTTCTTTGGTAGATTTTTTGATTAGTCATTCAATTTTATTGCTGGTAATTGGTCTGTTTCGATTTTCTACTTCTTCCTTTGTCTATCTTGGAAGATTCTATTTTTCTAGAAAGTTATCCATTTCTTCTAGGTTATCCAGTTTGATAGCATATAGATTTTCATAGTATTCTCTAATAATTCTTTGTATTTTGTGGTGTCCGTCATTATTTTTCCTTTCTCATTTCTGATGCTGTTTATGTGTGTAGACTCTCTTTTTTCTTAATAAGTCTGGGTAGGGTTTATCTATTTTGTTTATTTTCTCAAAGAACCAGCTCTTGGTTTCATTAATTTTTTCTATTGTTTTATTCTTCTCAGTTTTATTTACTTCTTCTCTGATCTTTATTATGTCCTTCCTTCTGCTGACTTTGGGCCTCATTTGTTCTTCTTTTTCCAGTTTCAATAATTGTGAATTTAGACTATTCATTTGGGTTTGTTCTTCCATCTGTAAATAGGCCTGGATTACTATATACTTCCCTCTTAGAACTGCCTTCACTGCATCCCACAGAATTTGGGGCATTGTGCTGTTGTTTCCATTTGTCTCCATGTATTGCTTGATCTGTTTTAATTTGATCATTGATCAATTGTCTATTTAGGAGCATGTTCTTAAGCCTACCTGTGTCTGTGAGCCTTTTTGTTTTCTTTGTACAATTTATTTCTAGTTTTATACCCTTGTGATCTGAGATGTTTGTTTGTACAATTTCAATCTTTTTGAATTTACTGAGGCTCTTTCTGTGGCCTAGTATGTGGTATATTCTGGAAAATGTTTCATGTGCACTTGAAAAGAATGTGTGTCCTGCTGCTTTTGGGTGAAGTGTTCTGTAGATATCTGTTAGATCCATCTATTCTAATGTGTTGTTCAATGCCTCTGTCTACTTATTTTCTGTCTGTTTGATCTGTCCTTTGGAGTGAGTGTAGTTTTGAAGTCTCCTATAATGAATGCATTGCATTCTATTGCCCCTTTTAATTCTGCTGGTATTTGTTTCACATATGTAGGTGCTCCTGTGTTGGGTGCATAGACAATTATAATGGTTATATCCTCTTGTTGGATTTACCCTCTTTTCATTATGTAATATCCTTCTTTGTCTCTGTGACTTTCTTTGTTTTGAAGTCTATTTTGTCTGATACAAGTACTGCAACTCCTGCTTCTTTTTCTCCCTATTAGTTGCATGAAATATCTTTTTCCATTCCTTCCCTTTTAGTCTGTGTATGTTTTTGGGTTTGAAGTGAGTCTCTTGTAGGCAGCATATAGTTGGGTCTTGTTTTATTATCCATTCAGTGACTCTATGTCTTTTTATTGGTGCATTCAGATCATTTATATTTAGGGTAATTATTGATAGGTATGTACTTATTGTCATTGCAGGCTTTAGATTTGTGGTTATCAAAGGTTCTAGGGTAACTTCCTTACTATCTAAGAGTCTAACTGAACTCAGTATGCTATTACAAACGCAATCTAAAGGTTCTTTTTTTCCCCTCCTTTTCTTCCTCCTCCATTCTTTATATATTAAGCATCACATTCTGTACTCTTTGTCTATCCCTTTTTATTTCCTTTGGTGACAGCTATTTGATTTTAGGAAAACCTCCATCTATAGCCATCCTCCAAAATATAGTGTAGAGATGGTTTGTGAGATCTTAATTTTCTCAGCTTTTGCTTATCTGTTAATTGTTTAATCCCTTCTTCAAATTTAAATGATAATCTTGCTGGATAAAGAATTCTTGGTTCGATGTCCTTCTGCTTCATCACATTAAATATATCATGCCACTCCCTTCTTTCTTGTAAGATTTCTGTTGAGAAGTCTGATGATAGCCTGATGGGTTTTCCTTTGTATGTGGTCTTATTTCTCTCTCTGGCTGCTTTTAATAGTCTGTCCTTATCCTTGATCTTTGGCATTTTAATTATTTTATGTCTTGATATTGTCCGCCTTAGGTTCCTTGTGTTGGGAGATCTGTGTGCCTCCATGACCTGGAAGACTAACTCCTTCCCCAGATTGGATAAATTTTCAGCAATTACTTCCTGAAAGACACTTTCTATCTCTTTACCTCTCTCTTCTTCTTCTGGTACCCCTATAATACAAATATTTTTCCTTTTGAATTGGTCACACAGTTCTCTCAGTATTCTTTCATTCTTAGAGATCCTTTTTTCTCTCTGTGCCTCAGCTTCTTTGTATTCCTCTTCTCTAATTTCTATTTCATTTATCATCTCCACCATATCTAATCTGCTTTTAATACCCCCCATTGTATTCTTCAATGATTGAATCTCCCTCCTAAATTTGTTCCTGAGTTCTTGAATATTTTTCTGTACCTCCATGAGCATGTTAATGATTTTTCTTTTGAAATCTCTTTCAGGAAGATTCATGAGGTCGATTTCATTTGAATCTTTGTCAGGTGTATTCATAATTTTCCTTTGAACCAGGTTCCTTTGATGTTGCATAATTTGTCTGTGGCGCCCTCTAGTGCCCAGATGCTCTACTCTCTGGAGCTGCTCAGCCCCTGAAACAATGTTGGGGATTACAGGGGAGTGGTGCTGGTGCTTGGGGGAAGGTAAGAGCTGTTTCTTCCTTCCTGGCTGCTACCCCTGTCTCCTCTGCGAGAACCAGTGGGCTGAACACAAAGGTTTAAGCCTCTATGCTTTGTGTTTGTAGCTGCCATAGGCAGGGCTTCCCTCTGGCTGGCCTGACAGCAGGGCAGTGGTTGCTGCATTGCAAGCATGAGCCAGGTGCAGGCAAGCCGGGAGGAAGTCACAGCAGGCTGCGTATCATGGTACAGGGCCTTGGAGCTGCATAGCCAGCTAGAGGGATGGGGCACCTGATGATCATTTAAGCTCCCAACCTGCTGGGTGGAGTGCACCTGGACAATTTTGTCTACCTGTCCCTTCTCCTGAGCAGTACGCTCTGTGCTATCCTTGTCCCTTTAGCAGCCCTCTCACTTTTAGGAAGTCTCTCAGACTGTCCACCCAGATCAGCCAGACATGGATCCCTGTTTTCCACAAGCAGCTGGAATCTCTGCATCTCCAGGTATTCTGCTCATCTTAGCTTTCCAACCCCACTAAATCATCAGAGCACCATGCAGTGTAGATTCATGCTCCCAGAGCAGATCTCCAGGGCTAGGTGTTGAACAGTTTCAGGCCTCCACTCCCTCCCTGCTCTGTTTCTCTTCCTCCCACCAGTGACCTGGGGTGGGGGAAGGGCTTGGGCCTTGCCAGGTCATAGCTTTGGTATGTTACCCTGTTTCATGAGGTCTGTTCTTTTCTCCAGGTGTATGTAGTCTGGTGTAGCCTTCTTTCCTGTTACTATTTCACGATTCATTGTATTAATTATATTTTCATATTATATGTGGTTTTAGGAGGAGGTCTCTGTCTCACCTCTCACTCCACCATCTTTAATCCAATCCCACCCATTTTTCTTGTAACTAAAGTTCCTCCCACAAAAGGCAGAGTATACTTACCTGGTCCTTGATTTTAGGCTCGATTATGAGACTTGCTTTGACCAATGAGATGTTTATGGATGTTATATAAGCAGGAGCTTGAAATGCTTGCACAATGCATGTTGCCTATTACGCTCTTGCCTTTATCATGAGATGAATTTCTACTGTACAGTTTCTTCTCCCTCAGCGTGGGTTCAACAATAAATATACTTGGAACTGCGCCAGTCTGGATTAGAGCTGTTCCAGACTTGTGAGCAAAATAAATGTTTATTACTGTGTACCACTGAGATTCTGGGATTTTATTGGCAATAATTAAAGAATACAATGGAGAAATCTCAAATTGTTAGTGTAAGACCTGGTTTGAGACTAGAGCCCTGGGAGCTTGTTGGCCCAGTGCAAAATCCATAGTTAGGGAGATGTGGATAACAAAACAACACCTCCCATTCAAAATGAACATGAAAATCAAACTTCCAAAGCAGATAAAGAAATCCACCATTAAGAAACACTACCATTAAACCAGTAATCAGAATAATGATTTGCTCCAGGTTAAATTTAAACAATAGGGCAATCTAAAGAAAGAAAAATGTTTCATATCTTTAAAGAGATGAAGCAATACATATATTTTTTAAAAGAATGAGACATCTTGAAACAAAATTGGGTATGATTTAAGAATAGGAACAGAGTAAGAAAATAGAAAAATATGCCTGTTGAAATAAAATCAATGGGCATTCTAGATTGTACAGAGAATACTATATTAGAAGGCATTACTGAGGAATTAATTCAGAATGCAACAGCTTTAAAAAAAATAAGCATGAGAAAAATCAATGACACAGAGGACAGACTGAGAAATTCTAACTATACGGTTGGATTTCCAAAAGAAAGAAATACAGAAATTACAAAGAACCAATATTTACAGAGATATTAGCAAAGAACATTCCAACATTGGAGAATAACCCCTTAGATCAAAAGTACACTCCGTACTAAGCAGGATGAATATAAATTCATATCTAGACACATCATAGTAAACTGCAGGATATCAAAAATAAAGAAGAAAATTGATCATGCTGTATACCTTAAATTTACAGTGATGTCAGTTATTTCTCAATAAAACTGGAAACCATACAGAGACTAATCTTAAGAGTAGTTACCAAAGAGAAAAAACAAATTAACTATATGGTAATGATAAGGAACTAATGTCAGATTTCTAACTGGGAAATATAGATGATAGGACACAATGCAATAGTAGCTTCCAATTACTGAGGGAAAAGTAACCCTGAATGTAGAATTCTATATTCAGCTAAGAGCTACCATCCAAAGAGTGAAAGGAAAATCAAGACATTTATAGGCAAAAACAAAACAAAATCCTTAAACACAACTCACTGGAGTAACCTTAAAGGTTGCAGGAAGAAAAGTGAATCCAAGCAGAAGAAATAGATACAAAGACCAATGGTGACTATGGTGTGTGAATTATATCTCAATAAAGTCGTTATTTTCTAAAAAAAGAGAAGGAATGGTGAGCATAAAATATGCCATCATATTTGAATATTGATTGAAACACTTTCTATGATAAAAAAGTTGATGCTGAGTTTTTAGATAACAGTGAAAGATTGGAATCTGTTAATGGGCAAATAAAAACAAGTAATATTTTCCAGGTTGGAGGAAAGATAGAAATACTGAATAACTTCAGACTTTGTTAAAAATTTTGTATATGTATATGTAGAAAATTGAAGGGTGGCCTGCCACAAAGGAAGAGAAATAAAACTTCCAAATAAGGAAAACATAAAGGATGGGGGCAACTAGAGAAAATATTACCAATCTAACAGGAGACCAGAACTAAAGAAACAAATGTAAATAATGGGAAACAGAACACATAAAATGGTAAAGTTAAATCCAAATTTCATTAGTTACAATAAATTTAAATGGATTAAACTGACAAACTGAATGACAAACAGAGACAAATTCACTTGTATTTCTTTAAAAAAATTTTTATTAAGGTATTTTTGATAAACACTTATGAAGGTTTCACATGATAAAACAATGTGGTTACTACATTTACCCATATTATCAAGTCCCCACCCATACCCCAATGCAGTCACTGCCCATCACTGTAATAAGATGCCACAGAGTCACTACTTGTCTTCTCTGTGTTATACAGTCTTCCCCATAATCCCCCACACACCATGTGTAATAAACATACTACCCCTCAATCCCTATCTCCCACCCTCCTGACCCACCCTTCCACACCCCTCCCATTTGGTAACCACTAGTCCCTCTAGGAGTCTGTGAGTCTGCTGCTATTTTGCACCTTCAGTTTTGCTTCATTGTTATACTCAACAAATGAGGAAATCATTCGGTACTTGTCTTTCTCTGCACGGCTTATTTCACTGAGCATAATCCCCTCCAGCGAAGTTGCAAATAGTAGGATTTGTTTCTCTCTTATGGCTGAATAGTATTCCATTGTATATATGTACCACCTTTTCTTCATCCATTCATCTACTGATGGATGCTTAGGGTGTTTGCATATCTTGGCTATTGTAAATAGTGCTGCAATAAACATAGGGGTGCATATGTCTTTTTGAGTCTGAGAAGTTGTATTCTTTGGGTAAATTACAAGGAGTGGGATTCCCAGTATTTCTATTTTTAGTTTTTTGAGAAACCTCCACACTGCTTTCCACAATGGTTGAACTAGCTTACATTCCCACCAGCAATGTAGGGGGGTTCCCTTTTCTCCACATCCTCGCCAGCATTTGTTGTCCTTAGTCTTTTTGATGTTGGCCATCCTAACTGGTGTGAGGTGATATCTCATTGTGGTTTTAATTTGCATTTCTCTGATGATTAGTGATGTGGAGCATCTTTTCATGTGTCTGTTGGCCATCTGAATTTCTTCTTTGGAGAATTGTTTCTTCATATTCTCTGCCCATTTGTTAATCGGGCTATTTGCTTTTTGGGTGTCGAGGCATGTGAGTTCTTTATGTATTTTGGATGTTAACCCCTTGTTGAATATGTCATTTACAAATAAATTCTCTCATACTGTAGGATGCCTTTTTGTTCTGTTGATGGTGTCCTTTGCCGTACAGAAACTTCTTAGTTTGATGTAGTCCCATCTGTTCATCTTTGCTTTGTTTCCCTTGCTTGAGGAGATGTGTTCAGGAAGAAGTTGCTCATGTTTCAGGAGATTTTTGCCTATGTTGTCTTCTAAGAGTTTTATGGTTTCATGACTTATATTCAGCTCTTTGATCCATTTTGAGTTTACTTTTTTGTATGTGGTTAAACAATAATCCAGTTTCATTCTCTTGCATGTAGCTGTCAGTTTTGCCAACACCAGTTGTTGAAGAGGCTGTCATTTCCCCATTGTATGTCCATGGCTCCTTTATTGTATATTACTTGACCATATATGATTGAGTTTATATCAGGGCTCTCTAGTCTGTTCCATTGGTCTATGATTCTGTTCTTGTGCCAGTACCAAATTGTCTTGATTACTGTGGCCAGAATCAAATTCAATAATAATAATAAAAACCCAGCCACATTTGTTTATAAGGAAACATTCAAAGTAAAATGACACAGTTTGAAAGAAAGGAATAAAGACAAACTAGGCAGAGTTCTGCTTCTGGAAGTGTTACAGAAGCTTTTATCATATTAAACCTCCAATAACAATTATGAACCCTGAGCAACACACTAAAAGAAAGCAATTATTTGAAGGCACTGGAGAATGACCAGAATTAAACAAACTGAAGGGAATAAACATTTTGGGAATCACAGTGTGTTATATTTGTGTTTATAAAGCTTTTTGTTTGAGGACACAATTGTCCTTCTGAGTGCCAGGATGCTAGAACTTAAAGTGCAGTTTTATTAGGTTGAGGAATCAGCAGGCTGAGTTTAGGGATGCCAAAACAACTTTGAAGGAGGGTACCCCCAAAAAGGAAAGAGCCATAACATAGAGTCCCCAAATCTATAATAAACCATACCCCAATTTTTGGCTGACTCCTTTGGCTATGTTTGTGCAGAGGTAATTACAAGGGGCTGGTGAAAATCAATAGATGGAAGGCTGAAAACTCTGACAGACATTTCAGCTCCTGTCCACTGCAAAAGAGACAGAGCTGAAAATTTGAGTCCACAAAAATTAAATCTCTTCTAAAACAAAAATGAACACTTTTCAGAAGATAGTAGGATCCAGGTTCTCTACAATGATTTGTTCCCAATATCCAGTATACAACATAGACTCCACATTGTTAATCATCAGGGAAATGCAAATTAAAACCAGAATGAGATATCACTTCACACCAGTTAGGATGGCCACCATCCAAAAGACAAGCAACAACAAATGTTGGTGAGGATGTAGAGAAAAGGGAGTCCTCCTACACTTTTAGTGGAAATGTAAATCAGTTCAACAATTGTGGAAAGCAATATGGAGGTTCCTCGAAAAACTAGAAATACCATTTGACCCAGTAATTCCACTCTTAGGAATTTACCCAAAGAAAACAAGATCACAGATTCAAAAAGACATATACACCCCTATGTTTATCCCTGCACTATTTACCATAGCCAAGATATGGAAGCAACCTAAGTGTCCATCAGTAGATGAATGGATAAAGAAGAGGTGGTACATATCCACAATGGAATACTATTCAGCCATAAGAAAGAAACAAATCCTACCATTTGTAACAACATGCATGGAGCTGGAGGACATGATGCTCAGTGAAAGAAGCCAGGTAGAGAAAGACAAGTGCCAAGTGATTTCCCTCATTTGTGGAGTATAACAATGAAGCAAAACTGGAGGAACAAAACAGCAGCAGACTCACAGGACCCAAGTAGGGACTAGTGGTTACCAAAGGGAAAGAGGGTGGGAAGGGAGGGAAAAGGGGATTAAGGGGTCTTATGAGTGGCACACATAATGAAGGGGGGTCACAGGGAAGGTAGTAAGGCACAGAGAAGACAAGTAGTGACTCTATACCATCTTATTATGCTGATGGATAGTGACTGCAGTGTGATGTGGGGGTGACTTGATAATATGGGTGAATATAATAACCACAATGTTGCTCATGTGAAAACCTTCATAAGATTGTATATCAATGATACCTTATTAAAAAATATTACTAGAAAGGTAGACATTTATACCAGCTTTATTCTGCAAATTCGAAAACAACTCAATGTCCATCAACAGGTGGGATGGATTAAGTAAATTGAGGACTATTCTGTTACTACTACTTGGCCATGAAAAGGAATGAGCCACTGAAATGCACAACGGAATGGATGGATCTCACTGACATTATGGTGACCGACACATGGAAACACAAGGGTACATGTTGTATGATTCCATGTATATGATGTTCTAAAAAAGGCAAAACTGTTGTGAAAACAACCAAAAAGAGGATCAACTTTGTGAGATGGATGGGAGAGGGGCATGAGGAAAAAGAAAGGGAGCACTGCTGCTCCAGTGGAAACGATATATATATTGAAAGAGTGTGGGTATCAAGAACTGTGAAGAGTCTGAGATTTTACCCTATTTGCAAGATAGTATGTTAGCCTACCAGTCTCTCGGATATAGGCAAAACACAAAACTCCTGGGTCAGAGAGACAAATGACTTTATTATCCACAGCACAATAAGCTGTTTGAGCTTCAAGTTTGCATGAGTTCCTTTTGTCCCCTAAGCGTTACATGAGTACCACAGAGGGGTGCTGTACACTCAGTTACCTTGTGTCAGAGGTGAAGGACCCCAAGGTTAGGGAACTAAATCTTTTGTAAAGGGCAGTAAATGTGCCTACCCTTTGCCCTGGAAGGAGACATTTTTATACTGGACAATAAAGAAAAAACCCTGTCTTTTGCTCCAGAGGGAGATACCATCTTCAAGATTTTTCACTATATAAGTATTCATGAAGAGAGACAAAATGGATAAACATTTTGTGCCTATTAAGTGTAAAAGCACATAGCTGAAAGGGAGATTATAAAAAACAAGCTTTGCTCATAGAAAATATGCAGTCTTGTAGAGGAGTAACACAGTATAATTTTTATATTTAAAACAATTTGTTGAAGGAAAAATGGGCAATAATTAAAAGCAAACACACAACAGCTTCTTTTCAAACTCATTCTAGCTTAAATAACTGATAAACTGCACTATATGTAATTTTGTATACTGCTTTCATTAAAAAGCAAACATTATTTCCATTTCATGCCATTGTTTTGGAAGCATTTGTCATTTTTATACGATAAAGGCACACCTCATTTTATTGCACTTAGATTTAGTTTGCTATGCAGATACTGCATTTTTTGAGAAACTGAAGGTTCATGGTAACCCTCTAATGAGTCTATCAGCACCCTTTTTCCAACAGCATTTTCTCATTTTGTTTATCTATATTGCTTTTCTCACAGTATTTCCTTACAATTCTATGCACCCACCCTGCTCCCAAGCCCAACCCCACCCCGGTTCAGGACTATTCTATTTGTTATGCTGATCTGTGGTCAGTGATCACAACTTGCTAAAAGCTGGGATGATGGTTAACATTTTTTATCTATCATCTATCTATCTATCTATCTATCTATCTATCTATCTATCTATCTATCTATCTATCTATCTATCTATCATCTATCTATCTATCTATCTATCTATCTATCTATCTATTTTGCTTTGATACTGTTCATGTACAGTTACTTGAACATTATGGTTATGAGACTCCCCCTATTATCAAGTCCCCCCCCACATACCCCAATACAGTCACTGTCCATCAGCATAGTAAAATGCTATAGAATCATTACTTGTCTTCTCTGTATATACTGCCTTTCCCGTGTACTCACACTACATTATGTATGCTAATTGTAATGCCTTTTACCCCCTTATCCCTCCCTTCCCACTCATCCACCCCAGTCCCTTTCCCTTTGGTAACTGTTAGTCCATTCTTGGGTTCTGTGAGTCTGCTGCTGTTTTGTTCCTTTACTTTTTGCTTTGTTCTTATACTCCACATATGAGTGAAATCATTTTATACTTGTCTTTCTCCACCTGGTTTATTTCACTGAGCATAATGCCCTCTAGCTCCATCCATGTTGTTGAAAATGGTAGGATTTGTTTTCTTTTTATGGCTGAATAATATTCCATTGTGTATATGTACCACATCTTTATCCATTCATCTACTGATGACACTTAGGTTGCTTCCATTTCTTGGCTATTGTAAATAGTGCTGCAATAAGCATAGGGGTGGATCTGTCTTTTTCAAACTGGGCTCCTGCATTCTTAGGGTAAATTCCTAGGAGTGGAATTCCTGGGTCAAATCGTATTTCTATTTTGAGTTTTTGAGGAACCTCCATATTGCTTTCCACAATGGTTGAACTAGTTTACATTCCTATCAGCAGTGTAGGAGGGTTCCCCTTTCTCCGCATCTCACCAGCATTTGTTGTTGTTTGTCTTTTGAATGGTGGCCATCCTAACTTGTGTGAAGTGATATCTCACTGTGGTTTTAATTTGCATTTCTCTGATGATTAAGGATGTGGAGCATCTTTTCATGTGCCTGTTGGCCATCTGAATTTCTTCCTTGAATAAGTGTCTGTTCAGCAACTCTCCCCATTTTTTAATTGGCTTATTTGCATTTTGTTTGCTGAGGTGCATGAGTTCTTTATAAAATTTGGAACTCAACCCCTTATTGGATATGTCATTTATGAATATATTCTCCCATACTGCAGGATGTCTTTTTGTGCTACTGATGGTGTCCTTTGCTGTACAGAAGCTTTTTAGTTTGACATAGTCCCACTTGTTCATTTTTGCTTTTATTTCCCTTGTCTGGGGAGATATGTTCATGAAGAAGTTGCTCATGTTTATGTCCAAGAGATTTTTGCCTATATATATATTTAAGAGTTTTATGGTTTCATGACTTACATTCAGGTCTTTGATACATTTTGAGTTTACTTTTGTGTATGGGGTTAGACAATAATCCAGTTTCATTCTCTTGCATGTAGCTGTCAAGTTTTGCCAACACCAGCTGTTGAAAGGCTGCCATTTTCCCATTGTATATCCATGGCTCCTTAATCTTACATATATATTGAACATATATGCTTGGGTTTATATCTGGGCTCTCTATTCTGTTCCACTGGTCTATGATTGTGTTCTTGTGCCAGTACCAGATTGTCTTGATTACTGTGGCTTTGTAGTAGTGCTTGAAGGCAGAGAGCGTAATTCCCCTGCTTTATTCTTCCTTCTCAGGATTCCTTTGGCTATTCGGGGTCTTTTGTCATTCCATATGAATTTTAGAACTATTTGCTCTAATTCATTGAAGATTGTTGTAGGTATTTTGGTAGGGATTGCATTGAATCTACAGATTGCTTTAGGCAGGATGGCCATTTTGACAATATTAATTCTTCCTAGCTAAGAGCATGGGATGAATTTCCATTTATTAGTGTTCCCTTTATTCTCTCTTAAGAGTGTCTTGTAGTTTTCAGTGTATATGTCTTTCACTTCCTTGGTTCAGTTTATTCCTAGGTATTTTATTCTTTTTGATGCAATTGTGAATGGAATTGTTTTCCTGATTTCTCTTTCTGATAGTTCATTGTTAGTGTATAGTAATACAACAGATTTCTGTGTATTAATTTTGTATCCCACAACTTTGCTGAATTCACATATTAGATCTAGTAGTTCTGGAGTGAATTTTTTAGTTTTTTTTTTAAATACAATATCATGTCATCTGCAATCAGTGACAGCTTGATTTCTTCCTTATCAATCTGGATGCCTTTTATTTCTTTGTGTTGTCTGATTGCCGTGGCTAGGACCTGCAGATCTATGTTGAATAAAAGTGGGGAGAGTGGGCATCCTTGTCTTGGTCCTGATCTTAAAGAAAAAGCTTTCTGCTTCTTGCTATTAAGGATAATATTGGCTGTGGGTTTGTCATATATGGCCTTTCTTATGTTGAAGTACTTGACCTCTATACCCATTTTGTTGGGAGTTTTTATCATGAATGGATGTTGAGTTTTATGGAATGCTTTTTCAGCATCTATGGAGATGATCATGTGGTTTCTGTCCTTCTTTTTGTTGATGTGGTGGATGATGTTGATGGATTTTCGAATGTTGTACAATCTTGGCATCCCAGGGGGTGAATCCCACTTGATCATGATGGATGAACTTTTTGATGTATTTTTGAACTCGGTTTGCTAAAATTTTGTTGAGTATTTTTGCATCTATGTTCATCAGGGATATTGGTAATTTTGTGTGTTTTTTTTTTGTGGTGTCTTTGCCTGGTTTGGTATTAGACTGATGTTGGTCTTGTTCAATGAGTTTAGGAGTATTCCCTCCTCTTCTATTTTTTGGAAATCTTTAAGGAGAATGGGTATTAGGTCTTCACTAAATGTTTGATAAAATTCAGCAGTGAAACCATTTGGCCCAGGGATTTTGTTCTTAGGTAGTTTTTTGATTACCACTTCAATTTCTTTGCTGGTAATTGATCTGTTCAGATTTTCTGTTTCTTCCTGGGTCAGCCTTGGAAGGTTGTATTTTTCTAGAAAGTTGTCCATTTCTTCTAGGTTATCCAGTTTGTTAGCATATAATTTTTCATGGTATTCTCTCATAATTCTTTGTATTTCTGTGGTGTCCAGAGTGATTTTTCCTTTCTCATTTCTGATTCTGTTTATGTGTGCTCTCTTTTTTTCTTAGTAGGTCTTGCTAGGGGTTTATCTATTTTGTTTATTTTCTCAAAGAACCAGCTCATGCTTTCATTGATTCTTTCTACTGTTTTATTCTTCTCAATTTTACTTATTTATGCTTTAATCTTTATTATGTCCCTCCTTCTACTGACCTTGGGCCTCATTTGTTCTTCCTTTTCTAGTTTCATTAATTGTGAGTTTAGATTGTTCATTTGGGATTATTCTTCTTTTCTGAGGTAAGCCTTTATTGCAATATATTTCCCTCTTAGCATGGCCTTCGCTGCATCCCACAGATTTTTTGTTGAATTATTGTTTTCATTTGTTTCCATATATTTCTTGATCTCTGTTTTTATTTGGTCATTGATCATTTGATTATTTAGGAGCATGTTATTAAGCCTCCATGTGTTTATGGGCTTTCATTTTCTTTGTGTAATTTATTTCTAGTTTCATACCTTTGTGATCTGAGAAGCTGTTTGGTAGTATTTCAATATTTTTGAATTTATTGAGGTTCTTTTTGTGGCCTAGTGTATGATCTATTCTTGAAAACGTTCCATGTGCAGTTGAGAACGTGTATCCTGTTGCTTTTGGATGGAGTGTTCTGTAGATGTCTTTTAGGTCCATCTGTTCTAGTGTGTTGTTCAGTGTGTCTGTCTCTCTACTTATTTTCTGTCTGGTTGATCTGTCCTTTGGAGTATAATGGTATGTTGGAGTCTCCTAAAATGAATGCATTGCATTCGATTTTCCCCTTTAATTCTGTTAGTACTTGTTTCACATATGTACGTGATCCTTTGTTGGGTACATAGATATTTATAATAGTCACATCCTCTTGTTGGACTGACCCTTTTATCATTATGTAATATCCTTCTTTGTCTCTTGTGACTTTTTTTGCTTTGAAGTCTAGTTTGTCTGATACAAGTACTGCACCTCCTGCT